>NC_067491.1:2666311-3393811 GCF_947179515.1 Apodemus sylvaticus
TTAGGTTTTGGTGCTTATAAGTCAAGTGTGGAACCATCCTCTTAGCCTCCAGGTATAGTTTTTAATCTTCTCAAATAATTCATGGCTTGCTTTGCAACTTATCTTTTGTCTTTTAGAACTATGAAGATACTGAACAACTGTTCTTCATGCAGTGCTCAGCAGTGTCCATATTGATTGTGTCTATAAATCTGTGGGGCAAATTACCACTTGTTTTCAGAAAACGTGTAAATCATCTTCACCTTCACTTTTCTGTTGCATAGAAACAATCTCCTTTCCCCTACCCCCAAGACAGTGTTCGTTTCTCTGTGTAGCCCTGGTTGTCCTGGTACTCCCTCTGTAGACCAGGCTGGCCTGGAACTCAAGATATAGGCCTGTTTTTGCCTCCCAAGTACTGCAAATAGAGGTTTGCATCACTACCTCCCAGCTGAGGGTTTTTTTTTTTTTTTTTTGGCTTAAATTTATGTGTATGTGTGTTTTGCCTTTATGTATATTAGCATGAGCCCACTGAGCTAACCTAAAAGCAATCTTTTCTTTAAAAAAAGATTTATTTATTATATCTAAGTACACTATAGCTGTCTTCATACACACTAGAAGAGAGGGCATCAGATTTCATTACAGATGGTTGGGAACCACCTTGTGGTTGCTGGAATTTGAACTCAGGACCTTTGGAAGAGCAGTCAATGCTCTTAACTGCTGAGCCATCTCTCCAGTCCCATGAAAACAATCTTAATGTGTGCTTTTTTTTATGGCTTTGTTCATTGTTAAGTTGTTTTGGTTTTCGCACTTGCACTATGACCACTTCTATTGTTCTCTTTCCTCTCCCCTACTGCTTGTTTCCTTCCACTTCTCAACTAGTATTCCTTCTATATTCATGATATACAAACACATGCAAATATACTTATGTGCACATATACATGCATAATATAGTCTTGAGAGATTTATAAGACAAAACATTAAATATTTATCTTAGTTTAGCTTATTTCACTCAACATATGATGGGTTCTATTTCCATTTATTATCTTGCAAGTTACATATTTCACTCCTTTTTTAAAATGTTAAATTATTACTTTTTTGAAACTGTTATATTTTATGGGTAAGTATTTGCACAGTTGTAGTACAGAGTGCCTGTAGAAGTCAGACAACAAGTTTGTCAAGTTGTTTTTCTTCTTTCACTTTCATGTTGATTCTGCTTATTAAATTTGCTGTTGGTCTTGTATGACAAGTACTTTGCCCTTTAAGCCATTGTATCCTTTATAGCTGAATAAAATTCCATTTTGTAGACATAATTACATTTTATTTGTCTTCATCTATTGATGGACATTTAAGCTGACTTGTATCTTTAATAGTGAATAGAATTGCAGTAAGTATTGTGCGCGCAGGTACCTTTTGTGGTAATGCTGGTTTTGGATTCTTTTGGGTATATACATAGGATTGATGTAGCTGGATAGGACAGTCCTAGTTTTTGAGGTTATAAAGAACCTCCATACTTCGTCCATAATGGCCACATATATTTTCATCCCCTCATTCCCTTTTGCTCTTTTATTTTGTTTCATGTGCTTTCCTAGGCCTCCTGCCTATACTCATTGTTTTTATATAATGTCTTATTTTCTTCAAAGCTTCTTAATGGTGAAAAGGCCCAGAATACCTTTCAGTAAAGATTATATTGATTGCATGTATACCATTTCTGAATGGTCAGAACTCTCCCTTTTATTACTAGAAAGTGAATAAGGGATAAAGTCAGTCATGATTCGGATCACAGAAGTATATTATTTCCATCACCTTAGATGGAAAAGATTTGAAAATGAATTTAAAGCATGATAGAGGGATATACCAGAAAGTGAATCAATATGCATCTGTATATTCATTACTTTCTTTGTGGCTATGATCAGTACAGAATCATCTTAAGGAAAAGTTCGTTTTGTTTGGATCATGGTTCTATTTCTCCTCCCCCTCCACCAAGATTCTACCGCCTACCACCCACCCAATTGCTTATGGTTTTAAAAAGTATAGTTTTTCATGGTCAGGAATAGTGTTGCAGCAGGAAGATAGATCACTTTCCTGGAGCTCTTTATAGCCTAATGGATCAGGATTCAGAGCATTTGTGCTAGAACCAGAAATTACTATCACCTTTAAAGCCTTGTCTCACCAGTCCACTTCTGCTAGTTAGGCCACAATCCTCAAATTTTCACAACTTCCTAAAACAGCAGCACCAGCTGGTGGCCAAATGCTCCACGCGTGAACATACATGATGTTTCATATATTTTTAAACCATAATAGAGTGTATCATAGCTGGTTCAATACTGTCTTACTTGATATGCCTTGTATTGAACCTGGTATGGCCTGATGCTTAGCTTAGATTATTTTCTCCCATACGCCTAGGTCTAAGAAGTAGTGGAAGATTTGCAGGGGTAGGGGCTGTTGAAATCTCTAGCTTTGGCTGTCCAGGAACTTGCTCTGTAGAACAGTCTAGCTTTGAACTCAGAGATCTGCCTGCCTCTGCTTTAAAGGCTTGTACCACCACACCCGGCTTGATTTTTTTTTTTTAAATAGGTTTATTGTGTGTGTATGATTATATTGCCTGGATATTTGTAAGTGTACCACCCTTGGCCAGAAAAGGTTATTGGACCTCTTAGATCTTTAGTTATAGGTGGTTGTAAGCTGCCACATAGATGCTAAGACTGAACCTGGGTCCTTTGCAAGAATAGTAAGTGTTCTTAGGTGTTGAACCAGCTCTCTAGCTCTCAATTCTCTCTCTCTCTCTCTCTCTCTCTCTCTCTCTCTCTCTCTCTCTCTCTCCTCCCTCCTTCTGTCCCTCCCTCTCCTTCTCCCTCCTCTCTCCATCTCCCTCCTTCCCACACTCTCTCCCTCCCTCCCTCCCTCCTCTCAAAAGAATGATTTTACATCATATGTATGAGTGTTTTGCCTACTGAGTCATTGCTCTAGCTCTCTCAACAGTGTTTTAGAATACATATATTTGAGTGTTTGTTTTGTATACTGTTTGTATTTTTATAAATATTCTATAGTTACATGAAAATAGATTACTACTTAATCATATAAGTATTTTTACTTTATTATTCAAGGTGATATATTTCTGTATAGGTGACTGTTATTCTGACCTATGTGACTTAAGTTTTCATGTCATGCTTGTCTCAACCAAAAAATATCCAGCCAAATTATTTTGGTACTCATCAATTTAATTTTTAGATAAAAACAGTACTCTTGTACTTGACCAAATCATCAGTCCATGCAGTTACAGAGATTGAACCAATCTATGTATATATATAAAAGTACACATACATATGTATTAATTTGCCTTTTAATTTTTTTGTATGTATGGTTTACCTGCATATATTTTTGTATATTTTGTGCATGCCTGGTGCACATAGAGTCTAGAAGAGGGTATCTGATCTCTGAAAATTGTAGTTACAGATGGCTATGAGCCACGATTTGGTTGCTGGAATCAAACCTAGGTACCTTCACAAGTAATAAATATTCTTAACTGCTGAGCAATCGTGTATATTTTTAGGCTTGTGGTAATATTTTTAGTTTTGGGTGTTTGTGTGGACTCAGTAATTATTATTTGTGTTTCGGATTACAAAATTCATTTTTAGCAGTACAAGAAGCAGGCCAGAGAGATGGGTCACTGGGTAAGGGTTCCTGTCCCGAAGCCAGACCACCTAAATTCAATTCATATGGTAGAAAGGGAGAACTAAGTCCTGCAAGCTGTCCTTTAACTTCCACATGTACAGTATGGTGCAGTGTACATGTTCACACTATAAATGATGTAAAAAAGAAAAAAAATTTAAGAAACAAGTTCTAAGGTTCATCCACAATCTTGTTCATCCTAGTTTGATTTCTTTGACTTCCTTATTCTTTGTATCACACTTTGCTTTAGAATTCTGTAGTTTTGTCACTACCAGCTATGCATTGTTATGGAGAAATAAATCTGAGACCAACTTGATTCTTCTGCCCACATTTTTTTTTACTTGATTTCCTTCTCCTAGATGCCCATGTTATTGCTGTAAGTTTAGTACTTCTTGCTCAAATATGTTCTATTTATTCTATATTTTTATTTTCTTGTGAATTAGTTTTGGCTGTATTTATTACGGAAAGCTTATATATGACTTTTAAACACTGAGACATTTCTCTAGCTTCAACTTTTATAGTTAGTCATTTTTATTTTTTAAACTACATTTTAAAAGTAAACTTATACAGTATCTTATTGTCAGCGTTTTGAGATACAGGTAAAGGAGGCAGTTTTACACTGTCCACCTCAGCAGCCTAACATATTCCCAAAGAGTTTTAGGAAAATTGACTCAGGCCAAACCAGCATTTGTGAATTTGACTTGAAAAGAAGTCAGGACTAGACAGCATATTATGAAGCAGACAGAGTTTAGTAAACATTT
The DNA here is from genome assembly GCF_947179515.1 of Apodemus sylvaticus. NCBI lineage: Eukaryota > Metazoa > Chordata > Mammalia > Rodentia > Muridae > Apodemus > Apodemus sylvaticus. Next base: position 2,670,718 of record NC_067491.1, read on the forward strand.
TAATACAGGTTTAAGCATGTATTAATAGATGTCTTGTAGGTTTACAAATGGTGAGGAAAAAAGTCTTCCCTCAGGAATATTGGAAGTTAGAATATTTTTACTGTAAGCAGGGAGTCAGGGGAGGAGGGCTCACAGCAACTCTCATTAGAAACATAGTTTGGATGATGTTTGGAGCTGGCTAGTATTTTTCTTAAAAGGTGGTAGCGAAGGTATAGGCTTGTTCTTGAGATTCTTTTGTTTTGTTTTGTTTTTTGTTTTTTGTTTTTTTTTTTTAATTTGGTTTTTTCGAGACAGGGTTTCCGTGTATAGCCCTGGCTGTCCTGGAGCTCACTCTGTAGACCAGGCTGGCCTCGAACTCAGAAATCCGCCTGCCTCTGCCTCCCAGAGTGCTGGGATTACAGGCGTGCGCCACCACCGCCCAGCTCTCCATGCTGTCTTAACTACCCGTCAACTCAAAGACCCTCTTTCTACTTCCTGAGGCTGTTCTTGAGTTTCTAAAGAACATTGTATTTGTTAGACTATGGGAAGACAATGGATAATTAACATTTTCTACATGTATCCTAAGATAGGACAATATTTTGTGTCTTCTTTTGGTGATGAGGAAACAGCTCAGTCAGTAAATTGCCTGTTCCAAAGCTTGAGAGGATCCCAGTTTAGATTCCCTGCAGGGACTTAATGCTAGAAGGGCCGGGGGCAGCCCTGGAGCTCATTGGCTAGCCAATTTAGTCAAATCAGTGAGCTCAAAGTTCAGCGAGAGACCCTGTCTCAAATCTGAAACCACCAGCTGTTGGTCCTTGCCTTCCAGACTCAAGCACTTATATGCACACATCTTATTTTTCTGTTTTATAATACCACTATAGGTTTTATCCTACTTTATGGATAAGAAAATGAAGCTTGGGAAAAAAATGAGATGACTAAATTTGGCAAGACTAAGGAGAATTGAAATGCAGACTTAGTCCTGACATATAATACCATATAATGTATATGGTCTTCTGTTCTCAGGAATTCCTGCTGCATCAGATTTCAGCAGAGAAGTATGCTGATGATGTTGTATTTAAGCACAAGCTACAACATACAAAGGGCATCAGGATATGTCTAGATAAACTCATCAGGATATGTTTAGAATATAAGAGTCATTTAAGTTTGTAGGGAGAGAGAAAGAATGAGAATTTAGATGACTTTGACAACAGAACAGCTTTATTTAACCTGAGAATGACACACCATGGTCAGATGTAGGTGGTAGAATGTACCTGTTAATTCTAAGGAAGAAAATCCTTTTGGCAGAATATTAGAAAGTCTTTATAAATATGGAATGACTGTTTTTTGCCTGTCTGCTCCATGGTCCCCCCCCCCTTTTTTTTAACCAGTTAGGAAGTCAGCTCACTGTAGCCTATGACTCAAATGTAAAGAAAAATATTCTAATTGTAAGCAGTTTTAATGTTGATTAGAAATCTATAAAGATTATTAGATTGGATCTTTAAAAAAAACTATAGTAGAAATGTAATAAAATTTTTGCAGTTGTTTGTTGATATATCACTTTATTAGTTACTTTTCTATTACTGTGAAAAAACACCATGACCAAGGCAATTTATAAAAGAAAGTGTTTAATTGGGCTTACAGTTCCAGAGGATTAGACTTTATGATGGTTGAATAAAGGCATGGTGGCAGGAACACCTGAGAATTTGACTCTTAAACAGCAAGCAAGAGACACAGTGCTAATCTCAATGCTCACTGCTGCTGACACATCTCCTCCATTAAGGCCATACCTCCTAATCCTTCCCAAACAGTTCTACAAACTGGGAACCAGGTATATGAACATGAGCCTATGAGGGCTGTTCTCATTCAAACCACCACTGGTATTTTTCCAATATTGATTTATTAATGAAGGTTGAGGAAATGATTGTTTGTGTAGTTACAGTAATTACAAAACACACCTCTTTTCTGTTTCTCAACACTATTACAGTAGATGTGTAGCAATTCCTGTGATAGAGTGGTAACATTATTTTGGTAAATCATAATTTACTTAAGAGAATCTACAGAATATTTAGATAAAAGGTTTTATATGTTACCTTAATGGTTTAAAGAATTGGGCATGATGGTGCACTTCTGTAATTTCAATTCTAAGTTGAGGCAGGATTATAAATTCAACGCTAGCCTGGACTACATAGTGAGACTTTACCTCAGAAAGCCAGAAACTTGCAAAGATGGAAAGTTAAAAAAAAAAGATTCAAAGAGGATCTGCTGTAAAGATGGGACTCTAAGTTTGGGGTCATGGTTTTTGCCTTTAACCCTAGTGCTGGGGCACTAGGGAGGCAGAGCAGGCTATCTAGGGACAGACAGTGAGACCTTGTCTAAAAAACCAAAATGTTTATTTTTATTATTACTATCATCATTGTTATTTGTTTGTTTGTTTATTATTGAGACAGGGTTTTTCTGCATAGCCCTGGCTATCCTAGAACTTGTTATATAGACTAAGCTGGCCTGGATCTCAGAAATTCGCTCACCTCTGCCTCCCAAGTGCTGAGATTAAAGGCAAGTGCCACCACTGCCTGGCAGATATTTCTTAATATCTGTTATCTAGTCAGATTTCATATATTCAGTTAACTCATAAACATCTCTCACCTCTTTAATGTTTAGATTCTATAAAAAATTGCTTGCAATCCCAGGTCTTGTCCTTATAATTTCTCACATGTAGCTTCTATTAGTTATATTCATAACAGGGATTCTCTTAACGTGTTTCTCTGTGTGTTTTATATTTGACTCTTTTTTGTTGTTGTTGTTGTTGTTGTTTGGGTTTTTTTTGTTTTTTGTTTTTTTTTTGTTTTTTGTTTTTTTTTTGTTTTTTTTTTTTGTTTGTTTGTTTTTTTTTTTGAGACAGGTTTCTTCCTGGTTGTCCTGGAACTCACTCTACTGTAGACCAGGCTGGCCTTGAACTCAGAAATCCGCCTGCCTCTGCCTCCCAAGTGCTAGGATTACAGGTGTGCACCACCACGCCCCGTTTTATATTTGACTCTTACTATGAGCTTTGAACAGGTTCAGTTTTGCTACATGAGATTACCTCAAAAATAATGACTTTTATCTTTTAAAGATTTATTTGGCTTATTCATTTTACATAGAAATTTTAAAAAATGTAGAAAAAGTAATAAAGTGACATTTCTGAAACTTTTCAGCTTAATGTATTTTTATTTTTTAAGCCAGAGGACAATCTTGCTTTAAAAGAAAAAAAGCAAAACAAGACCCAAAAACCCAGAGAAGGCAAACTTTAAATTTCTGCAGCTTCTTAAAGTAGGAAGATAAAAAGGAGGAAGAAGAAGCTATGTCTTTTGAATCAGGAAAAGTTAAATTTGTTTGAGTAATTCAGAAAATTGGGCATGTTCAACTTAGCCATACCCAGGGGCTCCATAAACAATCGCATAACTGGAGTTTTTTAGAGAGAGATGTTCTTTGATAACATAATTATTATTTCAGTATTTGATAATAGAGTGCAAGGTTCTTCTACTTTCTTTGGTTTTCAAAATAATGTATTGCTTGCACAGAGTAGGCCAAGAATTGGATGATGAGATGGCTCTGTGGAAAAGATGTTGTTACCAAGCCTGCTGACCTGAGATTGATTCTTTACATGGTTGAAGAAGTATATCCCTCCCTCCCATCCTTTTTTCTCTGTAGCTTTGGCTGTCCTGGAACACATTCTATAGACCAGGCTAGCCTTGATCTCACAGATATCTGTCTGCCTCTGCCTCCTGAGTGCTGGCATTAAACCAGCTGTGGGATAGGACCCAAATCAAAATGACAAAATGGTTTACTAGCACCTAATTATAACAGCCATGGCTGGTTGGTTTTGTGTGTGTATGTTAGTTACTCATGTATTGAAATACATTTGTCTATCCTTCACGGTTATTATTCATACTAATACTCAACTCATAACATTTTTAGCCAGTGGGGCTTCTAACTGATAGATTTTGTTTTATTGAGTATTGAGAAGAGCCTAACACATTTATTTTTTCCTTATGCCTCAGACTTAGAATCTGTCATTTCTTCACAAAACTCTGCTTCACTGTTAGCTGTAAATTTGTATTAGAAGACCATATTGTGGATACTAGGAATGTTCATCATACTGAGATGACTGTTTCTCTGAACCTTTTCTGGTGTATAAGCCTAGTTTTTAAAAAAAAACACTTTATGAATTTGTATTGATCCTAATAATTCATGTTTGTTCACTTTTCATATGCTCTCATCTTTTTAGAGACATGTCTGACAGGATCTTCTTTTCCCACTCTCCAAAAGCTGAAATCAGAGAGTATACACTATTATGCTTACTCTTAGTTTTTGTGGATTCATGCCTCTCCCCCTGCCCCAAATTAGTTGATTATTTCTCAGAGTGAGGTCTGATTCTATAGCCTGGGCTGCAAGGGAAGATCCTATTTAAAACAACAGCAGCAATAACCACAACCATTATAGTGTCATATGTCTGTAGTCTTAGCAAAGAGGCTAAAGGGTAAGGCCAGCCAGTCTACATACAAATTTCAGGCCGACTAAGACAAAATCGTGTCTTTAAAAAAAAAAAAGCATCATGACCAGTGATTTTAAATCCAAATCTTGTTTTACTGGTGTGATGGGGTATCCACGACATGTTGGTAGAGGAGAATTGGGTTCAGATGTTGCCATATTGCCTTGATTTCTGTTAGTGACATTCCTGCATTTGCCTTTTGCCATCTAGTTCTCACTGGTGTTAGTTTGTTTTGTCAGTGCTGGACTCACCAGTGCAAGCTGCCCCTTCCCAGTTGGCCTCTGGTGCACAGCTTACCTCCTGCACTGCTTGTAGACAGGGTGCTGCTGCCCAGGCTGTTCAGATACCAAAGCAGGCACCTGAAGGCTCCCACTGGGGCCCGCTGGATTCACTGGAGCACACTGACTTCTCCCAGCTGGCCGCCCGGAAGCCCAGCTAGCCTCTTGCAGGACTTGGAGATGTGGTGCTGCCGCCCAGGCTCAACTGGAGGTCAGCACGCAGAAGAATGCGAATTGATCCATCCTTGTCTCCTTGTACTAAGCTAAAATCCAAATGGATCAAGGACCTCCACATAAAGCCAGACACTCTGAAGCTAATAGAAAAGAAACTGGGGAAGACCCTTGAGGACATCGGTACAGGGAGAAAGTTTCTGAACAGAACACCAATAGCGTATGCTCTAAGAGCAAGAATTGACAAATGGGACTTCATAAAATTACAAAGTTTCTGTAAGGCAAAGGACACCATCAAGAGGACAAATCGGCAAACAACAAATTGGGAAAAGATCTTCACCAATCCTACATCAGATAGAGGGCTAATATCCAATATATATAAAGAACTCAAGAAGTTAGACTCCAGAAAACCAAACAACCCTATTAAAAAATGGGGTACAGAGTTAAACAAAGAATTCTCACCTGAAGAACTTCGGGCGGCGGAGAAGCATCTTAAAAAATGCTCAACTTCATTAGTCATTAGGGAAATGCAAATCAAAACAACCCTAAGATTTCATCTTACACCAGTCAGAATGGCTAAGATAAAAAATTCAGGAGACAGCAGGTGTTGGAGAGGGTGTGGAGAAAGAGGAACACTCTTCCACTGCTGGTTGGATTGCAAATTGGTACAACCACTCTGGAAATCAGTCTGGCGGTTCCTCCGAAAACTGGGCACCTCACTTCCAGAAGATCCTGCTATACCACTCCTGAGCATATACCCAGAAGACTCCCCACCATGTAATAAGGATACATGTTCTACTATGTTCATAGCAGCCCTATTTATAATTGCCAGATGCTGGAAAGAACCCAGGTATCCCTCAACAGAAGAGTGGATGCAAAAAATGTGGCATATCTACACAATGGAGTACTATTCAGCCATTAGAAACAATGAATTCATGAAATTCTTAGGCAAATGGATGGAGCTAGAGAATATCATACTAAGTGAGGTAACCCAGACACAAAAGGTGAATCATGGTATGCACTCACTAATAAGTGGATATTAACCTAGAAAACTGGAATACCCAAAACATAATCCACACATCAAATGAGGTACAAGAAGAAAGGAGGAGTGGCCCCTGGTTCTGGAAAGACTCAGTGAAACAGTATTCGGCAAAACCAGAAGTGGGAAGGGGTGGGTGGGAGGACAGGGGAAGAGAAGGGGGCTTACAGGACTTTCGGTGATTGGGGGGGCTAGGAAAGGGAAATCATTTGAAATGTAAATAAATTATATCGAATAAAAAAAATTAAAAAAAAGAAAAAAAAGAAAAAAAAAAGAAAAAAAAAACCTGGAAAATCAACCAAATAAAACTACTTGATTGCATGAATTTCATTTGCTCGTGGCTATGGCTACTGTAATTTTTCTATCTATCGAAACCTTAGAGAAACAATTTCCACTTGCACTTTTCCACCTTAACCTTGTTAGTGTTGTTCTAGTTATCTTTACTGCTTATGCTGAAGATGGTTTTGGCTCTCTTATTTGAACCCAATGGCCTTAATTGAAATAGCGTTTCCATGCTGTAGAAGAGTGAACTTATCATTGTTGGCTATTTACTCTGTTAAACATATTAGCTTCTTTGTTTTCCTGCTTTCCTCTCTGGCAAAAACCCTGATATATTCTGAGGATGTCACTCAGTGGTAGCAGGCTTGCCTAGTGTATGCAAGGTCCAAAGTACAGTCTATAACTCTGCAAAGACAGCCCCTCTCCCAACATATACAACATATATGTGCTGTAGAAATTTAACATTAAGTAAGTTTCCCCCTTTCAAACAAGTATCTCATCTTGTGTTTCCTATTTTAATACATTTGTGTCATTTTAAGAACTAAGATGAGATATACTATGTTCAAATGTAATAAACAACATATATACAAATAATAGTAGATAAACATATCTATGTTCACAGTATTATACAACCATTAACCTTTTCTAGTTTCAAAACCATTTCACCACTTCATCAAGTATCTTCAGTATTTGTGTTATTTATAAGTATGTACCAACATGCCTAGCATGGTTTTTAAAGAATGACTGCTTTCTTTTTAACTATGTATACATTTGTGTCTGTATATGGGTTTGTGCATTTGAGGCCAGAAGATGGCATCATCTCCCCTAGAGCTGGAGTTACACTTAATATGGGTATTGGGAATCAAACTCAAGTTCTCTGCAACTGCTATGTCATCTTTTTCTTTTTCTTTTTTTCTTTTCCTCTCTTTTCCTTTCTTTCTTTCTTTTTCTTTTTTTTAGATTTATTTATTTTATGTATATGAGTACAATGTAATTGTCTTCAGATACCAGAAGAGGGCATCGGATCCTATAATAGGTGGTTGTGAGCCACCATATGGTTGCTGGGAATTAAACTCAGGACATCTGGAAGAGCAGTCAGTGCTCTTAAATAATGAACCATCTCTCAAACTCCCTGGTATATCATCTTTTAAGCTCTGAGCCATCTATCCAACTGTTTTTTTTTTTTTCTGGTTTTTTGAGACAGGGTTTCTCTGTGTAGTCCTGGCTGTCCTGGAACTCACTCTGTAGACCAGGCTGGCCTCGAACTCAGAAATCCACCTGCCTCTGCCTCCCAAATGCTGGGATTACAGGCGTGCGCCACCACGCCCGGCTATCTATCCAACTTCTAAAACTGGTTTTTGAACATTTAAATCTCCCAAGCTCGCCCTACTTTTTGAAAATGTATTAAGAACAAACACATTCCAATTCTTCCAAGGGTTATCATTGCTCCATGTATGAAGTTGAAACTTAATATGGCTAACAAAAGCCTTTACTTTCCAGTTTTTGCCATTTTATCTTGTTTCATTTATGACTCTTTGTTCAGTATAGGCCCAGTTCTTCATTGTAGATATTCTATAAGTCTTTCTCTTTCCCTTTCTCCCTCCAAGGAAGGGTCTCATTATTAGTCACAGTCATTTTGCAACTTAACCCACCTTTACTTCCCATGTTCTGGAATAAAATGTGTGTGTCCCTCTGCTGCACCCCCTTCCCCTTTTTTAAACTTTTGAGACTAGACATCACAATATAGACTTGGCTGGCCTCAGAGTTGTGGTGCTCTTCCTGCCTTTTTTTTTAAGCTATTAAAGATTGTTATATGCCCTTCTTTTGTACTTCTTTAACCCCTATTCCTTGTACTGCTTTTAGGTTACCTATTTCACATTGTCCTTACTTATATATTTTTCTGGAACAATGAACCCATGATAGTCAAATGCTAGGTAATACAATACAGGCTGCAACTATAATGAATAGGATTTTTAACAGAAGTCAAGATTATTTAATAAATTATTTTTAAAAAGGTTTCAAAGATAGGAGGGTAGTTCTTGAGCTAGACCTCAAAGGAACCATTCCCATCAACACTAAAGTGTGTATGTGTATTCTTTTTTAGTAGCTAGCAACATAGTTGGGATTCAGTGAAAGGTATATGATTATAAACATAATAAGTTTAAAATGCAAATCATATCTTAATGGTATTTTAAAATACAGATTTTATCTGTTTGCTTTGCTTATTAGATTTATAAAATCTGTGTTCAAAATCCAAGAAAAGAAGTTCTTTGTGTTAAAATACAATTTAATTCTTTATTTTTATCATTTTGTTGTTGTTGTCTGCATGTTGTGATGTACATTAATTACTTTATTGTTAGTTGGACAAAATAATTGATGAAAACAGCTTTAGGAAGAATTGTTTATGGTTCATCAATTATTTAGTTCCTCATGCTTGGGAAGGTATGATAGCTGCAATGTGACAGCAGTAAAATGATGGGAGTGGGTATGAGTCTTGTATTCTGTTTCACAATCCTTTTAGAATAGTGAAACACACTATTCTAAATTCCAAATTCACATTCCAAATTAAACTGTTTTAGAAGCACCCTCAGACATGCACAAGAGGTGTGTCTCCCAAGTAATTTCAAATTCCAGTAGATTGACAAATGAAGATGGACCTAATAGCCCTATATGAAGTTGTAATTGTTGAATTAAAACCACCTTTGATTGCTCAAAGTTATGGAGTTAGTGCTTCCATAGTTACCAGCACACTGTTTGGCATTTTATAGTACTCTGTGTTGTATTATATTTGCTTTCATGATTAAATGGCTTATCTTGATGATGGGCAAGTACTGTATGAGAATCATGTACTCATTTAGATTTCTGGCAAGTCCTTTCTGAACTGCTCTTAAACATGTTTTGTCCTTACTCACTGCCCAGTTTGAACCAGTCAGTCCTCAGCTCTCTTGACAAAATAATAACTTTTCTGGTGATTGTTGTGTATACTTACTATCATGATTCTTATCCTGCCTTCAAAGATGATAGTATATTAAAATTATCAAATTATATAATATACCTATTATATATACCTATTATATAGGTATATATAGTATACCTCTAATGTCAGTTACACTTACTTAAGGCTATTTGAAAAACTCATGCAATCTGCCCATTACAAAGACATCCTTATTTTATTAAGTCCATCTCTGTAAACTCTTAAGGTTATACTCTTTCTAACCTGTTGTTTGATGATCCTTTGTTGGCCTTTGTTTTTCTACCTTACTAGTTCCTTGTCTCGATTCTTAATTTTCTGCCCTCATCATCTATTCTTCATGGCAGAACACTGTTTAGAAGAGAAGAATCTTATGATACCATCACTATTTCTGTAGGCACCAGCTATTCTTAGAAAGCTATTCCTGTTGCATAGTTGAATGTACCTCAAGGCTTCATGGCAATCAGACAGATGTTAATGTAAGTAAGAGTTGAAAAAACTCGGCAATTCTGATGTAAAAGTGCTTTTGGTTGTTTTTTAAGGATTTGTCTTAAAAGCTATAGAAAACTTGCCATTTCTGATTTGATTTGACTTTTGATTTTCTTTCAACTAAAATCTCTTGTGAGAATCAGCCTTATTTGCATTTTGATTGCCTCTCATAAAACCTACCCAGAATGCTAAGAGCTTTGGTTGAATCCCAAGGTAGATGTAGGAAGATAGAACAATTCCATCTGGATAGGTTAATATACCCATGGCTTCATTGTTGTATGGAAATGTTATAGTTATGAAGCAGCATTTTAATAGTTTTCATAGTTTATAGCTTATTTATGGTCATTCTTTAATTTACCTGTTGGAGAAAAACTGTTTTAAAGTTTTTATTGAAATTTTCTTTTTCCACAGAACTCAACAAAAATCCAGTGGAAGGCTTTTCAGCAGGTTTAATAGACGACAATGATCTCTATCGTTGGGAAGTCCTTATTATTGGTCCTCCAGATACACTTTAGTAAGTATACTGGAACTGACATCTTCACTCCTTCAGCTAAAATTAAAACTTAATTTTGAAAATTGAAAAAAATTCTAAAGTAGCAAGCAAAATGGTTATAGCGAGTATCATTTCAATGTGATCATGTGCAGAGCCCTTGTGTTATGCTTGAAGCTCTAATGTCTAAAACATGTTTTTAAAAAGATAGCTTCAGAAATTTAAGCTATCTTGCTGCTGGAATAAATATGTTATGAAAAGCTTTTTCTAGTGAGGTTATATGTAACCCCCTCCACACACACACACACACACACACACACACACAGGGTTTTTCTGTGTAGCCCTGGCTGTCCTGGAACTTTCTCTGTAGACCAGATTGACCTCAGAATCAGAGATCTGCGTGGTTCTGCCCCCTGAATCCTGGGATTTAAGATGTGTGCTGTGTGCTACTATTGCCTGACTGTAAATAATTTACACACACACACACACACACACACACACACCTTCTATAATTTAGGATATTAATTTTTGTAAGCTTGGAGGAGAAGGGAAAATTTCATCTCTAATTATATATTTATGTGTGCTTCTGTGAGATTATGTTCATGTGAATGAAGGTGCACTAGGAGGCCATAGCTGTTGGATCCCCTGGAGCTGGAGTAACACCTGATTATAAACTGTTTGATATGAGCATTAAGATCAAATTCAAATCCTTTAGAGGCTCTTAACCTCTGAGCCATTACTCCAGCCAAAAGAGAAAAAAGTCCTATGCAATTTAGAGAAATTTCACAGTAGTTAAGAGTACTGAGGTCCTAGGTTCAATTCCCTATGGAAATGATTTTCCTTCTCATGTTTACCATGCCTTGACCCCAAAGGAAACACCATAATTAAGGATGACAGTTTTACTATTTTTTTTAACACCACTTTTTAAAAATAATTTATTTTTCTTTTATGTTCATTAGTGTTTTGACTTCATGTAGGTCTGTGTGAGGGTGTTTGATCTCCTGGAACTGGAATTATAGACAAGTGTGAGCTGCCATGTGAGTTCTGAGAATTGAACCCAGGTCCCCTGGAAGAGCAGCCAGTGCTCTTAACTGCTTAGCTACCTCTCCAGCCCCAGTTTTACTGTTCTTAATGCCTTATTTATTAAAGAATAAGACTGCAATTTTTTTCTTTTTAAAAACAGCTCCTTTTTATGTAATTAAATCAATTAATATCTATGTGTATGGTGTTTTGCATGCATATATATGCACTGTGTTTGTCTGGTATCTGAGGAGGTGGATGGCATGGGAACCTCTAGAACTGTAGTTATAGATGGCTGTGACCTGTCCACCAATAGATGCTGGGAATTGAACCTAGGACCTCTGGAAGAACAGCCAGTACTCTTAACTGATGAGACATCTCTCTGGCCCTGAGATTTTTACATAGAATGTATTCTGTATATCTGTGTTTTACGACTTAAGGGAACTTTCAAGATCTATTTTAATAATTTTATAACCTGGTCTTCACAGAGTATAGTTTATAAGACTATATTTTGTTAGTTTAGTGTTAGGACATAAAATAACTTATTTACTGACTACCAGTTGTTGAAAATGAGGTGAATGAGCTAGAGAATGATAACAGATCTTTACATCTGCAATTCTTTGGGACTGCACTTTCTTCTTGCAAGTCCTTCCCCCTAGCCCTCAAGTAGCTGTTTGAATATATATATATATATATATATATATATATACATATATATATATATATATATATTCAAAAAGTGGTTATATATAAAAAGAAGGGCTGGTGAAGATGACTCAATAAATGTTTGCTATAGAAATGTGATGACAATTCCCAGAACCCATGTAAAAAAAGTGTAATGTAGTAGCCTGTGTTTGTGATCCCAACACTCCTGTTGCAAGATGAGAGATAGAAATAGGAGAATTAACCCAGTTATCTTGGAGTAGACATTTGGCAGAAATGAGGGAAGCTCCCTCAAAAATAAGGTGGAAAAAGAGAGGAAAAAGTTAAAGCAATGTGGGAGTTCATGTTTTACACAGTGGGCAAAGGGTGGTTCATGCTTTGTTATAGTTTTTAGCAGTCATTGTTGCTCATATGTTTCTGTTTTGTTTTTGTTTTTGTTTTTGGATTTGGTGTTTTGAAACAGGTTTCTCTGTGTAGCCCTAGCTACACAGAAAAGACAAGAAAAGAGAAAGAGACACACAGAGAGACAGAGAGCCAAAGAGGGCAAGAGACTTGACTTTAAGAGACTCCTGTACTGACAACTCCATGCAGTTCGGAATCAGAACGACTGCGGCTGGACCAGGGTTCATGGGGACATGGCAAAACGCTGATACTAACTTCTTATTCAGAATGTCCCAACAGGTAAGTTACTTTTTCTTTCTTTTTTTTTTTTTTTAAAGAAACCTTGAGTTGTTATGTGCCCTTTTCTTCCTGCTACTTTTCTTTCTAAATGTTTTTGAAATTAAATATATATATATATATATATATATATATATGTATTGTCATTTCTGTGTTACTGGAATGTGCAGTGTTACTTCATGGCTTCCCCAAGGGCTCTTTAGTGAAAGCATTCAAGTTTGCCAGGTCGCTGTGACACAGGAGCTGATTCCAAAGGAACAGCCCGTTACAGATAGTGAGATGGCGTCACATACTTCAGTGAAAAACAAAACCCTAGGGTTTCTTCTTTTCCAACTTACACATTGCACACGCTTATTTAAAGGGAGACACAGTGGACATGGCTCTGGTCAGTCTTCAGTTAGCATGTAGGTAATGCCTGTCAATACCTAACTTGGTAATGTGGACGAGAATATATATAAAGTATAAGGAGAGGAAATTGGAGCTTGCCTTTGCCTTTACCCTGTATTCATATGTGAACTATGGTGGATAAATTGTTTTAGGTGTGAACTCCTTTCCCCCAGAGTATATAGAGAGAACTCTGTGCAGTAAGGAAAACTGAATTGGTGAATCATGGGAATACCTTTTTCAGTGAAACCCATTTTCTCTAGAACTCACTGTTCTTTGTTACTGAAGGAACATTGGATATAACTGTCCCAGGAGTTCTTTCCTTTGGAAGGTTTGGCATCTAATGGGATGTGTGTGGAAGCATGGGCTTTGTTCAATGTGCAGACGTGCTCGTGCCTTTCATGACACATGTTTGCTGGTCACTAACCACGGTTCTCCAGGCTTTGGCCAGAAGAGGGTTTGGGGTCGTAGGAAATGATTGATGTCACACACATCTGCCAGAGCTGATGCCATTCTTATTTGCAGAAGAGCAGCTGGTTTCCACATTTTGCGTGGTTCCCCTCATCCACTGAAATACCTGGGATTAGAGGCAAGAGGAGTCAAATACCCTTTGGAGGAACTTTGACTTCTAATAGGCTTAAGAGAAGTAAAGGAAGAGGGGCAGAGCAGGAACAGCAGCCTTTAGGTTCTGTTGTATAAACAAAACAAAAAGCAGGAGTATCTTAGAAGACAAACTGATAAAGAATACAGAGGGAAACAGGATGGAAAAAATTATTCTGGGAAAAAGAAAGAGTATGTGCTATGACATCACTAAGATGGTGTGGGAGCTGTGACTGCGGCCCACAGTTCCCCCTGAGCCTTTACTGTACCATGTCTCCCTCCCTGGGCTTAAAAGGAAGTTTAGAGAATAGGAAAAAGAAGTATTGATTGTTTTTTCAATTTGTACCTTCCCTGTCGGAAACCTCACCCATTTCATAGTGTACGCTCGCTCCACCTTCCAGTGTAACACTTATGACTGGACTTGGCATGGGTGAGGGCAGAGTACTGGGTCCTCTCGATGGGACACAGCGCACAGCGTTTTGTGCCATGGTGTGTGGGGATGAGAGAGCGTTGTCCCCTTCTGCAGTCAGAGCCCTTTTTAATGGGAGTACTACAGGGAAACAATGCCTCACTCAAACCAGGGAGTTCAGAAATCAAATTCTCCGCTTATTAATTATCATTCTAATTAAGAAAAAGAATTGATCCTTTAACAACAATATAATATCCTTTTGTTTTCCTTTAATTAAGTCCATCAGTTTTTCATTTCTCTCTATAAAGGAAGACTAATGTTAAATTGTAGGAAGTTACTTATTGAAACCACTGATGCGATTCCCTCGAGCACCTCTGACATCTTATTTATCCATCCTTAGGAACTGTAATGCTACTTTGCTGCTACCTTTAGTGTTTGGGTCAGAGAGGGGTGTTGAGTTATGACTCCTGTGCCTGTTTGGCTGATAGACATTTACCTAATAGCCTTAGTACAAGGTTAGTTTGTTCTTATTCCCCGATTCCTCTTTCTTAAACTTCATTTCTCTCTTCTACCTTCGCTTCTCTCATTATACAATTGCTTCCTTAGTTTTACTGCCTCTCTTTTGCCTAATGCAAAGGAATTAAAATGTGCTTGAAAGTAACAACTATTGAATCAGGTATCCTTTTGCCAATCTGTCATTTTGATAAGTTCAGGAATGTCGTGCTATCCTCACATACAAACATGTCGGTGATGGGACTACCCTTGTTTTACTGCAGGCCTGTCACCCTGGCTACTAAACAATCCTCAGACTTCAGTGGTTGGCTTACCAACTGCAGTCTTCAGTTTGGTATTTAGTGCCAAGAAGGAAAGTGATCATTTCACATTCATTGATTGGTTCTCGATTCCAGGCTGCACTGTAAATGTATGTATATAATAACTAATTTGATTCTTATGATAGTCTAATGGAATCAGGAAGTGTTCTATCTTGATTCTCCAGATCTAGAAAACTAGCTTTTAACTTGGCAGTGTCTTCATGGAAAGTTACTCAGTAGCAATATTCAGTACCAGTTCCCTAAAGAAACAAAGTTATTAAGGAGTGCTATGCTTTTTGTTTCCAGGAGAATGCTTTCTATAAGTCTTCAAAAATTACATACCACGAACATAAGACAGTAGTATTTTCTAGACTATCAAATTTGTTTTTACCCATTAAAACACAAACTTTTCTTGTAAACTGGTCAAACTTCAACCTAAAATTTATGAATGCTTCAGTTTTCCCCAAATTGTTATTTTTTTCCTAAATACATTGTGTTTTTTAAAAAGTTTAAAAGATTTAATGTTAATTCATAAAAAGGAATCATCTTCCACATATGTTAATTTACTTTTAATATTTAATATCATGAAACTGAATTGGTATTATTTTTGTAAAAGTTCTTTACATTATTGTTTGATGTGTGTGATGATAACCATTGACTGCTGTTCCTCCCGACTCCTCTAATCTCACCGCTCACAAATGCTTTCTACATAAAGCTGGTGTCTATCTACATATTCTTTGAACAATATGTCATATGTTTTGAACAGTTTGATATTCACATAATATTTTTTAATATTTAAATTATATGAGCAGGGTAGAGTAATGAATTACCGAAAGAGTAGCTATCAGTATATATATATATGGTTGTGAAAATATGTGATTCCTTACAAAGATGTATGGCTCAAATTTAAAGCCACTAAGTGTAAGGGAAAGAAATGCATGTGCCTTTTTGTCCGTTGTCATGGCCCTTAGAATACTGACATCACAATGGTTCTTCATCCTGACTGCTACAGAATCCTCGAACTTCAGTAGCTTGACTACCAACCTTAGTCACCAGTTTGCTATTCAGGACTAGAAAGGCAAAATTCGAGTTTATTCAAAGGTTCTCCCTTCCAGGCTCCACCAAAAAGGTATTTTTTTTTATAAGTAATTTGTTTCTCATGATAGCTTAATCATATCAGGAAGTGTTCTCTCTTTATTCCTCTAGATCATATGAACTAACTCTCAACTCAGTAGTGGTTTCTTGAAAAGGTAGA
The DNA here is from genome assembly GCF_947179515.1 of Apodemus sylvaticus. Classification (NCBI taxonomy): domain Eukaryota; kingdom Metazoa; phylum Chordata; class Mammalia; order Rodentia; family Muridae; genus Apodemus; species Apodemus sylvaticus. The sequence goes on from NC_067491.1 coordinate 2,686,763, forward strand.
CATTCAAGCCATATTCGGTACCAATCTTCTGTAGAAACAACATTATTATATGAAGGGAGGTATGCTTTAAGCATACAGGAGAACAATTTCTGTAAATCTTACCAAAAAAAAGTGTCCAGGTTATGCTTGAGCATTGTTTTATATGCAACCCAATTGTTTTAACCACCATGACTACAAATATTTTTAAAAAGAATTGGTCATTCTTTTTTGTAGACCCTAAACCTAAGAACTCCCTGGTTTCCTTCAAATTGTTATAGTTACAACACATATTGTGTTCTTTGGAATATATTTCTGAATATTTGAACATTAATTCTAATTAGACAGGAACTACTTTCCAGACATGTTAATTTCCTTTCAGTTTGTCCATCACAAAATTTAGTTGCTATTATTTTGTAACATATCTTCACATTAGTGTTTGAAGTATGCGATGACAACCATTCGCTGCTGTTCCTCCTGACTTTGAATCTCATGGGTCTCATAGGCTTTCCACATAAATGCTGGTGTCTCTCTACATATTCTTTGAAAGACGTCATATGTTTTGGCGAGAATTATAGTCACTAAATATATAATTTTAATATTTGTATTGTATGAGCAGGGTAGAGAAAAGAAACCACCAAAAAGTAGCCACTTCATTATTATAGGGAAGAAGGTTATTATGGATTAGATAAAAATGTTCAGAGGCATCTAAAAATGTTTACAGCCGATTGAAGCTTGATTTTACGACTGATGTCTAAGAGAGAACAGACAATATCAAGGTAGAATATTGGACATACCTGGGGGAGTGAGAGAAACACTGCCTTCATAAAGCAAAGGGTGCTTCTATAACATTTTGGGAGTTATCTTAGTGCATAAGCTGATGGAGATCTTTGGGAAGGAATGGAAATCTAAGGAAAATGAATAACGATTACTTTTACTTCCTGTTCACGTTAAATAAGGGCAAGTGTGGCTATTGGCTCCAGAAGCTTGCTACAGCGGGGGCGCTGAGACGCTGCGTGAGCCCAGCGACAGGTCCAAGCATGTGGACAGAGGTAGCTGCTGGCCGCCTCTGCCCAGCCAGCAAGGTCCGGGTACACTTGCTGCCCAGCGCGCCTGGCTCCTAGGCCACGGTGGAGATGTCGTCCCACTTGTTGTCCCAGTCATCTTCGCTGCCTTGTCTGGCCTGGTGACCTCCAAGGAGCTGCTGGGGCGACTTAGGTGGTACTGTCAGTATAGGACTAGGCTGAGGGGGCAGGTCATCACTTATTAATGTTCCAGATCAAAAGATGAGGAGGACACAAAGCATTCTGATCTCCAATGCTCTCTAGAATACAAATTAATTTATGAAAAGTACATGAGGCTCCAGACATGGCTCAGTACTAAAAAAAAAAAAAATCCACATTCAATCTGGATCCTATTTGATCTAAGCACCTATATGTTTGCACATAAGTTCTGTACTCAATTTCTAATTTCCTCCGGTAATCTTGGCTCTAGTAATGAATTCATATACCTACATATAGACCAAAAATTCACATGCACAAAGTCTTCTGAAAAAAATAGAAATCCATGAACATAGAACTCTGTAACTGTGTACCTGCTCATGAGCCTGCCTGGGTTTCCTCAGTCTTGATGCAAGTACTGAAGGGGAGGTGGGGTGGGGGATCAGGCAAAGAAACCATGGGGAAGTAGAGAGTGTGGAGTTCTAGTGGAAGCTTAAAGTCCCTGGAAACCCCACGACAGCAAGAGAAGGAGAACATGGAATATTTTAGCCAGGTGTATATGGACTTCCTACTCAGCCATTAGCTCTCCTTAATTTGAACCAGAGAAAGAATAATAGTATTTATGTTGTAGACTCTGAATGTGTTTTCTGGAGAGACCTTGTGGCTACAAGTTGAGGACCTGTTGGAGATAATAAAAGATAGAAAATCTTGCCGATTTTCCTATTGTTTAGTGTCCTGAGCATAGGCCCCTCAGGAATTGCTCTAGGGGTTTAGTGTGACTGGGATAAACTACGTATATATGTTTTGGGCTCAGTTAAATGCAAAATTTAAACAGTGTCTGAAGGAACTTGGGATGCGGAAATTCAGCAATGAAGAAGGAACAAATGTTCTGAACTTCATGATCGTTTAGGTAGAAAGTTGCTAATATCTTTCCTTTCATTTTCACTAAGGTTCAAGGTAATCAGATAAGTCACCCAGAAGACAAAAAGTATGCTATTCTGCCTTACATCTCAAGTCCTGCTTCTTGGGATAGAGACAGAAATATACCCAGGCATCTAGCCAGTTTGGATTACATAGTTAGACCTGATCACAAGTAAAGCCAATTCTAGAGAGGAGAGAAGGGATGTGCTGATATGTTTGTGATTCTCCATCCACAAGCAAGGAACCTCTCAGGTGATTTCATTAACACATTTAAAGAACAGTTTATCCTCCTTGCTGCTGGCATTTTCCTGTTAGCATAATAAGAACATTTGTAGTCTGTGAGGTGTCAGGTACAATGACATTCCTGAATGACAATCATGCAGTTTGTGAGGTAGGATATCCATATAAGGCAAGCTAGCCACATGATTTTCTTGCCTCAACCTCACTGAGCTTTGAATGACAGTGATGTTGATGTTCTATTTAGACCAGAGTTAATGATATAGCATGCTCAAGTTCTGAAGATCCAAACCCCACAAATCACCAATATAGCTGCCAGAAGCTAAAAGATACTAAATAGTTACACAAAGGCACAGGTGACAATAAAGAAATATTCATTGCTCACAACCTGTATTGTCGTGATCTCTTAGGCAACTTGCCTTTAAATGGTCAAGAGAGATTCCGAGGGAGCAGCCAGATGGAGTTCTCCACAGACTGACTGGAGCCAACTGAGGAGACAGAGATTCTAAGCTGAATGAGGTAAGTGGCATGCCTGTCACTTACTGTTGAGTGCCTCTCCCCTCTCTGCCTTGTGAGAGCACTATGCATCTACCTCCATCTGTGACATGGCTTTCTTGATAGATGTACCAGGCTGAAAGACTGGTCAACACACTGGTCCTGCAGTTGGCATTCCAGGACCCTTAGCCATTTTATCCAGAGATATCTGAAAGAGAACATGATTGGACAGTGGTTGATGGAAGTCCAGGAAAAGGAGAAAGCAGTGTATGCCACAGTTATCATGAACTAACATACAAGTCTGGTTTCATGGTGACTCAGGGCAGCTTCTCAAGTGTACAGTAGAGAAAATGGCTATACAATTGTAAACAACCATTTTGCAGTATGTGTGTCTACATGTGCCTCTCTGTCACGGGAGGTTTCTCCAATTGTGTGTTAAACATGAGTATGTACAGAGATGAGGGTCTCCATGAGTGAGAGATTATGCTTGTAGATGTGAGGATTCATACATGTGTACTTAGTTCTGTGTGGGCCTCCTCTGCCTCTCTGCATGCAGCACAACCAATAAATCAAAGACTTTGTTCTCAGAGACTCTATTGCTGCCCTGAGAGCCTCTTACCAAGGCTCAAAGGGTATTTGAGCAAGAGAGAAATGTGAGAAGGCTGGGCTACACTTGTTAGGCAAGAAAGTCAACTGTGTTTGGAAGAGGGGTGGAAGCTTCCTTGGATTCTTCTATGTAGGAAACCATGAGATTGTCCATCAATTTAATCATCCTTACACCCAAGAAGCTTCATCACATACTGTTTTGCAGGTGTGTATTGTTGTGAGCATGGGTGAAAATAGGGCTTTTCACAGAGCAGCTCCCAGGATAAATAAAACATAGATTTCTGGATAGGTCAAAGCTGTAGGCATTTTGATGGGATAGCTCATTTCAACTTACTTCAAGTTGTACAACAATCTACCTACCCATTTGGTTCTCACTGTTAACAGTTCTGTTCCCTATCTTCTGCTTCCATCAGTATCTTTTCATACTCCTGCATCTGCTTTTCTCCCCTCTGTCTGTCTCCTGCCCTGGTCAATCCCAGTAGTTTTTTTGTTTGTTTGTTTGTTTGTTTTCTTTTTTGACTTGCCTATTAGCTGTCAGATATTTATAATTACAATCAGCAGTAAGATAGTGCCAGAATATCTCTTGGGTTGCCACCAGGCAAAGACACTCATGTTTTGAGCAGCTATAGATCAACAAAATGTAAAATCTAAAATACAGTGATGGTTCAGAAATGACAGCATCAAACTCCTGCCATCACTTAGCTCTTTGTCAGTACAGATTTAACAATTGAAAATACCGAGATGCACCTTCATATACAGTATGGAATGTCACCTGAACAATGGGTGGATATGTGCACACAGCATGCAAATGTGGAGGTCGGAAGACAATTTCCGATGTTGCTCTATGTTACCTTCCACGTTCTTTTTTTTATTCGATATATTTTTTATTTACATTTCAAATGATTTCCCCTTTTCTGGCCCCCCCTACTCCCCGATAGTCCCATAAGCCCCCTTCTCTCCCCCTGTTCTCCCCCCACCCCTTCCCATTTCCCTGTTCTGGTTTTGTGCTATACTGCTACACTGAGTCTTGCCAGAACAAGTGGCCACTCCTCTGTTCTTCTTGTACCTCATTTGATGTGTGGATTATGTGTTGGGTATTCCTGTTTCCTAGGCTAATATCCACTTATTAGTGAGTGCATACCATGATTGGTCTTTTGAGACTGGGTTACCTCAGTTAGTATGATGTTCTCCAGCTCCATCCATTTGCCTAAGAATTTCATGAATTCATTGTTTCTAATTACCAAACATGTGAAAGATCTGTATGACAAGAACTTCAAGACTCTGAAGAAGGAAATGGAAGAAGACCTCAAAAAATGGAAAAAACCTCGCATGCTCATGGATCAGCAGGATTAATATAGTTAAAATGGACATTTTGCCAAAAGCAATACCCATCAAAATGCCAACTCAAGTCTTCATAGAGTAAGAAAGAGCAATTCTCAAATTCATCTGGAATAACAAAAAACCCAGGATAGCTAAAACTATTCTCAACAATAAAATTCTCGGGGAATCAATATCCCTGACCTCAAGCAATACTACAGAGCAATAGTGTTAAAAACTGCATGGTACTGGTACAGTGACAGGCAGGTAGATCAATGGAACAGGATTGAAGATCCAGAAATGAACCCACACACCTATGGCCACTTGATCCTTGACAAAGGGGCTGAAAACATCCAGTGGAAAAAACCTAGCCTTTTCAACAAATGGTGCTGCTTCAACTGGAGTTCAGCATGCAGAAGAATGTGAATTGATCCATCCTTGTCTCCTTGTACTAAGCTCAACTCCAAATGGATCAAGAATCTAAACATAAAGCCAGACACTATGAAGCTAATAGAAAAGAAACCAGGGAGGAGCCTTGAGGACATTGGTACAGGGGGGGAAAGTTCCTGAACAGAACACCAATAGCATATGCTCTAAGATCAAGAATTGACAAATGGGACCTCATAAAATTACAAAGTTTCTGTAAGGCAAAGGACTCTTTCAACTTTCATGGTTGTGAGCCATCTTATGAGGTACTAGAAACTAAAGTTGGATCTTCTGCAAGAGCAGTACATGCTCTTAATCACTAAAGCATCTCTCTACCTCTCATCTAAGATACTTAACATTTGTTGGTTTGTTTGTTTGATATGGGTTGCTAAAGGGATAAAGGTTTGGAGACCAGCAGATAATTTCAGGAAGGGGGTTCTCTTCTAGATCTGTATATTTAATTTGATAATGAAACTTAGGCTACCAAACAGAAAAGCTCAACACAGTAAGACTTGGCAAACCAACAAAAGAAAAGAGCTTAGGAGAAGACACAAGAAACTGAGACATAGTTTTGCACAGTCAGGAGTCCCATAAAAATACTAAACTGAAAGATAGGCTTGGGGAAGACTTGTTTGCATACCCCAGTACGTCCCATGTTTGCTGCCTCAGTGTCTGTGTATACAAATAAGCTTTGATCAGTTGACTTAAAAGGCTTTGTTCTCCTTGTATCTAGTCTATCTTAGGGAAAGTATATTATTTATTCTTATTTTTCTACTTCAGGATTTTCTTAACTCTAAGGAGGGGTATTTAATAGAGATATCTCATATGGAGTGGTGTGTGCTGCTCTCTCTCTCTCTCTCTCTCTCTCTCTCTCTCTCTCTTTTCTCTGTGTGTGTCTGTCTGTTATTCTTTCTGTATGTATCTCTGTCTCTCTATCTCATAATGTCTGATTGTTTGTATTTGTTCCCATCAGATACATGAAAAATCTCCTCTGATGGCTAAATGAGGCACTGATTTATGAGTATATCAGAATATCACAAGAACCAACTAAATTGTTACATTTATTTATTTATGCATGCATTTTTAGATCTGTAGGATTGATATCACTTAAGTATTTTGAATATCTACTTTCTGTTCTTGGCCTTTCAAGCAGTGTCAGATATGTGTGTAAATTGCTTGAGGCACAGGAGTGGCAAACCTCCCCTGAGCAACTCCAACTGCCAATTTCCATGTAGAGAACACTCTAACTGCCCTCCAGGCAGGCCTCAGTCTTCCCCATCCACACTCCATCCTACCTAACAGAGTAGCCCAAACACACAAGTCGAAATCCCACCAATCCCTATCTTCAAACATTTGTGCCCAACCCCAAGAACAGGTATATATCCCTGTCTTCTACTCAGTTTGTTGCTGGCTTTCATCTGAGCAGAGGCAGCCAGCCCAGTAGAAGTTAAGTTTGGTTCTTCCTCCCAGCCCCATGCTTCCAGGAATAAGACTCAAACTCAACATATATTTACAAGTACTCTAGTCATATAGTTAGGCTAATTTCTGACTTGATCATAACAAAAATTAACCCATTTATTCTAATTCATATTCTGCTGTGTGTCTGGTTACCTTTCCTCAGATACCATATGTCTGTCTTGTGACATATTCCGAGGCGAATTGTCCGATCAGCACTGTCCCTAAATCCTTTCTGCTTCTGGTATGCCCCACGTCCTACATTCTGCCTAAACTATAGGCCAGCAGAATTTAATTGACAAACCAATTCCACACAAATACTTGCACATGCATGATTATGGCTGCATTGTTTCAAAGAGCCAGGAAATAGAATGGGTCTAGCAGCTAATCATCCAAAGAACATTAAAATAGCATGTGCCAATATGCATAACAGAATTGTATTAAAAGGTCTCAGTTATCTTTGAATGATTGCTGGATACACCCTAAAGCATCAAAGACACAAAATTAGATTTTCTGATAATCATATTTCAATACTCAATATTCAGGCTTCTTTCCGATATATTTTTCTTTACATTTCAAATGATTTCCCCTTTTCTGGATCCCAACGCCCTGAAAGTCCCATGAGCCCTCTTCCCTCCCCCTACTCCCCCATCGACACTTTCCCACTTCCCTGTTCTGGTATTGCCCTATACTGCTACACTGAGTCTTTTCTTAACAAGGGGACACTCCTCTGTTCTTCTTGGACATCATTTGTGTGTGGATTATATATTTGGGTATTCCAATTTTCTAGGCTAATATCCACTTATTTGTGAGTGCATACCGTGATTGATCTTTTGAGACTGGGTTACCTCACTTAGTATGCTGTTATCCACCTCCATCCATTTGTGTAAGAATTTCATGAATTCATTGTTTCTAATGACTGAATAGTACTCCATTTTTTTATCCATTCCTCTGTTGAGGGATAGCTGGATTCATTCCAGTTTCTGGCTATTATAAAAAGGACTGCTATGAACATAGTGGAACATGTGTCCTTATTACATGCTGGGGAATCCTCTGGGTATATGCCCAGGAGTGGTATAGCAGGGTCCTCAGGAGGTAACATGCCCAGTTCTCTGAGCAACTGCCAGACTGATTTACAGAAGTTTGTACCAATTTGCAACCACACCAGCAGTGGAGGAGTTTCTCTTTCTCCACATCCTTGCCAACATGTGCTGTCTCCTGAGTTTTGAATCTTAGCCATTCTGACTGGTGTGAGGTGAAATCTCAGGGTTGTTTTGATTTGCATTTTCTAATACTAATGATGTTGAGCATTTCCAAGCTATCCAAAGTTCTTTGGGTTAAAATTTGGTTTTATGGGGTCTAACTTCTTGATTTCTTTGTATATATTGGATATTAGCCCTCTGTCAGATATAGGGTTGGTGAAGATCTTTCCCGAATTGGTTGGTTGCCAATTTGTCCTTTTGATGGTGTCCTTTGCCTTACAGAAACTTTGTAATTTTATGAGGTCCCATTTGTCAATTTTTGATCTTAGAGCATAAGCTATTGGTGTTCTGTTCAGGGACTTTCCCCCTGTACTGATGTCCTCAAGGGTTTTCTCTAGTTTCTTTTCTATTAGTTTCAGAGTGTCTGGCTTTATGTGGAGGTCCTTGATCCATTTGGAGTTGAGCTTACTACAAGGAGGGAAGGATGGATCAATTCACATTCTTCTGCATGCTGACCACCAGTTGAACAAGCACCATTTGTTGAAAAGGCTATCTTTTTTCCATTGGATGTTTTCAGCCCCTTTGTTGAGAATCAAGTGGCCATAGCTGTGTGGGTTCATTTCTAGATCTTCAATCCTATTCCACTGATCCGCCTGATATTCAGGCTTTTTTAAGAAAATGCTTTTCAGTGAATTTTACCAATTCTAAACATCAGTGAGATATTATATCTTGTGTAAATAAATAATCTACATTATGGAAACTTGAAATCAGCATCAGTAATCAATCCATTGTTTCAAGCATTTTCATTGGTTTCTGTTAAAACACTTTAATCTTCTAATTATTTTCAAATAAACATATGAGTCATTATTAACTATACAGTTAATTCACAGTTCTATACAAGTTAGAATATCTATTTTCTAATTAATACATCATAACCTATGACATATAATAATTGATTTTATATTATTGATTTTTGACATTATTAATTCTAAACACATTCAGGAAATATGGCACTCATGCACTGCCTAAGATTCCTTAGGGTCCTTCAGAGTTCCAGCTGCTCTCTGTGGCCTGCATTGAAACCCTAACCTCTACCCTGCCCAACCATGCCAGCTGACCCTTCCCATCTGGAAAGGATGGTGGCCCCAACTCCAGATGAATCTTGAGTACATGGTATATGATTATCCTTGGCCCTTTCTGCCTATGGCCCTTAGCAGTGTTGTGACATTTTCTCTGTGACCTGGAGTCCCCATCTCAGGTTCTCCATTGAGAGGCTCTTGCAGGGCTCATGTGCCTTTGGGGGGGCACAGTGGCAGACTAGGAATAAGAAAGGTACAGGATACAGTGAGTTATATCCTGGCTTTCCCCTACCTCTCTTGAGTTGTTCTGGAGGGCTGCAGACACTTCGAACCTGTAACTCTCACTATGAATTCAGGCCATGGGTCAGAGTGTCCCTTCCAACCTGGACATCTGCCCTCTCAGAACCAGGAAACATACCCCAGGAGAGTTAGCCTCTTTTAAGGGTCTCTCTTGTGGAATTAGAATGACCCTGTGACCCTGTGATACCACTAAGAGTAGGGCACAGGTGAGTCCACCCTGGCTGTGAGAATCTTTCTTCCGCAGGTCTAGAAATGTCAGGTCAACCAGAACTTGGCGGAATTTGTGACACAGGACACAATTTTTCATTAACTGCCTGGACCAAATGTGTGGACTTCTAGATTGTTTTTAGGGTCCTTCGCCTTTCCTTAGAGGTTGGTCAACTGACTCTATGACCCTCATTCCCAGCCCTGGGCTCAGGCCTAGAAGAGATGTCCTTGCTAAGGTGTCCTCCATTTGCTGGAGGGAGGCAGCTCCCACTGTGTATGGGAAAAATTAGAACATCTATTGCAAATTATTCTTGCTGCCTACAACAGGAGAGATTTAATATTTAATGTATGGATTAGAGATATCCAAGCATATGGTAATTTAATAAAAAAAAGTGTTTGGGTTTTGTGAGATATATTTTTTATTGCTAAATCATGCATAAGCATAACAACATGTTGCCCTTGTTGCAAGTGGTAGACATTGCATTTGGAGGGGACTGGACAGGAGAGGTGACTTTGGAATCTGTTCTCCTACTTTTTACTCAGTTCTTTGCTGAAGGCATTTGTTAACTGGTATGGATACATGGGACATAAGATGGGACCAGGCTGAGTGGGCCCAGGAGTGGTTCCTTTCTCTATCACAGATTTCAATGCTGGTCATATCCCCAGGAGCCACGCTGTCACTCAAATGATGCCTTCAGCAGTGGATGCATCGTCCAGAGTTGCCCACGGGCATTTGTATCACAAGTCCCAGTTTGCAGTTGCTCAGGTGTTTTTTTCAAGAACTATTTGAGTTGTATAAGCAGGGCTGATTATTCCCATTTTACAGATTCATTAAACAAGAGTAGAACTGGAGTCTTAGGTAACTAGGTGCTGGATGTGGCCTCCTGCATGACCCTGCCTCCTCTTTGGGGGAACTTTGCCAAAGGCAGAGTCTCCTCCATTCCTGTGTCTCCCTCTGGGGCAATGTTTACAAATTCAGGGTCCCCAGAGGCAGCAATCCTGTGAAAGCTGGCAGCCCCAGAGCTCCTTGGAGCCTGCAGCCCACTCCGATTTCAAAGAAACTCAGAGGGCTCTGCTGAGCTATTTACATGGATGGCTGGGGGTATGGGGCACTCAGCAGGACTGGGAGTCCTTCTGCCTGGCCTCAACTCCTGTCTCTGCTGCCTCTGCCTGGCTTGCACAGCCAGAAAAGGTCGTCTGGTTTAGGGTGGTTGAAAACTCCGGATTCTAATCCCAAGCATTAGACTTGGAGATTTGGGCCATTTCTGTTTCCCACTGCTCTTCCCAGCCGGGCTTCTCTCTAGCTCTGGACAAACCCTTTTGCTCTCATGGGCCTCAAGTTTCTTATCTGTAATACATGGGAACTAACATAGGAGAGCACTGTTAAAACTCAGTGTCCCGTGGCATAGCCTGGTGAAGAGAAACCACCCACACATGACCACTGCTACTAAGAGCAGCTCTTACTGAGAGGTCAGTAACTGATCACAGTATCAAGTATTAGATAATTGATTACAGGAAGGACTATATAGATGATTATAGTTTATCATTTATTCAACACTTAATGTATCCTAGAACACTGCTCCAACCCTGTCAATTAAATGTACACCAGTCCTGTTTACAGATGGGAAAACTGGGTCTAAGAAGGACCTTGATTTCATACAGTCTGACTTTTGAGTATTAAGGTCACTGTCTATATCCTTCTGTATGCTGTGGATAAATAAATATAATTATGTGCCTAGATATACAGGCACACATAGGTGAATATATTACTATGGATACATTAATAATAAAATAAGAGGCTGGACATGAAGTCAGGGAGGTTTTCAAGGCTTTATTTCACACCCTTCTAGTTCCATGGGTGAGAACTACTCTGGCTGGTAGGTGCAGGGAAAGCTGGCAGGATGCTCATGAGGATAGTGTTTGCAGAACAACCAAGCCTCAGACAGACCTCTAATGGAGAGGGAGGTTTTGGTGGGAGGCTTTGGTTTCTCCCCAATCTGTTCCCAAAGTACTGGCCTTCCTGGAGGCTGTGTCCCACCCTTTTTCCAGGCACCCTTAGCTTTCCCACATTGAGAGGGGAGGAGAGGGCTGGGTAACTTCTCTTAGAGCTTTAGGGTATCAGAACTCTCTTCAGATACAAGAGAGGGTGTGTGGTGGGGAATATAAAGAGCTGGTCAGCTAGAGTTGGCAGCTGAGATTGGGAGTCGCATACCTGGGTGGGAAGTCCTAGGTTTTCCTGGGCCTCCATTTTGCTGTCTCTGTGAATCTGTAGTCTTCACTGCCTGCGGCCCCTTCCTCTTCCTACACTTGTTGCGTCTCTTGCTCGTAGATGTATCATCTGTGTCCTGTAGGGAAAAGCCATGAGCATGAGAGATGACAATCATTGTCCCCCCATGGAGACAGCTGGAGAGTCCAGCACAAACATTGCTGGGCAAACCCTATTGCTGCTGCCCTATGGTTGTATGGACTTGCTATATCATAGAACCTCTTTGGCCTCAGTTTCTACTCCTGCAGTGGGGTTAGCTAACTTGTCCTTTCCTGCAGGGTCACGGGACATTATTAAGTGGGTGATGTGACCAACCTCCTTCACAGGCTCCGTGAGGAGTCTAATACTATGTTGGTTGTTTCTGTTTCTGGATGTCTGGGAGGACTTGAGTTAGGCAGAAGATCAAGACTTTGAACCATAAATCAGGAAAATGAAGTGGAGGATAATTTGGGCTAGATCAGTTTTTTCAGAGGAAGAACTTGACGGACAGATGAACTGATATGTCCCCGCCCAGTGAGCTAGGAGCACAAAGCAGACAGGGATGCTGGAGACTTGCTGCCCTAGTTCTCCTCCCAATGCCCTTTGGTGTCTGCACCTGAGGCTCAGGGATTGCAGTGGCAGGAAAGATTTGTGATTTTTTCTGGAGAGAGAAAGGAGACTCAAAGTCCTAATACAGGCTTCCTGAAGCAGTAAATTGTGTTGTGCGTGCGTGCGTGCGTGCGTATCTGGGGGCTGCTTTGTACATGGACAAGTGCCTCTCCTAAGTGTTCCTTGGGCATCCCTGTCTGAGGTTGCAGTAAACAAACTTTAAAGCCTCTGGCTTATTGCTTGCCCAGGTTGTCTGTGTGTAGACTCCTGGTGGCCACAAGAGGGCAGCATGGTGCAGGAGTCGATTCTTGATGGTTTTACCCAGGGAGAGCTGGAGCTGGGAGAGTGGCAAGTGGATTGCCAGCCTGGGCTTTTGGAGCCTGCCAGGAGTCAGGGCTAAGCTTCTGGCAGGGAGGGCTTCTCTGTAGAGCTGTCCCTACTCTGGTTCTATCTGTGTGGTCTGAGGACACCTCAGTACAGCCACTACCACACTGTGGCCTTTGATGGCACTGAACTGTGGGCATCTTCAATGGAGACAAGCTTTGGGACAGACATTGAGCAATGATAGGAGAAGTGTGCAAATCTCTGGAAACAGCATCAGTATGAGTCAAGATCAGGCAAGGAGCTGGAGCAGCAGGTCAGTTCATGATGGTGAACTTATCAGAGCTGCCTTCTTGGTATGTCATTCTGTAATATATAACCTGACAAACAATATTTAGTTCTAAAGAGATATTTGCATGGAATGTGCAAGGTGCACAGATCAGTTAAGGATGAATTTTTGCTTCCTGTTTGAGCAGGTAAAAGACAACTGTCATTTTTATGAGCTGGCTTGATCAATAGCCAAATGGTAATATATCTTCAGTCATGCCATATCAAAAGATGATTTTTTTTCATGGTTTCCTGGACCAAAGAGTTCCTCAGAGCAGTCATATCCCTTGAAGGAGGCAGTATGGCCCAATGATTGCAGTGGATCAAATAGTGCCCTTCCCCCCCCCCCCCCCCCCAGTTCATGCTCATGTGGATTCCTTTGCAAGCAGTTCCTTTGCAGATGTAGGGAATTGAGATGAGGTTGTGCAGTGCTGCTGGGACAGGTCCCAACCCCATGACTGGAGTCCTCATTAAGGCCATTTGAAGACTCAGACGTGTCCATAGGATGTTTGAGCAGAGAGACTGGAGTGAGACATCTACACATCAGAGTATGGGAAGGCTGGACAGAAACCACAAGGAGTTGCAGGAGGCAAGGGAAGGCTGCTCTGCAATGCTCCAAGGGAACAAGACCCTCCTCACACTTCAGCTCCAGACTCCTTCAGAATTGTGAGATGCACTCTGGTGACCCAGCTGCTGACACATCACATGGCAGGTTCAGGAGCCCGTGCAGGATTCTAGGGACATGGATGGTTGGCCATGGACACTTAGCCTTATTTCCATCCCCATGGAGCTGAGTGGCCTTAGGGGATGCTCACTGATCCCTTCAAGTCTTGTTTTCATCTCTGACACAGAAGTATTTTCTTACATGGCTGTGTGAGCAGTGTGTTAAGAATTCCAAAATACGGGGCTGGAGAGATAGCTCAATGGTTAAGAGCACTGACTGCTCTTCCAAAGTTCCTGAGTTCAGTTCCCAGCAACCACCTGGTGGCTCACAATAATCGGTAATGAGGTCTGATGCCCTCTTCTCTGTGTCTGAAGACAGCAACAGTGTACTCACATACACAAAATAAATAAATCTTTTAAAAATAGAAAATAATTTCAAAATAGGGGCTGGAGAGATGGCTCAGAGGTTAAGAGCACTGACTGCTCTTCCAGAGGTCCTGAGTTCAATTCCCAGCAACCACATGGGGACTCACAACCATCTATAAGGAAATCTGATCCCTCTTCTTGTGTGTCTGAAGATAGCTACAGTGTACTCACATAAAATAAATAAATAAATATTATTTTAAAAAACAATGTCAAAATAATGATAATGGATCCCATAAGCAAGTGTTAGGGACCCTCTGGGGGAGGAACCCATCCCAGCATCTGGACACATATGCCAACAGTGCTGAGGCTGAGATGTGCCGCTCCCTGAGTTGTCTCTCTTCTAGTTTTGGCTTTGTACATGTCCAGCTGGTAATCAGTGCCACAAATTTTTATCTGATGAGAGTCACGTTTAATTAAGTCTTGGATTTTTATCATATTTTCAGCTCATGATCATATAATGTTATTGTTAAAGGAATTTTTGAAGATGTGATTAAAAATAATAATGACTTGACGTTGAGATAATCAAAAGAGAGGCCATGTGATTGGGCTCAATCTCATTAAATACCTGTGAAAGCAGAGTGTTCTTTATGGCTGGTGACAGATGGAGAGAGGTCAGAGAAATTTGAAACTTGGGACTGATTTAGAGTGCCCTTGCTGAATTTGAAGATGATGAGCTGCAAAGAAGGCCTTGAGAGAAGGCTTTTCATGCTGAGTGTGAGCTCTGATCAACAGTCAACAAGGCTTCTGCCCTATAGCTGTATGAAAAAGTTCACTCACTGTCTACAACCAGAAACAATTTAGAAGTGGCTTTCTCCCCAGCCCTCCCATACTGGCACTGGGTTTCAGATCTTAAGTTGAGAACCCACTCATCTGTATGGACTTCTAACCCACAGAACCATAAGATGATACAGGGTGCTCTTTTAAACCCTTTTTCTTCTAGTAATTCTTTGACTAATATAGCCCATTGAAGTGCCAGCTATTAACTCCTTAAGTGTTTCGTAACTAGGAACTCTGGAAGTAGATTATTCCAAACATGAAAATAAATGAGTGTATGTGAGGTATCTATCTAGTGGTAGAGGAAAATGACTTGGCTTAGAGGATATGGTCAGCACGCCTTTCTGACAGTTTCAGGAGAGATGTGATGCCTCCTATACATACAAAAAAAGGCAAGGGACTTTTTAAAAAAAAAGTTATGATCACTGTTGAGGTTTTAAAACATCATCTTTACCCCTTCTTCTTGCTTTATGTTTTAAGTTTTAGGAATTCTCCACGCTCAATTTGAAACATGTGCAAAAATTCACAAGATGTAAAGGGTTTTGTTAAGAGGCATACACAATTCTCATGTACAAATGGGACTGCATATGAGAAAAATGCAGAAAGATGTCAATAAAAAAATTGTACTGAGCTACCTAATGACCCTCTAAGTGACAAAACACTACACTAGAAGCTGAGTAAACTTAATCTGAAATTCATATTTTAATAGAGGCATCTGAACAAGTTGACAACCAATAGGGAAATAAAACATGCATTGTGGGCTGAAGTTACCTTGGCTAATAACCATTCTGCTAAAATTCAAGAACATTTAGAAAACAGCTGTGATAGTAAAGGATGGTATATTCATTCACAATGTAAGTGAGTCTGTCTTCAGGCAAGAACAACAATACTATTATCTTTGTGGTCTGAGGCAATACTACAAGGGGAAAGAGAAGAAGGTAGAGAGAAGAGAAGAGATCATGGGGTAGGAATCTTGAAAACATGGCCATGAGGGCCGGCCAGGTGGAGTAAGAGCAGCCTAGATGAATATGACAAATCATATTGTGGGATTATTGGCAGGGAGGTCAACATAACAGCAGAGAGGGTAGATATCTGCCCAGCTCTAGTGCTCACTAAGCCTTTTTATTAATATGAAAATTTTAGGTCTCTCATCTAGGAATTGAATGATCAAAGGAGTTGTAGAAACCTTCAGCTGAGGAGCCCCGGGGACTACAGTCACGGAGAACCACTTGAGTAGTGGCTCTGAGGCTCCCGACACCTCATAAACTGCCACATAGCAGTCTGTGGATTAGAGGGGGAAATCAGTGCTGCTGGTCAACCTAATACACATCCTCACCCATGGGATTTGCTGTTCCCAAAGTTCTGTTGGCCGCCACCATGGCCCTACATACCCAAACCCATTGGCAGGTTCCTTGAGTCAGCCCTCACTTACCATCCTACTAACAATCCACAGTTCTGTGTTAGGAGGTTTGGCAGCAGCTCTGGCTGAAGCCACTACACAGGGTAAAGTTAGCATTCAGGCAAGGACTCCTGTGAAGCTCATAGCTGGTGGTGACATCCTGAAGCACCAGATGTGGGCATGCTCCCCATCCTGAAAGGCTCCAGGACAAATGGGAGTGCTCCTCTTTGTAAATCTGTGGGATGAGAGCAGAACTTTACTGGGGTGAGCAATGGGGGGTGAGCAATGGGGAAATCATGTGGCCTCACACCTGTACCTGAACCCCAAGCCACCCCACCTGCTGTGGTCCCTCGCTCCCATGCTGCTACAGAGCTCCCAGCACTCAAGTGGATTCTCCCTAAGTTTTACTTTGTTCTTTGTCCCCAAACTCTGATAAAAGTAAGGCAAATTTCATTATGTTTTAGGTCTATTTTATACTTAAACACTCTCAGAAGATTTTCTAGGATGCTTTTGCAGTGCTTAAGCAGGCCTTGAGAGACTACCAGAAGAATGTGTCATTGTATTCTTTTCCCAGCCCACAGGAGTAGCCTTCCTGCAAAGAATAAACAAGTCCTAACTCTGCAGACTCCTACACAACTAGGTAGGAATCTATTACTGAACTGTGCTTTCAGCTTCACTAAAATTATGTCAAAGAACAGGAACAAGTGTAGAGCGAGGGGGGGAAGACACCTGTTCTCTCAGAAGCCAGGATCCCCAGCAAGCTGCCTCAGGCACAGCTAGGGAAGATGGAGCAGGCTGCAGTCTATGGGCACCAGCGTTCCATTCCTGTGCACAGCCAGTCAACAGTTCCTCACACATAAACACAAATAACCCCCCCCCCAGAGAAAAAAGAAAAAATATCATGTTAACAAGGAATGAACACTAATCTCAATATGAGCAGAAGAGTCCAGAGTAGCTACAACTGAGCTGGGACCTCCAGAGATGACACAGACCAAGGGTAAATCTGAGGAGAGAGAGGCCCTAAGAGCTACCTGGCTAAGGTCACATTGACATTGGCAACCCCACTGCCAGGCTGGAAAGCAGCAGGGCACAAAGACTGGGAAGGACCGGTCCTTGCAGGCTTCAGCATGTGCACCAGGCTCTCCTTCCTGCCCTTCCTGACTGAGGTAGGAAAGTTCCCAGGCCTCCCAGGGTTGTTCTTAGCTCCCTTTCACTTTTTGGCTGAGGTCAAAGTCCCTGGACCCTGTGATCAGCACCCAAGGCAAAGTTGTCCCAGGGCGATCCTTCAGGAACTGAGGTAGCTGAAGTCAATAATAGGTCTCAAGCCCCTGTTCTGAGTCCACTTGGTTTCTCAGTTATTATCCTTCAAGTCAGGGGAAGATCAGAGAATGGTCTAAGGTGGTGCTAAGCTTCCAGAGCCACTCTAGCTCTGAACTCTCTGAGAACTCTCTGAAGTTACTCCCTCCACCCCTGCGCCCCAATTCTTGGTTTCACAGGCCTCAAGAGAGCTTTCAGCCCAGGAGTGGGGATCGGCCAGGCACAGGCGGAGAGGAGGCCCTCTTCTTTGCTTCTTAGCTCTAAGCAGGCTAAACTACTAGTTAGACAAAAGGGGCATCTTAATGGTTTGGGGTGATAGAGATCGGCCCAGAGCCACGAGGGTATAAAAAACAATCAATTCTGAGACTGCATACCTCAAATCCAATGCAATCTATTCTTTTGGGGGGAGGGGTTTAGAAAATTTTAGATTACTTTAATCCCTGCCAGGACTAAATCCAAGTCATCAGACTTGGTGACAAATGCCTGATTTACCAGCTGAACCATCTTGTCAGCTTCTCCAACAGTTTTGAAATTTAACAATACAGAAATGATTAAAAAATTCAATTTTCCCTCCTAGCCCCTGCTCCCACAATGATGACTTTGAAACTAATCATTTATTAATAGATTCCTAGGCTGTAAGCTTTAGTTCATTTCCTTACTAACTCATAACTTATGTAACCCAATGAAACTATTCTCTCTACCACACAGTTACTTACCGGTCCTCAGCTTCGAGTGTCCAAGCTTGGTGCTAACCTTTATTCTATCCTGAGTTCAGCCACCTGCTGGTTTATGTACATCTCCTCAACCTCTGCTCAGATCTCATGCTTTGGGCCTCCACAGTGTTCCCTGGCGAATCTCCCTTTATCCTGAATTCATCTACCTGCTGGTTAGTTACCACTCCTTTTGTCCCTGACTGCTTCTTCCTTACTGTCTTCCTTAAGCATCTTTCCCAGTGTGTCTCTCGAATCTCTCTTTATTCTCTCACTGTTTCCCAGAATCCTCTCTTCTCCTGCCTGTGCCCCACCTCCAATTTCCTACCTCAGCTCATTGGCCATAGGTTTTTTTATTGTCAGGTGATGCTTGCCACACCAACTCCAGTGTCGTCTGTGTGACTTGCCAGTACGACATTAAGGCAGATGGGAGAAAAATGCCCCTCGGGGCTAGGCTCCCTGGAGGTCCCTGGCAGTGTGCCCACCTCTGCCCTTAGAAAGGACCTCGATGTTCTCTAAGGATATTGTGCTTCCTGGGTTATGGGTTCTGCACTGTGTCTTTCTTCTTCCTCTTCTTAATTCTTTATACAGCACGATCCCAGCCTATAAGCTGGTTAATTGATAAAGGAGAACTTGGTATTCTGGTGGAAAGAAAAAGAGGATGTGGTGATTATGCCTACTGCTTCCAGTCCTAAACTCAATGAACTCATGTTGAAGCTTAGTGAAAGAAAGTCTTGAAATGCTTTTCAACAGGGTCCGTCTTTATCACTAGCCTTAGCAAAGGTAATGATGAATAGTTTGTAGCAGGAAGAAAAAAAATATGAAAAAGTATAGGACTACTGATGAGCTATTGCTTTATACAGGTACTTATGATAAAAATGTAATAGATGGATAAAAACATTGAAGGTTAGAAGGTCCTATAATTTTCTTGAGATTATAGAAATAGATTAGCTTGAGCCAGACCACATTGGTGTTTGCTATTCAAGGCAATATAGAGGGCTCTTGTAATGTATATATTTAAAGCATTTTGACTTTTGATGACAGAAGAAGGCTTTAAGCATAAAAATTGGTCTGAAGGCCCAAGTTCTCCTGTTGATTATTAACACAACTTTAATAAGTAACCACAAGTTAGAATCAAACACTGTATGTCTGAGGTTCATGATCATAGTTTGCTTTTGATCATGGTTCACAGAGTAAAAGTTCCTGTGGACATCATGTCATGTCTAATTGCTGTTCTAATTAAGATGGAAATGTACCTTGTTTAGCAATTCTTTGAGTGTTTCTGGAAGTGTGCCAACCTTGATCTGTTCCTCAATGTATTATAAATATGCCTGAGTAAAAAGTAAAGTTGCAGCAGATTCAAACCTCTCTCTGGTGTGTCTGTCTGTCATATTGCCGCACCAATGCCTTCCTGAATACCAAAGCCCTGATTTTCCCTCTGTCGTGACTCCCTGTCTGGGTCAGTCTGTGGCAGATGCTTATAAGAGATTTTCTCTATACAGAAAAACCTTACTTGTAACTTAAATAAAAATGGAAAAAACAAAAGAAATTCTTCAAGAAAAAAGTGTTTTATGACTAGCAAGCCTTGGTCATTTCAAAGCAGGCCAGAGTAACTGTGTTTGGCCCTGGATCCCACGAGGTAGCTGGATGGAACAGACTCCTACGACTTGACATCTTAATTCCTCATGTGTGCCTCTCCCGTCCCACATGCTACAAACAAATAAACTAAGTTATATTAAATAATTGTGTGTGTGTGTGTATTTGTTTTGGAACAGGGTCTCACTGTGTAGCCCTGAGTAGTTTAAACTTCAGTATGTGAACTTGACTGACATGAGATCTACCTGACTCTTTCTCCTGAATGCTTCAATTAAAGGTGTGCACCAGCAAATACACAAACAACAACAAAACCCAAAGAAATTTAAATTGAGTGTGTGTGTGTGTGTGTGATAATCACATTTAAAGAAGACTAGTCCCTTTGAGGTGGGTATAGTAGAAGCTGAAGGGAGGAAAGGATAATGGGGAAGGAATGCATTGATAGTTTAATTTTTAAAATATACTGTCAACCTTAAAAAATATAACAAGAATAGACTGGATGTGGCCCTGTCTCTGCTTTATACTCAATATTATATGCACAGCAGATAAACATACTGAATGAGCTGTACACTTACATTACCTTGGCTATTTACTGAAATAAATTTCATCCAGCATTACATCTCATATAAGTCATTTTCCTATCCTCTTTCTTTTCTAGTTACGCTGCTTCTCATCTTTTGCTGTAGTAACACTTTTATTGGGCTGCAAAGATAATTCACTGGCTAAAAGGGCTTACTGATCTACCATGACAACTAGAATTCTGATTCTAGCACCAGGTAACAAGCTGGGTATCTTGAAAATGCCTGGAATTCCAGCTCTGAGGGATCTCATATTACTTTCTGGCCTCTCAGTACACACACACACACACACACACACACACCCCACAGACAACAATTTTATAGTAATATTTTGGCTATTAAACTCTGACCAAAATCATTAGATAAGTCATATTTTTATATTGAATAGTAGTTGTGTTCTACATTCTTGCACTCACAAGTGTTTCAGCTATACTACACATATTTTTAGGTTAGCCTGGGCTATAGGGTGAGACCTTGTAGAAAAAAAAGAAAAGAAAATTAAAGATTTTAAATTAAAGTAAAAGGCAAGACAATAGATATATAAAAATACCATTATGGAATAATTCTTTGACCCTTACGTTTGTGGAAATCTGTGGTTTGCTGGAAGATGTTTGTAGTCATAGGCACTTCTCCACAAGATGCTTACTAGTTACAAATAGAAAAGTTGTTACTTTGCTAGGAGCAACCTGAGAGTCA
Source organism: Apodemus sylvaticus (assembly GCF_947179515.1). Lineage (NCBI taxonomy): Eukaryota > Metazoa > Chordata > Mammalia > Rodentia > Muridae > Apodemus > Apodemus sylvaticus. The sequence goes on from NC_067491.1 coordinate 2,707,862, forward strand.
GCATTTCAAAATAGATAAGGTTAATGTCACCACCAACAGAAAAATTCATTATCATGCACCTTCTGATATGAGACCTAATATTTCTATAAAAATTCATAGTTTGAATCTAATCATGAGGAAGAATTAGGGACACCTAACTGAGTACATTTTATTGGTTCCCTGCTGTTTGAAACTGTAAACCTGACAAAAGCAATGCACGACTCAGGACTCTTGTACATAGACATTGCTGAGATAACTGTGGGAGAACGGGGTATGGATAGCAAAGCACTCAGGGGTAAAGGCTGTCATGACTTCCTTAGTTCTGAGTGGCCCTCAGAATGAGAGAGATAGGAGAACACAGGGGTGGATGGACGGAGCAGACAGGGAGCTAGAAGTACAGACTTTAGGCAAGTAGTGTCAGCAGAGATCCACAAGAAAAAGGTGCCAGGGGACTGCACTGATCCTTGCTGGAGCACAGCAGAGGAGAAGATGAAGGAACGCTTGCTGCAGAGACTAACCTTCTCACTCTGGTGTAAGAAAGCTGTCCAGGCAGGGTGTTTACCGCTTCTATAGGGGGTATGTTGTGGTTGAGATGTTAGGAAAATATGAATTTCCAAAACTTCACAATACCCTCATCTACAGCCGAATTTGGTAGAAACTCTTTAAATCCCAAGTACATTGTAAGAGTACTTGAAACTACCAAATTCTCTAAATCTTTACATTAGATATTATTTATTCAAAACTCCATTATTTACTACATTTATTTTGAGGTAGATTTCAAGCATATAGAAACTTGTGGTTTGATGACACACACATCCTCCCTTGAAGGAGGCATAACTTAGCAGAAATTAATATAGCAGAAAAGGTGCTATTGGCATCACATATACCTCAAAATAAGTATTTAATCAGTGGTAGATTACTTTCTTAAAACTAGTTCACACCTCCTAACCAAGAGTCAGATACATCCATTATCAACCCATTTTCCATTTCTGTTGTGGTTTCTTTCTGTGAATATTGTATATTGAGGCGCATAAGCTGTATTTGGACTTTTGGATTTTTTTCCAATAATCATTATTGGAGGTTCATTTAGTGATCAATTTTACTGCATATTATTTGTAGGTATGCTCATACCTACGTAGGACTTATGGCAGCCTCCAGTTTGAAAATATTGCCAATAACAGTTGTTAAAATAATCTGTGTATATGAAAAAAATTAGTTTAATTTTTAAATGATTTCCACTGAGTATAGGGACCAATAGAAAGACTATGTATTTCATTTACACATTTCAAAAGGACTAATAAATCTGGAGAAAATTTCTTAAATGAAAATGGACAGTGATAACTGTGAAATCATCACTCTCAGGATTGATTTCAACCCATCTATCTGTGGCATGCATGGTTATATAAGAGGAACGTTTTCTTCGAATCACCATGGCCGTGTGTTCTTTGTACTTGTTATTTAGATTACTAACTTAAGTTGTGTCCACCCTTTCTAAAGCACTGTCTCACAAGATACCTCAGATAACCCTCCTTCTAGCTTTGCACTGTTACTCTGTAACAGTTTCCTCTGAGACTGAAGCTTTCTAGTCCACAGGAACTCTCTTTTTCATCAGGAAGAGATACATCTCCAACTAGCATCAAGAGTCCCTGAAAGTAACCAGATTTTCTAGGCTCTTTCTTCCAAAGAGTAAACAAGGCAAGCAGCTGTGTGAATCACTCTCAAACAAGCCAAGCTGCAAAGACTCAAAACCCAACCCAGCTATGTGAAATAGATGTAGATCAACTGCGTCCCTTGGGAAGCACTCTCTGTCCAATATGTTGAGCTGCCTGAAAGGAGTGTTTCGGGTTCCCAAAATTTTCATGCTCTTGCCAGTCCTGCGGTGGGCTTTGATGGTGTAACAGTTTTTGAATCATTTGTTCTTCTGTGAGTAAGCTCTCACCAGTATTTCTTTAAATAACTCCAACAAAACTCACTGTTTTATTAACTGTACTTGTGTGGTATACATACTTTGGTCTGTTTTGGGCTCTCTATCTGGGGTAAGAAGCAGAAGTTTTGTAATACAACTGTTTACTGAGTTTATGTAAAAGTTTATCAAACATTAACATGTAAGGCGTATGCTCTAAAATCAAGAATTGACAAATGGGACCTCATAAAACTACAAAGGCTGTAAGGCAAAGGTCACTGTCAAAAGGACAAAACGTCAACCAACAGATTGGGAAAGGATCTTCACCAACCCTAAATCCCACAGAGAGGTAATGTCTAATATATACAAAGAACTCAAGAAGGTAGAACCCAGAGAACCAAATAACCCCATTAAAAAGTGGGGTACGGAGCTAAACAAAGAATTTTCACATGAAGAACTTCCGAGAGCTGAGAAACACCTTAAGAAATGTTCAACATCATTAATCATTAGGGAAATGCAAATCAAAACAACCCTGAGATTTCACCTCACACCAGTCAGAATGGCTAAGGTCAAAACCTCAGGAGACAGCAGGTGTTGGAGGATGTGGAAAAAGAGGAACACTCCTCCACTGCTGGTGGGATTGCAAGATGGTGCAACCACTTTGGAAATCAGTCTGGCGGTTCCTCAGAAAACTGGGCATGACACTTCCTGAGGACCCTGTTATATACCCTGGGCATATATCCAGAGGATTCTTCAGCATGCAATAAGGACAGGACACATGCTTCACTATGTTCATAGCAGCCCTATTTGTAGTAGCCAGAAGCTGGAAAGAACCTAGGTGTCCTTCAACGGAGGAATGGATACAAAAAATGTGGTATATTTACACAATGGAGTACTATTCAGCCATTAGGAACGATGAATTCATGAAATTCTTAGACAAATGGATGGAGCTGGAGAACATCATACTAAGTGAGGTAACCCAGTCTCAAAAGATCATTCATGGTATGCACTCACTGATAAGTGGATATTAGCCTAGAAACTTTGAATACCCAAGACATAATCCACAAATTAAATGATGTCCAAAAAGAATGGAGGAGTGGCCCCTGGTTCTGGAAAGACTCAGTGCAAGAGTATAGGGGAATTCCAGAACAGGGAAGTGGGAAGGGGTGGATGGAGGAACAGGGGGAGGGAAGAGGGCTTATGGGACTTGTGGGGAGAGGGGACCCCAAAAAGGGGAAATCATTTGAAATGGAAAAAAAAATATATCAATAAAAAAAGAAAGAAAAAATGTTAAACATCATCAATCATTAGGGAAATGCAAATCAAAACTTCATTTTTAAACATTGCTTATATTATTGTTTTTTGTTTGTTTTGATTTTTGTGTGTACGTGTGTGTGTGTGTGTGTGTGTTATTATTAAAAATGGAGAATATAAATCTGCGTGGGTAGAGAGGTAGAGAGAATATGTGAGGAGTGTTCTCCATTTTACCTTTATAATCTCCATTTTCCTATGCATCACCTCTCTCCTCTCTATCTAGAGGCAGTTAGTCCTTTGTCCTCCATGGAAAAGTTTCTGGGAACCTGATGTCAAATGTCACCTGTGCATACTTCCCTGAGAAGTGGAATCTGGCTGCGGTGCAACACCAAGAGAAGGTATTTTATGAAACTTGCAAGGAGAGTTACCAGAATTAGGAGCTATTCATTTGGAGGCTTCTATGAGACATTTCTGGATATTCCTCCAGGCCACTGAGAGAGACAAGTAGCTGTCTGGACCTGCTGACAGTGAAGGCCTCTCTCTGCCTTGCCCAGTGACAATCTTCTAGTATAAGAATGAGGCTCTTTCCTGAAAGGCTCTCTGCTGAAATCCAGAAGACCCAGTTATGGGGCAGTGCATGAGATAGCTTGCCTCTTGCTCAGCTTCCAGAAGATGCTCATGGCCACTGGATTATATCTGAGAAGAAAGGAGGCACAAGACAAGGAAAGCACTGTAGGGATACGCCTCTGATTTGCAGTCTTTAGGGGAGGAGTAGTGCTGAGTATTCAGACTATGCTAGAATCCTACAAAGGTGCTGTGCAGCTGAACTGTGTAAGGCTCGTCTGGGTGTGTGTTGGAGCTCGCTCCATCCACCTATTGTGTGCATTTATGTATCTATGTGAGAAGTGTGTGATGCCTGCTTGCTGGAGCTTTGCTCTAACCAATCTATGTGTGAATGTCTGTCTGTCTGTGTATAGGTCTGTATGCATGAATGTATGTGTGTTTGTATGCATGTGCCTTTCTGTGTATGAAGTTACTGGACTCTGTCTTTTGTTTCATCCACTCAGTGTGTGTGTGTGTGTGTGTGTGTGTATGTGTGTGTGTGTGAGAGAGAGAGAGAGAGAGAGAGAGAGAGAGAGAGAGAGAGAAAGAGAGAGAGACAGAGAGAGAGACAGAGACAGAGAGACAGAGAGACAGAAAGAATTTTCTCTTTCCTTATCTTTCTTTCAGGGCCCCTTGTTAAAAAGAGTTCATAGTTTTTCCACTACCCTCAGGGAGTGCCAGCCCCATTAATGTAAGCTTTGTTTTCTCATAAAAAAAGTCTGTGGAGTAATTTCTCTAATTCCTGGCTGCCTTTACCAGCAGCATCTGTAGGTATCTGGATCCTCCCTTGTCAGCAGCTCTAAGCTTGACTTGCAATGGCTGCCTGCCTCAGTTTGCCTACCATATAGATGCCCAAGCTGGTCTGTGGCAAGTAAGTACACTAATTTCTTAATGGTGCTCTCAACATTAGTTCCTATTAGAGTAGATAACAGAAGAGATATCAGAGTTGACTCTTATGTTTCTTTAATGTGATGTTGCTTGTATTTTTCTAAATTGAGAAAAGATTCTGATGACTGTAAAATGTAAATTATTGATTTTCATTCATGATTTTTTTAACTTTTGCAATTTACTTATGATTCATAAAGTGTCTGATTTCAACACTAATGTCCAAATGACAAAAGAAAAAAGTAAAAGTTAGGTGCAGAAGAACAGTTTGTGTCATAAATGTTGGAATGGAAGTACAAGCAGAACCCCTTGAGTGGGAAGACAAGAGTGGATTTATCTCTTAGTGGCCCGCATGGTAGGTAGGCACAGGCTCAGCACCATGACAGGTATGAGTGAAGCTTCCTAAGAACTGTTGACTGGGTGGGGTGGTGGTCCATGCCTTTAATCCCAGTACTCAGGAGGCAAAGACAGGCATATCTCTGTCAGTTTTAAGCCACTGTGGTTCCCCCCAGTGAGTTCCAGAACAGCCAGGCATGTTTCTCAGTAACTAGAAAGCAGGAGTGTAACTTTAATTTTTTAAAAACCTATTTTTAATGATGGTTCTTAAATGCTTTAACCTTCCTTTAACCCCATCACCTACCAGAGGTGGTGGGAAGGAAACAATATTGGGGACATGGACCTGATTAGACATAGTTCTTTGGAGTACCTCCCATCTGTGTTGTCTGAAAATCAGCAGTTCAGTTCACAGGTCAGCAGCAGTAGCTCAATCCACTCCCAAACACCTCATAGATACATCAGCAGTCCAGTTTGGTAGAGACGTGATAGCAAATATGAACCCGTGTCGGCAGCACTACCTAGCAGAGTCAGCCATGCCTCAGCCTCAGCTTGAGTCAGCAGGAGGGACCCTGAGGTAAGCCAGGGAAGGTCTCTGCTGTGCCTCTCTCAGGGAATCAAAGATCAGCAAAGATGCAAGACCTACAGGCATTGCGCATCTAGCTCTGTAAGCAAACCAAGGGCAGCCTCCTCACATGTCCTTCATGTGTCTTGTCTCAGCGTGTGTCTCACCTCAGCGTGTGCCTGACTCAGCTGAAATCAGGCTGCTGCTCAGCCCAAGTCCACCGAAGCAGCAAGAAACTGCAGCACGCCCCCAGAAGTCCCTTGGTGCATTTCCCTCCATGGAATCCCAACAAGTGCAGCTCAGTTACACAGTGTAAAGCAGACTAACGTGTGCTTGTCTTTAGCAGAGAATCCTTTGACCTGTGTCTGCTTTAGCTTAATGTCCCTTCACGAGGGAGCCTTAGTCTTTCCCCTGTGTCCACTCCAGGAAAACACTTCTTCATGCCTTTGCCCCAGCAAAACGCCATCCAATACAATGGACTTTCCAGGGAACCCTTAATTGTCCACTTCAGAGGAGCCAAGGACTGCAACTTGAAACTCCTATGACACATGTATTTCAGTGCAGCTAGCCCGGACTGACTTCATGACTCCCTGCAACTGTCTGCACAGCATGCATATCAAAACCTGCCTTAGCCCAGAGAGACTACACAGTCCTTCTTAAAATTATTCAGGCCACTACCTTTGCATGCTCGCACAGGCCTCTAATCCTAGCACTTGGGAGACTGAGGCAGGCAGATCTCTGTGTTTAAGATCAACAAAGTGAAGTCAAGCATATCCTTAGGTACCCAAAGAAACCCTGGGGTGGAGGGTAACAGGGCTCCTCCCAAGCTTCAGTTAAATTCTTGGTTTCTGTACAAAATATTCAAGAGAATAGGTGGTCCTTTCTCAGACCCCAGATATCTCAATCAATTGGTTTTTTGAAAGCAGTAGAAAAAAACCTGTCTTAAAAACCAACCAAACAAACAAAAACAAATGACACACACACACACACACACACACACACACACACACACAAAAGAGAGAAAACACTAATACATACTCTAAGCAGGAAAGCAGGTGAACTAACTGCAGATGTTGACCTCACCTTCCGCTCCTGCAAATCAAATAAATCCCTGAGTCTCACATCCAGCTTTGCTATAGCACACCGACTACAGCCTCTTGTTCCCCGGTCCCGGACTCCAGTGGATACCATCTGTCTTCCTATATTAATCTCCCTGGTTCTCCAACTTGTTGCTTTGCTCCCTTGGCATACATTACCTAAGACACTGAATATAGAGGACAAAGAAAGTATATTAAAAGCTGCAAGGGGAAAGGCCAAGCAACATATAAAAGCAGACCTATAAGAATTACATGTTGCCAGGCAGTGGTGACACACGCCTTTAATCCCAGCACTTGGGAGGCAGAGGCAGGTGGATTTCTGAGTTCGAGGCCAGCCTGGTCTACATTGTGAGTTCCAGGACAGCCAGGGCTATACAGAGAAACTCTGTCTTGAAAAAAACAAACAAACAAAACAAAACAAAAAAACAAAAAAAACCAACAACAACAACAAAAAACAAACAAACAAAAAACTAAGGGAATAGGAAAGCCCAGGGAATACCTTGTTCAATTTAGAAAGTGACTTAATTTGCTACACTTGCTATGATAAAACAGTGATGAAATCAACTTCTGGAGGACAGGCTACACTTCATGGTATACATCCAGTTACCAGTTAACCACTGAGAAATGTCAGGGACTACACTGAAGCAGGGCAGGAACCTGGACACAAGGAATGTAGCAGAAGCTGTGTAGGAGTGCAGCCTCCTGTCCTGCACCACATATCTCTCTGTCTCAATAATAGCTCCAGGGTGGCACCATCCTGGAGATCTCTGCCCTAATAATTCAAGTGTTAATCAAGCCAATATCCCATAGACTTCCCAATCTGGAGGCAGTTTATTTCACCTAAGATCCCTCTTCTCACCACCTTCTTCCCTTAGTAATTTTCCTATTGCTTTAATAAAACAGCTGGACTAAAGCAACTTACAGAAGTAAATACTTGCTTGGGAATTAGCTATCCAGACAGATTACAGTCCTTCAAAGTCATGACAGAGAAGCATAGCTGCAGGAAGGTAGGACAACCAACAGGAGGCAGAGAGCTGGTGGCTCTCAACTCAGGCAGCAAACACAAAGCACAGAAAGGACACTGCAAATCTCACCTGACTTCTGTCACCTTAAATTCTAACCAATGACAAACCTCCTATGGGGAAGCCAAGCCACTTAATCCACCCAAAAGTTTTCACAAAGATGGTGTCATAAATTATGATTTCTAGAATTAGTCAGTCGTCCCATTCAAACCATCAAAGGAAAACTCCACCTCCTCACACACCCTGCAAAGTATCACCAATTCAAGAAACCTGTGAGGTCATTAATTTGTTTTATTCAGTTAGTCTGGCATCATATCAGTTCTTAATTATTACATTGCTTAATAGATCCCCAATTCTTTGCAATATGTTTGAACAGTGCAAAGAACTTTGTGTCTCCATTTAAGACAGATACGTCACAGGTTCATATCTGTTTGGACTAACTGCTATTTTCCTCACGATTTTGGATTTCAATTTTTTATTGATTTCAATTTGGTAAACTATGTGAAATAATAGAGGATCTTGTTTATACCTTGTGGTATTACAGATGTCTATTATACAAATCATGATTGACAACAATGTTGATATATTTGGAGATGAGGACCATATCATTTGTGATAATAATAAAAAGAGGTCAAATGACTTAAAGATGTCAGTAAATACTGCTGGTAAGTCAGCTGTTATAAAAAAAAGCCATAGATGGTCACAGTGGGAAACCTTAAATGCTAATACTGCAGAATTAAAGATTTCATCTACTGCTCCTCGTGCAGAAGTCCATACAGGTTAAGAGAATTTGAATTAGTTACCAAATAGATGGAAGGATGCCATCATTTCCTGATTTCATAAATTTGAAAATAACGGAGCAGCATTAGAGCATATCATGATACTAAAGCATTGGAAAAGTGTTTTAAACAACACTTAACTTGTGTATGATTATATGAATATATACATAGGTATACATACAGACACACATATATACAAACTTACAAACATGTAGGTACGGCAATGGAATTTTTTTAGACCCTGTATGAATTCCAGAATATTATGTGCTACATTTCTTTCCTTTCTTTCCATGGTATATAATTCGTGTATGATATTCTGGATATGAAATTATTTTTAAAAAGTTCGCTTTAGGCTGGGGAGGTGGCTCATCGGTTAAGAGCACTGACTGCTCTTGCAGAGGTCCTGAGTTCAATTCCCAGCAACCACATGGTGGCTCACAACCATCTGTAATGAGATCTGATGGCCTCTTGTGGTGTGTCAACAATGAGACAAAGACAGCAACAATGTACTCACAAACATAAATTAAATAAATAAATCCTTTAGAAAAATAAAAATAAAAATAAAAGTAAATGTTCTCTTTAAATCAATTATTTTATTTAAAATCCATTCAACATGAATTTAAACTATAAGCTTAAACTATGTGCCAACAAGCTGTGCTATCTTGTACAAAAAATGATGTTTGAGAGATAATCTTGCCTAATAAGTAGCATTTGGTATACATATTAAGTTGCAACAGATTTACTACAACATGTATGTGAAGAATCTTAATAGGCAATACTTTCAAAATCAGATATAGTGTTAACTCAAGTAATTCTTTGTGTAGAGTTCAGAAAATATACTGATAACTTAGTCTTATTTTAAGTGGGGTGAATCTATAACGGAGAATGTTTAACTATGACATTTTTATATTTCCTTTAGCAGAGGACAATGAAACAACATCAACATAGAACTTTCCACAATGGAAACTTCTTAATGACTGAAGAAGGTGCCGGTCATGCTATTTCAACGTTCTGTTCTAGTTCCCTCTTAACCATAGCAGAAGAGATTCTTACAAGAAAGAATTTCAGTTTTTTATTTAGCTTCATTGTTACAAATAGTTTCATTCACTGTAATTATTTTATGTTATGTATTACATATTCTTATCTATTTTAATGAATGGTATTAAATTATGTTATTGCTTGGACTCCAGTGTGCCTGACTCTTGATTCTACACAGTATTTGGAAGATTGCATTTACAGTACTCTCTTCCACTTCTGTTAATCAGGCACCTGATTTCATGTGACAGATCCTCTAGAATCAATAAATTTTTTCTTCCAAACTACAAAAGAATGTCACTCTAAGTACTGCTCAAAAAAATAAAAGTTATTTGACCAAATTCTTCCAAATTCTCAACATAAAACTCTCCCCATATTCTGAACCAACAACTAAGGGATACACATGGTTCCAGCCAAAATATGTCAGAGGAGTTCCTTGTCGTGAATTAGTGGGAAGAGAGACCCTCGATCCTGTGAAGGCTCAATAGATGCCCCAGTGTGGAGAAATCAGTGGGGGGGGGGGTGTAGATGGGAGTAGGTTATGTGGAGGGATATATAATTGGAGCCAGGATGTGGGAGGAGGGTTTGGGGGTTTTCAGAGGTGGTATACTGGCAAAGGTTTTAGCATTTGAAATGTAAATGAAGAATATATTCAATAAAAAATATTAACTATAAAAGCACTCTCTATGACTAAGTCAACAATTTATTAATACAATAAAATCAAACTCACTCCTGTGCATTGTAGCAACACTTTTTAAAAAAATAATAATATCCTATTTCTGTGAAAAGGAACTCTAGAAAATTATTTACATTAGAAAAAATAGCTCATTATTTGGGGGCTCAAGTTATCATCATACAGTAGTTCTGATGTCAGGAGTTTATAGGTAGTAAAATTGTTCACCTAGTTGAGAAGCAGAGGAAAATGAATCCTCATATTCAGTAAGCTTTGTCCTTTTATACATACCAGGAACTATGACAGGAATAGTAGATCCCATTTGTATTGTTACTTTGACCATTTTTCAGTTACTTAAGTATAGACAGAATCTAATAACATTAAATATATCCTCAGAGTCATGCCCAGAATGCTTTCTCAGAGAAAGTTATAAATAAAATTCCAATAATGATCAGCATTAATTATCACACATAATAAATTAGAGGGAAATACAATTTTAAGAAAAAAAGAATTTTCAAAGTCCTTAGTGATCAGAGAGTGGCAAATCAAAATATCCCTGAGATTCTCCCTTACACCAATCAGAATATCTAAGATTAAAACTTCAGCTAACTACAAATGTTGGCAAGAATGTGCAGAAAGAGGAACACTCATCCATTGCCTTTGGGATTGCAAAGTGGTACAACCATTCTGGAAATCATTCTGGAGACTTCAGAAAAACATAAGTAGATCTACCTGAAGACCCTACAATACCACTCTTGTGAATATACACAAAAGATGCCTCACTGTTGCATAGGGTTATGTCTTCCACTATGTTCATAGCAGCCTTGTTTGTGATAGCCAGAAGCTGGAAACAACCAAGATGTCCCAGATAGCAGAATGGAAACAATATGTGGTTCATTTACACAAAGGAATCTATTTAACTCTTTTTTCTTTCTTTCTTTTCTTCTTTTTTTTAATTTGTTGATATATTTATTTACATTTCAAATGATTTCCCCTTTTCTGGACCCCCACTCCCCGAAAGTCCCATCAGTCCTCCTCCCTTCCCCTGTTTTCCCACCCAACCCTTCCCACTTCCCTGTTCTGATTTTGTTCTATACTGCTTCACTGAGTCTTTCCAGAACAAGGGGCCACTCCTCCGTTCTTCTTCTTCTTCTTTTTTTTTTTTTTTGATAGAAAAATCTTTTTTTTATTCGATATATTTTTATTTACATTTCAAATGATTTCCCCTTTTCTAGCCCCCCACTACCCGAAAGTCCCATAAGCCCCCTTTTCTCCGCCTGTACTCCCACCCACACCTTCCCACTTCCCCGATCTGGTTTTGCCGAATACTGCTTCACTGTGTCTTTCCAGAACAAGAGGCCACTCCTCCTTTCTTCTTGTACCTCATTTGATGTGTGGATTATGTTTTGGGTATTCCAGTTTTCTAGGTTAATATCCACTTATTAGTGAGTGCATACCATGATTCACCTTTTGAGTCTGGGTTACCTCACTTAGTATGATGTTCACTAGCTCCATCCATTTGCTTAAGAATTTCATGAATTCATTGTTTCTAATGGCTGAATAGTAATCCACTGTGTAGATATACCACATTTTTTGCATCCACTCTTCTGTTGAGGTATACCTGGGTTCTTTCCAGCATCTGGCAATTATAAATAGAGCTGCTATGAACATAGTAGAGCATGTATCCTTATTACATGGTGGGGAATCCTCTGGGGATCTATTTAACTCTTAAACATGAGGACATCCTGAGTTTTCCAGGCAAATGGATGGAATTAGACAATATCCTGATGAGGTAACTCAGACACAAAAAGATATGCATGGTATGTAATCACTAATAAGTGGATATTAACCACAAATCAAAAGAAATAAAAGAAATACAGAATACCCAAGATACAGTCCATAGAACTCAAGAAGATAAACAAGGAGAAGCACCCAAGTGAGGATGATTCAGTACCATTAGGAATGAGAAGAAAGCAATCACAAGGGAGTAGGAAGGACCTGGGAGGGAAAGTGGACAGGTGGGGGTTTGGGGAAAAGGGATTCTTATCTGTTATTGGGTGACAGAAAAGGAATGAAGCCCTGAGGTCCAGAAGAAAAAATGGAAACAGGCAACCACCGGAGGTAGGAGGTTGGGAGGAACCTCCAGAATGTACCAGAGACATGTGAGGTAAGAGACTCTCAGGACTCAAAGTGAAGAAAATAATGTGGTTTGGAGAAAATCTTGAGACAGTTCCTCTTCCTCACCATTATGGATTGGAGTAAGCCTAAATGGAACCTGTGACTGTATTGTATATGAAAATATACCTACTATGGCTGGATCAGGAGAGGGCTATAGGAATCTCTTTGATTCCCTTTGGTGTTTCTTCCAGCATATAAAAACACAGTATAGATTCCAGGATGTACACTTAAGTGTCTTAGTCAGGGTTTCTATTCCTGCACAAACATCATGACCAAGAAGCAAGTTGGGGAGGAAAGGGTTTATTGAGCTTACACTTCCACATTGCAGTTCATCAATAAATGAAGTCAGGACTGGAACTCAAGCAGATCAATAATCAGGAGCTGATGCAGAGGCCATGGAGGGATGTTTCTTACTGGCTTGCTTCCCCTGGCTTGTTCAGCCTGCTCTCTTATAGAAACCAAGAGCACCAGCCTAAAGGTAGTACCACCCACAAGGGTCCCTCCCCACTTGATCTCTAATTGAGAAAATGCCCCACAGCTGGATCTCATGGAGATACTTTCCCAAATGAAGCTCCTTTCTCTATGATAACTCCTGGCTGTGTCAAGTTGACACACAAAACTAGCCAGTACACTTAGGAGACAGGAAGTTCAAAAAAGTGTGGTTTTATGACATGTGTTTCTTTAGCTTGACATAATCTCAGGTTCCTCCTTCCACTCATTCTCCTTCCTCAGGTCAATTAGTCAAGATTCACCATATTTTATAATATAATAGAAATGATTATGATAATATCAGTGTGTGTAGGAGATAATATTTCATATAATTCCACTCCTTTTATGATGAGTAATGAAAAATTGAGGAAGCATTACCTTATTTTGTTATTAGAATACATGAGTAAATATTTTTGTTTCCTCTTCCACATAAAATTCTGAAGGTTAATGAGAGGATTTTAAGGCATCTCTGTCAGTGCTGAGCAAAACGCAAAGGAAAATTGTTATATGATTCTATCCTACTCTAGTCAGAATGTCTAAGATTAGTTTAAAAAGACAGCAAATGATAGAAAGGATGATGGGAACAGCAAAAGACTCATTTGCTGTTGATTTGAGTGAACACTGGAAGAGTCCCTGTGAAATTCAGGGTGGAATTTTCACAAAAGAATGAAAATTGATATTCCAAAAGATCCAGCTATACCAATATTGGGCATATATGCAATTGACACTATATGTTACAACAGATATTTACTTATATAGGTTCACTTCTGTTCTATTTCTAATAACTAGAAATTGGAAACAGCCTACATGTTTATCTCCTGAAGAACAGGTTGTAATAATGTGTCACATTTAAACAATCCAACACTATTCATCCATTGAGAAAAGTGAAATTATGTTATTTGCAGGTAAAAGAGCAGCACTAGGAAAAACCTGAAGAAGGTTGTTGTGATGTTGGCATGAAAATTGCTCAAGGCATCTTCTATGCTTCTGGTTTAGGCAGGATGGATACAGCCTAATTTACACTTACACTATGTGGACTTAGAGAAGTAGTCCTTCATGTTTTGATAAAACGATCCTCCTATATAAGCACATAGCACAGAGTCACTCATTATTGTCGTTGGTAGAAGCCAAGTGAAAAACCACTTATACTAAATATATTACAAACATATTCCAAAAGGATTGAATGATATACAACTTTTAAGTGTGAATTTACCTTATTTATCTCTTTTTAAATTATCTTTAATCTTTTACTGTCCAGTCTTTATCACCTTCCTGCTCCACCCTTCCTACAGTTCCTCTTCCCATTCTTCCTCTGTCCACCACAGTCTCTAGGATGTTGTCCCCACCTCTACATCCCATCCAACTAAGTGTACTCACTCCCTGGGCCCTCATGTTTCTCAAGAGTCAGGTGTATTTTCATTCACCTAGGAAAGAGCAAGCAGTCCTCTGCTGTATATGTGTTAGGGTCTTCATATAAGCTAATATATACTACCAAGTTGGTGGTTAGGTGTCTGAGAGATCTCAGGGGTCCATATCAGTTGAAACTGCTGGTTTTCCTCTGGTGTCATCTTCCTCCTCAGCTTCTTCCAGTCTTTCCCTAATTCAAACACAGGAGTCCCCAGCTTCTGTGCATTGGTTTGGTCTAAGTATCTGCATCTGACTCCTTAAGCTGCTTGTTGGTCCTTTCAGAGGCCAGCAATGCTAGGTTCCTGTCTGTAAGCACACCATGGCATCTGAAATAGTGTCTGGCTTTGGAGCATGCCCTTGAGCTAGATCCCATTTTGGGCCAGTTACTGGACCTTCTTTCCCTCACATTCTTCTCCATTTTTTCCCTCAGGAAAAATTTGGGTCATTATTTTTCAGACAGGAACAATTTTGGGTCAGAATTTTTTACTATGGGATGCTTTCCCTGTCTCTTCACTGGATCCCCTGTCTTTCTCCTGGAAGTGAACTCTACAACTTCCCTCTCCCCTCTGTTATATATTACATTTAAGATTCCTCCGTATGAGTCCTGGGGGTTTCTTAGCTCACAGGTCTCTGTTACATTCTAGAAGGTCCCCCCACCTCTTACCTTCCAAGGTTGATTGTTTGCATTCCTTCTTCTGGACCAAAGAGCCTCACTCCTGCTTCCCCATCTGCCCAACAAATAGTTAATCATGTTCCCTTTTCCCTCCCTGGATTCTCTCCCTCCTAGAAGTCTCCCAAGTCTCGCCTTCCCCATGATTGCTTTCTTCTCTCTTCCAAGTGTGATTGAGGATCTCACTTGAGCCCCTCATCTTGCTTATCTTCTTGAGTTCTGTGGATTGCAGAATCCTGGGTATTCTGTACATTTTGGCTAATATCAACTTATTAGTGAGTTCCTACCATGCATGTCCTTTTGGGTCTGAGTTACCTACTTCAGGACAATATTTTCTATACCTATTTTCCATACCTTTGCCTGAAAATCCATAATGTCCTCATTCTTAGTAGCAGAATTGTATTCCATTGCGGAAAAGAATCACATTTTCTGTATTCATTCTTCCAATATGGGACATCTGGGGAAATTACCACTTCTATGAAAATAGTGGAGTATGTACCCCTATAGCATGGTGGGGCATCTTTTGGGTATATACCCAAGAGTGGTACAGCTGAATCTCCTTTTAGATCTATTTCCAATTTTTTGAGAAAGCTCCAGATTGATTTCCAGAGTGGTTGTACCATTTTCCAATCCTTCCAGCAATAGAGGAGTGTTCCTCTTTCTCCACCTCCTCCCCAACATGTGCTTTCACCTGAGCTTTTGTTCCGGGCCTTTCAGATTGGTGTATGGTGGAATCTCAGGATCACTTTGATTCACTTTTCCCTGATCACTAAGGATTTTGAACATTTCTTCAAGTGCTTCTCAACTATTTGAGATTTCTCTGTTGTGAGATCTCTGTTTAGTTCTATACCCTGTTTTTGATTGAGTTGAATGGGAAATTAGCTTCTTGAGTTCTTATTTATTTTGGATAGTTGAGTTAGTGAAGATTTTTTTCCAATCTGCTGGTTGCTGGTATGTCTATTAACCATGTCCTTTGCATTCCAGAAACTTTTCAGTTTCATGAGGTCCCATTTATCAATTCTTGATCTTAGATCCTCAGCTACTGGAGTGCTATTTAGGAAATTTTATCACATGCCAATGAGTTTGATGTTCTTTCCCACTTTCTCTTCTATTATATTCAGTGTATTGGGTTTTATGCTGAGATCCTTGATTCACTTGGATTTAAGTTTTTTGCAAGGTCACAAGGTTCTTTTATCTCCGTAATGATTGCCAGTTATTCTAGGACCATTTCTTGAAGATGCTTTCCTTTGTTCATTGTATAATTTGGATTCTTTGTCAAAGAGCAAGCATCCATAATTGCATGATTATATTTCTGAGTTTTCAATACTATTCCAATGATGGACAAGTCTGTCCATGTGCAAATAGTGTACAGTTTTTATAAATATTGCTCTGTAGTATAGCTTGAGGTCAGGGATGGTGATTCCCACAAATGCTCTTTTATTTTTAACAATAACTTTCTCTTTCCTGGTTTTTTTTTTTTTTTGGGTCAGGTCAGACATCAATGAGAGGAGAGGCCCTTGGACCTGTGAATGCTCATTGCCCCAGATTAGAGGAATGCAAGGACAGGGAAGCAGGAGTGTGTGCATTGGTGAGCAGCAGGAGGGGATGGGATAGGTGGTTTTTGAGGGGAAATGAGAAAGGGGAATATCATTTGTAATGTAAATAAAGAAATTATCTAATAAGAAAATGAAAAAAGAAATGATAAATAACACTAAAAATGTATTAAGAATATGTAATGCAATGCAAAACAAAGTATAAATATATTAAAGGTGATAAACATATACACTGAAGCCTTCAAGCCAAATATGACTATTTCAAATGGCTATAGAAAGGAATTTCCCTAGTTGAAATTCCCTCCTTACTAGACATATTTAAGTTTAAATCATTTAGACAAACGAAACAGCCAAATTTATCCCCTGTCAAAATGACACACGGATATCATTCCGTAAATCCATGCTTATCCTCTTTTGTTCATTCCTTATTCCATAGTAATATCATTTGTTTTGAAGATTATATGTAAGTACACTGTATCTGTCTTCAGACACTCTAGAAGCAGGTGTCAGATCTCCTTATGATTCAAAGAAAAAAAAAGTGATATTACCCATATTCATTTAAATAAGTTACCCAAATTCATTTAAAGAAGACTTTGAAGTCTGTTATATAAAACAAAAGTAATTAACATTTACATTTTTATTACTAAAACTATTGAAAGGTTAAACAAAGTGAACAACATCAAATGAAGAACTTCTCAGTGATAAGGGGCACTGGGTCACCATCATAACATGGGGAGTTGGGGAGGGCCTTGAAGGGAGCAGCCACTCCCATGGCTCTGGAGCTCAGGTGTCCTTTTAAGATAGGAGCTGTTTTCCACCTTGGTTTTTCATTAGAAAAGTGTTGCGACCTTTTTCAGAAAAGGGGTTGATAAATCTACAAACACTTCAGTCATTCAGAAAGAATACTGGTCAGAGAAAGTTCTGTGATGAGCAACCAAACATTTCAGGGCCTTCTGTTTCCTGGAGAAATGCCAGGACATGAAACATCCCTCTACATGTGACAATGACAAAAACATTAAATTAGATGTCATTGTAACTTACACAGTCATGGACGCTGACTTAAAACAGGTGGACAGGCTCAGGGTGCTGCGACGCACATGAGCTATAGATACAGTTAGTTCTCCTCCATTCCACTATGTTGAAAGACAATACCAACACTGCCTGGAGAGCTGTCTGGACAGTTCCTAAACTCATGTACATACAGAACTCATCTACTAAAGGCAGAGGCACCTTACAGGGATCAAGTAGCATACAATGTATGACCATGTAATAGTTAGGTTATATAAGACTCAAATATCTGACCACAAAAACATTATTTTATCTGTTTAATATTTCAACCTTGTCAACATTTAGTAAAGTTAAACACCAAGAGGACCGAAAGAGGCACACTCCTCCACTGCTGGTGGGAGTGTAAGATGGTACAACCACTCTGGAAATCAGTCTGGCGATTCCTCAGAAAACTGGGCATGACACTTCCAGAGGACCCTCCTATACCACTCCTGGGCATCTACCCAGAGGATTCCCCAGCATGCAATAAGGACACAGGCTTCACTATGTTCATTGCAGCCTTATTTATAATAGCCAGAAGCTGGAAAGAACTCAGATGTCCCTCAATAGAGGAATGGATACAAAAAACGTGGTATATTTACACAATGGAATACTACTCAGCAATTAAAAACAATGAATTCACGAAATTTGTAGGCAAATGGTTAGATCTGGAAAATATCATCCTAAGTGAGGTAAACAAATCACAAAAGAATACACATGGAATGCAATCTCTGAAAAGTGGATATTAATTAGCCCAGAAGCTCTGAATACCCAAGGCACAATTAGCATAACAAATGACTCCCATGAAGAAGTAAGGAGAGGGTCCTGATCCTGGAAAGGATTGATCTAGCATTGGAGGGGAGTATCAGGACAGAGAAAAAGGAGAGAGGTGATTGGAGAATGAGTGGATAGAAGAAGGTTTATGGGACATATGGGGAGGGGGGAACTAGGAAAGGGGAAATCATTTGGAATGTAAACAAAGAATATAGAAAATAAAAATATATAATTAAATAAAAACGCCAATTATTAAAAGGCAAATACAACACCTAATTCATACCTCACAACAATATTCTCAGGCTGCCAAAACAATGCAATTTACCTGTTCTCACACTTACTGTATTGCCTGAGCTTCCAAAATTTTAACTAAAACTACCTTTTTTTTGCGATCACCTGTGTATAGGACACCTGCTCCTGAGGCATAAAAGCAGTGCCTAAGATCTGTTTTCAGGCAAGCTACAAAATCACCATTCCAAGTCTTCTTGTTTGAGCAAAATAATTTCCTTCACACACAATGACTGGAAAAGAAGTTAGGTGACAGTTACTGCCATTTAGTGACACATTTCTCAGTATTTTGTACGTGGGAAATGCATCTGAACTGCAGAGCCAACTCTGCACAAAGGCCTTACTTTGTGGAATTTGCACTTTGGTGGAAAGTTTAAACAACCAATAAAACATTTCCTTTTCTCTGTGTGGTCATCAATCCAGCATGCAGTATAAAACCACAACAAAAGCCAAAGTGCAATCTTAAACTTTCTGTGTCTACATTCTTGGTTTCGTTGCTTAAGTACAGACAGGGCATGGGATCATTTGCTCTGGGCTGCCATTCCACATTTGATCCTGCTAAACTGCCCAACAAGCAGCCCAGGCAGACCTGGGCACACCCTCCATGGATGGTCAGACTCACATGATTATTTCTACCCAACCACAATTATAGTTCTCTGGGAAACAAGGTTGATTGCTAGAATTCCCCCTGAAACTGATACAAAGAAACTAACCACCAAGTTTATTTTCCATTTTAAGTCTTCTGTATTCAACCAGTTCTGATCTAAAACAATCACTATACAAGGCTGGTATCATACTTGTTATTTTGTTTCTTTCTGACTACCTACCAGGCTTACTCCCAAGCAGGATAAGTACAAAACTTTGTTACAAAACATGGAAAAGAAGGCTGCAAAATTGTCTCTCCACAAATGGGTAATTTGAGTACAGTATAAATATAAGGACAGAGAAAAAGGAGGGAGGTGATTGGAGAAGGAGAAGGGATGGAGAGAAGAAGGTTTATGGGACATATGGGGAGGGGGGATCCCGGAAAGGGGAAATCATTTGGAATGTAAACAAAGAATGTAGAAAATAAAAATATTAAAAAAAACTATAAATATAAGAACACTGTCTCATTTCTACAAAACATGAACAGAAAAGTACAAAAACATCCAGATTTTGTAAATGGTATTGCAGAAATGTTTGTTTGAATGCTGATGATTTAGAGCAAATTTTCTTCCTTTTCCTTACAAGAGTGAGAGACAGACTGAGAGAGAGAGAGACAGAGACAGAGACAGAGACAGAGAGACAGAGATACACATACAGAGAGACACAGAAAAAGTTCTAAACAAGGAAAGATACCAAACAGATTTCCAATCAGAAAAGTAAATTAATAAACTTCCATCAGAAACAGCCCCCCCCCATTAAACAGCCCAGAGGCCATGTTTATTTGTGGATAGGAACATAGATTCCATTCCTGAAGAGGCTTTCGAAGAAGCCTGAAGGTGATGGATGCCACAGGGTGCCTCAGCCAAAGACCGGCAAGGGTTCGAGGATGCTCCCGGGCCTCTCTGCCAAGGAGATTCTGTTCAGCTTGCTCACCTCCGCCTGCCAGCCTAGGATCTTCTTGGTTGTCATGTGTGGATGAGCATGCTTTGTCAGGTGGTCACACTGTATGTAGTGCCAGTCACACACAGGACACACCAGCTTCTTCCCTCCAATGTGAGTTCTGTGGTGGCGAGACAGCTCATCTGACCTTGCAAACTTGTTATCCCAGTCATCACATTACAGATTCGGATAAAAGGTAAGTGTGTGGGCAAAGATGATCTTAAAAGTGGGCAATTTTGAAGTAGATCTTCTGAGGTGCTGTACAGCAGTGGTGATGTAACCAGAATCAGAGACAGGTGTGAGGGGTCTCAATTTTCACTTTTTGAACTCACAATTTCTAATTGTGTCTTGGGATAATATGAAAGAATAATATTTATTGAACAATGCTTTACAATTCTTTATTTTGGTAGTATAGAGTAAGGAAGGAGTCTGTATTATTGTAGAAGTCACTAAGCTATGACATTCACTCTCCTGGATACCTTCTAAGAATAATGGACTTACTGTAACAGAAAATATTTTCTGTCATCTCACTACCAAAGCCTTGTAGCCTTTTTGTCCTTCTGTCAGACACATGGAACTTGAGAAGGAACTACTGGTTTGATGTCTAAGCTTACAAACTTTGAGTAATAAACAGACCTATAAATTAGATACCTACACTGTTGTATTCTTATCACTGGGGAGGGGGGCGGGAAATCATTAAACTTAGGATTTTATATAAGAAGCAAACATTTATACAGTTTTCTTATATGCAGAACATGTTTCATCCAGTGTTATTTAATAATGCTTTTGTTCTTTTTTAATATTTTCTATATTTACATTTCTAATGTTTCCCCTTTCCATGTCTCCTCCTCATAAAATCCCTGTCCTATCCCCCTGCCCCTGCCTCTATGATGGTGCTTCCCCATCACCTACTAGCAATAGGACAAAATGGCAACCAACATATTAGGCAAATCTTTACCAGTCCTACACCTGATACAGAGCTAATATCCAATATATACAAAGAATTCAAGAACTTAGAATCCAGTGAACAAAATAACCCTATTAAAAAATGAGGCACAGAGCTAAACAAAGACTTGCTGAGGGAGGAATACTGAATGGCTAAAAAGCACCTAAAGAAATGTTCAAAATACTTAATAATGAGGGAAATGCAAATCAAAACATCCCCGAGATTCCCTCAAAATCTGTAAGAATGGCTAAGAGCAAAACTCAGGTGAGAACAGATGCTGGCAAGGATATGGAGAAAGAGGAACACTCCTCCTCTGCTGCTGTGGCTGCAAGCCAGAACAATCACTCTGGAAATCAGTTTGGAGGTTCGTTTAATATATTGGACAAAGTACTACCAGCGTACCTAGCAATACTACTCCTAGGCATATACCAAGAAGATGCTCCAACTTGTAATAAGGACACATGCTCCACTAATTTTATAACAGCCTTAGTTATGAGAGCCAGAAGCTGGAAAGAATCCAATTGTCCTTCAGAAGAGGAATGGATGCGGAAAATGTGGTCCATTTACACAATGGAGCACTAGTCAGCTATTAAAAACAGTGAATTCATGAAAGCCTTAAGCAAAAGGCTAGAACTAGCCAATTTCATCCTAAGTGAGCTAACACAATAAAAAAGAATACACAGTGTATGTACTCCATGATAAGTGGGTATTAGCCCAGAATCTCAGAATACCCAACATAAAATTCACAGAGCACATGAAGCTCAAGAAGAGAGACCGAAGTGTGTATACTCGAGTCTTTCTTAGAAGGGATATCAAAATACCCAAGCCAGGAGAAACAGAGACAAAACACAGGGCAGGGATTTGAAGGAAAGGCCATTGTGTTGATGATCAGTAGAGTATAGAATGGCAATCTATAAGGTAGTTATTGAAGAAACTAGCAATAAAAATGAAATCTGGTCTACGTATACAACTTCCCCATCTCTAGTGGAAGGACTTTAAGTCAGCTTTGCAATACATAATTTCACATACATATTTATTGTTGCCATGTTTAAAAGAGTCAGGTAAAAGAATGAGCATAGTTGACCATCATATGAAGAATGTTGAAATAAAATGTGCACTTGTACTTAAAAGAATCTCATTAAAATATGTCAGTGTTAACTTTGAGGATATCTTGTCCCCATCTGAGAAAAGTATAGCAGCTATGGATCACTAAGATGAAAATGGTCTTTAGGCATGTGTATGAGGGGTTGTTAATTGATGAAGGAGGACCCATGCAACTGTGGACATTGTCCACCATTCCTTGGAAGGAGTTCCAGGGCAACTAAGCATGAGCTTGGGAGTCAGCCAGCAAAAACAGTGCTCATTGCTGCAGAAGATTCTGTATATCATGGCTGGGAGTAGAGTATGCTGGAGCACACAGCATTTTAGCCTTGCAGAAAGGGAACAAAGAAGAAGGGATGCACTCCTCTGGTGGCCATCTCCTTTGCTACTGTTTATTCAACCTCAGCTTCCAGGTCAAGGAACACACACTTCCCACATTCAGACTGGAACACTTGGATCTTTTCATTCCATCTAGAAAACCTCTAACACATAAACCAGAAGCAAGTGTCTCTGAATTCATAGATGATTCCGGTCAACGTGACACTGTATAAATCATGAAACCATAGTTCTCAATCCCTATTTATTAATTACTGTATACCTTTCTTCATCTTTGCTTTGAAAAGCAAGTGCTTCAAGATTCTAATAGGCCTAAGGAGACATTCTCAGTAGCTGCAATTCCTGACCAAAAGGCAAGAGAACTCTTGTCAAAACAATTCCCCACAAATACTTGCACATGCATGATTATGGCTGCATTGTTTCAAAGAGCCAGGAAATAGAATGGGTCTAGCAGCCAATCATCCAAAGAACATTAAAATAGCATGTGCCAAAATACATAACAGAATTGTATTAAAAGGTCTCAGTTATCTTGAATGATTGCTGGATACACCCTAACGCATCAAAGACACAAAATTAGATTTTCTGATACTCATATTTCAATACTCAATATTCAGGCTTTTTTCCGATATACTTTTTATTTACATTTCAAATGATTTCCCCTTTTCTGGATCCCCACGCCCTGAAAGTCCCATAAGCCCTCTTCCCTTCCCCTACACCCCATCCACCCCTTCTCACTTCCTTCTTCTGGTATCGCCCTATACTGCTACACTGAGTCTTTCCATAGCAAGGGGACACTCCTCTGTTCTTCTTGGACATCATTTGTGTGTGGATTATATTTTGGGTATTCCAATTTTCTAGGCTAATATCCACTTATTTGTGAGTGCATACTGTGATTGATCTTTTGAGACTTGGTTACCTCACTTAGTATGCTGTTATTCATCTCCATCCATTTGTGTAAGGATTTCATGAATTCATTGTTTCTAATGGCTGAATAGTACTCCATTTTTTTATCTATTCCTTCGTTGAGGGATACCTGGGTTCTTTCCAGCTTCTGGCTATTATAAATAGGGCTGCTATGAACATAGTGAAACATGTGTCCTTATTACATACTGGGGAATCCTCTGGGTATATGCCCAGGAGTGGTATAGCAGGGTCCTCAGGAGGTGACATGCCCAGTTCTCTGAGGAACTGCCAGACTGAGTTCCAGAAGTTTGTACCAATTTGCAACCCCACCAGCAATGGAGGAGTGTTTCTCTTTCTCCACATCCTCGCCCACATGTGCTGTCTCCTGAGTTTTGAATCTTAGCAATTCTGACTGATGTGAGGTGAAATCTCAGGGTTGTTTTGATTTGCATTTTTCTAATGACTAATGATGTTGAGCATTTTCCAAGATGCTTCTCAGCTATCCGAAGTTCTTTGGGTGAAAATTCTTTGTTTAGCTCTGTACCCCATTTTTAATAAGATTATTTGGTTTTATGGGGTCTAACTTCTTGATTTCTTTGTATATATTTTATATTAGCCCTCTGTCAGATGTTGGGTTGGTGAAGATCTTTTCCCAATTGGTTGGTTGCTGATTTGTCCTTTTGATGGTGTCCTTTGCCTTACAGAAACTTTGTAATTTTACGAGGTCCCATTTGTCAATTTTTGATCTTAGAGCATAAGCTATTGGTGTTCTGTTCAGGGCCTTTCCTCCTGTACTGATGTCCTCAAGGGTCTTCTCTAGTTTTTTTTCTATTAGCTTCAGAGTGTCTGACTTTATGTGGAGGTCCTTGATCCATTTGGAGTTGAGCTTACTACAAGGAGGTAAGGATGGATCAATTCACATTCTTCTGCATGCTGACCACCAATTGAACAAGCACCATTTGTTGAAAAGGTTATCTTTTTTCCATTGGATGTTTTCAGCCCCTTTTTTGAGAATCAAGTGGCCATAGGTGTGTGGGTTCATTTCTAGATCTTCAATCCTATTCCATTGATCTGCCTGATATTCAGGCTTTTTTAAGAAAATGCTTTTCAGTGAATTTTACCAATTCTAAACATCAGTGAGATATTATATCTTGTGTAAATAAATAATCTACATTATGGAAACTCCAAATTAGCATCAGTAATCAATCCATTGTTTCAATCATTTTCATTGGTTTCTGTTAAAACACTTTAATCTTCTAATTATTTTCAAATAAACATATGAGTCATTATTAACTATACAGTTAATCCACAGTTCAATACAAGTTAGAATATCTATTTTCTAATTAATACATCATAACCTATGACAGATAATATTGATTTTTGACATTATTAATTCTAAACACATTCAGGAAATATGGCACTCATGCACTGCCAATGAGTCCCAGCTGCATCTGACGTCCAACTCAAGGACTGAAGACCAGGGGATACCTATGATTCCTCTAGGCCTTGGGAGGCAGATGAGGACTGCTCCAAAAGATGCAGAAAAATTGCATCTGATGTTGAAAATTGGATCCAGGATGCAAGTGGCTATTGGAACTAAATTTGACTTTATATTTCTTACCCTTTAAAAACGGAATTATAGGCCAAATCTAGAATTAGTTGGAGGGATGCACGGAAAGACCCTATGATCCAATAAGCACGACTTAATGGGTAATCTAGTGAGATCTCAGAAACCAATGACAACAGCTGTGTAGACAGTGAAGGCTAGAGAATTTGACAGCAATCAGGTTGAAGTCCTTTTACATCTCATCCTGCAAAGGAATATTTTTCTGCATTTATCTATGCCTGGAGGTTTCAAATGACTCTGAGATAAAAATGACTGAATGACTTCCACCTGCCTCATCCACATCCTGCCTGTGACATGTGTCTGCCGTGTTCATAGGCACCTCAGCCTAAATCTTTTGATGTGCAAGGAACATAATATGGAATCTAGGCTCAAACATTTTCCAAATTACATTGTAATAAACATCTGAGAAAAGGGGTCAGGAGTGTGTACCTTTCTGAGGTAAAGAATTAAGTGGAATCCTTTTTCAAAATAAATGACCAAGGTAGTGGATTCTGTATTATCATATATCACAATTATCAAAAAC
This sequence comes from Apodemus sylvaticus, assembly GCF_947179515.1. Classification (NCBI taxonomy): domain Eukaryota; kingdom Metazoa; phylum Chordata; class Mammalia; order Rodentia; family Muridae; genus Apodemus; species Apodemus sylvaticus. The sequence goes on from NC_067491.1 coordinate 2,733,416, forward strand.
TATGAAACTGTTATTAAATTGATGCAACTTGTTATCATATTTAATATTACTTGCTAAATGTATACTAAATAAACTTGTTTGAGGTACTTTTTACTTACTTTGTATCTGAGGGTATATATGTGAACAGGCACCACAGCATGCATATAGAGGTAAAAAGATCAGTCCTTTCTCTCCACCATGTGAGTCCGGGAGTAACTCACATTATCAGCCTGGGAAGCAACTCATACCAATTCCTCCTGTTCATATTGAATCTTAGAATTACCAAACCCCCTAGAGTGTGTACTGGTAGCAGTCAGAAGGAAGAAGCCTCCATTACCTTCCTCTTCTATGATCTACAGTATAAAACTCACTCAGGGTTTAGTTAATAGGAATTTTATCTTGTCTGCCCAGGTGCTACACAATGCGTACTGTGATTGCTGTTTCTAAAGCCAGAAAATAGGTGTTCTAACACTGAGCCACACAGTGGCAATAACTCAAGAACATGTGGATTTCTCTATTTCAAAATGCAGTTATACTACCCAAAAGATACTTCTTCCTATCACAGATACACTTATTCAAACCTGTTCAGTGCTACAGCGTTCACAGTAACCAGAAGTTTGGAACAACCTATATGGTGCTCAACTGAAAAGCAGGTAAACAAAATGTGGTACATTTACACTATAGAGCATTACATAGACATTTACATGAATGAATAAATTATGAAATTCAAAGCTAAATGGAACAAGAAAAAGGCCCAGTGCTTTCTGCTTCTCTTTTCCATTTCATGCTAGCTTTGCTTAGATGAATTGGAGGGCTCTGTTCTTCTTTTCTTGTATTCAGTCTTCTTTGACATCATTTTGCCCTCCCATTCTGCACAGTGCCCTGATATATGAATGTATCTGGGTAGGAGGATTAATGGAGACACATCACATAGGGCTGTGTTTTTCATAATCTGTCTCTGTCTGTCTGCCTTCTGTTTGCAGTCTGTCTGTCTCTGTTAGTCTTTCTCTGTCTCTATCTCCTCACTTTGCCTGTCTCTGTCTCTCTGTATTTCATTCTATCCTGTTTCTGTCTCACTTTCTCTCTTTCTGTCTCAGTCTGTGTCTCTATCTCTCTGTCTGTCTCTCTCAGAATGTCTGTCTCTGTCCCTGTCTCTGTCTCTCTCTGTGTGTCTCTGTGTCCCTCTGTTTGTCTCTCTGTTTGTCTGTCTCTCTGTCTCTGTCTCTGTGTCTGTCTCTCTGCATCCTTTGGTTTATCATGAAAATCTCTGATATGACATCAGTGATTCTACCTGCTGCAGGAGGAAGCCTTTCTTAAAATGGCTGAATAGGGAACTGATCAGTGGGATTAGAAGAATTGGACTGCTAGATTGTTTCTTTTATTTAATTGTTTAGAGCAGTAGCATTTGATTTTAAACTAGGTCTCTGGCCATCTACACTCTATGTTTTTGTTACCTAAGCAGTGTCTTGTATGGATTCTATCTAACTAATTGGGCCTTAAGTCAAATCAGACATTTCTATATTATACCTAGATGTTCTCTGACACCACTGCCCTAGCATATCTGGCAGGTAGAACTGCTCAATGAGACTGAATAACAGACTTTCAACAGAAAATACTGTAGGTCAAGGGTTTCGTGGCTGAATTGGTATTTGTTTCTCTTTTGGTGGCCAACAGAGAACTCTCCTACAACAAAGAAACTAGAACATAAGGGTAAAGGTTTGAAGCATGCATCTGCTCTACTTCAATTTCGATGTGCTGAGTAGGTGTTGGCCTAAGCAATTGAACTCTACTCTCAGTTAGCAAAGAGTAAACAGTTGTCTTAGCAACAGCCTGGGTTGTTTGTATATTTCCATGGGATGACCTTGCAGAACAACTCAAATGAATGCAATGCAGTCACTTTTCATGGAAGCCTTATTGGTGACAAAAAGTGGCCAGTAGAGATTTTGTATGCCCCATCAGTAGAAATCACTAAGATTGCCTTCCTATAATTTAGGATTTCCAGTACACTAGGTTTCCATATTATGTCTCAAATGCCACTGCAACTGAACCTATATCTCCCAGGATTCTCTTCCTTTCCCTTAGCTCCCTTCCTATTCCTCAGGGACTGTGTCCATTGTCTTTTACATAGGTCACCTGTAAAATCTAATCAATCTCTCACTTCCATGGAGATGCATGTATCCATCCTAGTTCATTTCTTCATACCCTATCTCTGGATGTATGGATTAAATGTTGGATTTGGTTAGTATCCTTTAGTGACTACTATCCAGATGTAAGTGCATACATATAATATGTATATTTCTGGATCTTGGTTATGTCACTATGGTTGTTTTTTTATTACCAAAGTTTTTTCAGCAAATGCCATGATGTCATTATTTTTTAAAATATCTAATCTGCCACTATGTAAATGTATCACATTTTCCCTAAAGGATCTTTTCAATCTAGGACCATGCTTTGGTTCTTGGAAATTGCCCAGTGAGATTAAATGACAAACTTTCAACAGTAATATCTTTGTTCAGCCTAGAGGTATCTCTCCTTCTTCTTCCATTTCCTGATGATTTGAATGAGAACAGCCCCACAGACTTATGTATTTGCATCATTAGTCTCCTGTAATGAACTGTATGGAAGGTCAGAAGGTATGCCCCAGTTGAAATTATGGTGCTTATTTTTAGAAGAATGAAACTTGGGGGACTGTAGGATGGGATGTGTCAATGGAAGTATATATTAGAGGAAGTAGGTCACTAGGGGAGACTCTTGGAGGAAGTGTTTCACTGGGGGTAGGTTTTGAGATTTAAGATACCAGTAACAGGACCTGAATGTAACTCTTTTTTTTTTCTTATGTCTGTCCCTGTCTCCATCTCTCTCTGTCAGTCTCTGTCTCTCTGTATCTCATTCTATCCTGTTTCTGTCTCCCTTTTTCTCTGTCTGTCTCTGTCTCTATCTCCCTGTCTATCTCTCTCAGTCTGTCTGTCTCTCTGTCTCTGTGTCCCTCTGTCTCTCTGCCTGTCTGTCTGTCTGTCTGTCTGTCTCTCTCTCTCTCTTTCTCTCTCTCTCTCTCTCTCTCTCTCTCTCTCTCTCTCTCTCTCTCTCCTCTTTCTCTCTCTGTCTCTATCTCTGCCTCTGTACTCTTTGGTTTATTACAGAAAAACTCTGATACGACATCAGTGATTCTATCTGTAAAACTATAAGGAAGCCCCAATTAAATACTTGCTGTTCAAAGAAATTCCCCAGTCCTGGTGGTTCTTCACAGCAATTAAACAGCAAATAAACACCCACTGAGGACATATCTGTGTCTATAACATACACTAATATTATGTTAGGATGTATAATCACATTTCAATGATAAGTGTCTTATTAACACTTGCAAGAAATGTGTGACACTCTTTCTTAACTAAGAGCCCAGGAAATAGGAACTATCATCTTTGGGTCTTGTGCTTATAGCTGCCATCATTTCAGCCATGTCGGGCTGCCCTAGGCTTGCTTTCTAGCATGGTGTCAAGTCTGTCCCTTTTAAAACATGGCTTCTGAGATTACTGTTGGCTTTCATCTGCCTTCTGACATCAGATTCCTTCTCAGCCAATCAGCACTTAATGGAATCTTGAGGTTACCATGGAGCTGAGTAAACAAGTCTGGCTCAGTGTTCAGTTGAACTGCTTCAACGCATACACGTGACTTGTGCTTGTGAATCTCAATAACCCCTTTACCTTGTGAATACCAATAACCCGTTTACCATCCCTTTATCCAAATCCTATACCTCTACTTGTCTTCCTGCCTCCACAATGTCAGGTAGGAAAGAAACTAAAATGTTTATTTAATTGAAAGTCTCTCAAATAGGGAATCATCAAAATAAGGTGGGATTGGAAAGAAAGTATTGAAGGACAAGACTGTGCCCTAACTAAGGTCTTGGATCTGACCTTTCCTAGGGTTGTAACTTTGTCCTGAACCTTGACTTATCTACTTGCTGGCAGATTCTAGGGCTCTCTAGGGAATTGAGTCTTTAGGAGGAGGGGATAGAGAAGGAATCCAGATAGTTCTTGGGGCTGTTTCAACTGAAGCAGAGAGAGAACTGTGTATAGACACAGGAGAACTGAGGCCCAAGATGCTTTTCTTTTGATGACAGACTACAGAGTATTACACAATAGTACTTCAAAGATTAGCTGATCAACAGTAATGTTGAGATAAGGAGATTCAATAAAACATCTTCCACTGTTCAATTAGCAACTTAGATTGACCAGTTTTTGCCAACTGGGTAGATGTATTTTCCTCCTACATAGTTTCACATTTGTGTTCTCTGAAGCTGTCAGGTGGAAACAAGTCTTTCCCTGACAAAAGGACAGTTTGTTACATTCACCTGCACACGAACAGCTGTGTCCACCCTGGTGATGCACACTGGGTTGAAGATGGGCACCTTACTAATGGAGGAGGTTTCCACTCAATTTTGGCAAATGGTTTAAGATAATTACATTCCTTGATTGTCATTACAAACAAACTCCTATTGTGAATAGCTAGAGTATGGTGGCATACACCTTTAATGTCCACCCTTGGGAACCAGAGGCATGAGAACCAATGTGAACATGAGAGTTTCTCTTGGACAGTAACTTCAAGAGAGTCACTCAGGGGCTATAAGACGGTTCCTCGAGTAATAAAAGGAAATGAATTTTAAAAATTAGCATTCCCAGTAGTAGCTCTCTTACATCTGAAACCCACTAAGAAGGAAGGGTGGATCACAGGGCAGCAAGCAAACTGATACTCTTGAGAAGGCAAGCTAGGGACCATTTATAAAAAGATCACACCACCTTTACCTAGAGACAGTGAAGAAAATGAAAAAAATGGGGCAAGATTGCTGGAGAGGAGAATATGAAGAATAGATGAAAGGAGAAGACAGAACATAGGGGTGTTAGCCATGTAACACAGGAAGCTCACCACTGAATGCTCAAGGCAGACAAATGATATTAATAAATACATTTTCAAAGGAACACTGGCTAAAAATTACTGAGTACATGGCAAACATTGAAGGATTTAATGAAATATAGGTCAAGAGTTCAGGAATGATGCTGAGGCTGGGACAGGATATGACTAGAACCAGTAACTTATCAGAAAAAACACATTTCATGTTTAGATATTGTCTTCTGAGTCCCTAAACCCTGATGATGCTTTACAATTAGGAAATGAGCTTTCTATGCATATATTGTAGAACCAATTCTTAGTGCAATGTCTGGGCTCAAGAGTAAAATTCTAGCTCCCAGGTGGCATAGGCAGAAGGAGTGATGGTAGTTTATCCACATTCTAGAAAGAATGATAAATTATAGGCAAACCCTGGCCATGAAGTCAAATTATTACTAAAAAGAATTAGAATTTTTTTTTGAGAACTTGTGTTTGGGGATTTTGTTTTACACTGACCTTGAGCATACACAGGGTCTGGAGAAATCATGGTGATCTAGATATTCTTTAGTATTAGAGATCAAACTGAAGCAAATTTCCCAGCTTTATACTCATTTACCTCACTAGACACAGTATAATCTTTGTAACAAGGAATTACAAATCTACGAAGATAAGACAGGAATCCATAAAGACACAGTTGTATATCACTAATAAACTTGTGCATCCCCAACAGGTAATTCTTGGGATAGAGGTACCAGTACAGTTTCTTGATACTATTCCACCTATTAGCCAATCAAAACCTGAATCATCTTGAGGTCCCTATGATAAGTACAAAGCTGTTTTCCCAAACTGTGTTCACATTGCCAACCTCACAATGTCTGGTATGGAAAGAAATGGGAACATTTCTTTAGCTGATATCCCCATATTTTGAGAAGTCCAGAAAGTATGGATGCATAGGGAATGTACTGAATGAGAATCTAGTGCCAAGTGTCAATTTTGGCCCTGATATATCTGAGATTATGAATTTGGACAGAGCATTCTCCCTTTCACTATAAGGATCTTCACATTTCATAGTAGCAAAACTAACAGGCTGACCTGTGAGCACAAGTAGATAAAGAGTGCTTAAGAGAGCACAGTATAGAGACAGCACCCAGCTAATTCATGGGAATTTTTACAGAGAAGCAGGCAATGGAGGCACATATTTTTAATGACAGTGCTTTGGAGGCAAATACAGGTGGATTTCTGAGTTCGAGGCCAGCCTGGTCTAAAGAGTGAGTTCCATGACAGTCAGGGCTACACACAGAAACCCTATCTGGAAAAAAAAAAGAAAAAGGAAGCTACATTTGTTTGCAGATGTCCTGCAAAGGATCTGTGTAGGCCCAGTTCTTTCTGCTTCTCCCAGTTCATGCTAGCTTTGCTCAAGTGAATTGGAGGGCATTGTTCTTCTTTCATTTTGTCTGCTTTGACAGTATCTTGCCGTCATATTTCGCACAGTTCCCTAATGTATGAATGGGTCTGTGTAGGGAGATGGATGAACACACATCACAAAGGACTGTGTGTTTCATTCTCTGTCTCTGTGTCTCTGTTTCTGTCACTCTCTCTGTCTCTGTCTCTTTGTCTCTCTGACTCTGTCTCTGTCTCTCTCTCTCTAACCCCATAATATATTGGTATGGAACTCTATATATATTCCCATTTGCTGCAGGAGAAAGTCTTTCTTATAATTGCTGAATAGGGAATTGATCAGTGGGATTAGAAGAATTGGACTGCTAGACTGTTTCTTTTATTTAATTGTTTAGAGCAGTAGCATTTGATTTTAAACTAGGTCTCTGGCCATCTACACTCTATGTTTTTGTCACCTAAGCAGTGTCTTGTATGGATTCTATCTAATTAATTGGGCCTTAAGTCAAATCAGACATTTCTATATTATTCATAGATGTTCTCTGACACTACTGCCCTAGGATATCTGCCCAATGAGACTGAATAAGAGACTTTCAACAGAAAATACTGTAGGTCAAGGGTTTTGTGGCTGAATTGGTATTTGTTTCTCTTTTGGTGGCCAACAGAGAACTCTCCTACAACAAAGAAACAAGAACATAAGGGTAAAGGTTTGAAGCATTCATCTGCTCAACTTCAATTTCAATGTGCTGAGTAGGTGTTGGCCTAATCAATTGAACTCTACTCTCAGTTAGCAAAGAGTAAACAGTTGTCTTAGCAACAGCCTGGGTTGTTTGTATATCTCCATGTGATGACCTTGCAGAACAACTCAAATGAATGCAATGCAGTCACTTTTCATGGAAGCCTTATTGGTGACAAAAAGTGGCCAGTAGAGACTCTGTATCCCCCATCAGTAGAAATCACTAAGATTGCCTTCCTATAATTTAGGATTTCCAGTACACTGGGTTTCCATGTTATGCCTCAAATGCCACTGCAACTGAACCTATATCTCCCAGGATTCTCTTCCTTTCCCTTAGCTCCCTTCCTATTCCTCAGGGACTGTGTCCATTGTCTTTCACATAGGTCACCTGTAAAATCTAATCAATTTCTCACTTCCATGGAGATGCATGTATCCATCCTAGTTCATTTCTTCATACCCTATATCTGGATGTATGGATTAAAGGTTGGTTAGTATCTTTAGTGACTACTATCCAGATGTAAGTGAATACATATAATATGTATGTTTCTGGATCTTGGTTATGTCACTATGGTTGTTTTTTTTTATTGCCAAAGTTTTTTCTGCAAATGTCATGATGTCATTATTTTTTAAAATATCTAATCTGCCACTATGTAAATGTATCACATTTTCCCTATAGGATCTTCTCAATTTAGGACCATGCTTTGGTTCTTGGAAATTGCCCAGTGAGATTAAATGACAAACTTTCAACAGTAATATCTTTGTTCAGCCTAGAGGTCTCTCTCCTTCTTCTTCCATTTCCTGATGATTTGAATGAGAACAGCCCCACAGACTTATATATTTGCATCATTAGTCTCCTGTAATGAACTGTATGGAAGGTCAGAAGGTATGGCCCAGTTGAAATTATGGTGCTTATTTTTAGAAGAATGAAACTTGGGGGACTGTAGGATGGGATGTGTCAATGGAAGTATATATTAGAGGAAGTAGGTCACTAGGGGAGACTCTTGGAGGAAGTGTTTCACTGGGGGTAGGTTTTGAGATTTAAGATACCAGTAACAGGACCTGAATGTAACTCTTTTTTTTTTCTTATGTCTGTCCCTGTCTCCATCTCTCTCTGTCAGTCTCTGTCTCTCTGTATCTCATTCTATCCTGTTTCTGTCTCCCTTTTTCTCTGTCTGTCTCTGTCTCTATCTCCCTGTCTATCTCTCTCAGTCTGTCTGTCTCTCTGTCTCTGTGTCCCTCTGTCTCTCTGCCTGTCTGTCTGTCTGTCTGTCTGTCTGTCTGTCTGTCTCTCTCTCTCTCTCTCTCTCTCTCTCTCTCTCTCTCTCTCTGTCTGTCTCTCTCTCTGCCTCTGTACTCTTTGGTTTATTACAGAAAAACTCTGATACGACATCAGTGATTCTATCTGTAAAACTATAAGGAAGCCCCAATTAAATACTTGCTGTTCAAAGAAATTCCCCAGTCCTGGTGGTTCTTCACAGCAATTAAACAGCAAATAAACACCCACTGAGGACATATCTGTGTCTATAACATACACTAATATTATCTGTTAGGATGTATAATCACATTTCAATGATAAGTGTCTTATTAACACTTGCAAGAAATGTGTGACACTCTTTCTTAACTAAGAGCCCAGGAAATAGGAACTATCATCTTTGGGTCTTGTGCTTATAGCTGCCATCATTTCAGCCATGTCGGGCTGCCCTAGGCTTGCTTTCTAGCATGGTGTCAAGTCTGTCCCTTTTAAAACATGGCTTCTGAGATTACTGTTGGCTTTCATCTGCCTTCTGACATCAGATTCCTTCTCAGCCAATCAGCACTTAATGGAATCTTGAGGTTACCATGGAGCTGAGTAAACAAGTCTGGCTCAGTGTTCAGTTGAACTGCTTCAACGCATACACGTGACTTGTGCTTGTGAATCTCAATAACCCCTTTACCTTGTGAATACCAATAACCCGTTTACCATCCCTTTATCCAAATCCTATACCTCTACTTGTCTTCCTGCCTCCACAATGTCAGGTAGGAAAGAAACTAAAATGTTTATTTAATTGAAAGTCTCTCAAATAGGGAATCATCAAAATAAGGTGGGATTGGAAAGAAAGTATTGAAGGACAAGACTGTGCCCTAACTAAGGTCTTGGATCTGACCTTTCCTAGGGTTGTAACTTTGTCCTGAACCTTGACTTATCTACTTGCTGGCAGATTCTAGGGCTCTCTAGGGAATTGAGTCTTTAGGAGGAGGGGATAGAGAAGGAATCCAGATAGTTCTTGGGGCTGTTTCAACTGAAGCAGAGAGAGAACTGTGTATAGACACAGGAGAACTGAGGCCCAAGATGCTTTTCTTTTGATGACAGACTACAGAGTATTACACAATAGTACTTCAAAGATTAGCTGATCAACAGTAATGTTGAGATAAGGAGATTCAATAAAACATCTTCCACTGTTCAATTAGCAACTTAGATTGACCAGTTTTTGCCAACTGGGTAGATGTATTTTCCTCCTACATAGTTTCACATTTGTGTTCTCTGAAGCTGTCAGGTGGAAACAAGTCTTTCCCTGACAAAAGGACAGTTTGTTACATTCACCTGCACACGAACAGCTGTGTCCACCCTGGTGATGCACACTGGGTTGAAGATGGGCACCTTACTAATGGAGGAGGTTTCCACTCAATTTTGGCAAATGGTTTAAGATAATTACATTCCTTGATTGTCATTACAAACAAACTCCTATTGTGAATAGCTAGAGTATGGTGGCATACACCTTTAATGTCCACCCTTGGGAACCAGAGGCATGAGAACCAATGTGAACATGAGAGTTTCTCTTGGACAGTAACTTCAAGAGAGTCACTCAGGGGCTATAAGACGGTTCCTCGAGTAATAAAAGGAAATGAATTTTAAAAATTAGCATTCCCAGTAGTAGCTCTCTTACATCTGAAACCCACTAAGAAGGAAGGGTGGATCACAGGGCAGCAAGCAAACTGATACTCTTGAGAAGGCAAGCTAGGGACCATTTATAAAAAGATCACACCACCTTTACCTAGAGACAGTGAAGAAAATGAAAAAAATGGGGCAAGATTGCTGGAGAGGAGAATATGAAGAATAGATGAAAGGAGAAGACAGAACATAGGGGTGTTAGCCATGTAACACAGGAAGCTCACCACTGAATGCTCAAGGCAGACAAATGATATTAATAAATACATTTTCAAAGGAACACTGGCTAAAAATTACTGAGTACATGGCAAACATTGAAGGATTTAATGAAATATAGGTCAAGAGTTCAGGAATGATGCTGAGGCTGGGACAGGATATGACTAGAACCACTAACTTATCAGGAAAAAACACATTTCATGTTTAGATATTGTCTTCTGAGTCCCTAAACCCTGTTGATGCTTTACAATTAGGAAATGAGCTTTCTATGCATATATTGTAGAACCAATTCTTAGTGCAATGTCTGGGCTCAAGAGTAAAATTCTAGCTCCCAGGTGGCATAGGCAGAAGGAGTGATGGTAGTTTATCCACATTCTAGAAAGAATGATAAATTATAGGCAAACCCTGGCCATGAAGTCAAATTATTACTAAAAAGAATTAGAATTTTTTTTGAGAACTTGTGTTTGGGGATTTTGTTTTACACTGACCTTGAGCATACACAGGGTCTGGAGAAATCATGGTGATCTAGATATTCTTTAGTATTAGAGATCAAACTGAAGCAAATTTCCCAGCTTTATACTCATTTACCTCACTAGACACAGTATAATCTTTGTAACAAGGAATTACAAATCTACGAAGATAAGACAGGAATCCATAAAGACACAGTTGTATATCACTAATAAACTTGTGCATCCCCAACAGGTAATTCTTGGGATAGAGGTACCAGTACAGTTTCTTGATACTATTCCACCTATTAGCCAATCAAACCCTGAATCATCTTGAGGTCCCTATGATAAGTACAAAGCTGTTTTCCCAAACTGTGTTCACATTGACAACCTCACAATGTCTGGTATGGAAAGAAATGGGAACATTTCTTTAGCTGATATCCCCATATTTTGAGAAGTCCAGAAAGTATGGATGCATAGGGAATGTACTGAATGAGAATCTAGTGCCAAGTGTCAATTTTGGCCCTGATATATCTGAGATTATGAATTTGGACAGAGCATTCTCCCTTTCACTATAAGGATCTTCACATTTCATAGTAGCAAAACTAACAGGCTGACCTGTGAGCACAAGTAGATATAGAGTGCTTAAGAGAGCACAGTATAGAGACAGCACCCAGCTAATTCATGGGAATTTTTACAGAGAAGCAGGCAATGGAGGCACATATTTTTAATGACAGTGCTTTGGAGGCAAATACAGGTGGATTTCTGAGTTCGAGGCCAGCCTGGTCTAAAGAGTGAGTTCCATGACAGTCAGGGCTACACACAGAAACCCTATCTGGAAAAAAAAAAGAAAAAGGAAGCTACATTTGTTTGCAGATGTCCTGCAAAGGATCTGTGTAGGCCCAGTTCTTTCTGCTTCTCCCAGTTCATGCTAGCTTTGCTCAAGTGAATTGGAGGGCATTGTTCTTCTTTCATTTTGTCTGCTTTGACAGTATCTTGCCGTCATATTTCGCACAGTTCCCTAATGTATGAATGGGTCTGTGTAGGGAGATGGATGAACACACATCACAAAGGACTGTGCGTTTCATTCTCTGTCTCTGTGTCTCTGTTTCTGTCACTCTCTCTGTCTCTGTCTCTTTGTCTCTCTGACTCTGTCTCTGTCTCTCTCTCTCTAACCCCATAATATATTGGTATGGAACTCTATATATATTCCCATTTGCTGCAGGAGAAAGTCTTTCTTATAATTGCTGAATAGGGAATTGATCAGTGGGATTAGAAGAATTGGACTGCTAGACTGTTTCTTTTATTTAATTGTTTAGAGCAGTAGCATTTGATTTTAAACTAGGTCTCTGGCCATCTACACTCTATGTTTTTGTCACCTAAGCAGTGTCTTGTATGGATTCTATCTAATTAATTGGGCCTTAAGTCAAATCAGACATTTCTATATTATTCATAGATGTTCTCTGACACTACTGCCCTAGGATATCTGCCCAATGAGACTGAATAACAGACTTTCAACAGAAAATACTGTAGGTCAAGGGTTTTGTGGCTGAATTGGTATTTGTTTCTCTTTTGGTGGCCAACAGAGAACTCTCCTACAACAAAGAAACAAGAACATAAGGGTAAAGGTTTGAAGCATTCATCTGCTCAACTTCAATTTCAATGTGCTGAGTAGGTGTTGGCCTAATCAATTGAACTCTACTCTCAGTTAGCAAAGAGTAAACAGTTGTCTTAGCAACAGCCTGGGTTGTTTGTATATCTCCATGTGATGACCTTGCAGAACAACTCAAATGAATGCAATGCAGTCACTTTTCATGGAAGCCTTATTGGTGACAAAAAGTGGCCAGTAGAGACTCTGTATCCCCCATCAGTAGAAATCACTAAGATTGCCTTCCTATAATTTAGGATTTCCAGTACACTGGGTTTCCATGTTATGCCTCAAATGCCACTGCAACTGAACCTATATCTCCCAGGATTCTCTTCCTTTCCCTTAGCTCCCTTCCTATTCCTCAGGGACTGTGTCCATTGTCTTTTACATAGGTCACCTGTAAAATCTAAACAATCTCTCACTTCCATGGAGATGCATGTATCCATCCTAGTTCATTTCTTCATACCCTATCTCTGGATGTATGGATTAAATGTTGGATTTGGTTAGTATCCTTTAGTGACTACTATCCAGATGTAAGTGCATACATATAATATGTATATTTCTGGATCTTGGTTATGTCACTATGGTTGTTTTTTTATTACCAAAGTTTTTTCAGCAAATGCCATGATGTCATTATTTTTTAAAATATCTAATCTGCCACTATGTAAATGTATCACATTTTCCCTAAAGGATCTTTTCAATCTAGGACCATGCTTTGGTTCTTGGAAATTGCCCAGTGAGATTAAATGACAAACTTTCAACAGTAATATCTTTGTTCAGCCTAGAGGTCTCTCTCCTTCTTCTTCCATTTCCTGATGATTTGAATGAGAACAGCCCCACAGACTTATATATTTGCATCATTAGTCTCCTGTAATGAACTGTATGGAAGGTCAGAAGGTATGGCCCAGTTGAAATTATGGTGCTTATTTTTAGAAGAATGAAACTTGGGGGACTGTAGGATGGGATGTGTCAATGGAAGTATATATTAGAGGAAGTAGGTCACTAGGGAGACTCTTGGAGGAAGTGTTTCACTGGGGGTAGGTTTTGAGATTTAAGATACCAGTAACAGGACCTGAATGTAACTCTTTTTTTTTTTCTTATGTCTGTCCCTGTCTCCATCTCTCTCTGTCAGTCTCTGTCTCTCTGTATCTCATTCTATCCTGTTTCTGTCTCCCTTTTTCTCTGTCTGTCTCTGTCTCTATCTCCCTGTCTATCTCTCTCAGTCTGTCTGTCTCTCTGTCTCTGTGTCCCTCTGTCTCTCTGCCTGTCTGTCTGTCTGTCTGTCTGTCTGTCTGTCTCTCTCTCTCTCTCTCTCTCTCTCTCTCTCTCTCTCTCTGTCTGTCTCTCTCTCTGCCTCTGTACTCTTTGGTTTATTACAGAAAAACTCTGATACGACATCAGTGATTCTATCTGTAAAACTATAAGGAAGCCCCAATTAAATACTTGCTGTTCAAAGAAATTCCCCAGTCCTGGTGGTTCTTCACAGCAATTAAACAGCAAATAAACACCCACTGAGGACATATCTGTGTCTATAACATACACTAATATTATCTGTTAGGATGTATAATCACATTTCAATGATAAGTGTCTTATTAACACTTGCAAGAAATGTGTGACACTCTTTCTTAACTAAGAGCCCAGGAAATAGGAACTATCATCTTTGGGTCTTGTGCTTATAGCTGCCATCATTTCAGCCATGTCGGGCTGCCCTAGGCTTGCTTTCTAGCATGGTGTCAAGTCTGTCCCTTTTAAAACATGGCTTCTGAGATTACTGTTGGCTTTCATCTGCCTTCTGACATCAGATTCCTTCTCAGCCAATCAGCACTTAATGGAATCTTGAGGTTACCATGGAGCTGAGTAAACAAGTCTGGCTCAGTGTTCAGTTGAACTGCTTCAACGCATACACGTGACTTGTGCTTGTGAATCTCAATAACCCCTTTACCTTGTGAATACCAATAACCCGTTTACCATCCCTTTATCCAAATCCTATACCTCTACTTGTCTTCCTGCCTCCACAATGTCAGGTAGGAAAGAAACTAAAATGTTTATTTAATTGAAAGTCTCTCAAATAGGGAATCATCAAAATAAGGTGGGATTGGAAAGAAAGTATTGAAGGACAAGACTGTGCCCTAACTAAGGTCTTGGATCTGACCTTTCCTAGGGTTGTAACTTTGTCCTGAACCTTGACTTATCTACTTGCTGGCAGATTCTAGGGCTCTCTAGGGAATTGAGTCTTTAGGAGGAGGGGATAGAGAAGGAATCCAGATAGTTCTTGGGGCTGTTTCAACTGAAGCAGAGAGAGAACTGTGTATAGACACAGGAGAACTGAGGCCCAAGATGCTTTTCTTTTGATGACAGACTACAGAGTATTACACAATAGTACTTCAAAGATTAGCTGATCAACAGTAATGTTGAGATAAGGAGATTCAATAAAACATCTTCCACTGTTCAATTAGCAACTTAGATTGACCAGTTTTTGCCAACTGGGTAGATGTATTTTCCTCCTACATAGTTTCACATTTGTGTTCTCTGAAGCTGTCAGGTGGAAACAAGTCTTTCCCTGACAAAAGGACAGTTTGTTACATTCACCTGCACACGAACAGCTGTGTCCACCCTGGTGATGCACACTGGGTTGAAGATGGGCACCTTACTAATGGAGGAGGTTTCCACTCAATTTTGGCAAATGGTTTAAGATAATTACATTCCTTGATTGTCATTACAAACAAACTCCTATTGTGAATAGCTAGAGTATGGTGGCATACACCTTTAATGTCCACCCTTGGGAACCAGAGGCATGAGAACCAATGTGAACATGAGAGTTTCTCTTGGACAGTAACTTCAAGAGAGTCACTCAGGGGCTATAAGACGGTTCCTCGAGTAATAAAAGGAAATGAATTTTAAAAATTAGCATTCCCAGTAGTAGCTCTCTTACATCTGAAACCCACTAAGAAGGAAGGGTGGATCACAGGGCAGCAAGCAAACTGATACTCTTGAGAAGGCAAGCTAGGGACCATTTATAAAAAGATCACACCACCTTTACCTAGAGACAGTGAAGAAAATGAAAAAAATGGGGCAAGATTGCTGGAGAGGAGAATATGAAGAATAGATGAAAGGAGAAGACAGAACATAGGGGTGTTAGCCATGTAACACAGGAAGCTCACCACTGAATGCTCAAGGCAGACAAATGATATTAATAAATACATTTTCAAAGGAACACTGGCTAAAAATTACTGAGTACATGGCAAACATTGAAGGATTTAATGAAATATAGGTCAAGAGTTCAGGAATGATGCTGAGGCTGGGACAGGATATGACTAGAACCACTAACTTATCAGGAAAAAACACATTTCATGTTTAGATATTGTCTTCTGAGTCCCTAAACCCTGTTGATGCTTTACAATTAGGAAATGAGCTTTCTATGCATATATTGTAGAACCAATTCTTAGTGCAATGTCTGGGCTCAAGAGTAAAATTCTAGCTCCCAGGTGGCATAGGCAGAAGGAGTGATGGTAGTTTATCCACATTCTAGAAAGAATGATAAATTATAGGCAAACCCTGGCCATGAAGTCAAATTATTACTAAAAAGAATTAGAATTTTTTTTGAGAACTTGTGTTTGGGGATTTTGTTTTACACTGACCTTGAGCATACACAGGGTCTGGAGAAATCATGGTGATCTAGATATTCTTTAGTATTAGAGATCAAACTGAAGCAAATTTCCCAGCTTTATACTCATTTACCTCACTAGACACAGTATAATCTTTGTAACAAGGAATTACAAATCTACGAAGATAAGACAGGAATCCATAAAGACACAGTTGTATATCACTAATAAACTTGTGCATCCCCAACAGGTAATTCTTGGGATAGAGGTACCAGTACAGTTTCTTGATACTATTCCACCTATTAGCCAATCAAACCCTGAATCATCTTGAGGTCCCTATGATAAGTACAAAGCTGTTTTCCCAAACTGTGTTCACATTGCCAACCTCACAATGTCTGGTATGGAAAGAAATGGGAACATTTCTTTAGCTGATATCCCCATATTTTGAGAAGTCCAGAAAGTATGGATGCATAGGGAATGTACTGAATGAGAATCTAGTGCCAAGTGTCAATTTTGGCCCTGATATATCTGAGATTATGAATTTGGACAGAGCATTCTCCCTTTCACTATAAGGATCTTCACATTTCATAGTAGCAAAACTAACAGGCTGACCTGTGAGCACAATTAGATATAGAGTGCTTAAGAGAGCACAGTATAGAGACAGCACCCAGCTAATTCATGGGAATTTTTACAGAGAAGCAGGCAATGGAGGCACATATTTTTAATGACAGTGCTTTGGAGGCAAATACAGGTGGATTTCTGAGTTCGAGGCCAGCCTGGTCTAAAGAGTGAGTTCCATGACAGTCAGGGCTACACACAGAAACCCTATCTGGAAAAAAAAAAGAAAAAGGAAGCTACATTTGTTTGCAGATGTCCTGCAAAGGATCTGTGTAGGCCCAGTTCTTTCTGCTTCTCCCAGTTCATGCTAGCTTTGCTCAAGTGAATTGGAGGGCATTGTTCTTCTTTCATTTTGTCTGCTTTGACAGTATCTTGCCGTCATATTTCGCACAGTTCCCTAATGTATGAATGGGTCTGTGTAGGGAGATGGATGAACACACATCACAAAGGACTGTGCGTTTCATTCTCTGTCTCTGTGTCTCTGTTTCTGTCACTCTCTCTGTCTCTGTCTCTTTGTCTCTCTGACTCTGTCTCTGTCTCTCTCTCTCTAACCCCATAATATATTGGTATGGAACTCTATATATATTCCCATTTGCTGCAGGAGAAAGTCTTTCTTATAATTGCTGAATAGGGAATTGATCAGTGGGATTAGAAGAATTGGACTGCTAGACTGTTTCTTTTATTTAATTGTTTAGAGCAGTAGCATTTGATTTTAAACTAGGTCTCTGGCCATCTACACTCTATGTTTTTGTCACCTAAGCAGTGTCTTGTATGGATTCTATCTAATTAATTGGGCCTTAAGTCAAATCAGACATTTCTATATTATTCATAGATGTTCTCTGACACTACTGCCCTAGGATATCTGCCCAATGAGACTGAATAACAGACTTTCAACAGAAAATACTGTAGGTCAAGGGTTTTGTGGCTGAATTGGTATTTGTTTCTCTTTTGGTGGCCAACAGAGAACTCTCCTACAACAAAGAAACAAGAACATAAGGGTAAAGGTTTGAAGCATTCATCTGCTCAACTTCAATTTCAATGTGCTGAGTAGGTGTTGGCCTAATCAATTGAACTCTACTCTCAGTTAGCAAAGAGTAAACAGTTGTCTTAGCAACAGCCTGGGTTGTTTGTATATCTCCATGTGATGACCTTGCAGAACAACTCAAATGAATGCAATGCAGTCACTTTTCATGGAAGCCTTATTGGTGACAAAAAGTGGCCAGTAGAGACTCTGTATCCCCCATCAGTAGAAATCACTAAGATTGCCTTCCTATAATTTAGGATTTCCAGTACACTGGGTTTCCATGTTATGCCTCAAATGCCACTGCAACTGAACCTATATCTCCCAGGATTCTCTTCCTTTCCCTTAGCTCCCTTCCTATTCCTCAGGGACTGTGTCCATTGTCTTTTACATAGGTCACCTGTAAAATCTAAACAATCTCTCACTTCCATGGAGATGCATGTATCCATCCTAGTTCATTTCTTCATACCCTATCTCTGGATGTATGGATTAAATGTTGGATTTGGTTAGTATCCTTTAGTGACTACTATCCAGATGTAAGTGCATACATATAATATGTATATTTCTGGATCTTGGTTATGTCACTATGGTTGTTTTTTTATTACCAAAGTTTTTTCAGCAAATGCCATGATGTCATTATTTTTTAAAATATCTAATCTGCCACTATGTAAATGTATCACATTTTCCCTAAAGGATCTTTTCAATCTAGGACCATGCTTTGGTTCTTGGAAATTGCCCAGTGAGATTAAATGACAAACTTTCAACAGTAATATCTTTGTTCAGCCTAGAGGTCTCTCTCCTTCTTCTTCCATTTCCTGATGATTTGAATGAGAACAGCCCCACAGACTTATATATTTGCATCATTAGTCTCCTGTAATGAACTGTATGGAAGGTCAGAAGGTATGGCCCAGTTGAAATTATGGTGCTTATTTTTAGAAGAATGAAACTTGGGGGACTGTAGGATGGGATGTGTCAATGGAAGTATATATTAGAGGAAGTAGGTCACTAGGGGAGACTCTTGGAGGAAGTGTTTCACTGGGGGTAGGTTTTGAGATTTAAGATACCAGTAACAGGACCTGAATGTAACTCTTTTTTTTTTCTTATGTCTGTCCCTGTCTCCATCTCTCTCTGTCAGTCTCTGTCTCTCTGTATCTCATTCTATCCTGTTTCTGTCTCCCTTTTTCTCTGTCTGTCTCTGTCTCTATCTCCCTGTCTATCTCTCTCAGTCTGTCTGTCTCTCTGTCTCTGTGTCCCTCTGTCTCTCTGCCTGTCTGTCTGTCTGTCTGTCTGTCTCTCTCTCTCTCTTTCTCTCTCTCTCTCTCTCTCTCTCTCTCTCTCTCTCTCTCCCTCTTTCTCTCTCTGTCTCTATCTCTGCCTCTGTACTCTTTGGTTTATTACAGAAAAACTCTGATACGACATCAGTGATTCTATCTGTAAAACTATAAGGAAGCTCCAATTAAATACTTGCTGTTCAAAGAAATTCCCCAGTCCTGGTGGTTCTTCACAGCAATTAAACAGCAAATAAACACCCACTGAGGACATATCTGTGTCTATAACATACACTAATATTATGTTAGGATGTATAATCACATTTCAATGATAAGTGTCTTATTAACACTTGCAAGAAATGTGTGACACTCTTTCTTAACTAAGAGCCCAGGAAATAGGAACTATCATCTTTGGGTCTTGTGCTTATAGCTGCCATCATTTCAGCCATGTCGGGCTGCCCTAGGCTTGCTTTCTAGCATGGTGTCAAGTCTGTCCCTTTTAAAACATGGCTTCTGAGATTACTGTTGGCTTTCATCTGCCTTCTGACATCAGATTCCTTCTCAGCCAATCAGCACTTAATGGAATCTTGAGGTTACCATGGAGCTGAGTAAACAAGTCTGGCTCAGTGTTCAGTTGAACTGCTTCAACGCATACACGTGACTTGTGCTTGTGAATCTCAATAACCCCTTTACCTTGTGAATACCAATAACCCGTTTACCATCCCTTTATCCAAATCCTATACCTCTACTTGTCTTCCTGCCTCCACAATGTCAGGTAGGAAAGAAACTAAAATGTTTATTTAATTGAAAGTCTCTCAAATAGGGAATCATCAAAATAAGGTGGGATTGGAAAGAAAGTATTGAAGGACAAGACTGTGCCCTAACTAAGGTCTTGGATCTGACCTTTCCTAGGGTTGTAACTTTGTCCTGAACCTTGACTTATCTACTTGCTGGCAGATTCTAGGGCTCTCTAGGGAATTGAGTCTTTAGGAGGAGGGGATAGAGAAGGAATCCAGATAGTTCTTGGGGCTGTTTCAACTGAAGCAGAGAGAGAACTGTGTATAGACACAGGAGAACTGAGGCCCAAGATGCTTTTCTTTTGATGACAGACTACAGAGTATTACACAATAGTACTTCAAAGATTAGCTGATCAACAGTAATGTTGAGATAAGGAGAGTCAATAAAACATCTTCCACTGTTCAATTAGCAACTTAGATTGACCAGTTTTTGCCAACTGGGTAGATGTATTTTCCTCCTACATAGTTTCACATTTGTGTTCTCTGAAGCTGTCAGGTGGAAACAAGTCTTTCCCTGACAAAAGGATAGTTTGTTACATTCACCTGCACACGAACAGCTGTGTCCACCCTGGTGATGCACACTGGGTTGAAGATGGGCACCTTACTAATGGAGGAGGTTTCCACTCAATTTTGGCAAATGGTTTAAGATAATTACATTCCTTGATTGTCATTACAAACAAACTCCTATTGTGAATAGCTAGAGTATGGTGGCATACACCTTTAATGTCCACCCTTGGGAACCAGAGGCATGAGAACCAATGTGAACATGAGAGTTTCTCTTGGACAGTAACTTCAAGAGAGTCACTCAGGGGCTATAAGACGGTTCCTCGAGTAATAAAAGGAAAAGAATTTTAAAAATTAGCATTCCCAGTAGTAGCTCTCTTACATCTGAAACCCACTAAGAAGGAAGGGTGGATCACAGGGCAGCAAGCAAACTGATACTCTTGAGAAGGCAAGCTAGGGACCATTTATAAAAAGATCACACCACCTTTACCTAGAGACAGTGAAGAAAATGAAAAAAATGGGGCAAGATTGCTGGAGAGGAGAATATGAAGAATAGATGAAAGGAGAAGACAGAACATAGGGGTGTTAGCCATGTAACACAGGAAGCTCACCACTGAATGCTCAAGGCAGACAAATGATATTAATAAATACATTTTCAAAGGAACACTGGCTAAAAATTACTGAGTACATGGCAAACATTGAAGGATTTAATGAAATATAGGTCAAGAGTTCAGGAATGATGCTGAGGCTGGGACAGGATATGACTAGAACCAGTAACTTATCAGAAAAAACACATTTCATGTTTAGATATTGTCTTCTGAGTCCCTAAACCCTGATGATGCTTTACAATTAGGAAATGAGCTTTCTATGCATATATTGTAGAACCAATTCTTAGTGCAATGTCTGGGCTCAAGAGTAAAATTCTAGCTCCCAGGTGACATAGGCAGAAGGATTGATGGTAGTTTATCCACATTCTAGAAAGAATGATAAATTATAGGTAAACCCTGGCCATGAAGTCAAATTATTACTAAAAAGAATTAGAATTTTTTTGAGAACTTGTGTTTGGGGATTTTGTTTTACTCCGACCTTGAGCATACACAGGATCTGGAGAAATCATGGTGATCTAGATATTCTTTAGTATTAGAGATCAAACTAAAGCAAATTTCCCAGCTTTATACTCATTTACCTCACTAGACACAGTATAATCTTTGTAACAAGGAATTATAAATCTATGAAGACAGGAATCCATAAAGACACAGTTGTATATCACTAATAAACTTGTGCATCCCCAACAGGTAATTCTTGGGATAGAGGTACCAGTACAGTTTCTTGATACTATTCCACCTATTAGCCAATCAAAACCTGAATCATCCTGAGGTCCCTATGATAAGTACAAAGCTGTTTTCCCAAACTGTGTTCACATTGACAACCTCACAATGTCTGGTATGGAAAGAAATGGGAACATTTCTTTAGCTGATATCCCCATATTTTGAGAAGTCCAGAAAGTATGGATGCATAGGGAATGTACTGAATGAGAATCTAGTGCCAAGTGTCAATTTTGGCCCTGATATATCTGAGATTATGATTTTGGACAGAGCATTCTCCCTTTCACTATAAGGATCTTCACATTTCATAGTAGCAAAACTAACAGGCTGACCGGTGAGCACAAGTAGATATAGAGTGCTTAAGAGAGCACAGTATAGAGACAGCACCCAGCTAATTCATGGGAATTTTTACAGAGAAGCAGGCAGTGGAGGCACATATTTTTAATGACAGTGCTTTGGAGGCAAATACAGGTGGATTTCTGAGTTCGAGGCCAGCCTGGTCTAAAGAGTGAGTTCCATGACAGTCAGGGCTACACACAGAAACCCTATCTGGAAAAAAAAGAAAAAGGAAGCTACATTTGTTTGCAGATGTCCTGCAAAAGATCTGTGTAGGCCCAGTTCTTTCTGCTTCTCCCAGTTCATGCTAGCTTTGCTCAAGTGAATTGGAGGGCATTGTTCTTCTTTCGTTTTGTCTGCTTTGACAGTATCTTGCCGTCATATTTCGCACAGTTCCCTAATGTATGAATGGGTCTGTGTAGGGAGATGGATGAACACACATCACAAAGGACTGTGCATTTCATTCTCTGTCTCTGTCTTTGTGTCTCTGTTTCTGTCACTCTCTCTGTCTCTGTCTCTTTGTCTCTCTGACTCTGTCTCTGTCTCTGTCTCTCTCTCTCTCTACCCCCATAATATATTGGTATGGAACTCTATATATATTCCCATTTGCTGCAGGAGGAAGCCTTTCTAATAATGGCTGAATAGGGAATTGATCAGTGGGATTAGAAGAATTGGACTGCTAGACTGTTTCTTTTATTTAATTGTTTAGAGCAGTAGCATTTGATTTTAAACTAGGTCTCTGGCCATCTACACTCTATGTTTTTGTCACCTAAGCAGTGTCTTGTATGGATTCTATCTAATTAATTGGGCCTTAAGTCAAATCAGACATTTCTATTATTATTCCTAGATGTTCTCTGACACTACTGCCCTAGCATATATGGCAGGTAGAACTGGCCAATGAGACTGAATAAGAGACTTTCAACAGAAAATACTGTAGGTCAAGGGTTTTGTGGCTGAATTGGTATTTGTTTCTCTTTTGGTGGCCAACAGAGAACTCTCCTACAACAAAGAAACTAGAACATAAGGGTAAAGGTTTGAAGCATTCATCTGCTCAAATTCAATTTCAATGTGCTGAGTAGGTGTTGGCCTAAGCAATTGAACTCTACTCTCAGTTAGCAAAGAGTAAACAGTTGTCGTAGCAACAGCCTGGGTTGTTTGTATATTTCCATGGGATGACCTTGCAAACAACTCAAATGAATGCAATGCAGTCACTTTTTATGGAAGCCTTATTGGTGACAAAAAGTGGCCAGTAGAGACTCTGTATCCCCCATCAGTAGAAATCACTAAGATTGCCTTCCTATAATTTAGGATTTCCAGTACACTAGGTTTCCATATTATGCCTCAAATGCCACTGCAACTGAACCTATATCTCCCAGGATTCTCTTCCTTTCCCTTAGCTCCCTTCCTATTCCTCAGGGACTGTGTCCATTGTCTTTCACATAGGTCACCTGTAAAATCTAATCAATCTCTCACTTCCATGGAGATGCATGTATCCATCCTAGTTCATTTCTTCATATCCTGTCTCTGGATGTATGGATTAAAGGTTGGTTAGTATCCTTTAGTGACTACTATCCAGATGTAAGTGAATACATATAATATGTATGTTTCTGGATCTTGGTTATGTCACTATGGATGTTTTTTTTTTTTATTGCCAAAGTTTTTTCTGCAAATGTCATGATGTCATTATTTTTTAAAATATCTAATCTGCCACTATGTAAATGTATCACATTTTCCCTATAGGATCTTCGCAATCTAGGACCATGCTTTGGTTCTTAGAAATTGCCCAGTGAGATTAAATGACAAACTTTCAACAGTAATATCTTTGTTCAGCCTAGAGGTATCTCTCCTTCTTCTTCCATTTCCTGATGATTTGAATGAGAACAGCCCCACAGACTTAAATATTTGCATCATTAGTCTCCTGTATTGAACTGTATGGAAGGTCAGAAGGTATGGCCCAGTTGAAATTATGGTGCTTATTTTTAGAAGAATGAAACTTGGGGGACTGTAGGATGGGATGTGTCAATGGAAGTATATATTAGAGGAGGTAGGTCACTAGGGAGACTCTTGGAGGAAGTGTTTCACTGGGGGTAAGTTTTCAGATTTAAGATACCAGTAACAGGACCTGAATGTAACTCTTTTTTTTCTTATATCTGTCTCTGTCTCTATCTCTCTCTGTCAGTCTCTGTCTCTCTGTAACTCATTCTATCCTGTTTCTGTCTCCCTTTTTCTCTGTCTGTCTCTGTCTCTATCTCCCTGTCTATCTCTCTCAGTCTGTCTGTCTCTCTGTCTCTGTGTCGCTCTGTCTCTCTGCCTGTCTGTCTGTCTGTCTATCTGTCTGTCTCTCTCTCTCTCTCTCCCTCTTTCTCTCTCTGTCTCTATCTCTGCCTCTGTACTCTTTGGTTTATTACAGAAAAACTCTGATACGACATCAGTGATTCTATCTGTAAAACTATAAGGAAGCCCCAATTAAATACTTGCTGTTCAAAGAAATTCCCCAGTCCTGGTGGTTCTTCACAGCAATTAAACAGCAAATAAACACCCACTGAGGACATATCTGTGTCTATAACATACACTAATATTATCTGTTAGGATGTATAATCACATTTCAATGATAAGTGTCTTATTAACACTTGCAAGAAATGTGTGACACTCTTTCTTAACTAAGAGCCCAGGAAATAGGAACTATCATCTTTGGGTTTTGTGCTTATAGCTGCCATCATTTCAGCCATGTCGGGCTGCCCTAGGCTTGCTTTCTAGCATGGTGTCAAGTCTGTCCCTTTTAAAACATGGCTTCTGAGATTACTGTTGGCTTTCATCTGCCTTCTGACATCAGATTCCTTCTCAGCCAATCAGCACTTAATAGAATCTTGAGGTTACCATGGAGCTGAGTAAACAAGTCTGGCTCAGTGTTCAGTTGAACTGCTTCAACACATACACGTGACTTGTGCTTGTGAATCTCAATAACCCCTTTACCTTGTGAATACCAATAACCCGTTTACCATCCCTTTATCCAAATCCTATACCTCTACTTGTCTTCCTGCCTCCACAATGTCAGGTAGGAAAGAAACTAAAATGTTTATTTAATTGAAAGTCTCTCAAATAGGGAATCATCAAAATAAGGTGGGATTGGAAAGAAAGTATTGAAGGACAAGACTGTGCCCTAACTAAGGTCTTGGATCTGACCTTTCCTAGGGTTGTAACTTTGTCCTGAACCTTGACTTATCTACTTGCTGGCAGATTCTAGGGCTCTCTAGGGAATTGAGTCTTTAGGAGGAGGGGATAGAGAAGGAATCCAGATAGTTCTTGGGGCTGTTTCAACTGAAGCAGAGAGAGAACTGTGTATAGACACAGGAGAACTGAGGCCCAAGATGCTTTTCTTTTGATGACAGACTACAGAGTATTACACAATAGTACTTCAAAGATTAGCTGATCAACAGTAATGTTGAGATAAGGAGAGTCAATAAAACATCTTCCACTGTTCAATTAGCAACTTAGATTGACTAGTTTTTGCCAACTGGGTAGATGTATTTTCCTCCTACATGGTTTCACATTTGTGTTCTCTGAAGCTGTCAGGTGGAAACAAGTCTTTCCCTGACAAAAGGATAGTTTGTTACATTCACCTGCACACGAACAGCTGTGTCCACCCTGGTGATGCACACTGGGTTGAAGATGGGCACCTTACTAATGGAGGAGGTTTCCACTCAATTTTGGCAAATGGTTTAAGATAATTACATTCTTTGATTGTCATTACAAATTCCTATTGTGAATAGCTAGAGTATGGTGGCATACACCTTTAATGTCCACCCTTGGGAACAAGAGGCATGAGAACCAATGTGAACATCAGAGTTTCTCTTGGACAGTAACTTCAAGAGAGTCACTCAGGGGCTATAAGACGGTTCCTCGAGTAATGAAAGGAAAAGAATTTTAAAAATTAGCATTCCCAGTAGTAGTTCTCTTACATCTGAAACCCACTAAGAAGGAAGGGTGGATCACAGCGCAGTAAGCAAACTGATACTCTTGAGAAGGCAAGCTAGGGACCATTTATAAAAAGATCAAACCACCCTTACCTAGAGACAGTGAAGAAAATGAAAAAAAATGGGGCAAGATTGCTGGAGAGGAGAATATGAAAGAATAGATGAAATGAGAAGACAGAACATAGGGGTGTTAGCCATGAAACACAGGAAGCTCATCACCTAATGCTCAAGACAGACAATTGATATTAATAAATACATTTTCAAAGGAACACTGGCTAAAAATTACTGAGTACATGGCAAACATTGAAGGATTTAATGAAATATAGGTCAAGAGTTCAGGAATGATGCTGAGGCTGGGACAGGATATGACTAGAACCACTAACTTATCAGGAAAAACACATTTCATGTTTAAATATTGTCTTCTGAGTCCCTAAACCCTGATGATGCTTTACAATTAGGAAATGAGCTTTCTATGCATATATTGTAGAACCAATTCTTAGTGCAATGTCTGGGCTCAAGAGTAAAATTCTAGCTCCCAGGTGGCATAGGCAGAAGGATTGATGGTAGTTTATCCACATTCTAGAAAGAATGATGAATTATAGGCAAACCCTGGCCATGAAGTCAAATTATTACTAAAAAGAATTAGAATTTTTTTGAGAACTTGTGTTTGGGGATTTTGTTTTACTCTGACCTTGAGCATACACAGGATCTGGAGAAATCATGGTGATCTAGATATTCTTTAGTATTAGAGATCAAACTAAAGCAAATTTCCCAGCTTTATACTCATTTACCTCACTAGACACAGTATAATCTTTGTAACAAGGAATTATAAATCTACGAAGATAAGACAGGAATCCATAAAGACACAGTTGTATATCACTAATAAACTTGTGCATCCCCAACAGGTAATTCTTGGGATAGAGGTACCAGTACAGTTTCTTGATACTATTCCACCTATTAGCCAATCAAAACCTGAATCATCTTGAGGTCCCTATGATAAGTACAAAGCTGTTTTCCCAAACTGTGTTCACATTGCCAACCTCACAATGTCTGGTATGGAAAGAAATGGGAACATTTCTTTAGCTGATATCCCCATATTTTGAGAAGTCCAGAAAGTATGGATGCATAGGGAATGTTCTGAATGAGAATCTAGTGCCAAGTGTTCAATTTTGGCCCTGAAATATCTGAGATTATGATTTTGGACAGAGCATTCTCCCTTTCACTATAAGGATCTTCATATTTCATAGTAGCAAAACTAACAGGCTGACCTGTGAGCACAAGTAGATATAGAGTGCTTAAGAGAGCACAGTATAGAGACAGCACCCAGCTAATTCATGGGAATTTTTACAGAGAAGCAGGCAGTGGAGGCACATATTTTTAATGACAGTGCTTTGGAGGCAAATACAGGTGGATTTCTGAGTTCGAGGCCAGCCTGGTCTAAAGAGTGAGTTCCATGACAGTCAGGGCTACACACAGAAACCCTATCTGGAAAAAAAAAAAAAGAAAAAGGAAGCTACATTTGTTTGCAGATGTCCTGCAAAGGATCTGTGTAGGCCCCGTTCTTTCTGCTTCTCCCAGTTCATGCTAGCTTTGCTCAAGTGAATTGGAGGGCATTGTTCTTCTTTCATTTTGTCTGCTTTGACAGTATCTTGCCGTCATATTTCGCACAGTTCCCTAATGTATGAATGGGTCTATGTAGGGAGATGGATGAACACACATCACAAAGGACTGCGTTTCATTCTCTGTCTCTGTGTCCCTGTTTCTGTCACTCTCTCTGTCTCTGTCTCTTTGTCTCTCTGTCTCTGTCTCTGTCTCTGTCTCTCTCTCTCTCTACCCCCATAATATATTGGTATGGAACTCTATATATATTCCCATTTGCTGCAGGAGGAATTCTTTCTTATAATTGCTGAATAGGGAATTGATCGGTGGGATTAGAAGAATTGGACTGTTAGATTGTTTCTTTTATTCAATTGTTTAGAGCAGTAGCATTTGATTTTAAACTAGGTCTCTGGCCATCTACACTCTATGTTTTTGTCACCTAAGCAGTGTCTTGTATGGATTCTATCTAATTAATTGGGCCTTAAGTCAAATCAGATATTTCCATATTATTCCTAGATGTTTTCTGACACTACTGCCCTAGCATATCTGCCCAATGAGACTGAATAAGAGACTTTCAACAGAAAATACTGTAGGTCAAGGGTTTTGTGGCTGAATTGGTATTTGTTTCTCTTTTGGTGGCCAAAAGAGAACTCTCCTACAACAAAGAAACTAGAACATAAGGGTAAAGGTTTGAACCATGCATCTGCTCAACTTCAATTTCAACGTGCTGTGTAGGTGTTGGCCTAAGCAATTGAACTCTACTCTCATTTAGCAAAGAGTAAACAGTTGTCTTAGCAACAGCCTGGGTTGTTTGTATATCTCCATGTGATGACCTTGCAGAACAACTCAAATGAATGCAATGCAGTCACTTTTCATGGAAGCCTTATTGGTGACAAAAAGTGGCCAGTAGAGACTCTGTATCCCCCATCAGTAGAAATCACTAAGATTGCCTTCCTATAATTTAGGATTTCCAGTACACTGGGTTTCCATGTTATGCCTCAAATGCCACTGCAACTGAACCTATATCTCCCAGGATTCTCTTCCTTTCCCTTAGCTCCCTTCCTATTCCTCAGGGACTGTGTCCATTGTCTTTCACATAGGTCACCTGTAAAATCTAATCAATTTCTCACTTCCATGGAGATGCATGTATCCATCCTAGTTCATTTCTTCATACCCTATATCTGGATGTATGGATTAAAGGTTGGTTAGTATCTTTAGTGACTACTATCCAGATGTAAGTGAATACATATAATATGTATGTTTCTGGATCTTGGTTATGTCACTATGGTTGTTTTTTTTTTTATTGCCAAAGTTTTTTCTGCAAATGTCATGATGTCATTATTTTTTAAAATATCTAATCTGCCACTATGTAAATGTATCACATTTTCCCTATAGGATCTTCTCAATCTAGGACCATGCTTTGGTTCTTGGAAATTGCCCAGTGAGATTAAATGACAAACTTTCAACAGTAATATCTTTGTTCAGCCTAGAGGTATCTCTCCTTCTTCTTCCATTTCCTGATGATTTGAATGAGAACAGCCCCACAGACTTATATATTTGCATCATTAGTCTCCTGTATTGAACTGTATGGAAGGTCAGAAAGTATGGCCCAGTTCAAATTATGGTGCTTATTTTTAGAAGAATGAAACTTGGGGGACTGTAGGATGGGATGTGTCAATGGAAGTATATATTAGAGGAGGTAGGTCACTAGGGGAGACTCTTGGAGGAAGTGTTTCACTGGGGGTAGGTTTTGAGATTTAAGATACCAGTAACAGGACCTCAATGTAACTCTTTTTTTTTCTTATGTCTGTCTCTGTCTCCATCTCTCTCTGTCAGTCGCTGTCTCTCTATCTCATTCTATCCTGTTTCTGTCTCCCTTTTTCTCTGTCTGTCTCTGTCTCTATCTCTCTGTCTATCTCTCTCAGTCTGTCTCTCTGTCTCTGTGTCCCTCTGTCTCTCTCTGCCTGCCTGTCTCTCTCTCTCTCTCTCTCTCTCTCTCTCTCTCTCTCTCTCTCTCTCTCTCTTCTCTCTCTGTCTCTATCTCTGCCTCTGTACTCTTTGGTTTATTACAGAAAAACTCTGATACAACATCAGTGATTCCATCTCTAAAACTATAAGGAAGCCCCAATTAAATACTTGCTGTTCAAAGAAATTCCCCAGTCCTGGTGGTTCTTCACAGCAATTAAACAGCAAATAAACACCCACTGAGGACATATCTTTGACTATAACATACACTAATATTATCTGGATGTATAATCACATTTCAATGATAAGTGTCTTATTAACACTTGCAAGAAATGTGTGACACTCTTTCTTAACTAAGAGCCCAGGAAATAGGAACTACCATCTTTGGGTTTTGTGCTTATAGCTGCCATCATTTCAGCCATGTCGGGCTGCCCTATAGGCTTGCTTTCTAGCATGGTGTCAAGTCTGTCCCTTTTAAAACATGGCTTCTGAGATTACTGTTGGCTTTCATCTGCCTTCTGACATCAGATTCCTTCTTAGCCAATCAGCACTTAATAGAATCTTGAGGTTACCATGGAGCTGAGTAAACAAGTCTGGCTCAGTGTTCAGTTGAACTGCTTCAACGCATACACGTGACTTGTGCTTGTGAATCT
The DNA here is from genome assembly GCF_947179515.1 of Apodemus sylvaticus. NCBI lineage: Eukaryota > Metazoa > Chordata > Mammalia > Rodentia > Muridae > Apodemus > Apodemus sylvaticus. The sequence goes on from NC_067491.1 coordinate 2,763,305, forward strand.
TAATAACCCCTTTACCTTGTGAATACCAATAACCCGTTTACCATCCCTTTATCCAAATCCTATACCACTACTTGTCTTCCTGCCTCCACAATGTCAGGTAGGAAAGAAACTAAAATGTTTATTTAATTGAAAGTCTCTCAAATAGGGAATCATCAAAATAAGGTGGGATTGGAAAGAAAGTATTGAAGGACAAGACTGTGCCCTAACTAAGGTCTTGGATCTGACCTTTCCTAGGGTTGTAACTTTGTCCTGAACCTTGACTTATCTACTTGCTGGCAGATTCTAGGGCTCTCTAGGGAATTGAGTCTTTAGGAGGAGGGGATAGAGAAGGAATCCAGATAGTTCTTGGGGCTGTTTCAACTGAAGCAGTGAGAGAACTGTGTATAGACACAGGAGAACTGAGGCCCAAGTTGCTTTTCTTTTGATGACAGACTACAGAGTATTACACAATAGTACTTCAAAGATTAGCTGATCAACAGTAATGTTGAGATAAGGAGAGTCAATAAAACATCTTCCACTGTTCAATTAGCAACTTAGATTGACTAGTTTTTGCCAACTGGGTAGATGTATTTTCCTCCTACATAGTTTCACATTTGTGTTCTCTGAAGCTGTCAGGTGGAAACAAGTCTTTCCCTGACAAAAGGATAGTTTGTTACATTCACCTGCACACGAACAGCTGTGTCCACTCTGGTGATGCACACTGGGTTGAAGATGGGCACCTTACTAATGGAGGAGGTTTCCAACTCAATTTTGGCAAATGGTTTAAGATAATTACATTCCTTGATTGTCATTACAAACAAACTCCTATTGTGAATAGCTAGAGTATGGTGGGATACACCCTTAATGTCCACCCTTGGGAACCAGAGGCATGAGAACCAATGTGAACATGAGTGTTTCTCTTGGACAGTAACTTCAAGAGAGTCACTCAGGGGTTATAAGACGGTTCATCGAGTAATAAAAGGAAATGAATTTTAAAAATTAGCATTCCCAGTAGTAGCTATCTTACATCTGACACCCACTAAGAAGGAAGGGTGGATCACAGGGCAGTAAGCAAACTGATACTCTTGAGAAGGCAAGCTAGGGACCATTTATAAAAAGATCACACCACCTTTACCTAGAGACAGTGAAGAAAATGAAAAAAAAATGGGGCAAGATTGCTGGAGAGGAGAATATGAAGAATAGATGAAAGGAGAAGACAGAACATAGGGTTGTTAGCCATGTAACACAGGAAGCTCACCACTGAATGCTCAAGGCAGACAAATGATATTAATAAATACATTTTCAAAGGAACACTGGCTAAAAATTACTGAGTACATGGCAAACATTGAAGGATTTAATGAAATATAGGTCAAGAGTTCAGGAATGATGCTGAGGCTGGGACAGGATATGACTAGAACCACTAACTTATCAGGAAAAACACATTTCATGTTTAGATATTGTCTTCTGAGTCCCTAAACCCTGATGATGCTTTACAATTAGGAAATGAGCTTTCTATGCATATATTGTAAACCAATTCTTAGTGCAATGTCTGGGCTCAAGAGTAAAATTCTAGCTCCCAGGTGGCATAGGCAGAAGGATTGATGGTAGTTTATCCACATTCTAGAAAGAATGATGAATTATAGGCAAACCCTGGCCATGAAGTCAAATTATTACTAAAAAGAATTAGAATTTTTTTTGAGAACTTGTGTTTGGAGATTTTGTTTTACTCTGACCTTGAGCATACACAGGATCTGGAGAAATCATGGTGATCTCGATATTCTTTAGTATTAGAGATCAAACTAAAGCAAATTTCCCAGCTTTATACTCATTTACCTCACTAGACACAGTATAATCTTTGTAACAAGGAATTATAAATCTACGAAGATAAGACAGGAATCCATAAAGACACAGTTGTATATCACTAATGAACTTGTGCCTCCCCAACAGGTAATTCTTGGGATAGAGTACCAGTACAGTTTCATGATACTATTACACCTATTAGCCAATCAAAACCTGAATCTTCTTGAGGTCCCTAGGATAAGTACAAAGCTGTTTTCCCAAACTGTGTTCACATTGCCAACCTTACAATGTCTGGTATGGATGGAAATCGGAACATTTCTTTAGCTGATATCCACATATTTTGAGAAGTCCAGAAAGTATGGATGCATAGGGAATGTACTGAATGAGAATCTAGTGCCAAGTGTCAGTTTAGCCCTAATATATCTGAGATTATGATTTTGGACAGAGCATTCCCTCTTACACTATGATAATCTTCACATTTCATAGTAGCAAAACTAACAGCCTGACCTGTGAGCACATATATAGAGTGGTTAAGAGAGCACAGTATAGAGAAAGCACCCTGGTAGTTCATGTGAGGTTTTACAAAGAAGCAGGCAGTGGTGGCACACACTTTTTTTCTTTTCTTTTTTCCTTAATTTGATATATTTGTTACTTACATTTCAATTGATTTTTCCCTTTCCTGGATCCCCCCTCCCCAAAAACCTCATAAGCCTTCTTCTCTCCCTGTTCCACAATCGATAACTTCCCAATTGACTGTCCTGGTATTCCCAGGCACTGCTGCACTGATCTTTTACAGGACCGAAGGCCACTCCTTCCTTCTTCTTGGACATCATTTGATATGTGCATTGTGTCTTGGGTACTCCAAGCTTCTAGGTTAATATCCATTTAACAGTGAGTGCATACCATGAGCGTTCTTTTGAGATTGTAATACCTCACTTCGGATGATGTTCTCCAGTTCCATCCATTTGTCTAAGAGTTTCATGAGTTCATTGTTTCTAATGGCTGAATAGTACTCCATTGTGTATATATACCACATTTTCTGTATCCATTCCTCCGTTGAGGGACTTCTGGGTTCTTTCCAGCTCCTGGCTATTATAAATAGGGCTGGTATGAACATAGTGGAGGATGTATCCTTACTACATGCTTTGGAATCCTCTCGGTATATGCCTAGTAATGTTATAGTCGGCCCTCTGGAAGTATCATTCCCAGTTTTCTAAGGAACTGCCAGACTGATTTCCAGAGCGGTAGTACCAGCTTGCAACTCCACCAGCTATGGAGGAGTGTTCCTCTTTCTCAAAATCTATGCCAGCACCACTTTTCTCTTAACTTTTTCATCTTAGCCATTCTGACTGGTGTGAGGTGAAATCTCAGGGTTGTTTTGATTTGCATTTCCCTCATGACTAAGGATGTTGAATATTTCTTTAGTTACTTCTCAGCCATTCAATATTCCTCAGGTGAAAACTCTTTGTTTAGCTCTGTACCCCATTTTTAAGAGGGATATTTGGCTCTCTGGAGTCTAATTTCTTGAGTTCTTTGTATATCTTGGATAGAAGCCCTCTGTCAGATACAGTGTTGGTAAAGATCTTTTCTCAATTTATTGGTTGATGTTTTGTCCGTTTGACAATGTCCTTTGCCTTACAGAAACTTTGTAGTTTTAAGAGGTCCCATTTGTCAATTCTAGATCTTAGAGCATAAGCTATTTGTGTTCTGTTGAGGAAATTTTCCCTTGTGCCCATGTCCTCAAGGGTCTTCCCCAGTTTCATTTCTATTAGTTTCAGTGTGTCTGGTCTTATGTGGAGGTTCTTTTTTTTTTAATTTTTTTTTATTCGATATAATTTATTTACATTTCAAATGATTTCCCCCTTTCTAGCCTCCCCCCACTCCCCGAAAGTCCCGTAAGCCCCCTTCTCTTCCTCTGTCCTCCCTTCCACCCCTTCCAATTCCCCGTTCTGGTTTTGCCGAATACTGTTTCACTGAGTCTTTCCAGAACCAGGGGCCACTCCTCCTTTCTTCTTGTATCTCATTTGATGTGTGGATTATGTTTTGGGTATTCCAGTTTTCTAGGTTAATAACCACTTATTAGTGAGTGCATACCATGATTCACCTTTTGAGTCTGGGTTACCTCACTTAGTATGATGTTCTCTAGTTCCATCCATTTGCCTTAGAATTTCATGAATTCATTGTTTCTAATGGCTGAATAGTACTCCATTGTGTAGATATACCACATTTTTTGCATCCACTCTTCTGTTGAGGGATACCTGGGTTCTTTCCAGCATCTGGCAATTATAAATAGGGCTGCTATGAACATAGTAGAGCATGTATCCTTATTACATGGTGGGGAATCCTCTGGATATATGCCCAGGAGTGGTATAGCAGGATCTTCTGGAAGTGAGGTGCCCAGTTTTCGGAGGAACTGCCAGACTGATTTCCAGAGTGGTTGTACCAATTTGCAACCCCACCAGCAGTGGAGGAGTGTTCCTCTTTCTCCACACCCTCTCCAACACCTGCTGTCTCCTGAATTTTTAATCTTAGCCATTCTGACTGGTGTAAGATGAAATCTTAGGGTTGTTTTGATTTGCATTTCCCTAATGACTAATGAAGTTGAGCATTTTTTAAGATGCTTCTCTGCCGTCCGAAGTTCTTCAGGTGAGAATTCTTTGTTTAACTCTGTACCCCATTTTTTAATAGGGTTGTTCGGTTTTCTGGAGTCTAACTTCTTGAGTTCTTTATATATATTGGATATTAGCCCTCTATCTGATGTAGGATTGGTGAAGATTTTTTCCCAATTTGTTGGTTGCCGATCTGTCCTCTTGATGGTGTCCTTTGCCTTACAGAAACTCTGTAACCTTATGAGGTCCCATTTGTCAATTCTTGCTCTTAGAGCATACGCTATTGGTGTTCTGTTCAGAAACTTTCTCCCTGTACCGATGTCCTCAAGGGTCTTCCCCAGTTTCTTTTCTATTAGCTTCAGAGTGTCTGGCTTTATGTGGAGGTCCTTGATCCATTTGGATTTGAGCTTGGTACAAGGAGACAAGGATGGATCAATTCGCATTCTTCTGCATGCTGACCTCCAGTTGAACCAGCACCATTTGTTGAAAAGGCTATCTTTTTTCCATTGGATGTTTTCAGCCTCTTTGTCGAGGATCAAGTGGCCATAGGTGTGTGGGTTCATTTCTGGATCTTCAATCCTGTTCCATTGATTCTCCTGCCTGTCACTGTACCAATACCATGCAGTTTTTAACAATATTGCTCTGTAGTATTGCTTGAGGTCAGGGATACTGATTCCCCCAGATTTTCTTTTGTTGCTGGGAATAGTTTTAGCTATCCTGGGTTTTTTGTTGTTCCAGATGAATTTGATAATTGCTCTTTCTAACTCTGTGAAGAATTGAGTTGGGATTTTGATGGGTATTGCATTGAATCTGTATATTGCTTTTGGCAAAATGGCCATTTTAACTATATTGATTCTACCGATCCATGAGCATGGGAGGTTTTCCCATTTTTTGAGGTCTTCTTCCATTTCCTTCTTCAGAGTCTTGATCCACTTGGAATTGAGCTTAGTACAAGTTTTTTAGAATGGATAAATTTGCATTCTTTTGCATGCTGACCTCCAATTGAATCAGCACCATTTGTTGAAGAGGCTATCTTTTCTCTACTGGATATTTTATGCTCCTTTATCAAAAATCAAGTCAACATAATTCTGTGGGTCCATTTCTGGATCTTCAGTTCTATTCCATTGATCTACTTGCCTGTCACTGTACCAATACCACGCAGTTTTTAACACAATTGCTCTGTATTCCTGCTTGAAGTTGGGGATACTGATTCACCCAGAACTTCTTTTACTGGTGAGAATAGTTTTAGCTCTCCTGGGTTTTTTGCTATTCCAGATGAATTTGAGAATTGCTCTTTTTAAGTCTATGAAGAATTGAGTTGGGATTTTGATGGGGATTGCATTGAATCTGTAGATTGCTTTTGGCAAGATGGCCAGTTTTACTATGTTAATCCTGCCAATCCAAGAGCAAGGAAGATTTTTCCATCTTCTGAGGTCTTCTTCAATTTCTTTCTTCAAAGACTTGAAGTTCCTGTCATATAGATCTTTCAATTGTTTGGTTAGAGTCACACCAAGATACTTTATATTGTTTGTGGCTAGTGTGAAGGGTGTCATTTCTCTAATTTCTGAGATTACTGTTGTCTTTCATCTGCCTAATCACATCAGATTCCCTCTCATCCCATCAGCTCCTAATAGAATCTTGAGATTACCATGGAGCTGAGTAAACAAGTCTGGCTCAGTGTTTAGTTGAACTGCTTCAACAGGCACATGTGAATTTTGCTTGTGAATCCCAATAACCTGTTTATCATCCCTTTATCTAAATCCTATACCTCTACTCATCTTCATGCCTCCACAATGTCAGGGAGGAAAAGAAACTAACGGTTTGTATTTGACAGTCCCTCAAATAAGGAACCATTAAAGTAAGGTAGAATTGTTCAGAAAGTATTGAAGGACAAGACTGTGCCCTAACTAAGGTCTTGGCTCTGACATTTCCTAGGGTTGTAACTTTGTAACTGAACCTTTACTTATCTACTTGCTGGCAGATTCTAGGGCTCTCTAGGGAATTGAGTCTTTAGGAGGAGGTGATAGAGAAGGAATCCAGATAGTTCTTGGGCTGTTTCAACTGAAGCAGAGAGAGAACTGTGTATAGACACAGGAGAACTGAGGCCCAAGATGCTTCTCTTTTGTTGACAGACTACATAGTTTTCCACAATAGTACTGCAAAGTTGGCTTCTTTAAGAGTAATGTTGAAATGAGGAGATTCAATAAGACATCTTCCACTGTTCAATTAGCAACTTAGATTGACTAATTTTTGCCAACTGGGTAGATGAACTTTTCTCCTCCATGGTTGCACATTTGTTTTCTCTCATGCTGTCATGTGGAAAAAAGTATTTCTCTGACAAAAGAACAGTTACATTCCAGGGCACAGGAACAGCTGTGTTCTTCTTGGTGCTACACACGGGGTTAATAAAGGGTACCTTACTGATGGAGTAGGTTGCCACTCAAATTTGGTAATGGTTAAGACAATTACATATCCATGATTGTTAGCACAAACAAACTCCTAATGTGATTAGCTAGAGTAGTCTCCCATAGCTTAATATCAGTCCTTGGGAACCAGAGGCATGAGGACCAAGGAGAACATGAGAGTGTCTATTGGACAGTAACTTCAAAAGAACCAGTCTGGGGCTATAAGACAGTTACTCCAGAAATAAAATGAAATCCATTTTAAAAATTAGCATTCTCAGTATTTGGAATCTTATGTCTGAAAACATCTGAGACCGAAGGGTTGATCACAGGCCAGTAAGGATACTCTTGAGAAGGCAAGCTAGGGACCATTTATATAAAGATCACACCGCCTACATAGAGATGGTGAAGAAAATAAAAAAAGGGCCAAAACTGAAGGAGAAGAGAATATGAAAGAATAGATGAAAGGAGAGGACAGAATATAGAGGTGTTAACCATGTAACACAGGAAGCTCAGCACTGAATACTCAAGGCAGCCAAATGATATTAAAAATACATTTTAAAAGGAACAGTGGGTACAAATTGCTGAGTACATGGCAAACATTGAAGGATTTAATGAACATATAGGTCAAGAGATCAGGAAGAAACCTGAGGCTGGGGCAGGGTTTGACTAGGAGGATCAGCTTATCAGGAAAAACCATTTTCATGTTTAGTTTTTGTCTTCCTAGACCCTAAATACTGATGATACATTACAATTAAGAAAATGAGAATTCTATGTATATGTTGTAGAACCAATTCTTAGTGCAATATCTGGACTCAAGTGTAACGTTCTAGTACCCAGGTGGCAAAGGCAGAGAGATTGATGCTAGTTTATGTCCATTCTAGAAAGAATGATGAAATATAAGTAAACTCTGGCCATGAAGTCAAATCATTAATAAAAAGAAATAGAATTCTTTCTGAGCACTTGTTGTTCACCGGTGACAAATAGGTCAGACCGTGTATGCTAGAGACTTTCTTTTACTCTGACCTGGAGCATACACAGGAACTGGAGAAATCATCTTGATTTGGATTCTCTTCAGTATTAGGCATCATGCTAAAGGCAATTTCCCAGCTTTATAATCATTTACCTCACTAGACACAATATAATCTTTGTAACCACACGGAATTATAAAGCGACAAATATGAGACAGGAATCCCTAAAGACTCTGTTTTACATCACTGATATGTCTGTGTAACCTGAAGCTGGAATTTTTTGGCTAAAACTACCAGTACTATTTCATGATACTATTCTACATACTAGCCAATCAAAACCTGAATCACCTTGGGGTACTTATGGTGAGGACAAACCTATTTTCCCAAACTGTGTTCATATTACAAACCTCAAAATATCTGGTAGGTAAAGAAATTTAACATTTCTTTAGCTGATATTCCCATATATTTTGAGAAGTCCAGACAGTGTGGAAGCATAGGGAATGTACTGAACTAAAACCTGGTGCCCTAGTGTCAGTTTTGGCCCTGATTGATCTGAGCTCATGATTTTGGACAGAGCATTCCTTCTTTCATTATAAGGATCTTCACATTCCATAGTAGCAAAGTCACAGGCTCTGGGCACACCTAGAGGTAGAGTGCTTAGGAGAGCACAATGTAGAGAAAGCACCCAGGTAGTTCATGGGAGGTTTTCCAGAGAAGCAGAAAGCTGGGGTGTACACAGGAACACTCAAAGCCAAGATGTCTCATTGTGGTAGCCATCCTGCACTCAGTTTCCACATTAACCTTTGAACTGCAGTGCTCTTCAGTAGCAGTGTTGTGATGGGAGGGAAACTGGCTGCCACATCTGCCAACCCTCTATGGACAGGGTTGTCCTGGCTGACCTGCCAGGATTTGCAGCTGTGTCCTATTGGGGACTCAGAGCACAACTCTCATGGACTAGATCTTTATGGTTTGAATGGAAACTTCAGGACAGAAAATGTGACTGTGTGTCATGTCTAGAACACAGAGAAACTATATTACCTACTGTGGTCCTCCAGGCAAAATCTTTAAAAGATTTTTAAAGTGCCAGCACTACTTGTGAAGATATGCCACCTGAGCACTCGGGGGCCATAGAGATATAGATTTTTAATTCTACAATTAAGTGATTGAAGCAGGATGGTAGACACAACCCATACTGCAGAGTAATAAACTTACAATTTTAATTGAAATATTGACTTAAGTCAACACTTATCATATATAGGAATTTTCTCCTTTTTATTTTCTATATTCTTTGTTTATATTATATATGATTTTCCCTTTCCCAGTTTGGCCCTCAGCACAAGTCCCATAAGCCCTCTTCCCTTTGCCTGTTCCCCAATCAATTCCTCCCACTTCTCTGTCCTGGCACATATCAAATCATTCCCAAAAAGAAACTAGGAGAGGAAGAAGAGAGCCCTGGTCCTGGAAAGGCTTTTTGCAGCAATGTAGGGGATTACCAGGAATTTTCAATGGAGATTGATTTACTGTGGCACAGTGGTTTATTTAGCAATGCATATATTAATATAACATTAATTCACAGTGAAGCAAAGTATCTCCTTTCCTAACTTATTGTTCATCTTGTGACAGGTGGGAACCTCCTGAACCCTAGGCACTCAGACCAACAGAGTCTAGGCAATGATGAATCTTTGTGTACAGTAACAAGTGTGGTCTCAACACAGTTACAAATAAAGGTAATTTGCGTGGAATTCTTAGAGGCAAATTTAAAACCTCAATGTCTTTTTCTGTGTTTAGACTAGTGATTCTCAAATGTTTTCACCCAACTGGTAGTATATCATTATTTCCTTATATTTCCACTGGGATCAGAGAAAACAGGTCAATGCTCTGTCCAATTAGTCTACATTGAACTATATTGAACACTGCCCTCAAACACTCTAACCCAAGACAGCCTTGTACAATGCTGTGGTCCAAGGGGCTCAGAGTTCTCAAAGCCTGTATGGCCTACTCAAGATCCTCAGCCTTAGTTTCTCAACTTCTCAAACATCAGGATCTTAGTTTTCATTCCTCATGATCATGCAAATGCGTAACCCTCCTATGTGTACACAACCACTCACAGCTATGTAAAGTCTTCTGGTCCTGATTTCAATAAATAGTCTATTTGTAACCCAACTCCTTAACTTGAACATTCCCTCAGAGCTCCTTTGCATTATGTTTATAATCAGAAGAGACATTCCTAATCCCAAATCTATCGCTTTACTAGCATAATAAGAGATACCAAAGTATGATTATTCACTAAATTTATGAAGTTGAATTGACACTTGGGGTGTTCTATTCACTCTAATTTCTTTAGGGAGAGAGGTTTGTGAATCTGACACAGATATACAAACATAAATGTGGGGGGGGGAGCATTATTGTGCTAGAAAGCTGGAATGGCAGAATGCCAGGAAAAGTGTTTTGATGTTTCCTGTCTTCTCTTTTCTGTCTTAGAACATCGCCAGGCATGATAATGCCACTCTTCTTCCCCAAGAGCGGTTCCAATTTCTAAGTGCTCTTGGGCAGAACATCGAAATAAATAAGAATTTTTCATTGGCATTTTATACGAGCCTGAGCAAACACTTCTTCAAAATGGCAGCTGACCTTGATCACTGTGGACAAAAGGAAGCAGCCTTTGTGCTCTACCACAAATTCCTCACGTGAGAACCTGCAGTTTATACTCCGTTTCTCCAAAACTTTTTTTTGTTCAGTCTGCTTTTCTATTCAGGGTTTTCCTCTTTGTTGACAGCTATAGAACTTGAGGATGTTATTATTTCATCAGATTTCTGGCACTGCCCACACAGACTTTTTCTTGTGATTCAAAGATATGAGGACCAAAATGGTGGTGTTATAAATAAGGAAATATAATGGCACACAAGGTCCAGTTCATAGTGGAAGAAAAGAGGGCTGAAAATCAGTGTGTATCTGAATTGATAGCTATTTTGATTTTCAAATCTCCCTTGATATAAACAGTCACAGGTTTGTCTCTGATGGGTGGCCATGCTTATTGAGTTCTATGGGAGAGAGGTAGGCATTCCTGTAGTTTCACAGCCACCAGAGGATTGTTGACTACCTGGCTTCTGTGTGGTTAACCATCCTTAGGGATTTCTCCAAACTGTTCATTGTATTGCATGGGAAGAGTGAAAAATAGATTGTAAAGCTGTCACCATAAAATAGTTCTTACAGCCTCAGTGACAAGGGTGCTTTGACTTTAGTAAGGGGAAGATCAAAAAGTCTCACCAATCCTGATTGGCCTTAAAATTAATGAAACAGAATATAAGGAGATATACAGGAGCTCAGCTACTAGGGAGTGGTTTTCTGGACATGATTTCATTGATCTTCAGAAGACTGAATGTTTAGTAGGTACATCAATTACTGTTCCACAACTACAAAACTTAGATTTATAGATGAGTTGAGGCACCACAGTTTGCATTCCATTTGTTGTACACATACTACAACAGGGGTTCTCTTGGATTTCCACTGGTGGTTTCCAGTAAAATGAAGGCTTCCTCTTGAGATCATAATAAATCTCCTCTCATTTCTTCCCTTTTCAAAACACAAGACTCTCTTACCAAACTGTCACATTTTCTCCCATACATCAGCTTCCCAGATTGAATTTCTGGTCATATCCTCTTCTCAAGCATAGTTTCTGACAAGGCAGTGAATCTTGAATCTTGGACAGACATGAGTGTTGAAGCAGTTTACTAGCATCTTTCAGTGCATCATGAGACTAGGTGCCCAGGGCTCATCAGCACCTAGAACTGAGCACCCTCAGTATCTCCTCTCATTGCCTAGTGATGTCTGAGGTGAGGTGGTAAACTCCCAGTAAGGAATACACAAAAGTGCTATGTGAACAAAGATTAATATTGGGAATGAAAGACTGAGACCACTGTATTTTTTTTCTAGTTTAAGTCCAGGAGTCCATCCTGTTTCCTCAAGGATCTGTGGGTCTATCTGATGCCTCCTGGGTGTTGAAATGACCAACTGGCACTGTGTCACATTAACTATGCTTATAGGCTGCTAATGTTTGCTGAATGTGCCAGTTTCATGGAAGAATTTTGATATTCTTTCTCCAGTCTCAGTAATGGAAATGGATGTGGGATCTCATGGTGTGCCTTATTAAACACCAGTAACTTCTAAAGCAGTGACTACAGAGTCCAAATTTCCTCAGGGACTCATTTAGACATTTTAATTTCTCTGCACAGTTTAGTCTCTCTGCTCTATTCCTTTAGACTCTATGTGGAAAAGCTCCCTGCAGATAAAAACTACAAAGACATTGTGGAGATTTATAAAAAATCAAATATTCTCAAGGTAGGTTTTCATTCTTAATGTGGCTCACCAAAAACTCCAGAGCAGAACACAGCTGCTCACAGAAAAGCCACAGATGATGGCACTAGAAGGAATGGGGGGCAATGCTGCTTCAGGAATTCTGTATAGAGGGGATGGCTGGGAATGGGGTCCAAGTCATGCATGAGATACTGCTGCCTCTGACAACCTCTTTTCTTTCTCTCTTTTCTGACATTAGCACTGTTCTAATTATCCATTTTGGTTTTGTATTGCAGACAACAAAACAGATTTTTGTAAGGGCTGAGGAGCTGAAGAGAGACCTGATAAATGAGTACACTGAAGAACATCTTGTTTACTTGACAGAAAAGGTTAGTGTGAGGAGAAGCATGGATATAGGAGGACTGTGTGACAACTACTCACTCTGTACCCAGGACTGTCTTCTTCAGTGTCTTTGAAGTGTGTGAGTCAATGAAAGGGCTCCACATGCCCTCTGTAATCCAATCAACACACATGAACATACACACACACACACACACACAAACACACACACACACACACACACACACACACACACACACACAGAGAGAGAGAGACACATACAATGTCATGGTATACTAAGAAGACTGAGACCTAACTTTATTAAAAACAGGAAAAGAGTAAGGTAGAAGAATGGATTTTCCAAAACACCAGGGATACAAGGCCCTAGACTGAAATGTCAGACTTTAACGAAACTACACTTTGTTCATATCTGGGCTGAAAAGACGTTTCTTCCAAAATTTGAAGTAGTGGCCTAAATTCTTTTCCTTTCCTGCAGAAGAAAGAAGAAGAACTGTCCAAGAAGGCATCATTCTTGGAGGAAAAACAAAAGATCAGAACACGACTTTCAAAATGGGCTTCCTTTCCTTTTCAAAAACGGTATGGTTCTCAAGAAAAATAAACAAGGTGGGGAGGAGGGCCCTGGAGCACCAATTTCATCAAAGGAAGCTCAGCCTTATTCAGTAACAATTGGAACCTTCAGTCCAACAGTGGTGCCTTCAGGAAAGAAAGCCTGCAATGAAGCAGCTCCAACAACATCACCAGCTGCCAAGGAGGCTGCAGAACTTGGCACCTTAGAACATCCAGGTGAGTCACCATAGGTTTCTCACTAGGACAAGCCTTGTATAGAAGTGGTTCCAAATGCATCTGGCTCAGGAAAACAGGATTGAGACTGAAGCTCACCAGTAATTTAAGGCAGAGGTGCTGGACAGGTCAAGTCAGGAACACTGGACCCCACAGAGAATCCTGAATCTCCTGCCATGTGATCAGTCTTCTGCTTGTGGTTTAATGAACATATAGGTCAAGAGATCCGGAAGGATCCCTAGGCTGGCACAGGATGTTACTAGGAGGGCTAGCTTATCAGGAAAAACACCTTTCGTGTTTATCATCTTCTGAGTCCCTAAACACTGATGATGCTTTACAATTAGAAAATAAGCATTCTATGCATATATTGTAGAACCAAATCTTAGTGCAATGTCTGGGTTCAAGAGTAAAATTCTAGCACACAGGTGGCATAGGGAGAGGGATTGATGCTAGTTTATACCCATTCTAGAAAGAATGATGAATTATAGGCAATCTCTGGCTATAAAGTCAAATTATTATTACAAAGAAATAGAAATTTTTCTGAGCACTTGTGGTTGACAGGTGCCAAATGTGCTAGGGATTTTGTTTTACTCTGACTTTCAGCTGGAGTCATTGTGGTATTCTAGATTCTATTTAGTATTAGGGATCAAGCTAAATCGAATTTCCAAGCTTTATACTCATTTACCTTACTAGACACGGTATAATCTTTGTAACCACAAGGAATTATAAAGCTACAAAAATAAGACAGGAATCAATAAAGATTTGGTTGTATATCACAATGAGACTGTGTCTCTCCAACCAGGAATTCTTGGACCAGAGCTACCAGTACAGTTTCATGATACTATTCCACCTACTAGCCAATCAAAATATGAACCATGTTGAGGTCCTTATGATAAGGACAAACCTGTTTCCCCAAACTGTGTTCACATTACAAACCTTACAATGTATTGTATGGAAAGAAATGGGAACATTTCTTTAGCTGATATGCCCATATTTTGAGAAGTCCAAACAGTGTAGAAGCATAGGGAATGTACTGAACTAAAATCTGGTGACCTAGTGTCAGTTTTGGCTCTGATATATCTGAGATTATGATTTTGGACAGAGCATTTCCTCTTCCACTATAGGGATCTTCACATTCTATAGCAGCAAAACTAACAGGTTGACCTGTGAGCACAAGTAGATGCAGAGTGCTTAAGGGAGCACAGTATAGAGAAAGGACCCAGGTAGCTCATGGGAGGTTTTGCAGAGAAGCAGGCAGTGGTGGCACACACTTTTAATCCCAGTACTTGGGAGGCAAATACAAGTGGATTTTCCAGTTGGAGGCCAGCCTGGTCTACAGAGTGAGTTCTATGACAGCCTGGGATATACAGAGAAACACTATCTAGAGAAAAAAAAAGAAAAAAGGAAGCTACATATTTTTGCAGCTGTCCTGCAAAGGATCTGTGTAGGCCCAGTACTTTCTGCTTCTCCCAGTTCATGCTAGCTCTGCTCAGATCAGTTGGAGGGCTCTGTTCTTCTTTTCTTTCATTCTGTCTGCTTTGACATTATTTTGTCCTCCTATTCTGCACAGTTCCCTGATATATGAATGGGACTGGTAGGGGGATTGATGGAGACACATCACATAGGTCTGTGTCTTTCATTCCCTGTCTCTGTCTGAGTGTTTCTCTCTGTTTTTGTTGCTTTGTCTGTCTCTGTCACTGTCTGTGTCTGTCTGCCTCTCTCTTTACCTCTCTCTCTGTCTCTCTGTCTCTGTCTCTATCTGTTTCTCTGTCTCTGTCTCTGTCTCTCTCTGTCTCTGTCTCTCTCTCTCTCTCTCTCTCTCTCTTTCTCCATAATATCTTGGTATTGGACACTATGTTCACACTTGATGCAGAAGGAATCTTTTCTTATAATGGCTGAATAGGGCATTGAACATTGGGATTAGAAGAATTGGACTGCTAGATTGTTTCTTTAATTTTTTAGACCAGTAGGATTTGATTTTAAACTAGATCTCTGGCCATCTAGACTCTATGTTTTTGTCACATAAGCAGTGTCTTGTATATATTCTGTCTCATTAATTGGGCCTTAAGTCAAATCAGACATTTTTATATTATTCCTAGAGGTTCTCTGACACCACTGCCCTAGCATATCTGGCAGGTATAACCGGGCAATGAGACTGAATAACAGACTTTCAACAGAAAATATTGTAGGTCAAGGGGTTCGTGGCTGAGTTGGTATTTGTTTCTGTTTCAGTAGCCAACAGAGTATGTTCCTATAACAAAGAAACAAGGACATAAGGGTAAAGGTTTCAAGCATGCATCAGCTCAAATTCAATTTCTTTTTTTAAATTGAGTATCGTCTTCATTTACACTGTGGATGATAAAACCTTTCCCAATTTCTACCCTCCCAAAAGCTCCCTCCCCAAAGATTCCCAACCCCTCCTCCCACCCACTGCCTCCATG
The DNA here is from genome assembly GCF_947179515.1 of Apodemus sylvaticus. Lineage (NCBI taxonomy): Eukaryota > Metazoa > Chordata > Mammalia > Rodentia > Muridae > Apodemus > Apodemus sylvaticus. The sequence goes on from NC_067491.1 coordinate 2,778,940, forward strand.
TATATGCCCCTCTACCTGACACACTTCCACCTCCTCCCCACCTCTGTCGGTTTCCCTTTTGGGGGGCCTCTATTGAGCCTTTACCTGACCAAAGACCACTCCTGCAACTGATGCCCAACAACACATTCCTATGCCACATTTTTGCCTGGAACCATATGTACCTCTTGGTTGATGGTTCAGTCCTTGGGAGTCTTGGGGTGTCTGGGTGTCTGAAGTCATTGTTCTTCCCCTGGGGTGTAAACCCCTTCAGCTCCTCCAGACCACCCTCCAGATCCTGCATTGGACACCCCATGCCCAGTCCAGTAGTTGGTTGCTAGTTTCTGCCTTTGTATTAGTAGGGCTCTGGCAGGTCCCCTCTGGAGACAGCCATGGCATGCTCCTTTTGTACATACTTCTTGTCACAGTGTCGGAGTTTGGTGACTGTTTATAGGATGAATCTCCAGGTAGGGCAGTCTCTGGGTGGCCTTTACTTCAATGTCTTGTCTCCCTTATTGCTCCTGTGAGTATTATGTTCCCTTTTTCAGAGGAACCGTAGCACCCTCAGTTAAGCCCTCCTACTTCTTGAGCTTCCTGTGCTAGGTGAATTGTAAATTGTTTCTTCTGAGCTTTGGACTAGCAACGGCTTATTAGTGCATACCATGTGTGTTCTTGTGACTGTGTTACCTTGCTCAGGGTGACACGTTCTAGTTCCATCCATTTGCCTAAGAATTTCATGAATTCATTGTTTCTAATGGCTGAATAGTACTCCATTGTGTATATATACCACATCTTCTGTATCCATTCCTCTGTTGAGGGGCATCAGGGTTCTATCTAGGTTCTGGCTATTATAAATAAAATTGCTAAGAACATATTGGAGCATGTGTCCATATTACATGTAGGAACATCTTCTGGGTACATGACCAAGAGTGGTATAGCTGGGTCCTCAGATAGTACTATGTTTAATTTTCTGAGGAATCACCAAACTAATTTCCAGAGTGGTTTTACCAGCTTGCAATCCCACCAACAATGGAGAAGTGTTCTTCTTTCTCCACATCCTCTCCAGCATCTGCTGACCCCAGAGTTTTTCATCTTAGCCATTCTGACTGGTGTAAGGTGTAATCCCAGGGTTGTTTTGATTTGCATTTCCCTGATAGCTAAGGATGCTGAACATTTCTTTAGGTGCTTTAGAGTCATTTGAGTTTCCTCAGTTGAGAATTCCCTGTTTAGCTCTGTACCCAATTTTTTAATAGGGTCATTTGATTCTCTGGAGACTAAAGTCTTCAATTCTTTGTATACATGGATATTAGCCTTCTATCGATGCAAGGTTAGTAAAGATCTTTTCCCAATTTTTTGGTTGCCATTTTGTCCTATTGACTGTGTCCTTTGCCTTACAGAAGCTTTGCAGTTTTATGAGGTCCCATTTGTTGATTCTTGTTCTTAGAGCATAAGCCATTGGTGTTCTGCTCAGAAACTTTGCCCCTGTGACCATGTGTTCAAGGTTTGTCACCTATTCTTCTATATAAGCTTCAGTGTGTCTGATTTTATCTATAGATCCTTGGATTTATCTGTAGATCCACTTGGATTTGAGCTTTGGACAAGGAGATAAGAATGGGTCCATTTGCATTTTTCTGCATGCAGACCTCCAGTTGATCCAGCACCATTTTTTTTAAATGCTCTCTTTTGTCCACTGGATGTTGTTTAGCTTCTTTGTCAAATATCAAGTGACCATAGGTGTGTGGATTCTTTTCTGGGTCTTCAATTCTATTCCATTGATCTTCCTGCCTGTCTGCATACCAATACCAGTTTTTATCACTATTGCTCTGTAGTAGAGCTTGAGGTTAGGGATGGTGATTTCCCCAGAATATCTTTTTTTGTGAAGAATAATTTTTGCTATCCTGGTTTTTTTGTTATTCCAGATGAATTTGTGAATTGCTCTTTCTAGATCTATGAAGAACTGATTTGGAATTTTGATGAGGATTGCATTGAATCTGTGGATTGCTTTCGGCAAGATGGCCATTTTTACAATATTGATCCTGCAAATCCATGAACATGGGAGATCTTTCCATCTTCTGAGACTTTCTTCGATTTCTTTCTTCAGAGGCTTAAAGTTCTTCTCATATAGACACTTCACTTGCTTCGTCAGGTTCACACCTAGGTGTGAAATATTATTTGGTACTATTGGGAAGGGTGTCATTTCCCTAATTTCTGTCTCATCTTGTTTATCCTTTGAGTAGAGGAAGGCTACTGATTTGTTTGAGTTAATTTTATATCCAGCCACTTTGCTGAAGTTGTTTATCAGCTTTAGGAGTTCTCTGGTGTAAGTCTTGGAGTTGCTTAAGTATACTAGCATATCATCAGCAAATATTGATAGTTTGACTTCTTCCTTTCCAATTTGTATACCTTTGACCTCTTTTTGCTGCCTGATTGCTCTGGCTAAGACTTCACGTACTATGATGAATAGATAGGGAAAGAGTGGCCAGCCTTTTCTGGTCCCCAATTTTAGTCTGATTGCTTTAAGTTTCTCTCCATTTAGTTTGATGTTGATTAGTTAGAATGGGTCAATTTGCATTTTTTTGCATGCAGACCTCCAGTTGATCCAGCACCATTTTTTTTTAAATGCTGTCTTTTTTCCACTGGATGTTTTTAGCTCCTTTGTCAAATATCAAGTGGCTAGAGGTGTGTGGATTCTTTTCTGGGTCTTCAATTCTTCAGTATGCAGTATATTGTTTTCACTATGTTTAGGTATGGGCTTTGGATTCCCAATCTCTCCAAGTCTTTTATCATGAATGGATGCTGAATTTTGTCAAAAGCCTTTTCAGCATCTAATGAAATAATCATTGTTTTTTTTTTCCCTTTGGATTGTTAATGTAGTAAATTAGAATGACGGATTTCTGTATGTTGAACCATCCCAGCCTCACTGGGATGAAGCCTAAATGATCATGGTTAATTATATAGTTCTGATGCATTCTTGGATTCCGTTGGTCAGGGTGTTGTTCAATATTTTTGGTTTGGTTTAGGTATAAGTGTGATTTTGGCTTCATAGAATGAGTTCAGTAGTGTTCCTTGAGTTTCTATTTCGTGGAAACGTTTGAAGATTATCGGAATTAATTCTTCTTGAAGATCTGATAGAATTCCCCATAAACCCATCTGGTCCTGGGCCTTTTTTTTTGAAGGGAAAATACTCATGACTGCTTCTATTTCTTCAGGGCTTATGGGACTATTTATATGGTTTATCTGATCCTGTTTTGACATTGACACCTGGTATGTATCTTGAAAGCTATCCATTTCATCCAGGTTTTCAAACTTTGTTGAGTATAAACTCTTGTACTAGGATCTGATGATTTTTTGAATTTCCACAGCTCCTGTGGTTATGTCTCCCTAATCATTCCTGATTTTATTAATTTGGATGCTGTCTCCATGCCCCCTGGTTAGTCTGGCTAAGGGTTTATCTATCTTGATTTTCTAAAAGAACCAGATCCTTGTTTTGTTGATTCTTTGTATAGCTCTTTTTACTTCTGCTTGGTTGATTTTGGATCTAAGTTTGATTATTTCCTGCAGTCTACTCCTCTTGGGGGTATTTGCTTCCTTTTCTTCTAGAGCCTTCAAGTGCGCTGTCAAACTGTTAGTGTAAGCTCTCTCCATTCCTTTTTTGGAGGCACTTAGAGCTATGAGTTTTCCTCTTAGCACTGCTTTCATTGTGTCTCATAAATTTTAGTATGATGTGTCTTCGTTTTCATTGAATTCTAAAAAGTCTTTAATTTCTTTATTTCTTCCTTGACCAAGCTATCATTGAGAAGAGCATTGTTCAAAGTCCATGTATATGTGTGTTTTCCATTGTTGTTGTTTGAGCTTAAGACCAGCCTTAGGCCATGGTGATCTGATAAGATACCTGAAATAATTTCAATATTTCTATATCTGTTGAGACCTGCTCTGTAACCAATTATATGGTCAATTTTGGATAAGGTACCATGAGGTGCTGAGAAGAAGGTATATTCTTTTGCTTTATGGTGGAATGTTCTATAAATATGTTAGATCCAGTTGGTCTATAACTTCAGTTAGTTTCACAGTATCTCTGTTTAGTTTCTGATTCCATGATTTGATCATTTTTGGCAGTGCGGTGCTGAAATCTCCCACTATTATCGTGTTGGGTGCAATGTGTGCTTTGAGCTTTATTAAAGTTGCTTTTATGAATGTGGGTGCCCTTATGTTCAGAGCATAAGACTTTTCCTTTGAGCAGTATGAATTGTCCCTTCTTATATTTTTGGACATCACTACCAGTTTCATGATACTATTCTACCTACTAGCCAATCAACACCTGAATCAATTTGGGGTCCTTATGATAAGGACAAACCTATTTTCCCAAACTTTGCTCATATTACAAACCTTAAAATGTCTGGAGAGGAAAGAAATCTACACATTTCTTTAGCTGATATCCCCATATATTTTGAGAAGTCCAGAAAGTGTGGAAGCATAGGGAATGTACTGAACTAGAATCTGGTGCCCTAGTGTTAGTTTTGGCTCTGATATATCTGAGCTCATGATTTTGGACAAAGCATTCTATCTTCCACTAAAGTATCTTCACATTCCATAGTAGCAAAACTAACAGGCTGGGCTCTGAGCCCACCTAGAGGTAGAGTGCATAGGAGAGAACAGTGTAGATAACACACCCAGGAAGTTCATGAGAGGTCTTCCAGAGAAGCAGACAGAGAGCTGGGGTGTTCACAGGAACACTCAAAGCCAAGATGTCTCATTGTGGTAGCCATCCTGCACTCAGTTTCCACATTAACCTCTTCAGTAGCAGTGTTGTGATGGGAGGGAAACTAGCTGCCACAACTGCCAACCCTCTATGGAAAGGGTTGTCCTGTCTGGCCTGCCAGGATTGGCAGCTGTGTCCTACTGGGGACTCAGAGTATAACCCTCATGGACCAGATCTTTATGGTTTGAATGGAAATTTCAGGACAGAAAATGTGACTGTGTGTCATGTCTAGGACACAAAGAAACTATATTACCTGCTGTAATCCTCCAGGCAAAATCTTTAAAAGAAGTGCCAGTGCCAGCACTACTTGTGAAGATATGCCACCTTAGCACTTGGGGGCCATGGAGATAGAGGCTTTTAATCCTACAATTAAGTGACTGAAGCAGGATGGTAGACACAACCCAAATTGCAGAATAATACACTTACAATTATAATTGAAATAAATGGTCTCAAGAAACAAGCTGGAGTGGCCATTTTAATATCAGATAAAACTGACTTTCAACCCAAAGTCATCAAAAGAGACTCCGAGGGACACTTCTTGCTGGTCAAAGGAAAAATACAACAAGAAGAACTCTCAATCCTGAACATCTATGCTCCAAATGCAAGGGCACCCTCATTCGTAAAAGAAACTTTATTAAAGCTCAAAGCACACATTGCACCTAACACAATAATTGTGGGTGACTTCAACACTGCACTTTCCTCAATGGACCGATCAGGAAAATAGAAACTAAACAGGGACATAATGAAATTAATTGAAGCTTTGGACCAATTAGATTTAACAGATATATATATAGAACATTCTATCCTAAAGCGAAAGAATATACCTTTTTCTCAGCACCTCATGGTACCTTCTCCAAAATCGACCATATAATTGGTCACAAGACAGACCTCAACAAATATAAGAAGATCGAACTAATCCCATGCCTCCTATCAGATCACTATGGAGTAAAAGTGGTCTTCAATAGCAACAAAAACAACAGAAAACTCACATACACGTGGAAATTGAACAATATTCTACTCAATGATACCTTGGTCAAGGAAGAAATAAAGAAAGAAATTAAAGACTTTTTAGAACACAATGAAAATGAAGACACAACATACCCAAATCTATGGGACACAATGAAAGCAGTGCTAAGAGGAAAACTCATAGCCCTGAGTGCCTCCAAAAAGAAAATGGAGAGAGCATACATTACCAGCTTAATGACACACCTGAAAGCCCTGGAACAAAAAGAAGCTATTTCACCCAGGAGGAGTAGAAGGCAGGAAATCATCAAACTAGATGATTAGAAGGCAGGAAATCAATCAAGTAGAAACAAAGAGAACCATACAAAGAATCAACAAAACCAGGAGCTGGTTCTTTGAGAAAATCAACAAGATAGATAAACCCTTAGCCAGACTGACCAAAGGGCACAGAGAAAGTATCCAAATTAACAAACTTAGAAATGAAAAGGGAGATATAACAACAGAAACTGAGGAAATCCAAAAAAATCATCAGATCCTACTACAAGAGCCTGTACTCAACACAACTGGAGAACCTAGAGGAAATGGACAATTTCCTTGACAGATACCAAATACCAAAATTAAATCAGGACCAAATAGAGCATCTAAACAGTCCCATAATGCCTAAAGAAATTGAAGGAGTCATCGAAAGTCTTCCAACGAAAAAAAGCACAGGACCAGATGGTTTCAGTGCAGAATTCTATCAGACTTTCAATGAAGAGTTAACACCAATACTCTTCAAATTATTCCACAAAATAGAAACAGAAGGAACACTACCCAATTCCTTCTATGAAGCCACAATTACGCTGATACCAAAACCACACAAAGATCCAACAAAGAAAGAGAACTTCAGACCAATTTCCCTTATGAACATCGATGCAAAAATACTCAATAAAATTCTTGCCAACCAAATCCAAGAACACATCAAAAACGATCATCCACCATGATCAAGTAGGCTTTATCCCGGGAATGCAGGGTTGGTTCAATATACGGAAATCTATCAATGCAATCCACTACATAAACAAACTCAAAGAAAAAAACCACATGGTCATTTCATTGAATGCTGAAAAAGCATTTGACAAAATTCAGCATCCTTTCATGCTTAAAGTCTTGGAAAGAACAGGAATTCAAGGCCCATACCTAAACATAGTAAAAGCAATATACAGCAAACCGGTAGCCAGCATCAAACTAAATGGAGAGAAACTTGAAGCAATCCCACTAAAATCAGGGACTAGACAGGGCTGCCCCCTTTCTCCTTATCTTTTCAATATTGTACTTGAGGTACTAGCTCAGGCAATTCGACAACATAAGGAGGTCAAAAGGATACAAATTGGAAAGGAAGAAGTCAAACTATCATTATTTGCAGATGACATGATAGTCTACCTAAGTGACCCAAAAAACTCCACTAGAGAACTCCTACAGCTGATAAACAACTTCAGCAAAGTGACAGGTTATAAAATCAACTCAAGCAAATCAGTGGCCTTCCTATACTCAAAGGATAAGCAGGCTGAGAAAGAAATTCGGGAAATGACCCCCTTCACAATAGCCACAAATAGTATAAAGTATCTTGGGGTGACTCTTACCAAACATGTGAAAGATCTGTATGACAAGAACTTCAAGACTCTGAAGAAGGAAATGGAAGAAGACCTCAAAAAATGGGAAAACCTCCCATGCTCATGGATCGGTAGAATCAATATAGTTAAAATGGCCATTTTGCCAAAAGTAATCTACAGTTTCAATGCAATACCCATCGAAATCCCAACTCAATTCTTCACAGAGTTAGAAAAAGCAATTATCAAATTCATCTGGAATAACAAAAAACCCAGGATAGATAAAACTATTCTCAGCAACAAAAGAAAATCTGGGGGAATCAGTATCCCTGACCTCAAGCAATACTACAGAGCAATAGTGTTAAAAACTGCATGGTATTGGTACAGTGACAGGCAGGAGGATCAATGGAACAGGATTGAAGATCCAGAAATGAACCCACACACCTATGGCCACTTGATCCTCGACAAAGAGGCTGAAAACATCCAATGGAAAAAAGATAGCCTTTTCAACAAATGGTGCTGGTTCAACTGGAGGGCAGCATGCAGAAGAATGCAAATTGATCCATCCTTGTCTCCTTGTACCAAGCTCAAATCCAAATGGATCAAGGACCTCCACATAAAGTCAGACACTCTGAAGTTAATAGAAAAGAAACTGGGGAAGACCCTTGAGGACATCGGTACAGGGAGAAAGTTTCTGAACAGAACACCAATAGCGTATGCTCTAAGAGCAAGAATTGACAAATGGGACCTCATAAAATTACAAAGTTTCTGTAAGGCAAAGGACACCATCAAGAGGACAAATCGGCAACCAACAAATTGGGAAAAGATCTTCACCAATCCTACATCAGATAGAGGGCTAATATCCAATATATACAAAGAACTCAAGAGGTTAGACTCCAGAAAAGCAAACAACCCTATTAAAAAATGGGGTACAGAGTTAAAGAAAGAATTCTCACCTGAAGAACATCGGATGGCGGAGAAGCATCTTAAAAAATGCTCAACTTCATTGGTCATTAGGGAAATGCAAATCAAAACAACCCTGAGATTTCACCTTACACCAGTCAGAATGGCTAAGATTAAAAATTCCGGAGATAGCAGGTGTTGGAGAGGGTGCGGAGAAAGAGGAACACTCCTCCACTGCTGGTGGGGTTGCAAATTGGTACAACCACTCTGGAAATCAGTCTGGCGGTTCCTCCGAAAACTGGGCACCTCACTTCGAGAAGATCCTACTATACCACTCCTGGGCATATACCCAGAGGGTTCCCCACCATGTAATAAGGATACATACTCTACTATGTTCATAGTAGCCCTATTTATAATTGCCAGATGCTGGAAAGAACCCAGGTATCCCTCAACAGAAGAGTGGATGCAAAAAATGTGGTATATCTACACAATGGAGTACTATTCAGCCATTAGAAACAATGAATTCATAAAATTCTTAGGCAAATGGATGGACCTAGAGAACATCATACTAAGTGAGGTAACCCAGACTCAAAAGATGAATCATGGTATGCACTCACTAATAAGTGGATATTAACCTAGAAACCTGGATTGCCCAAAACATAATATACACATCAAATGAGGTACAAGAAGAAAGGAAGAGTGGCCCCTTGTTCTGGAAAGACTCAATGAAGCCGTATTCAGCAAAACCAGAACGGGGAAGTGGGAAGGGGTAGGTGGGAGGACAGGGGGAGAGAAGGGTGCTTACAGGACTTTTTGGGAGTGGGGGGGCTAGGAAAGGGGAAATCATTTGAAATGTAAATAAAAAATATACCGAATAAAAAAAATTAAAAAAAAGAAATAAATTGAAACTTATCATTTATAGGAATTTTCTCTTTTGTTATTTTCTATATTCTTTGTTTATATTATATATGATTTTCCCTTTCCCTGTTTGCCCCTCAGCATAATCCCATAAGCCCTCTTGCATTTGACTGTTCCCCAATCAACCCCCTCCCACTTCTCTGTCCTGTCACATATCAAATCATTCCGAAGAAGAAACTAGGAGAGGAAGAAGAGAGCCCTGGTCCTGGAATGGCTTTATGCAGCATTGTAGGGGATTACCAGGAATTTTCAATGGAGATTGACTTACTATGGCACAGTGGTTTATTTAGCAATGCATATATTAATGTAATATAACATTAATTCACAGAGAAGCAAAGTATCTCCTTTCCTAACTTATTGTTCATCTTGTGACAGGTGGGAACCTCCTGAACCCTAGGCACTCAGACCAACAGAGTCTAGGCAATGACGAGTCTTTGTGTACAGGAACAACAAGTGTGGTCTCAACACAGTTACAAATAAAGGTAATTTGCATGGAATTCTTTCAGGCAAATTTAAAATCTCAATGTCTTTTTTGTGTGTTTAGACTAGTAATCCTCAAATGTTTTCACCCAACTCCTCATATATCAATTTTTCTTTATATTGCCACTGGGATCAGAGAAAACAGGTCAATGCTCTGTCCAGTTAGTCGTTACACTATATTGAATACTGCTCTGAAACATTCTAACCCAAGACAGCCTTGTACAATGCTATGGTCCAAGGTGCTCAGAGTTCCCAAAGCCTGTATGGCCTACTGAAGATTCTCAGCCTTAATTTCTGAACCTCTTAAACATCAGGAACTTAGTTTTCTCATTCCTCATGATCATGCAAATGCATAACCCTCCTATTTGTACACAACCACTCACAGCTATGTGAAGTCTTCTGGTCCTGATTTCAATAAATAACCTATTTGTAAGCCGGCTTCTTAAGTTGAACATTCCCTCAGAGCTCCTTTGCAATATGTTTTTCAATGGTAACAGGCATCCCTAATCCCAAATCTACCACTTTACTAGCATAATAGGAAATCCCAAGGTGGGATTATTCACTAAATGTATGAAGCTGAATTGACACAAGGGGTGTTCTATTCACTCTAATTTCTTCAGGGAGAGAGGTTTGTGAATCTGACACAGATATACATACACAATTGTATGTGTGTGTGTATATGTGTGTGTGTGTGTGTGTGTGTGTGTGTGTCTGTGGGCAAAGCCATTAATGTGCTAGAGAGCTGAAATGCCAGCATGCCAGACAAAGTGTTTTGATGTTTCCTGTCTTTTCCTTTTTGTCTTAGAACATCGCCAGGCATGATAATGCCACTCTTCTTCCCCAAGAGCGGTTCCAACTGTTAAGTGCTCTTGGGCAGAACATTGAAATAAACAACAATGTTTCGTGGACATTTTACGTGAGCCTGAGCAAAAACTTCTATAAAATGGCAACTGACCTTGATCAATGTGGACAAAAGGAAGCAGCCTTTGTGCTCTACCACAAGTACCTCACGTGAGAACCTGCAGTTTCTACTCCTTTTCTGGAACTCGGTTTTTTGCTCAGTCTGCTGTTTTATTCAGGGTTTTCTTCTTTGTTGACAGCTATAGAACTTGAGGATGTTATCAGATTCAAAGATATGAGGAACAAAGGTGGTGGTATTATAAATAAGGAAATATAATGGCACACAAGGTCCAGCTCATAGTGGAAGAAAAGAGGGCTGAAAATTAGTGTGCATCTGAACTGATAGCTATTTTTGATTTTCAAATCTCCCCTGATGTAAACAGTCACAGATTTGTCTCTGATGGGTGGCCACACTTATTGAGTTCTATGGGAGAGAGGTAGGCATTCCTGTAGCTTCACAGTCACCAGAGGATTGTTGACTACCTAGCTTCAGTGTGGTTAACCATCCTTAGGGATTTCTCCAAACTATTCATTGTATTGCATAAGAAGAGTGAAAAATAGATTGTAAAGCTGTCACCATGAAATACTTCTTACAGCCTCAGTGAAAAGGGTGCTTTGACTTTAGTAAGGGGAAGATGGAAAAGTCTCACTAATCCTAGTTGGCCTTAAATTTTGTGAAACAGAATATAAGGAGATATAGTATATATATATATATAGTATAGGGAGGGGTTTTCTGGACATGATTTAATTGATCTTCAGAAGACTGAATGTTTAGTAGGTACGTCAATTACTGTTCCACAACTAGAGAGCTTAGATTTACAGATGAGTTGAGGTACCACAGTTTGCATTCCCTTTGTTGTACAAATACTACAACAGGGTTTCTCTTGGTTTTCCACTGGTGGTTTCCCGTAAAATGAAGGCATTCTCTTGAGATCATAAAAAATCTACTCTCATTTTTTCCCTTCTCCAATAACAAATCTCTCTTACCAAAAAGTCACAAGTTCTCCCATACATCAGCTTCCCAGACTGAGTTTCTGGTCATATCCTCTTCTCAAGAAGAGTTTTTGACAAGGCAGTGAATCTTGAATCTTGGACAGACGTAAGGGTTGAAGCAGTTTACTAGCATCATGAGACTAGGTACCCAGGGAACATCACCACCTAGAACTGAGCACCTTCAGTATCTCCTCTCATTACCTAGTGATGTCTGAGGTAAGGTGGTACACTCCCAGGTAGCAATAAACAAAAGTGCTATGTGGGCAAAGATTAATATTGGGAATGAAAGACTCAGACCACTGTGTTTATTTCCTAGTATGAAGTCCAGGATTACAACCTGTTTCCTCAAGGATTGTGGGTCTATCTGGTGCCTCCTGGGTGTTGAAATGACCAACTGGCACTGTATCACTTTAACTATGCTTATTGACAGCTAATGTTTGCTGAATGTGCCAGTTTCATGGAAGAATTTTGATATTCTTTCTCCAGTCTAAGTAATGGAAATTGATGTGGGATCTCAGGGTGTGTCTTATTAAACACCAGTAACTTCTGAAGCAGTGACAACAGAGTCCAAGATTCCTTAGGGACTCATTTAGACATTTTAATTTCTCTGCACAGCTTAGTCTCTCTGCTCTATTCCTTTAGACTCTATGTGGAAAAGCTCCCTGCAGATAAAAAGTACAAAGAGGTTGTGGAGATTTACAAAAAATCAAATATCCTCAAGGTAGGTTTTCATTCTCAATGTGACTGACCAAAAATCTCCAAAGCAGAACACAATTGCTCACCAAAAAGACACAGATGATGACACTAGAAGGAAGCGGGGGGTGGGGGGGGGGTGGGCAGTGCTGTTTCAGGAATTCTGTACAGAGGGGATGGCTGGGAATTGCGTTCAAGACATGCATGAGAAACTGCTGCCCCTGCCATCTTCTATTCTTTCTCTCTTTTCTAACATTAGCACTGTTCTAATTATCCATTTTGGTTTTGTATTGCAGACAATAAAACAGATTTTTGTAAGGGCTGAGGAGCTGAAGAGAGACCTGATAAGTGAATACACTGAAGAACATTTCGTTTACTTGACAGAAAAGGTCAGTGTGAGGGGAAGCATGGATATAGGAGGACTGTGTGACATCTACACAGTCTGATCCCAGGACTGTCTTGTGCAGTGTCTTTGAAGTGTGAGTCAATGAAAGGGCTCCCTCTGTAATCCAATCAACACACATGAACATGCACACACACACACACACACACACACACACACACACACACACAATGTCATGGCATACTAAGAAGACTGAGACCTAACTTTATTAAAAACAGGAAAAGAGTAAGGTAGAAGAATGGATTTTCCAAAACACCAGGGATACATGCCCTTGGCTGAAATGCCAGACTTTAACCGAACTACACTTTGTTCATATCTGGGCTGAAAAGACGTTTCTTCCAAAATTTGAAGTAGTGGCCTAAATTCTTTTCCTTTCCTACAGAAGAAGAAGGAAGAAGAACTGTCCAAGAAGGCATCATTCTTGGAAGAAAAAAAGAAGACCAGAACACGAATTTCAAAATGGGCTTCCTTTCCTTTTCTAAAACGGTATGGTTCTCAAGAAAAATAAACAAGGTGGGAGGTGGGCGCTGGAGCACCAATTTCATCAAAGGAAGCTCAGCCTTATTCAGTAACAACTGGAACTTTCAGCCCAACAGTGGTGCCTTCAGGAAAGGAAGCCTGTGATGAAGCAGCTCAAACAACATCACCAGCTGCCAAGGAGGCTTCAGAAACTGGCACCTTAGAATGGCCAGGTGAGTCATCATCGTTTTCTTACTTGGACAAGCCTTGTATAGAAGTTGTTCAAATTGCATCTGGGTCAGGAAAACAAGAGTGAGACTGAAGCTCACCAGTAAGGTAAGGCAGAGGTGCTGGACAGGTGCCTCAAGTCTGGAACACTGGGCCCCACACGGAATCCTGAATCTCCTGCCATGTGCTCAGTCTTCTGCTTCCATGGATCTGCTGGCTATGCTGTGGTAACAGAACCTCATGAGATGAGTGCTGCTTTTATCTGTCTTGACAACCTGACTGTCTTGTCAGCATGTGGAGACAGAGCAATATTTCCATATGTATCTGTCAGATGTTGTTAAAAAATTTCTGAACTTTCCCTGCAGTTCAGCGACCACATGGGTCTCCCTCATCCTTAAAACATTGCAAATTGTGGACAGATTGTGGTAGTCTGACCCTGAGATAAGAAACTGTGTATATATTTGTGCTCTCTGCATCCTCTTATTACCTGAAGGATTTATTCACAGCCTCACAGATCTATCATAAATGCTCCATATGATTGAGCATAACCACAGCTGGCTTCATCAAGGTGGATTCTATGGAATAAGTGTAGTTTGACTCAATGCATGCCAGGATGTCACAGATTGTAAGTCATTTGTGTGAGTCAAGATCTAAGGCAACATCCAGGTGGACACAGGAAAATACAAGTCTAGACTTCAGAGCGTAAATGCCAAAAAATCTGGAGATATGAATGAAGATCCAAGGAGACCTGTCTCTGCCAGGAGAAACACAGCAGAAGTTTTGCTTTTCTCTGACAGTATAGCTCCCTGAATGCTTATGGTGTTCTACTCAGTTAGGAGATGACTTTGTCCAATGAGGACTTTCACAAAGAAATTTTATATCAGCTAAGAGTCACATCCAAAAATATTGCTCCATCCACTTAAGCAGACAGTAAAGCCCATGACCCCTTCTCCCAGACACCAGTAACCAGAGCTTGGAGTAAAACTTCCTGCCTATCATGAGGAGGGGGATGAAGAAAAGAATCTCAATGACTTTGTATTACTTTCCTAGGGTGATAGACTTGAGTTCTCCTCAGGGATACCAGGCCCTGTCTCCTCATACTTTTCTCTCTTTTCCATTACAGTTGAGAAAGGCAGAGGCCTGCACCAGGTGGTCCTCCCTCATGATTTGTGTGATAAATTCCTCACTGCAGCAGGAATGAACACCAAGAAAAAAATAGAGACATGTGGTGTTCTATGTGGAGCCCTGGTAAAGATATAAACACTTCTGATTTGAGGCTGTTGTTTTCCCCTTGACTTTACATGACTCTCAGGGAACATATCTAGGGTCTCTATCCATACACATCACCTTCCAGAAGGAACTATGGTTGACAAGGTTGGCCATCTTGTATTGGATGACTTTGTATTTGGTTGCTTTAGAGAGTCTTTTGAAATGAACAATGTGGTTCAATGCTATAGATAGAAATGTTCATTCTAGTTGGGGGCTAGTGCCAGAAATTCCAGGCACTGGAAAACTGATGCTGGAATCTTCTTACAAGTTCAAATGAGCCTCAGCGTCAGAGTTCTATATTACCTAAAGGTAAAAGAATGCAAACAGAAAGCAGAAATGCAGGTAGCCAGGCATAAGTCACGGAAACAGACAAGTTGCCTTGTTGTAACCAGAAATCAATGGCTTTTAGGTCCTGGTCTGAGTATCTACTCTGGTAATCTTTTGAGCACTAGTTTCCTAGGCATCTCTGGACTCCTGAGCAATCCTACTGGCTGCTACTGGAAAGACCCTAAGCCCAGGAGGTGTCAAGCTGGACATCTACATTTCTACTCAACATCTGTTCCTTTTTAGCTGTATCTTAGCAAAGCACAAGAGCAGCCAAGGATTTGAAACCACAAAGGGAGAAAGAAAAATGAGAGTCATGTACTGTCTGGTCTGGGGCCTATTGTGTGTATGAGAGAATGGGTCTGAGACCTCCAAGAGTTGTGACAATTGTTTTCTCCTGGCAGGTTGGAGAGGAATATCACATCAGCCATATCCTCATTCCTGTCCAGGAAGGAGGCCCAGATTATTGCTGTGCAAAGCATGAGGAGGACCTCTTCTTTATTCAAGAAGGACTGGGACTTATTACATTAGGATGGATACATGTAAGTAAAAGGACCTCTGGGAATGAGGGTTCCTTTTCTGTTTCTTCAAAACAGCCTACCTAAAACTTGCTGTGCACAGAGGCAATTCATTCCAGATCATCGGCTCTGAGCATATATAACCAATAGTGTGCAGGTCAAATCAAAGGAGCATTTCCTGGCACTTTTACAGCTCTTTGTATTTTATGTTTACTAGGAGTAATTGTTCAAACTTTCAACTTTATGTTAATCTGCGTGGAGAATGGTAGCTTGCCAGGATATATGAGAAAATGTATATAGACCATATACCTAAAAGGTGTAGAGATGAAACTTAAGTAAGCCAAGAGTGTCTGTTCTAATGATTGTGTTTTTTATTTATAAAGAAGAACTTCCTTTGTGTACACTGAAATGATCTTACATGCAAGATTTTGAAGTGTTTGAATATGTATAGCATACATCTTTTGACTTTCAAGAAAACACATTTATTTGCCGAGAGAGTCTCTTGGATGATTCTGTTATTTTCAAAGACTGAAGTTCACAAAACTATTGAAATTATTCTAACAACGAATATAAGCCACAAGAAGGAGCATTACTTGTGTTTTTTGTGAGATCAAAAACTTCTAGTCAGACCTTGGGAAGTGCTGATGCTCTTCATTCCAATTGTATAAATTCTTCCTACTGTGCCAAATTCAACAATATATTATGGCCAACTGATATTGGCCTTTTGTGGCTTGGGACTCAAAAGGGAAATCACACATAAAATGAGCACCAAGTCACATGAGACAAAGTGCACAATATACTTCAGGTGAGAAATATAGGACAGTGAGGGTTGCAGAGGAAGAGCTGTCACATGTAAAGTGACATGATGACTTGGGAGGAGGAGCCCAAAAAATTTATGGGAGAGGGGATAGCATTGGAGAGAGATACACTGAGATCCTATATCAGTGAGCATTTCTGTTGGCTAGGATTTGTGGTTTGTTTTGGAAACGGATGCCTGATCTTCACATATATAACCAAAGAGAACCCTGGCATACCTTGTCTAGGATGGAGGTAAAAATGGAGAGTGATTTTGAGTATAGGGAAAGCTCTGGACTATTCTGAGCAAAAGAATGATGTAACCAAAGCCATACTCCAGAAGTTAAAATTAAGGAGTTGAAGGGCTCCTTGGGAAGGGAATGTCAGGTGTGGTTTGGGAGCTTATACCATGGAATGAGGATAAGAAGGTGATAGTCTTGTTTGTGTGTGTAGGAAGGATCAGGGTAATTCAGATACCCAGGCAATAGGGGTAGAGGCTGAGGAGTCAGACTGGGCAGAATTTCAATTGGGCTCATGGAGTTAGAAGTGCTCCTCTCATAAACATGAATAGGGTTGCAGAAGAGGACAGATCTTGACAGCAGGGTTCAGTTATACTGTTTGGAATTGAAGGCACATGTTAGATATTCCAACTGCATCAACATTGGGAGGATGTTGTGAGAAGCCTAGAGAGGGACCTGAGCCACATGCAGGTGGCTCATGAACCTGGTAAATAGGGAGAACTGGCTGCAAGAGAAACAGTTCCCTGGCAGATTAGGTGAATGTCTAATGAGGAAAGCAGGGTATATAGGGATGAAGAAGAAACAAGGGTGAAGGAGAACTGGATATGATGTTCTCAGAAGCTGCATAACAGGGATGCAGGAAGAATGACGTCAGGATTTGATCTGCTGGAGCTCTGAGGATATTGACTTAATGCCTTCTAAGTCATGGTGGGCAGAGATTGCAATGTTCAATAATGTCATAAAATCTGGGTGTACTGTCACACTCCTGGACCCCCAGCATTCAGGACGATAAGACTTGTAGGTAGAGAATTTGGTGCCAAGTTGATTGAACTGTAATATTGTGCCTCAAAACAAGATGTTACTTAATTAGGAATTGGTCAATGTGGAGTCTGTCATAACGGTCATACTGAAGCAGGCATCTAGGACCTAGAATCTAGGGGAATTTGAAGTGAGAAGGCTGCTCTTAGGAAATGGGTTAGCAGATTACTGACCTGTAGGACCTGTGAGATGGTTTGGACATGGTATCTTCTTGTTTGTTGTTTTCTTCAATTTTTCCTTGATTTCACTTTAGTTGTCAAAGGCTTGATGTTTTAAATTATAGCATAGCTGTGAGTGTACATATGTAAAAAGAGTTGGGGTTGCAAATTGGTACAACCACTCTGGAAATCAGTTGGGCAGTTCCTCAGAAAACTGGGCACATGACTTCCGGAAGATTCTGCTATACCACTCCAGAGGATTCCCCAGCATGTAATAAGGATACATGCTCCACTATGTTCATAGCAGCCCTATTTATAATAGCCAGAAACTAGAAAGAACCCAGGTATTCCTCGGCAGAAGAATGGATGCAAAAAATGTTGTATATATACACAATGGAGTACTATTCAGCCATTAGAAACAATGAATTCATGAAATTCTTAGGCAAATGGATGGAGCTGGAGAACATCATACACTAAGTGAGGTAAGCCAGTCTCAAAAGATCAATCATGGTATTCACTCACTAAGAAGTGGATATTAACCTAGAAAACTGGAATACCAAAACCATAATCCACACATAAAATGATGTACAAAAAGAACGGAGGAGTGGCCCCTGGTTCTGGAAAGACTCAGTGTAGCAGTATAGGGCAAAACCAGAGCAGGGAAGTGGGAAGGGGAGGGTGGGAGAACAGGGGGAGGGGAGGGGGCTTATGGGACTTCTGGGGAGTGGGGGTCCAGAAAAGGGGAAATCATTTGAAATGTAAATAAAAATATATCGAATAAAAAAGGGAAAAATAAGTTATAGCATAGTTGTGAGTGTACATACATAAATAGAGTTGTTAAATATCTCAAGGTGGATGCATCTATATGCATACACAACTTAGAGATAGAAATGAGAATCTGCTAAAAGCCTGCTCCAAATTTCTCACTTTCTTCCTCTGAAATTGAATCCTCTCTTGATCTCACCATGTCTTCCTCCATTTTATATATGAACCTCCTCAATTCTAGCAGTACTTTGTGTTCATTGTGCAGAAATGTGATTACTATCTGTAAGTGTGGACTCATGAATGTATTCGTCTGATGGGTAGTTACATCTGGTGGCCCAGTGAGAATGGGAGGGAAGTAAAGGAAAGAGTCATAGTATTATCAGGCAGATGGTTCAATTTTCCTTTTCCACATGACAGATGTGGGTCTGCATGGAGAGATTTTGGAAATCACAGGAGAGAACAGATTGTTAATGATCCATGGCCTCCCTTCCTTGCTGGATCAACCATAGCTGACTGGGCTAACTTACAATTCTTGACTTCTTTTGTCTTCTCAGACCCATCCAACCCAGACAGCCTTTTTGTCAAGTGTAGATCTACACACACATTTTGCATACCAAACGATGCTCCCTGAATCCATAGCTGTGGTGTGTGCTCCCAAGTATAAACAGTAAGTATGTGAGATTCAAGTCTGGAATTTAGAATTACAAAATTGTCAATGGCTCCAAACTATTTAAAAATTGTCTATGTACAGAATGTCTTAATTGATTGCTATGAAAGCCTTCCTTTAAGGTGCATAGTCTAATGATCACCAGCCACTCTTAAAAGATAAGATGACACCGCTGCTGGTTTTCTAAGACAACCTCTCAAGAAATTTACTCAAGAGGCAGAGATTGAACAAATTCCACAGAAAACACTATATAAGAGTTTTATGTCTTTTATTTCACAATGCTGTGTTATTCTGAATTCTTCAGGAGAGGTAGTATTGGGCAAGTAATGAATCATCCTGCTTTCTTTTATAATATTTTTGTACACTTGATGTGCTACAGGAATAAGATTGCTCTGGTTTTAGAATTTTGTCCCTTCTGCCTCAAATTTATTGGTTTAAACAGACCTAACTCATTGCTACATTGTTCTTCCTACATATTTCTACTGTTGACTTCCTCTGCCCACTTAGATTATCGTGCAAGAAAGGGATCCAGAGACAGAGAGACAGAGATGCTTATATATGACAAAAGGAAGGAAAGTGAATAAATGAATGAATGAATGAATAAATAAATAAGAAAGTGTAGATGGAAGATCAGGGGGAAAGACATCAAAGAAAAAAAGAAAGGAGAAACACTAAGAAACTAGTGGATAATTAAAACTAGGACATGGATGTCAAGGTCTAGGAGGAGGACAGCGTGGACCATGATCAATTACAATAGGCAGACATAGTCCGCAGTTACTAAAATAGAAGGGAAACACTGTTCAAAGAAGACAAGAAGAGAGATAGGAGGTTTTGAGAGAGATGAGACGGTAAAAGAGAAAGAGGGAGAGACATATAAGAAAAAAGAGACATCTAAGAAAAAGAGAGAAATGAGTAAAAGAAAACAAACAAAAGAAAACGGTAGAGAGAAAGGTAGAAAAGAGAGACAGAGGAAACTAGGACTTGGAGGCAAATGTGTGCAACTGTGTCTGCCTTTTCTCATTTCAGAACTGGAATTTTCACACTGACACCTATTGGACTACAAGAAATATCTGATTGTCCACGGAGAGGGTTCCACACCCACAGACAGGACACAGCTCTCTTCTGTGTATGTATCTTTGTACAAGTAATCAAGGCCGTGTTTTCAAGCAGGACACAGTGCTGATTGGGTTCATCATTTTTTCCTTACCCTCCTGGCAGTTCATCTTCACCACCCTCTTCTTAACAATTCACAATAACCAAATATCTAGGATGCAGGTATCAGTGGATATAAGTTTTCTCATATTTGAAATCTAGTCATTGACTGTCTCTGAGATGCTAGTCCTTTCTGTCCCTCAAACCTGATATCTGGGGTAACTAATAACATCAAGATAAGATTAAGGAAGCAAAACTTGAGTGTACTTCAGGGTCAGAGTGTGAGAGCAGCATGCTTGAGTCTCTGAATTCCATCCCCAGTAACATGAGGAAAAGAACAAAGTATTAAATCCATTAGCTTATTTAATGCTTTATCAATGTCATTAACTAACTCCCAGTCAGCGATCTGAATGCAAATGGAAAATATGCAAGATATGTTAATTATGCAAATTTTGACCAGGAATTTTGTCTGGAAGAGTATGGTTCTAACTCTCTAGGGAGGTAGTTTCTTCTCCCATATTATTTTCTCTGGTCACACACTTAGTATGATCAGATCTCTGTGTGTCAGATCAGCCCCAGATAGCAAGATTCTTTCACTTTATTGCATATCAGCCAGGGCTCTTCCATTGAGTTTAGATTCAAAGGAAATGTAGCAACATAGTCAAAGGACCAGAACCCATCCCATAAAATATATAAGAACCAGAAATTCAGTCACAGAGATGCAAAGTAATCTAAGATCCTATATCAGACTGCTAATTCCAAGAGTCAGTCTGTCTTTCTGTCTCTGTCTCTCTGTGTATGTGTGCTTTATATGTGTCATAATACATGTATATATATATATATATATATATATATAGCATTATACTCTTGATTGTAACAAAAATTAAGACCTAATAAAATTTAAGATTTTTTTTGTAAAACATGTATATTTCTATGTTTCTTTCTGTACCATCATTGTGTAGACTAGTGAAAGCGGATACCATTTTCACTTTAAGCCTGTTATCTGTGGGTTCAGTACCTTTAGTGCTGAGAAGAGTTTGTCAGATGTCCTAGATCTGGAGTCAGGTGATTGTGCAGTGCCTGCTTCCGTATAAGATCAGTGGATTCTGTTGCACATTTTATCATCTCCCTTGTTCCCAGTTGAGTACTCTCATGGATCAAAAGCAGAGAACATTTTTCAGTCAGATGGGAGGAAGAAGATCCGAACAGATGTGTTCTAAACTGCATAGCTCTGTCTTGTAATATAACAATGTTAAGTATTGCAAAGTTGAAAGAGATTGCATGATTATAAAAAAAATGCCTAGAAATCTAATCCCAAGGTTCCAAGTTGCAACAACACTTTCTATTTCTGGCCAATGTAAAGCATACTGACAAAGCCAGCAGCAGGACAGCTATAGCAGGTGAATCATGAGTTTAAAGCTATCTGATACTATGTCGCCAAACTGAGTCATACTGATTACTCCTCATGTTTTTGTATGCCATATTTAAGCATCCCTCAAAGACTATTAGATAACTTTTATCATCTGATTTATACAATGACTCCAATAATACACTAGACTTACTGATCCTTTTAATAAGGCAATATTTTGCAAGTGACTCTGAAAAATATGTGCCAAGATATATGGTGACACACTGGCTCTGATCATGAGGAGAACTAGGGAGGAGTACTGGGTCCCAGCCCCTTTCCCATAGCTGCCACCAACAAGATAATCTCACCTCTAAGATGACAATTATTGCTCTACAGTTAGCTTTTTACATTAGAGGATTGGGACAGGGCTATGCAGTGAGATTGCTTGTGTTTTAAACTTTAGGCTCTCTATTCAGTTCCCAGCATTTCCACTTCTGGAATCTGCTAAGTGCTGCTTTCCTATAATACAGTAGTGGAGAGCAGGTGTCAGGAGTTTAACACCAAGATTGGTCTGTGCTCTCTAGGATATATAGTGTAGACTAGATCACATGAGACTTTCCTTTGCTATAATATAAAAAGTATAAGTTGTTTCAAAATTGGAGCTTACCACGACTTATCCACGTTTCCTTTTCTCCAATTGCAGGACTGCAGTCATGTCACCACCCGGAACATCATGGTGACTGTCACAGATTTGAGATGAGTCAAATCCCAAACACCTTCAGTTGTGAGTGTGTGTGTGTGTGTGTGTGTGTGTATGCATGAGTACTTGTACACATGTATGTCTCTCTCTCTGAGTGTTTTATACATATGAATGTGTTATATGTATGTATGTAGGGTGGTATACATATCTGTTATGTTCAATATGTTATACATGTTGCTTCTATCTCTTGAATGTTTAATCTACATCATGTATGTGTACCAGTCTGGATGGTTATACTTGGTGGCCAAAAGAAAACCTATCTTTTCTATATGAGGTTTATTTAAAGTTAGGATAGTGTATTA
The DNA here is from genome assembly GCF_947179515.1 of Apodemus sylvaticus. Taxonomy (NCBI): domain Eukaryota; kingdom Metazoa; phylum Chordata; class Mammalia; order Rodentia; family Muridae; genus Apodemus; species Apodemus sylvaticus. The sequence continues at coordinate 2,801,317 of NC_067491.1, forward strand.
GGAGTTCATAACAATTAGAAATTGATTTTGTTATAAAACATATTTATTAAGAGGTTAAGACAATATTTTGGCCATGAACCATGAGCATACATTGTATATAAGGATTCAGTACACCCAAAACTGGTCTGCATCATCTGTCACAGGGTAGATGTGGGACAGATTATAATTCCAAGACTCACTAACCAACTGCAGAAGGGAATCATCTCAAAGGTCCCAGACATCAGCCTACATTTTTCATCTACTCAGAATGTTGCTCTGAGAGAAATGGATTAATGAAGACAAAAAAGAATTTTCTGACTCAATAGAAACTTCATTGCTTTTGGATTGACTTTAATCTGAAATGAGTCGACCATCGGTATTGAGTTTCTAGTACAAACGGCATGATATGATGTCTCCCTACATGAGATTATTATAGTCTGGTACTGCAACATCATGGAAAACCGAAAAAGATGTATTTTCCAGAAAATATCCTAGGGATGTGTGTTTCTGCTAGGCTCCCTGAAGAACCTTTGATGATGCTGTGTCAGGCTTACACCATTAAAGTGCTGACTTTGTACTGTGATGTTCACTGCATATTGAATCTTCAGTTCATCACAGATGTGAAAAGAACTTTGGTAACAAAGTGACCACCTCTCGAACCCTGGAAGACAAGAGAAGATGACTACAGTCCTGTGAAATTTGTCACATTTATAGAACATAAATAAGATAAAGACTTTCTCCACTCCTCATACACCATGTCACCTGCTCCAGTTTGTCCAGTCCTACAACCAAGTTGTCCTGATGGATATACTACTGACTGAAAAATCTTGCCACAAAACACAAGACAATACACCAGGGAAATCTGTCTGACCTACACAGAGTAATGTGCTCGCCTGAACATTGTTCCTACAGCATGTGACTTCCCTGAATTCTTAATGACCTAATCAATGAGACTAGTACTTGCATTCACCTCACACAAAGATACTGTCCTCAACAAGAGATGGAAGGACAAACTCACTGCTGGTGGCATACTGGCAGAAAGAAGCTCACTATGACCTGTGGGTGGTCAACTATTCTACTCAATGCTCCTGACTTTGGTCCTGTTCAGAAGTGAAGCTAATCACAACACATTGATGTTTCCCTCATATTGCACAGAATCCAATTTAAAAAGAAAAATCTCTTCAACTATCATGTCTCCTTTAAATGTACATTTATTTTCTCTCTCTGTCTCTTTCTCTCTCTCTCTCTCTCTCTCTCTCTCTCTCTCTCTCTCTCTCTCTGTGTGTGTGTGTGTGTGTGTGTGTGTGTATGTGTGTGTGTGTGTGTGTGTGTGTGTGTGTGTGTGTGTGTGTGTTTCTGTATATGTGTTTATTGTTTTGCTTCTAGAGGACATATGCTAGAGGTTCTCTCGAGTTCAGGAGCACTTGAAGGCATCAGGTATTTTCTACTACTATGTTAGATTCCATGATCAAACTCTGCTTGTCAGGCATGGTGCTAAGGTCCTTGTCCCTGGAAGCCAAGGGACATGTAACATTTAAAAACAAAAACAAAAACAAAAAACATAAAACCTGCTGTGTTCAATCAGGTGTGTTGCATGTCTTCCCTGTGGTGTCCCATGGATGCTGGAAAAATTCTTCTCTCTATACCCCTAAAGAAAAATGACTCCTCATACCCAAAACACTTGATATTATTAGCTGTTCTTATAAAGCTGGAATAGGAGCTTCTTTAATACGTATGATATCATGCTGTAAGGGCTTCACTTTTTAAAGGTATAGTGCAAGTAAACACAGTTGCTGGGTTTTTATGAGTGCAATGGCTTATCCTGTCCAGAACAGACGTTTTCAAAGCGCTCCTCCTATTTTCCACCTTTTATACTGTTTCTAGGTCATGTTATACCATGGCCTCTGAGTAGTTAGGTCTGGTGTGTATTTGTGTGATTTAAATGTCTCATTTGGGGTCAAACACTTAACATTTGCTCTCAGCAACTCGAGGTAATTAAGGAAATAGGTATACGTCTAAATAATAATATTAATAATAATAATAGTAGTAATGATAGTAATGATAAGGATAATGAGAGTAGTACAAATACAAGTAATAATAATAAAAAACCAATGAGAGTAAATTAGTCTATACCTTAACACATCACCCTGCAAAAGTTGTTTCTCTGACCTTTGGGAAAAGTAGCACTAATCTATGAACATGGACACATTGAGGAAGCAGTTTGAAAGTATGTCCAAAAAGACAGCAGTATGTCTTTTCATGATCTGTTATGTACCAGAGTGTGTGTTTAGGACCAGGTTAAAGATCTAGGTATGGATTTCATCTTGTCTAATGGCCAAAATTTTAACCAGACCGTTTTGGTTACTGTTATAGCAAGACTGTCATGATTGAATCTGTAGGCATATCCTACCAAGCACATTAGAATAATAGCAGATAAAATCCACTAGTAGTCAGAACATGACTTCTCTCCCATGTATAGCACCACACTTCACAGAGAATGCAAGGCAGCAGTCAGATGTCTGCCAGACTCAGTTCATTTCTCTATGGACCAAAACTGAACTGTGGTTTCTTCAACAGTAGGTTCTTACCATCTACTTCTGGTATGTAACCAAGAGAAATAGTACTAGCTTATATTGTTTATGTAGCTTCAGGCTTCACTGAATAAAAGTACAAGGTGACTTTCTCACTCCTGGGACTGAATTTTTTGAACACAATCATCAGTTGCTGAAACAAGCTGCAAGTGTTCACTGCAGAGGGTCCTCCCTTTAACTTAAGATTCATGGTCTCCAGCTTGGATATTGAAGCCTGTGGACAGGGTGATTCCTATTGGATCCTTAAGAGCAGCCAGGGTCTCACTAACCATTGCTATCTGAGAATACTGAACTCTCAATTATTTCCACAAGTCCGCACTCAGCAAATGCATCATATAAGGATGCCACACTGATAACTGTTACATCACTACAGCACGAGGTTCTCTTACCACTGGTCCCTTTGCATGTCTGTGCCTAGATGAGGACAGAAAGTGAATCTCTAAGCGTCCTTTTTGCAATGCTTACATTCCATTCCACATCTGTCCCAGACACACACTTTTTCTTCACTTCTCCTATTAGATCCTTCCCTATTATTCTCACCTCTCCTTGCTTGTTGGTCTAAGTGAAGACACAGTTTAGGTCTTTTCATATCACAGCTGGCCCTGTATACATAGACACAACCCAATCCCCAGACCGACTTGCTGCTAGCCAGTGCAGAGTTGTAAGTGAGGTGGTACTAGAAGTACAGGACTAGGCTGAGGGGCCAGGTCATCACTTGTAAATGTTCCTAGATCAAAACATGAGGAGGACACAAAGCATTCTGATCTCCAATGCTCTGCAGAGTACAAATTAATTTATGGACAGTGCATGAGGATCCAGACATGGCTCATTCCAAAAAAACTCATTCAATATGGATCCTATTTGATCTCATCTCCCATATGTTTGCTCATAAGTTCTCTATTCAATTCCTAATTTTCTTGGTTAACCTTGGCTCTAGTAATGAATTCATATACCTACATATAGACCAAAAATTCACATGCACAAAGTCTTCTGAGAAACAAAATAAATAGAAATCCTTAAACGTAGAACTCTATAAGCATTTACCTGCTCAAGAGCCTGCCTGGATTTCCTCAGTCTTGATGCATGTACCTGGATGTCGGGTGGGGGATCAGGCAGAGAACCCATGGGGAAGTAGAGAGTGTGGAGTTCTAGGGGAAGCTTAAAGTCCCTGAAAAACCCAAGACAGGAAGAGAAGGAGAACATGGAGCATTTTAACCAGTTGGGTAAGGACTTCCTACTCATCCATTAGCTCTCCTTAATTTGAACCAGAGAAAGAATAATAGTATTTATGTTGTAGACTCTGAATGTGTTTTCTGGGGAGACCTTGTGGCTACAAGTTGAAGACCTGTTGGAGATATTGGAAGATAGGAAATCTTGCCAATTTTCCTATTGTTTAATCAGGTAAGTCACCCAGAAGACATCTCAAGTCCTGCTTCTTGGGATAGAGACAGAAATATACCAAGATATCTAGGTAGTTTGGTTTACATAGTTAGACCTGATCGAAAGTAAAGCCAATTCTAGAGAGGAGAGGAGGAATGTGGTGATATTTTGGTGATTCTCCATCAACAAGCAAAGAACCTCTCAGGTGATTTCATTAACGCACTTAAAGAGCAGTTTATCCTCCTTGCTGCTGACATTTTCCTGTTAGCATAGTAAGAGGCATTTGTAGTCTATGAGATGTCAGGCACAGTGACATTTCTGAATGACAATCATGCATTTTTTGAAGTAGGATATCCATATAAGGCAGGCTGGCCATATGATTTTCTTGCCTCAGCTTCAGTGAGGTTTGAGTGACAGTGATGTTGATGTTCTATTTAGACCTGAGTTACTAATATAGCATGCTCAAGTTCTGGAGAACCAAACCTCACAAATCATCAATATAGGAACCAGAGGCTAAAAGATACTTCACAGTTAGGCAAAGGGACAGGTGACCATAAAGAAATACTCATTGCTCACAAGCTGTGTTGCCATGTCTCTTAGACAACTTACCTTTAATTGGTCAAGAGAGATTCCGAGGGAGCAGAGGGATGAAGTTCTCCACAGACTGACTGGAGTCAACTGAGGAGACAGAGATTCTAAGCTGAATGAAGTAAGTGGCATGCCTGTTGCTTTCTGTTGAATGCCTCTCCCCTCTCTGCCTTGTGAGAGCACTATGCATCTACCTCCATCTATGACACTGCTATCTTGATATATGTAAAAGGCTGAAAGATTGGCCACCACACTGGTCATACAGTTTGCATTCCAGGACCATTAGCTATTTTATCCAGAGATATCTGAAAGAGAACATGATTAAACAGTGGTTGATGGAAGTCCAGGAAAAGGAGGAAGCAGTGGATGCCACAGTTATCATGAACTAACATACAAGTCTGGTTTCATGGTGACTCAGGGCAGCTTCTCAAGTGTACAGTAGAGTAAATGGCTATACAATTGTAAACAACCATTCTGCAGTATGTGTGTCTACATGTGCCTCTCTGTCATGGGAGGTTTCTCCAATTGTGTGTGATACATGAGTATGTACAGAGATGAGGGTCTCCATGAGTGAGAGATTATGCTTGTAGATGTGAGCATTCATACATGTGTACTTAGTTCTGTGTGGGCCTTCTCTGCCTCTATGCATACAGCACAAGCAATAAATCAAAGACTTTGTTCTCAGGGGCTCTATTGCTGCCCTGAGAGCCTGTTACCAAGGCTCAAAGGGTATGTGAGCAAGAGAGAAATGTGAGAAGGCTGGGCTACACTTGTTAGGCAGGAAGGTCGATTGTGTTTGGAAGAGGGATGGAAGCTTCTCTGGATTCCTCTGTGTAGGAAACCATGAGATTGTCCATCAGTTTAATCATCCATACACCCAAGAAGCTGCATCACATACTGTTTTACAGGTGTGTATTGTTGTGAGCATAGGTGAAAACAGGGCTTTTCACAGAGCAGCTTACAGCATAAATAAAACATAGATTTCTGTATAGGTCAAAGCTGTAGGCATTTTGATGGGAGAGCTCATTTCAACTTACTTCAAGTTGTACAACAATCTACCTACCCATTTGGTTCTCACTGTTTACAGCTCTGTTCCCTATCTTCTGATTCCATCAGTATTTTTTCATACTCCTGCATCTGCTTTTGTCCCCTCTGTCTGTCTCCTGCCCTGGTCAATCCCAGTACTTTTGACCTTTCTATTGGCTGTCAGATATTTATAATTAGCAATTAGCAGTAAGACAGTGCCAGAATATCTCTTGGATTGCCATCAGGCAATGACATTCATGTTTTGAGCAAAGTCAGCAAACTTTAAATCAGCAAAATTTAAAATCTAAAGCACAGTGATGGTTCAGAAACGACAGTATCAAACTCCTGCCATCACTTAGCTCTTTATCAGTACAGATTTAACAATTGAAAATACAGAGATGCACTTGCATATACAGTAAGGAATGTCACCTGAACAATGGATGGATATGTGCACACAGCATGCAAATGTGAAGGTCACAAGACAATTTCAGATGTTGCTTTATGTTACCTTCTACTTTCACGGTTGTGAGCCAGCTTATGAAGTACTAAAAACTATAGTCGGATCTTCTGAAAGAGTAGTGCATGCTCTTAATCACTAAAGCATCTATCTAACCCTCACCTAAGATACTTCACATTTGTTTGTTTGTGTGTTTGATATTGATCATAAAGGGATAAATGGTTGGAGGTCAGCAGATAATTTCAGGAAGGTGGTTTCTTTTAGATCTGTATATTGAATTTAAGAATGAAACATAGGTTACCACACAGAAAAGCTCAACAAAGTAAGATTTGGCAAACCAACAGAAGAAAAGAGCTCAAGAAACTGAGACATATTTTTGCACATTCAGGAGTCCTATAAAATACTAAACTGAAAGATAGGTTTTGGGAAGACTTTGCACACACCAATACACCCAATGTCTGCTGCCTCACCATCTGTGTGTACAAATAAGTTTTGATCAGTTGACTTAGAAGGCTTTATTCTCCTTGTGTCTAGTCTATCCTATGGTATGTATATTATTTATTCTTATTTTTCTACTTCAGGATTCCTTGAGCTCTGAGGAGGGGTATTTAATGGAGAAATCTCATATGGAGTTGGGTGCTGCTCTTTCTCTCTTTCTGTCTCTCTGTCTCTGACTCTTTCTGTCTCTGTCTCTCTCTCTTTCTGCTTCTATCTCTTTTCTCTGTGTGTGTGTGTGTCTGTCTGCCAGACATTCTGTATCTCAGTCCCTCTGCATGCATAATGTCTGATTGTCTATCTTTGCATTTTTTCCCATCAGATGCATGAGAAACCGGGGAAGATCCTTGAGGACATGGGCACAGGGGGAAAGTTCCTGAACATAATATATATTCAATTAATGACTTCACTGTACCTTTTAAAATGGTAAAAAATGTAAAATGTAAAGATATAAATAATGATGCATTTGGAGCTTCTAATATGTGTATATTTACTTTCTTTAAAGAATTGGACACTGAAGGCCTCCGTTCTCTCATTCAGCTAGGGAAAGAAATGCCAATGCTGCCATTACCCTTAGCAAGGCTGGATTTTTATAGACAGATTGATTTTTAGAGCGGCTGTTCAGAACAGACTGCTTCTGGAAAGCATGTAGTTGCAGGCTGATTTTGAGTGCAAGGGTAATACTATAAATAGTGACAAACACTTCAGATCCCAGAAATGTCAACAAGCAATGAAAACTTCATACTTGTCTGATTAGAAATGCAGTTGGCCCACACTACTGTCTAATATTTTGTGAATGGATATTGAGAATGGTATTTCATATTGGGGTCACAGATAACTTCTGGTTCAAAGTTCAAAGTACTATAATGGTGGGAGAATAGGAGCCTTTCCAAGAGTCCTTGTTAGAACATAGGGTAACAAATGGATAAAGACAGCGAATCTAAAATAAGAACTGTGGGAGAGTCACAGGACATAAGATGAGTAGAGCATCTGGGAAAGGATCCTTCCACTCACCATCTGCACCCTGGAGCTGGGTGGTTTCATTGCCCTCTGAGCACAGCCTGCCAGGAGAGAGCTGGGATTCCAGCAGTGATGTCACTTCTGGGTCACTTTCCCTCCAATAACAGTCCAGAGAGGGACAAGGAGCTCGTTTCATGGTTGTAGAAAGACAGCAAGAAGCTGCCATGCATAAGTGAGATCGTGAACGCAACACTTCCAGTGACTCCATCATGGAACTGTAAACCTTCAAAATGTAAGAAAAGCATGTATGTTACAAATCCTATTTAAGTAATGACAATTTATTATATTAATGACATCCACGTTGTCTGAAACCGATGTAGCTGCCCTAGTTCATTTTTGTGTTTTTCACTGTCAACTTGGTACATCCTTCCAGAACCCTTTAGCCTATGTTTCTTATAGACAATGTATTATGAGAACTTTCTTTTTCATAGATCAGGAAAGCTTTATGTTTTTAAAGAATAATGTGACCACATTTAATATTCCTTGTAATGTAGTTTTAATATGTACCATTATTTTTATTTCTTACATATTTACCTTGTTCTGTTTTGCATTTGTTTACATTATATTTTGTTTTACTTTTCTTATTTGTGGTGTTAATAGACCAAATTTTATGTAATTTAATCATGTATCCTCAATTAAAATATTAAGTATATTCTAAAAAAACAATAAATACAGACCTATCAGAATTACACCAGACTTCTTACCAGACACAATGAAAGCTAGAAGGTCCAGGACAGATCTCATTCAGACCCTAAGAGAACACAAATAAAGCCTAGACTACTCTATCCAGCAAAATTCTCAATTACCGTAATGAAGAAATCAAGATATTCCATGACAAAACCAAATTTATACAATATTTTTCCACAAATCCAGCCCTTCAAAGAATAATACATAGAAAACTCCAACAGAATGATGGAAACTACACTAGAAAAAGCAATAATGTAATCTTCCATTAACAGACCAATAAGACGGTAGCCACATAAACATAACTCCACTTTTAACAACAACAATACCAGGAAGCAACAATCAAAGACTAGAAACAAAGTGTTGAGCAGAGAGGGAAGGAATGACCTTACAGAGATTGCCCCCAAATAGGAATCCATTCCATATACAGTTACCAAACACAGACACTATTGTGCATGACAACAGTGCTAGCTGACAGTAGCCTGATATAGCAGTCTCGTGAGAGGCCTTGCCAGTACCTTACAAATACAGTGGGGGATTCTCTCAACCAACCATTGAACTGAGCAAAGGGTGCCCAATGGAGGAGCTAGAGAAAGGTCCCAAGGAGCTGTAGGGGTTTGCATCCCCATAGGAGGAACAATGATATTAACTGACAAGTACCCTCAGAGCTTTCAGCTATTTAACCACCAACCAAAGAGTACACAAGGAGAGGATGGTCTGGTTGGATATCAATGAGAGGAGAGGCACTTGGACCTGTAATGGATCATTGCCCCAGTGTAGGTGATGTAGTAAGAGTAATGTGAGTGGGTGGGTTAGTGAGCAGGGTGAGGGGGTAGAGAATAGGGCGTTTGGGGCGGTGAAATGTGGAAAGGAGATAACATTTGAAATGTAAATAAAGAAAACACCTAGTTAAAAAGGAAATGTGAAAGAGAAACAACCAGTTATGATTGTACATGCATTTAAAATGAAGATGCAACAATGGTTGAAGTTGAGGAAAGGGAGTGTGTGCTGACTGGTAGCTTATGGGAAAGGCGTTAAGGATCATATTGTTTTCCCTTCCATAATTTCATGGTGTCTATCTGCAATGGAATGGCCATCCTCTAAGACTTTAAGATCTTTCTATGGACATGGAGCTTCAATATGCAATCATTTTTTAACCACTTTCCTTGGAGTTTATATCATTAGCTTTGCAACATGATCTCACTATTGTGTCAAGACAGTCTCAGACCTGGGTTGATCTCCCTCCTCCTGCCTCACAAGAGGCAGGGCTAAAATCATGTTCCAGCATACAGGATTTCTTTTCATTATCTTCTTTTTCATATTTGATTAGGAATTTTTATTTCTAACAAACTTCAAAGTTTTATAAAATGAAAATTATTTTTATTTAAGTAGCTCAAATTTATATGGATAAGAGTAATGCCTTCTCAAAAATAGCAAACATTGATTATATGACTAATCAGTTAATCTAGCCAGTGTCATAATGGGAAGCACAATTATGAGATGACGTCGTTTCCCTATAACTTGGACAGCAAACATACTTATTAATATAGCAGGCTATATGATTGCTAAATATATGTAGCTTCTTTTCTTATGATATTGGAAACATCTAGAGTAGAGTTCTATACAGGTATGCCTAAGGCCTTAGTAATAAGATGTAAGGATGGAATTTCAGCCTCTTCGAAGTAGTTAATTGTGGCTAAATATAATTTCAGAATTGTCACTGACTAGTAACTCTTCGATATCTTCTACAATGGTAAATATCAACTATCAACTTGAGTGAATTTAAAATTACCATAGAAACATATCTTTAGGTATATCTTTCAGTATGTTTTCAGGAAAGCTTATCTGGGGAGAGAAAACACACCCTGAATGTGGGTCCATGCTCTCAGGGGCTGTGATCCTTGACAGATTAAAAAGGAAAAACTAAGCTGAGCACTGCCCTTCATCCCTCTCTGATTCATGAGTAGATGTAACGTGGCTAGCTGACCCATACCTCCTAAACCAAGATGGGCTGTGTCAGTTCAAACTCTAAGCAAAATGAAACTCTCCTGCTGTGGTCTAAGCCACAGTTAGTGACAGACTCCTAGGCACTGGCACAGTATGGCAAGTGATATGGATTCTTGTCATAATGAACTAAACTGTACAGTGTGGAAGCAGATGACAGAATGTTGAGTACTGATTATGTAGTCCCTTCCAGCACTGTACTGCAGCCTTGTGTATCTGACAGCATATGGCAAAAATGATGATTTTAGGTTATGAAAGACACTGTACCTCAGTTTACCCTCATGGTAGGAAAGGAAACATGTAGTTGAAAAGAATATGGGAATATGTCTGCCTGGGATGGTAGGGAAGAACTCTGCTGCAAGCCTCTAAGAATCAAGGCCTCCCAAGAAGCCCTGTAGTAAGCTTAGACTCTACAGCTACAATCAAGCCTCAATATGAAGGCAGTCATGCAAACAAACTGCCATCACTTCCATCTTCTCCTCAATATCTCTATGCCTCAGAACACCTGACCTGCTCCTGGATGTCTAAACTGTGGACAAAAATCAACATTTATTGTTTAAATGTTCTAAGTGTCCCAGTAAGTTAATCCACTGCATTTTTAACAGGATCACCGCATGGGCATGATAGGACATACCTTTAATTCCAACACTTAGGCAGCTATGCCAAGAAGATCTGGAATTCAAGATGACTTGAAAATCATATCTTCAAACTCTAAGAGCAAAAAGGGAAAGATAATTAATTTCATTTATAGGGGAACACGTATTACATTGCATAATAACCATTATATTTAAATAAACAACATGTGAAAGAAACTGTATTTATCTCCATAACAATCTTGACATCATTTCCATGTCATATAGAAAATGATCGATGTTTATAGAAAGTTGTGAGTGTGATGCAAATAATATAGGTTTCTAATGTTGTCATAAATAGAACAGACATAAGTTACAGTAAAAAAAAAAAACTGTAAGCTCATTAATCTCATCATGCCAAATCAAATAGAATATTTTTTCTGTAGGAAAATTTATGCTAAAATATGAGACAGCATATTGCTTATACAATGGTATGCTATAGAGAAATAGTATGCAATATAAATCTTAAACAAATACATTTCACTCATTTACTTTAATTGAATTATTTTCAAAGAGAATACTCGAAGAATCCGAGGAAAAGATATGTGGATCTAAGAAAAAAACTTACAAGCACATATGAGAAGAAATAGCTGAATACATTATTTGAAGGTTGTCTATTGTTTTCCTTTTAGGACTTTGTAATCTCGAGATTCAATACAGAACTTTAAGAAAATGACTGAATTCAAAATAATGAATATTGTTCCTGAATATTATTGTAAAACATACCAAGTACATATTGATGGCAATCACTACTACAAAACTGTGTGGAGACGAATGTGAAGGGTGCACTGTGATGGAAAGTGACTAAGAACACAGCATAATTACTCTTTCTTGTAAATAATGTACTGCAGATGAACAGAGTTTTAGGCATATAAGCTGGCCTGTAATTCTCTCTCAGAAGCACAGACAGAAACTTAGGAGCAAGCAGCTAGCTGATCTGGACAATGCAGCAAGCTTAATTTATAAGGCAGAGAGTCAAGGAAGAGAGTCTTGTCAACCTCAGCTTCCCTACACATTAGCAAGTGTACACATGTGTAGTGAGTGCCAACACATGTGCAGTGCATATGAGCATCCACACTATAAACTCATGTATATCCAAAACTTGTTAACTCAAGTAATGCTAAGTAAACGTAACATCAGAAATCAGATTACCTCACTACTATAACAGGCTCTTTAATAACAAAGAAAGAATTATGGACAACTTTGTGTTACTGCTGTTCATTACCATATATGCAGAGTTACTGTGGTAGTTTACAATCCTGTTTTCTGTATGGTTTCAGAAATCCAATGCCTATTACATTCTACCTGAACAAAATGTTGTATTTGTGGTATAAGGGGCACGTTTGCTGTGCTACAAATTCACAGACATTCAAACTTCCTTACACACAACCTTACTTATTACCTTAGAATCTGCCCTGTCACAGGTGTAGTTCCTCTTTGCTACAGGGCAAAGCTTCCTGGATCAGTGCCTCAGCCTCTGGCCTTTTTACATTTTACAGAGCTCTGGAAAATAGCTCAAAGAAAGAACACAAGGCTCAGGTCAGTGTAGGGTTGTTCAATCTCAAAGGCTTCTTACTAATACATTTATTTTCATTGTTAAAGAATCTTATTCTTTTCATTTGTGAGGCCCTATTACAGTATCTGAGAATGTGTTCTCACAAATCCCCAGCATGAAGCAATCATTATGAGCACAATTTCTCACCTCAGCCTTGAGACTGGATATTATTGTCCCTGAAATTTTAGGAACTGCAAGTGTAAAGAACATGTGTTTGGGGGTCATGATTTCATTATGCGAGATGAATATAATATATGTAATGTCACCCTGTTTGACTCTGTTAGAAAAAATATTAACCAGCATAATCCCAGACCCCAATCATGTGCAGATTATTTTAATTTCTGATATAAAATTCTACTCACTCTATCACTCTTGATGTCCTCATCTCTCTTCTCTCTCTTTTCCTAGTTTTGAACACAGGCCTGAACTAGACGAGTCAGCACAACTTTGTATCTATGGTGTTCTAATTTTTTTCAGTTCTGCTGTGACACACATTTTTAAATAATGAGAAGCATTTTGCTCTGATTAAATGAAATACACAGAATTCGTAGTACAACTCAGTTGGTAAATTACTGGGTTAACAGACACAAAGTTTTGAAATTTGTCCTCAGCACTGCATAAAACTTGCTGGTGCTGAATCTTTGCAATCTCAGTATCCAGATCCAGTGAAAAGTAGAGCAGAAATCCTGTATCATCTTATATAACTTATTATGTCACTCTGTGCTACAGGGTTTCCTGCCCCAAAAAGCAAATGAACATATGGCAAGTCAAATATTAATGTTTATAAACAAATTATCCTGCCCATGAAGGCAAGTGAATTTGCTTCTTTTGAAGGATAAAAACCTCCATGACAGTTGTCTAGACAGGTAAACTGCAGTGATAGGAAAGGAAATAAAATGTGCACCTGCTGAAACTCTGCAGACTGCCATTTTGTTCTTTTTTTCCTTTTTTGGAACTATCTTTTATGGGGGATGGTTCATCAATCTTCCTTGGCGACTGCCTTCCTCATGGCTGCCAGGACATTGCCAGCTCCTCCCGCTTTCTCGTGGCCCAGATCGCGCCCACCCTCTTCTTGATGAACTAGAGTGCGCGCGTGTCTGTGGACACTGAGCGACTCCAGGGCGCGCTGCTCTTGGGGAGCGAAGCCCTGCACCTCCTGGATCGCATCCCTCACGAACTTGGTGCGCTTGGTGAGGCGCCCCGAGGCCGGCTGTGTCTTGGTTCCCTGATGTTCTTCTTCACCTTGTGGCTTTGTTGAGGCCATGGCCATGGGGTAGCGCAGGGCCATGGCTGCTGCTCTCCTACCACGGCCAGGACAGGAAGCCCAGTTTGTTATTTCAAGCTTATTCTCTAACCTACTTTCCTGGAAGTTGCTAGTTCCTTCTACTCGATTATCCAGGCTCCATCCTTTTACCTGTATCATATATTGTGCACTTCATGGTTTGTGGAGGACTAGGTTCATTTCATTATTTTCTATAAATAATATAGCATAGACAACAATAGAAAAAATAAACAGGTTTTCTATTTATTAGTCTATTGCAAATAGACATTATACTTCTTTGTCTCTAATCTTGATACACATGTGTGTTTAATCCAGAGAACATTTTTATGAAGTGCAACAACATATTGCCTAAATAGGCTAATTGCTAAAACAACATCACAGTCACTGGTGGTCACCATATCACTTCTAAATCAATTTTGTTTCTAGGGCAATGAAGAGAAAACAATATTAAATTGTATTTCATTTAGGTTCATCTTAAACTTTGCACTAGATAAATATGACTGTCATTTAATTGGCTATACTTTACATTAATTTATATGTGTGGACATTATAGTTTGCAATTAATATTATGAAATTGAAATCATAAACTTTTTTGTTTTTGTATGCAAACCAATAAAGTTTCATATGATTCAAAGGAAAAAAGTTACATTATACGTATTCATTTAAATAAGTAAAAAGTTTGTTATATAAAACAAAAGTAGTGAACATTTACATTTTTATTACTAAAACTACTAAAAATCTCAAGAAACATTTAAAAAAATCTATTCATGTGTCTTTGTGCTGAACTAAAATAATTTTTATAGATTTATTTCCCCTCTTGATTTAAGCATCTTTGATAAAATTAGTTGAAATCAGTAAACTCATTTTTCCAGTTTTCACTTTTTGAATTCATAATTTCTAATAGTGTCTTGAGGGTAGTATAAGAGAATCACATTAATTGGAAAGTGTTTAACAGTTCTTTATTTTGATAGAGTAGAGTAAGGAAGGAGTTTATGTTATTGTGGAAACCACTAAGCTAAGACATTCTCTCTCCTGGATGTTACCCTCACTATATACCTCCTATGAAGAATATTATGGACTTACAGTGAAAGAAAATATTTTGTCATCTCAGTAACAGAGCCTTGTAAATCTTGGTCTACTTTGATGAGACACTTACAACTTGAAAAGGAACTATGGAATTGATGTTTAAGCTTATAAACATTGAGGAATAAATGGACCTATAAACTAGATTTCAAACCTGCTGTATTGTGTATTGGGGGGCATCAGTAAACTTAAGATTTTATATAAAAAGCAAACATACAGTTTTATTATATGCAGAACATGTTTCACCAGGCTTGATTTAATAATATTTTGTTCCTCTTTTTATTGATATTTTCTTTATTTACATTTCTACTGTTTTCCCCTTTCCATGTCTCCTCTATAAAAATTGGGTACAGAGCTAAACAAAATATTCTCAACTGAAGAATACTGAATGGCGGAGAAGCACCTAGAGAGATGTTCAACATCCTTAATCATCAGCGAAATGAAAATCTAAACAACCCTGGGATTCAACCTCACACCAGTCTGAATGGGTAAGATCTAAAACTCAGGTGACAGCAGATTCTGGTAAGGATGTGGAGAAAGAGGAACACTCCTCCATTGTTGGTGGGATTGCAATCTGGTAAAACCACTCTAGAATTCAGTTTGGCAGTTCCTCAGAAAATTGAACATAGCACTACCTGAGGACCCAGATATACTACTCCTGGGCATATACCTAGAAGATGCTCCAACATGTAATAAGGACACATGCTCCACTAGGTTCATAGCAGCCGAATACATAATAGCCAGAAGCAACAAAGAACCCAGATGTCCCTCAACAGAGGAATAGAAACAGAAAACATTGTACAATTACACAATGGAGTACTACTCAGCTATTAAAAGCAATAGATTCATGAAATTGTTAGCAAATGGATGGAACTAGAAAATGTCTTCCTGAGAGAGGTAACGCAATCACAAGAGAACACACATGGTATGTACTCCCTGATCAGTGGATATTAGCCCAGAATCTTGGAATACCTAAGATACAATTCACAGACAGTGTGAAGCTCAAGAGGAAGGAACACCAAAGTGTGGATAGTTTGATCCTCTTAGAAGGAGGATCAAAATGCCCATGGGGGGAGATTCAGAGACAAATTGTGGAGCAGAGACTAAGGGAAAAGCCATTCAGAGACTGCCATACCTGGAGCCCATCCCACATACAGTTACTAAACCCAGACACTATTGTGGATGCCAACAAATGCTTGCTGACAGGAGCCTGATACAGCTGTCCCCTGAGAGGCTCTGCTAGTGCCTGACAAATACAGAAGTGGATGCTAACCGCCAACCAATGGACTGAGCACAGGGACCCTAATGGAGGATCTAGAGAAAGAACCCAAGAAGCTATAGGTGTTTGCAGCCTCAGAGGAGGAACAATATGAACCACCCAGTAACCCCAGAACTCTCAGGGACCAAACCACCATCAATTGAATACACATGGCGGGACCCATGGCTCCAGTACCATATGTAGCAGAGGACGGCCTTGTTGGACACCAGTGAAAGGAGAGGCTCTTGGTCCTGTGAAGTCTGGATGCTCCAGTGTAGGGGAATGGCAGGACAGGTGTTGAGGGGTTGGGGAGCAAGAGGAGAGAAGATAGGATAGGGAGTTTTGGAGGGGAAATCTAGGAAAGAGGATAACAATTGTGATGTAAATAAAATAACTAAAAACAATTAAGGAAAAAAGGTAAAAAAAATCAATTGTATGAAAGAGACAAGAAGAGTTGTCAATACATAAACTGAACAATTCAGGAGGCTGTGTAAAAGAGAACTATGTAGAAAGTGAACCCAGAAGACTCAGTTACACACTCCCTCCCAATGGGAAATCCAGCAGAAAGCAGGGGACAAGGACCTGGGATCATTGAATAGGTATATAATCATGGGTATATAGGAGAAATCGTGTCATTTGTCACAAAGTGAGTGGAAAATAACTTAATGTGATTTTGTGCAATCATATAAAATTTTCTGATGAGTCATATAAAAATAAAAGGACAACTTTCTGAGTGTGCAGTTCCTCTGAACTAAAGAGTGTAAAAGAGCCTGAGATTCCACTAACTTCATAATTCTTCCCTTTTATTTTTCAGTGCTGCACATTTCTAGTTACTATGTTTTCCCCAAATTACTTTAACTTTCAGGGTATTTTGAGCTTCAATTGGAATTTTACATTTTCCCCCCTAGATCTGTGAAAAATATCAGTAGACTGCTGATGATCAGTGGAGATATAGACTGGAGATGCATATGGTGGTTATTGAAGAAACTAGCAATAAAGATGAAATCTGTTCCAGGTATACAACTTCTCAGTATAGATGATACTGAAAGGACTTTAAGTCAGCAATACACAAATATACTTACACATATGTGTTTATTGATGTCATGTTTCAAGGAGTCATGTAGAAGTTTGAGCATAGCTGACCATCATATGAAGAAAACTGAAATAAAATATGCACATGTTAAATAATCTTATTAAAATATCTCAGTTAACCTTGAGTGATATCTTGGCCTCACCTGAGAAGAGTGTAGCAACTATGGATCACCAAGATGAAAATGGTCTTTAGGCATGTCTGTGAGGGGTTGTTAATTGATAGGGGAGGACCCATGCAACTGTGGACATTGCCCACCATTCCCTGGAAGGAGGTCCTGGGCAACTAAGCATGAGCTTGGGAGTCAGCCAGCAAAAACAGTGCTCATTGCTGCAGAAGATTCTGTTCATCATGGCTGGGAGTAGAGTATGCTGGAGCACAGCATTTTAGCCTTGCAGAAAGGCAACAAAGAAGAAGGGGTGCACTCCTCTGGTGGCCATCTCCTTTGCTACTGTTTATTCAACCTCAGCTTCCAGGTCAAAGGACACACACTTCCCACATTCAGAGTGGAACACCTGCCATTTGATAATCCCACCTGGAAAATATCTAACACAACCAGAAATATGCTTCTATGATTTCCTAGATGATTTCAGTCAACTTGAAAGTGTATAAACCATCAAAACATTTAACAGTCTATTTATTATTATATACCTTTCTTCCACTTTGTTTGCAAAGTGAGTGCTCAGGGAATTTAATCATCCCAGGAAGAAATTCCCATTAGCTGCAATTCCTGGCCCAAAGGCAAAGTAATTCCACACTAATACTTGAACATATATGTTAATTGCTGCAATGCTTCAACGAAACAAGAAATAGAATGGGTCGAGCTGACAATTATCTGAAGAACATGAAATGTTCCAATATACATAAAATAAAATGTGCCAATCTACTAACAGAATTTATTTAAAATATTTCAGTTACACTTTAATTATTGCTTGGTACACCTTAGAGTATCAAAAGTACAAAATTAGAATTTCTGGTACTCATACTTCAATATTCATTTTTTAAAAAATATTTTAAATGAAAATTATCAATTATAAACATTAGTGAAATACAATATCATGAGTAAATAAATTTACACACTATTTCCTAAATAATATAAATTTCCTAGCTTCTTGTTTATCTTATGACAGGTGGGAACCTAGTGATACCTAGGCACTCAGACCAAGGGAGTCTAGGGAAGAAAGGATCTTTCTCTACTGGAACAACAAATATGGTAAGTCTCAATGCAGTTTCAAATGAAGGTAATTTACATGGAATTATGAGAGACAAATTTAAAATGTAAATGTTATTTTTGTGTTTATACTAATGATCCTCAAATGTTTTCACCCAAGTGGTCATATATCACTTTTTCTTTTTATTGCCACTGGGATTAGATAACACAGGTCAATGCCCTTATCAGTTAGTCTTTAGCCTGCATTGCACTCTGTGCTCAAACACTGACCCAAGAAAGTCACGTACAGTGCTGAGGTCCAAGGTGCTCAGATTACTCAAAGGTTTTATTACCTACTGAGGAATTTCAGGATTAGGTTCTGAACTTTTTTGTTTGTTTTTTGTTTATTTTTTATTAGATATTTCCTTTATTTATATTTCAAATGGTATTCCCTTTCCTTGTTTCCCCTCCAAAAACACCCTATCCCATTTCCCCTCCCCGTTTACCAACAATCACCCACACACTTTCCTGACCTGGAATTCCCCTACACTGGGGCATTGAGACTTCATAGCAGCAATGGCCTCTCCTCTCCTTGATGTCTGAAATGGCCATCCTCTGCTACATAAGTAGCTGGAGCCATGGGTTCTCTTTGTTTGGTGTTTTAGTCTTTGGGAGCTCTGGGGATACTTGTTGGTACTTGTTCCTCCTGTGGAGCTGAAAATCTCTTCAGCTCTTTGGGTCCTTTCTCCAACTGCTCCTTTGAGGAACCTATGCTCGGTCTATTGGTTGGTTGTAAGCCATCGTGTGTTGATCCACCTTTCAAGAAGGATCAATGTACCCACACTTTGGTATTACTTCTTCTTGAGCTTCATGTGGTCTGTGAGTTGTATATTGGGTATTGGGAGCTTTTGGGCTAATATCCACTTATCAGCAAGTGATTACTGTGTGTTTTCTTTTGTGATTGCTTTACCTCACTCAGGGTGATATTTTCTAGTTCCAACCATTTGCCTAAGAATTTCATGAATTCTGGTATGCACTCACTAATAAGTGGATATTAACCTAGAAAACTGGAATACCCAAAACATAATCCACACATCAAATGAGGTACAAGAAGAAAGGAGGAGTGGCCCCTGGTTCTGGAAAGACTCAGTGAAACAGTATTCGGCAAAACCAGAACGGGGAAGTGGGAAGGGGTGGGCGGGAAGACAAGGGAAGAGAAGGGGGCTTAAGGGACTTTCGGGGAGTGGGGGGGCTAGAAAAGGGAAATCATTTGATATGTAAATAAATTATATCGAATAAAAAAATTTAAAAAAAAAGAATTTCATGAATTCATTGTTTTTAATAGCTGAGCAGTACTCCATTAAATGTACCACATTTTCCGTATCCATTCCTCTGAACTTCTTAGAGAGCAGAAACTGAGTTTTCCTTCCTCATGGTCATGAAAATGCATTACCATCCTATGTGTAAAAAATCCACTCATAGCTATGCGAAGTTTTTTGTTTCTCATTTCAATAAATAGGCTATTTGTAAGACAGCTCCTAAAGTTGAACATTCCCTAAAAACTCATGTGCATTACATTTTTAATGGGGAGAGACATCCCAATCCCAAGCCTACCACTTGATTACCATTATAAGGAAATCCCATGGTGGGATTATTTACCAAATTCATAAAACTCAATCACCACATGTGAGGTTCTATTCACTCTAATTTCTTTAGCAAAAGAGATCTGTGAATCCAATACAAACATGCAGCAATACAGATGCACAGACCTGTGTGTGTTTGTGTTTGTGTGTGTGTCTGTTTATTTGCATGCATGTGCACGTGTGCTAGAGATCTGGAATGGCAGCAGGCCCGACCAATGATTTTGATCTTTCCTGTCTTTCTTTTTCTGTCTTAGAACATCCTCAGACACCATGATGTCACTCTACCTCCACAAGAGAGATTCCAAATCTTAAGTGCGCTAGAGCAGAGCAATGAAATCAACAACGATTCTTTGTTGGCTTCTTACATGAGCCTGAGGAAAAACGTCTTCTAAATGGCAGTCGAACTGGAAAAATGTGGACAAGGAGAAGCCGCCTTTGTGCTCTCTCACAAATTCCTCACATGAGAACCCGCGGTTTCTACTCCTTTCCTGGAACTCTTCCCTTGTTCAACCTCCTGTTCTCTTCAGGGTTCTCTCCTTGGCTGACAGCTATGGAACTGGAGGCTGCCATCTCTTTATCAGATTTCTGGCAGCTCACACACAGGCTTTTTCTTGCAATTCAAAGACATGAGGACCAAAGGTGGTGGTATCATGAATAAGGAATATTATTGGTAGTAGACTTAGTTCTTGAACCTGTGCACACATGATCCAGATCATAGTGGAAGAAAAAGGGGACCAGAAAACAGGGTGTATCTGACCTGGTAGGTATTTTGATTTCCAAATCTCCTCTCAAGAAGTCACTGGCTTGTCTCTGATGGGTAGCCAAGCTCAGTGAATTCCATGGGAGAGAAGTAGGGCTTCCTAGAGCTCCACAGTCACCAGAGGATTGTGGACTACTTGGGGTCAGTGTGGTTAAGCACAGTTAGGCTTTTTTTCAAAATGGTCATCATATTGGGTAGGCAGAATAAAAAGTAGAAAGCAGAGCTGTCACCAGGAAATAACTATTACAGCCTCAATGACAAGTGTGCTTTACCTATAGTAAGGGGATGGTAGAAAAGTCTCACCAACCATAAGAGGCCCTGAATGGTGAAACAGAATATAAGTAGATACATACACGTGACTCTGAGGAGCTCAGACACTGGGGAGGTGTTTTATGGATATGATTTCATTGACCTTCTGAAGACTGTGTGATGAGCAGATATAACACTTCCTGTCTACAAAGATAAAGCTCAGGTTTACAGATGAGCTCAGGTTCCACAGTTTGCATTATCCTTGTTTTATACCTCCTAGAACAAAGTTTCTTTTGGGTTTCCACTGGTGCTTTCCAGGAAAATAAAGGCATTCTCTTGAGATCATAGTAAATCTCCCATTATTTCTTTTCTTTTCCAAAAATAAATCACTCTTACTAAGGAGTCATATAAATTCCCAGACATCAGGTTTCCTAGTCTGAGTTTATCCTCTTCTTAAGCAGAGTTTCTGGCAGGGTTGTGAATCTGTTTTGAATCTTGGACAGACCTGAGGGTTGAAGCAGTTCACCAGCATCTTTCGGTGTAGCATCTGACTAGGTGCCAACAGCACAGCACTTCCAGGAACTAATCACCCTCGGTATCTAGTGTCATTACCTAATGACATCTGATGAGGTTGTGCACTCCTGGTAAGCAATATACAAAACTTCTATGTGGACAAAGATTCATATTGTGATTGGGAATGGAAGATTGTGAACACTGTCTTTATTTTCTAGTTTCAAATTTATGAGGACAACCAGTTTCCTCAAATTTCTGTGGGTCCATCTGGTTCCTCTTGAGTGCTGAGGTGAGAGTGGCACTAGGCCACTTTAGCAATGCCCATTGACAGTTGAATGTTTGCTGAATGTGCCATTTTAATGGAAGACTGTGGATATTCTCTTTCCAGGCCAAGGTATGGAAATGGATGTGGGATGTCAGCGTGTGCCTTTTTAAATATGAGAAACATGTGAAACCAAGTATACAGAGGCCAGATTTCCTTAGGTCCTCATTTAGACATATAATTTTCTTTGCACAGCTTTCTCTCTGCTCTATTCTGTTAAGACTCTGTCGAAAAAAATCCCCTCAGAAAAAAAGTACTAAGAGATTTTAGAGAATTTTAGAAGATCAAATATCTTCAAGGTACGTTTTCATTCTCAATGTGGGGGACCAAAAATCTTCAGAGTAGTACAAGGCTACTCACAGAAAAGCCACAGATGAAGATACTAGATTGAATGAAGGAAATATTCCTTCAGGATTTCAGTACAGAGGACAGGGTGGCAGGGAATGGGGTTCAAGTCATGCCTGAGATACTGATGCCCCTGCCAACTTATTTTCTTTGTCTTTTTGCTGACATTAGAACTGTTCTAATTATCCATTTTGGTTTGGTATTGCAGAGGACAAAACAAGTTTTTAAGAGAGATGAGGAACTGAAAAAGGAATTACAAAAGGAATACTTGGAAGAATATCTAAGCTACTTGGCAAAGAAAGTCAGTATGAGAAGCATGGAGACAGCAGAAGTCTGTGTCACCTACTCAATCTGTTTCCAGGACTCTCTTGTGCTGTCTCAGTGGAGTGTGTTATTTAATAAAAGTGCTCCACATGCAATGTGCATATGAAGCAAACACACAAATACACACACACACACACAATGGAGTGGCATACTGAGAAGACTTAGACCTAGCTTACTGAAAACAGGAAATGAGTAAAGTAGAATAATGGATTTTCAACACATCAGGGATACAGGCCCTACACTGAGATGTCAGACTTTAACAGAACTACATTTGGTTAATATCTTGGCTGACAAGAATTTGCTTCCAAGGTTTGAAGCAGTGGCCTAAATGATTTTCCCTTCCTACAGAAGAAGAATAAAGAGGAACTTGCCCAAAAAGTAGCCTTCTGGGAGGAGATAAGAAACATTCTAGTAACATCAGGATTTTTCAAATGGGCTTCCTAGCCATTTGGAAAAATGTATGGTTCTGAAGGAAACAACTTTGGGGAGGTGGGCTCTGGAGCACCATTAACATCAAAGAAAGCTCAGCCTTCTTTAGTAACAACAAGGACCCTCAGCCCACCAGTGGTATCTTCAGGAAAGGAAGACTGTGAAGAAGCAGCCCCAGCCACATCACCAGCTTCCAAAGAGGCTGCAGAAACATGCACCTTGGAAAGTCCAGGTGAGTCACCACAGGTTTCTGACTAGGACAAGCCTTGTGTAGAAGTGGTTCCAATTTCTTCTGGATCAGTCACACATGAGTGCAACTGAAGCTCATAAGTAAGGTAAGGCAGAGATGCTGGACAGGTGTCTCAAGTCTGGAGAACTGGACTCCACAGAGAATACTGAATCTCCAGCCATGTGTTCAATATTTTGCTATCAGGGATCAATTTAGTTTCCTCTGGTAACAGAACCTCCTGTGTTGAGTGTTGCCTTTTTCCGTCCTGACAATCTGTCTTGTCAGCTTGTGCAGACATAGCAATATTTCTGGATGTGTCTGTGAGTTGATGGTAAGAAAGAAAAATTCTGAGCTTGCCTTGCAGTTCTGAGGCCACAAGGGTCTCCCTTTCCCTACAATACTGTACTATTGTGGATATCCCCTGATGGTCTGATCTTGGGAATAGACTGTCTTTCTGCTGTGTGCAGCCTCTTAATACCTGATGGGGTTTCTCACAGGCTCACAGCTCTAGTGTAAATGCTCCATATGATTGAGCATGCCCACAGCTGGCTTCTTAAAGGAGGACTCTATGAAATACTTGCAGTTTGACTCTATGTCTGGAAGTCACAGACTTGTAAGTAACTTGTGTGAGACTGTGCCTAAGGAAAATCCCAGCAGGACACAGGAAAATACATGTCCAGATCTTAGAATCCAGAGGCCAAAAAATCTGGAGATATGAACTAAGAATAGAGAAGACATATCTCTGCCTGGGGAAACACAGCAGAAGTTTTCCTATTCTCTTACAATTTAGATCCCTGGAGACATATGGTCCATACCTCAGTTAGAAGACTTTGTCCAATGAATCCCTCCACACACATAGATATTTTATAGTCAGCCCAGATTCACAACCAAAAATATTGCTCTATCCGCTTAAGCTGACAGTAAAGTCCAAGGCCCCATCTCCCAGACACCAATACCCAGAACTCAGAGTAATACTTCCCGCCCATGATGAGGAGCAGAATGAAAGAAAGAATCCCAATGACTTTGAATGTCTCTCCCAGGCTGCCAGACTGAGTACTGCTCAGAGATACCAGGCCCTCTCACCTCAGACTTTTCTAAATTTTTCATTACAGTTCAGAAGAGACCTGCACCTGCTGGTCCTCCTTCAGGATTTATGTGAGAAATTCCTCCCCTCAGGAAGGCGGAACACCAAGAAAAGAATCGGGAAATGTGGTGTATTATGTGAAGCCTTGGAAAAGATATGAACACTTCTCCTGATCTGGGGCCATTTCTTTCTCCTTGATTTTACATGACTGCTAGGGAACATATTTAGTGTATATATCCACACACATCACCCTCCAGAGGGAACTATGTGTGACAAGGACTGGCCATCTTGAATTTGATGACTGTATTTGGTTGCTTTTCAGAGTCCATGGAAATGAACACTATAATTAGAAATTTTCATGGTAGTTGGGGGCTAGAGCCAGTAATTCTAGTCACTCACAAAATGAAGCTAAAGGCTTCCTACAAACTCAAATCAGCTCCACAGTCTGAGTGTCATATTACCTAAAGGATAAAGAAGGCAGCCCGAAAGCATAAGGCAGCCAGGGAGGCATAAAGCAGGAATAGACATGGTGCCTAGTTGCAAAGAGAAAAGGCAACTGCTTTTGTGTCCTTGACTTCGTACCTACTCTGGTAAGCTTTGGAGTATAAATTATCAAGACACCTCAGGACACCTGAGCAGACCTGCTGACTGCTACAGGAAAGAGCCTAGGACCAGGAGGTGTCAGGATGAATATCTCCAGTTCCACTCAACATATTTTCCTTTTTACTGTATCTCAACAAAGCACAATAGCACCCAAAACAACAAAGAGAATAGGAACAATGAGATGTATGCACTGGTGTGGCCTGTGTCATGTGTGTGTGAGAGGATGGGTCTAAGTCCTCCAAGAGTTGTGTTACCTACATCATCATTCCTCTCCAGAAAGGAGCCCAAGATTTTTGCTATGCACAAAATGAGGAGTATCAGTTCCTCATATAAGAAGAACTGGGTCTTCTTACATTGGGTTGGATTCATGTAAGCAAATGGAACTCGGTAACTGAGGGGACCTCTTGTCTCTCTCTTAGAAACAGCCAGCCTAAATAGTGCTCTGCACAGAGTCAATCCATTCCAGATCTTCTTCACTGACCATATACAGTCAATAGTGAGCAGTTCGAGTTAAAGGAGCATTTCCTAGTACTTTTACAGCTCCTTGTATTTTATGTCTTACTCGGAGTAATTCTTCAGTGTTCCAACTTGATACGAATCTGCATGGAAAACGGTTGCTTGCAAGGATGTATTAAAAACAGTCTGTACAGACCACATACCTAAAAGATGTAAAAATGAAACTTAAGTATGCCAAGAGTGTCCTTTCTAATGATTATGTTTTGTATTTATGAAGAAGTACTTCCTTTGTGCCCAACCAAAGAGATCCTACAAGCTAGGTTTTCAAGTATTTGCGCATGCAGAGCATACATCTTTTGATTTTCAAGGGAACACACTATTTGCCTAGAGAGTCCTTTGGATGAGTATCTCATTTTCAAAGACTGCTGCTCACAAAACAATTGAAATTCTTGTAACTTGCTAAATATAAGCCACAACAAGGTGGTTTGCTCTTAGGTTTTGTAAGATCTTGGAGTCAGACCTTGAGAAGTGCTGATGTGTGAGGCAGTCTCCTGTGACTTCGTGTTCTTCCATCCAATTGCATCTATTCTTACTGCAATGCCTACTTCAATAATATAATATGCCCAATTGAAATTTGGCCTTTTGTGTCTTGGGACTCAAAAGGGAGATTATAGAGAAAATGAGTAAGGCACATGAGGCAAAAAGCACAATATACTGCCGGAGAAAAATATAGGCCAGTGTGGGTTGCAGAGGAAGAACTGCCACACATAAAGCAACTTATGATAACTTAGGAAGAGGAGTCCAAAACAGTATATAGGGGAGGGGGATAGCATTGGAGATTGATACACTGACCTCCTGTATCAGTGAGCATTTCTGTTGGCTGGGATTTATGGTTTGTATTGGAAAAGAATGCCTGATATGTGTTGATATCAGCCATCAGAACCATGCCATCCCTTGTCTTGGATGGACTGGAAAAGTAGTGGTGATTTTGAGTAGAGGGAAAACATTGTGGAGTATTCTGAGCAAAATTATGGTGTGATCAAAGCCATACTCTAGAAGTTAAAATGAAGGAGATGCAAAGCTGCTTGGTTAGGGAAAGTCAGGTGAGGTTTGGGAGCTGATACCATGGAATGATGATAAGGGGGGGGGGTGATAGTCTTGTGTGTGTGTGGAGGAGTGATCAGGGGAATTCAGATATCCAGGTAATAGGGATAAAGTTTGAGGAATCTGAGACAGGGCAGGATTCCAGTTAGGATCATGGTGAGGGCAGTGTTCATCTCATAAACATGAGTAGGATTTGTATAAGAGGACAGAACTTGAAAGTGAGATGTAGTTATAAAGTGTGCAATTGAAGGCACATGTGAGATATTACAACTACACCAACATTGGGAGAATGAAGTGAGAAGGCTAGAGAGGGACCTGAGGCACTTAAACATGCAGGCGGCTCATGAACTCGGTAAATATGGAGAACTGGCTGCAAGAGAAACAATTCCTAGCAGCTTAGGTGAATGTCTAATGAGGAAATCAGGGACCACAGTGGGGATGAAGGAACAACAAGGCTGAAAGGGCACTGGATATGAGGTCCACAGAAGCCATAGGATGGGGACACAGGAAGCAGGAATTCAGGATGGAACCTGCTGGAGTTCTGGGGATATTGACTTAATGTATTTTAAACCATGGAAGGCAGATAATGCAATGTCCAGTAATGTCATAAAATCTAGTTATACTGTCACTCTCCTGGACCCCCCAGCATTCAGGAGGATAGAGTGCAAGTTGGTGAATTTGGTGCCACGTTGAGTGAACAGTAATATTGTGCCTCAAAACAAAAGTCACTTGATGAGAAATTGGTCATTGTGGATTCTGTTATAACTGTCATACTGAAGCTGGCATCTAGGCCCTAGAATCTAGGGGAATTTGAAGAGGAGGCTGCTCTTTGGGAATGGGTTAGCAGATTACTGTCATGTAGGAGCTGTGAAATAGTTTGGGCATGGTTTCTTCTTGTTTATTGTTTTTTTTTTTTAATTTTTTACTTTTTCATTGATTTCACTTTAGATTTCCAAAAGCTTGATGTTGTAAATGATAGCTTAGGTGTGAGTATACATACATAAACACAGTTGTTTAATGGCTCATGTGGGAAGCCTCTGTGTTCATACACAACTTAGAGAAAGAAACGAGAATGTGCTAGAAGCCTGCTCGAAATCTCACTTTCTCCCTCGAAGAATGAAACCCCTCTTGCTCTCACCATGTCTTCCTCCATTTTACATGTGCACCGCTTCCATTCTAACAGTGATTCAATTGCAATGGGTAGAAATGTAACTTTTACAACTGGCTTGCAGGGCTTAACATCTGCAAGATTTATCACCATTCATGCAAGCAATTGTTTGGTGGGTTTTTACATATGGAGACCCAGTGAAGGAAGAAGAAAAGTAATGGAAAAAGACATAGTATGATCATATGACAGTAATACTATACCACATCAGAAGGACAGAAGTAGCTCCTTCTCACATAGGGAGAAATCCCATGGGTCTCAGGGGCAGGATACAATAAAAACAGCTGCATTATCAAAGAGATTGTTGAAGAAGTTATCAGAAATATTGATGAAGCAATCAGTCTGCTGTTGTCAGGAAGGAAGCAGAGATGGGTTAGAAGTGAAGACAAAACTTGGAATAGTTACTGTCTAGACATCAGGTTTAACTAAGCGTGGATGACCAAAAGGGCCTTGTCCTAACTGAGGGACAAGCTAAAAGTAAGTGTAGTGGTTGGAATACTCCTGTCCCAGGCAGGGTATTGTGGGGTATGGCCTTGATGGACTAGCATTGGCATTGTTGGAGGAAGTGTCTCTTTGCGCATGAACTTTGAGGTCCTCCTTGAGAGAGGAGGAGTCATTTTTCTCCTTTTTGCCTTTCAAACGAGATGTAGAACTCTATGCTCACCAGGCACCATGTTTGCCTGAATGCTGTCATACTTTCTGCTATGATGATAAGAGACTGAACCTCAGTACCTATAAGCAAGCCTCAATTAAATGTTATCCTTTATAAGTGTTGGATTAACCATGATGTTGATTCACAAGAATGAAAACACTAACTAAGGCACTAAATGAGAAAAATGCAGTACATTTTGAACATTATGAATTAGGAGGACAAAGAAGATGGTTCCACATTACTGCTACACATGACAGATGGCAGTCTACATTCAAGGATTTTGGAAATCACAGGAGAGAACAGATTGTTAATGTTCCTTGTGCCTCCCTTCCTTGGTGAATCAAGCATAGCTGGCTGGGCTAACTTAGAATTCTTTGCTTCTTTTGTCTTCTCAGACCCATCCAACCCAGACAGCCTTCTGGTCAAGTGCAGAACTGCACACACATTTTGGATATCAAGTGGTGCTCCCTGAATCCATTGCTGTGGTGTGTGCCCCCAAGTATAAATAGTAAGTATGTGAGATTCAAGTCTGGAATTTACAATACAAAATCACCAATGTCTCAAAACTATTTAAAAACTGTCTTTGTACAGAATGTCTTGACTGATTGCTATGAATGCCTTCCCTTTATGTGCATATTCTAATGATCACCAACCACTCTTAAAAGACAGGGTGACACCACTGCTGGTTTTTAAGACAACCTTTTAAGAAGTAACTTTAAGAGGCAGAGATTGAAGAAATTCAACAGGAAACACTATATGGGAGTTCCATGTCTCTTCCTTCCCAACGCTGTATTCTTCTGAATTCTTCGGGCAAAGTAGTGTTGGGTAAGCAATGAATATGATTAATTTATAATATGTTTTGTCACTTGATGTCCTAAAGAAACAAGCTAACCCCAGTTTTATATTATTGTCCCTTGTTCCTCACAATCAATGGGCAAGAATTCATTGTGCAAGAAAGGGATCCAGAGACAGTGAGACAGAGAATTTTTTACACACAGGGGAAAGAGAAGGAGGACACAGAGGACAGAGTGGAGGACATTGAGAAGATGAGGAGAAGGAGGAGGACTATGAAAAATAGAAGGAAAATGAATATCGAGAGAAAGAATACAAAGAAGGAAGGAAGAGAGGAGAGAGAGAGAGAGAGAGAGAGAGAGAGAGAGAGAGAGAGCTAGAGAAGGGGAAAGAAATCAAAGACAAGAATGGACAAAAATAAGAAACTAGAGGGCAATTAAGATTGGACAGGGATGACAAGGTCTAGAAGGAGGACAAAGATGACAATGATGAATTGCAAAAGGAAGATAAGTTCACAGTTTCTAAGAGAATGGCAACATTTTGCAGAGAAGATGAAACGAGAGTTGGGAGGAAAAGAGAGAGATAAGAAGGGAAAGAGAAAAGGGAGAGATAGGGAGAGACATATGAGAAAGAATAGAAGAGGAATGAGGAATGGAAAATTGAATGAAGGGAGGAAGGTGGAGAGAAAGGTGGAGATGAGAGACAGGAAACTTGGACTTGGAGGCAAATGTGTGCAACTGTGAGTCTGCCTTTTCTCATTTCAGAATTGGAATTTTCACACTGGTACCTACTGGATTAAAATAAATACCCAATTATCTACAGAGTGGGCTCCATGCCCACAGACAGGACACAGCTCTCTTTTGTGTATGTATCTTTGTGCAAGTAATCAAGGCCGTGTTTTCAGTCAAGACACAATGCTGATTGGTTTTTATCATTTTTTGCTTACCCTCCTGGCAGTTCAGCTTCATCACCCCCTTCTTAGAAATCCATAGTAACCAAATATCTATGATTCTGGGATTAGTGAATGTACGTTTTCTCATATTTGAAATCTGATCATTCACTGTCTCTGAGATGCTATTCCTTTCTGCCCCATAATCCTGATATCTGAGGATACTAATACTCTCAGGAAAAGATTAAGGAAAGAGGACGTGTGTGTACCTCAGAGTCAGAGTGTGAGAGCAGCATGCTTGAGGCTCTGAATTCCATCCCCAGTAACATGAGGAAAAGAACAAAGTATGAAACTCATTAGCTTATTTAATGCTTATTCTCTGTTACTTTGTTCTTTATCAATGTCAGTTACAAACTTTCAGTCAGAGATCTGTATGCAAAGGACAAACTTGCACAAAAGGTAAATTATGCAAATCTTGTTCTGGAATTTTTTCTAGAAGTGTATGGTTCTCACCATCTAGGGAGGTGGTTTCTTCTCCTATGTTGTGGTCTGTGATCTCACACTTAGTATGATCAGATATCTGCGTGTCAGATCAGACCCAGATAGTAAGATTCTATCTCTTTACTGCCTATCAGCCAGGACTCTTCCATTGAGTATAGATTCAGAGGAGATGCAGCAACATAGGGAAAGGACCAAAACGTGTCCCATGAAATAGATAAGAACCAGAAATTCAGTCATAGAGATCCAAAGTAATCTAAGATACTATATCACTCTCTCTCTCTCTCTCTCTCTCTCTCTCTCTCTCTCTCTCTCTCTCTCTCTCTGTGTGTGTGTGTGTGTGTGTGTGTGTTTCTATATACTTATAAATGTATATGTGTATACATTTTGCATTATTCTCCTTATCAAAAATACTGAGACCTAATAAAATTTAAGATTTCTTTTATAAGACACATATATTATCTTCCTTCTGTAGCATCATTGTGTAGACATGTGAAAACAGATACTATTTTTAGTTTATGCCTTTATCTGTGGTTTCAGTACCTGTTGTGGTGAGAAGAGTTTGGCAGATGCCCTAGATCTGGAGTCAGGTTATTGTGAAGTGCTTGCTTCCCTGCACGATCAGTGGATACTGTTACACACTGTAAGATTTCCCCAGATTCCCTTTGTGTACTCTCATGGATCAAAAGCAGAGAATGATTTTCAGTTGAATGTGAGAAAGACTTTTCTTGCAGATCTGATCTAAACTACATAGTCCTATCTTGGGAGACAATAATGTTTAGGTACTGGGATGTTGAAAAAGATTGCACGATTATAAAAATGCCTAGAACTCCAATCCAAAGGTTCTCTGTTGTAAAGATCCTTTCTAGTTCTGGCCAATGTAAAGCATACCTGTAATGCCAGCAGCAGGGCAGCTATAGCAGGTGAATCATGAGTAAGAAGCTATCTGACCCTACATAGACAAACTGTGATAGACTGATTAATCCTTGCATTTCTGTATGCCATATTTGAGCATCCCTCAAAAATTATTAGGTAACTTTTACTATGTGATTTATATCATGACTCCAATATGACACTGCACTTACTGGTCCTTGTAATAAAGCAATATTTTGCAAGTGACTCTGGATAAAATGTGCCAAGGTACGTGGTCGTGACACACCTACTCTGACCATAAGGAGAACTATGTAGGAGTACTGGTCCCTAGACCCTTTCGCATAGCTGCCACCAACACTGCAATCACACTCTCTAGGCTGAGAACTATTGCCCTACAGTGAGCTTTTTAATTAGAGGTTAGGGACAGGGCTCAGTAGGGAGAGTGCTTGTTTTTCAAGCTTTAGGCCCTGGATCTAGTTCCCAGCACTTCTGGAATCTGCCAAGGTGCTGCTTGCCTTTAACACAGCACTGGAGAGCAGGTGTCAGGAGGATAATTCCAAGATCCTTCTGTGCTCTCTAGGATATATGGTGTAACCTAGATCACATGAGACTCTCCTTTAGTATAATATAAAATGTATAAGTTGTTTCAAAATGGGAGTTTTCCATGACTTATCAACATTTCCTTTTCTCCAATTGCAGGACTGCAGTCATGTCACCATCTGGAACATCAAGGTAACTGTCACATATTTGAGATGAATCAAATCTCACTTACCTTCTGTTGTGGGAGTGTGTGTGTGTGAAAGTTTAAGTATGTTTGTGTGTGTCTGCATATGCACCTATATATGTCTCTGTGTGTTTTATATATGTGAATGTATTATATATTTGTATGTAGTGTAGTGTAAATATCTGTTCAATGGGTGTTATGCATGTTGTTTCTATGTCATGCATATTGTATCTATGTCATTTATGTGCACTGGTGTGAATGGAAGGCATACTATTATCGTATACAGTGCCCAGAAAGAAATATATATATATATAGTTATAGTTATAGTTATAGTTATATTCTTATATAATTATACAGTTATATATATAGTTATATATAGTTGTATATATAGTTATATATAGTTATATATATATATAGTTTTATATATAAATATAGTCTATATAAGTTTTATTTAAAGATAGAATGGTATATGACGAGTTCATAGCCATTAGAAATTAATTATTTTATATAGCATATTTATTAAGAGCTTAAGACAAAATTTTTGACCATGCACCAGTATGCGTGTAAGGCTCCAGTGCACCCAAATCTAGTCTGCCTTACCTGATGCAGGGTCAATATGGGACAGATTGCAATTCCAACAATAACCTACTGCCAAAGAAACATATCTCAATGGTCCCAGATATTGGTCTATATTTTTCATCTACTCAAAATGTAACCCTGAATAACAAATTGATTTTTGAATAATTAAGAGAATTTTCTGACTCAAGAGAAACTTACTTTCTTTTGGGTTGACTTTAATCTGAGATGAGTCTACACCAATATTCAGTTTCTAATACAAACTGCATAATATGATGTTTCTCCTCATGACACTCTTCCTTATAGTCTGGTACCCCATCATGGGAAACTGAAAAAGATGTATTTCCAGGAAAAGATGCTAGTGTTTCTGCTAGGCTCCCAGAAGCACTTTTGTGGATGCCAATTGAGGCTTATACCATTAAAGTAGTGACAGCTGTACTTTGATTTTCACTTCATATTGAATTTGCAGTTCATCATAGATGTGAAAAGAACTTTGATAACACAGTGACCACCTCTCAAACCCTGGAAGACAAGAGGAGATGACTACAGCCCTGAGGAAGTTGTTACATTTATATAAAATAAATAGGAAAAGGAAGACTTTCTCCACTCCTCATACGCCATGTCACTTGCTCCAGTTTGTCCAGTCCTGCTACCAAGTTGTCCTGATGGTCATATTCCTGACTGACCAATCTAGCCACAAAACACATCATAATATACCAGGAAAATCTATCTGGCCTAGAGACAGTAAAGACCTTGCCTGAACATGTTTTCTACAGCATGTGATTTCCATGAATTGTTAATGACTTGTCCACTGAGGATAGAGTTTGTGTCTACCTCACACAAAGTTACTGTCGTGAATAAGGGATGACACGACAAACTCACTGTTGCTGACAGACTGGCAGAAAGAAGCTCACTATGACCTGAGGGTGGACAACTATTCTCTTCAATGCCTCTGACTTTGGCCCTGTGCACATGTGAAGCTAATCAGAACACATTGATGCTTCCCTAAAATTTCACAGAATCCCTTATTTTATTTACATAAGTGAATGCTCAAAGAGATTCCTAGTTTCTTTAAAAAGTTATTTTAATTCTATAGTAAAAGTTAACTTTGATTCAAACTCTCGAGTCTTGTGCCTATTCCTGTTTCCCAAAAGCACATTAAATGAGAGGCCTGACTGTCAGGAAATAGGATTGGCAGGTGATGGTGGACAACCTTGTCCTGGTTATTTATTTCTCTTTTCTCTCCATTCCACCTTTTCCTTCTCCCTTCTTTTTCCTTGTGACTGGATTTCTGTGTGAAACAATGTCTGTCCTGAAGCCTGGTAGTACTTATGTTGTCCAGGCTGACAGGGAACTTAGAAAAAAAACATATGTTCCTGCCTCCCAGGTGCTGTGATTAAAGACTTTTTGGGTACTATGGCTGGAAACTTTGACATTTATCCTTTCACATTGACTCAGCACTTGTTTGCAACACACAGAGAGTAAATAAGGCTATGCATTAACAGATTTCCATGTGAGAGTTATCTACAATGTATCTTGATGACATTTAGTCCTTGCTGCCCTCTTGCATGCTTCCCCAATTAAAAAAAAGAGGAAGTCTCTCCTCTTATGGTTTGATCTTGAAAATATCATCCTAAGTGAGGTAACCCAGTCACAAAAGAATACACATGGAATGCAATCTCTGATAAGTGGATATTAATTAGCCCAGAAGCTCTGAATACCCAAGGCATAAATAGCATAACAAATGACTCCCATGAAAGAGGGCCCTGATCCTGGAAAGGATTGATCTAGCATTGGAGGGGAGTATCAGGAGAGAGAAAAAGGAGGGAGGTGATTGGAGAATGGGTGGAGAGAAGAAGGTTTATGGGACATATGGGGAGGGGGGATCTGGGAAAGGGGAAATCATTTGGAATGTAAACAAAGAATAAAAAAATAAAAATATAAAAAAAGAAATGCACATCTCTCTCTCTCTCTCTCTCTCTCTCTCTCTCTCTCTCTCTCTCTTTCTCTTTCTCTCCCCCTCCCTCTCTCTCCTCCTCTCTGTACATGAGTGTTTGTTTCTCTATATGAGTTTACTGTGTGTTTCTATCCTGAGAAACACCTATGCTAGATATTCTCTGGAGTTAAGGAGCACTTTCAGGCATCAGGTATTTCCTACTATCATGTGGGATCCCAAGATCAAACTCTTCTTGTCAGGCATGGTTGCAAGGGCTGTCTTCCTGGAAGCCAAGGGGCCTGTATCATTTAAAAAACCTGCCTTGTTTAATCAGGGTGTCTTGCACATCTTCTTGTGACATCCTATAAATTCTGGGCAAAATCCCACCTCATACCCCCAAACAGTTGCTATTAATAGCTCGTCTGCTAAGGCTAGAGCAGGAGCTTCTTTCATATGCATGATAGAATACTGAAAAGCCTTTACTTTTTAAAGCTGGAGTGGAAGTAAACACAGCTGCTGGGCTTTTATGAATGCAATTGCTTGTCCTGTCCAGAACAGAGGTTAACACAGCAATACTCCCCACCCTCCATCTATTATACTGTTTCTGGGTTATGTTACACCATGCCCTCTGAGTGGTGAGGTCTGGTGTTTATCTGTGTTCTATAAATTACTTATTTGGGATCAAACACTCAACATTTAGTCTCTACAATATAAGGAGTAAATAAATCTATACATTAACAGATGCAAAAGGAGTTTCTGTGACCAATGGGAAAAGTAGCACTAATCTATGGACATAACCACATTCAGGAAGGAGACTGACATGTCCAAAATAGCATTTGTTTGTTTCCTCTTGGTCAATGTATGGGATTAGGATGAGATTTAGAGCCTGTTATGCTTGTCTCTAGAGGGGCCCTGACAGATACAGATGAGAAAACTAGCAGCCATCCATTGGACTGAGCATGAGGTTCACAATGGAGGAGTTGGAGGGTGGACTGGAGGAAGTGGGGTAGGGTTGCAGCCCCATGGGAAGAATGATGATTTGGTCAACCACACACCCCAGGGCTCCCAGAGACTAAGCCATCAACCCAGGAGTACACATGGTTCCAGCCAAAAATGTGGCAGAAGAATGCCTTGTTGGTCATCAGTGGCAGGTGAGGTCCTTGGTCCCTAAGCCCCTCCCCCCTGAGCACCTCCAACTGCCAAGTTCCACAGAGAGAACACTCTAACTGCCCTACAGGCTGGCCTCAGTCTCCCCATCCACACTCCATCCTTACAGAGTAGCCCAAGCACAGAAGTCAAAATCGCAGCCATCCCTACCCTGGAAAGCTCTGTGCCCAACCCCACGAACAGGTTTATATCCCTGTCGTGTATTAAATTCTTTGTTGCTTTGCATTTGAGCAGAGGCAGACGCACCAGAGGAAGTTAAGTTCGGTTCTTTCTACCAGCCCCATTCTCCCAGGAAGAAGACTCAAACTCAAAATATATTTATAAATACACTCATCATATAGTTAGGCTCATTTCTGACTTGATCATAACAAAAATTAATCCATTTATTCTAATTGATATTCAGCTGTGTGTCTGTTTACCTTTGTTCAGCTAACATGGGCCTGTTTTTTCAGTTTCCCAGGCGCATCTTCCACCCAGCACTCTCCCAGAATTCTTTTTGCCTCCTGTATGCCCGCCTCCTTCATTGTGCCTAAGCTATAGGTCATCAGATTTTAATTGACAGGTACCTCATCCATACAGATAGAAGATATTCTCTCCACACAGCCCTCTGGGTTTTTCCTTCCCAAATAAACTTTGGTGTGTGATTTTTGAGCTATGTGACTCTATAGAATTCCTTGCCTTCTGATTGCCAGGTTACTTTTCTATCCCTGTTGTAACATGTACAGGGGGTTCCATCTCATATGACATCGCCTGAACTCAGATTGTTTAGTTACTCCCACATCTTTTGTGTCACTATTGCTGTGGCATATTTTCAGTCAAGATATTAAAAATAATTATGTCTTTCTTGGTTATATAAGCATAAGTGTTTTTGCATGAATGTGTGTGTGTGTGTGTGAGTGTGTGTGTGTGTGTGTGTGTGTGTGATGTGTATTCATATGTATGGATGCTGGTGCATGCCACAATGTACATCTGAAAATCACAGGACAACCTAGAGTATCTGCCTTCATGTTCCACCATTTTGGAGGCAGGGTCATATGATAATTTTTCTGCTGTGTATGCCAAGCTAGCTGGACCATGGGGTCTGGGGATTCAGTCTCTGCCTCCCATCTCCCCAGTAGTGTTGGGGTTGTAGACAATTACTCTATATGTCTAGCATTCACATGGGCTCCAGGCATACAAACTCTGTCAGTCCTCACTGTTGTACATAAGGCACCTTGACCTAATGAGCCACTCCTCATTAATATTAATAACATTAATATTAATAACATTAATAAGCTTCTACAGGAACACTTTTTCAGCTTGATGTGTTTGAGAGCCTGGGGAAAGCAGCCATCTTTGTTATTCACTGCTATAAACAGAACATAGCCTAGCAGAGTACCTTGCACACAACAAGTGTCAAGCAGTATCTAAGCTAGCTTGAAGGAGAGAATTTTACATTTAAAAAGAAAAAACAAAAGAAACACCCACAAATGCACTATAATCATTATAAGAGAATCATAGAAAATTCTAGAAAGAGCTATAAAATGCTAACAATGCTGATTTGGGTAGCACGTCCAACCTCTTTAGACCCCACTTGTCCATTATTTGTGTTAATGCAGCTTCGCAACACTTTTAATCAGGAAATAATGAGTGGGAAATGATAAAGGAGTCAAGTAGGGCAGAACGGCCCCATTAAATTCCGACCCACTGTCCACCATTGCTCCTCACTCCCACTCTCATGAGATAAGAAGGAGACAAGAACAACCAACTAAAGGGGGAAGAACAGTGAGCACAGCCCAGGTAAGACATCATTTGTAGCTACACTTCCTTGGATATAATTTCTATCATTTGGTCCCATACTCCAAGGAGACTAGAAAGTGCAGGAGACTACAGATGAAGTTAAAATGGCCCTTACTGGACAACCATAGCATCTGGCTATGGGGTAGATAAGAACCCACTGATCCTGACTGGATAATCAGAGCATCTGGCTACACCGTAGACAAGAACTCATTGGTCCTGAGTGGACAACTCCAGCATCAGCCTGTCAGGTAGACAGGAGTCCACTGAACTAGTCTTGTGAACTTTGAACTTTTACATAATAAAACACTTTATTAATGCATCTTGTAATTAGCAGCCTTGGTTAATGATTATTTTCCCTTGATCTCCATTCCTATAATAGCCACATACAGCAAACATGATTGAAAAGCCAGATCATCCAGAAAGGGAGATGACACATCTTTTACGACTCATAATTTAATCATTCATCTATAGAGAGGCAAGTTTACAACCAGGTCAACAAAGAAGAAATACTTTTCAGTAACTCTCACCTGCATACACACCGATAAACCATGAGCACAACAGGGCTGGTCCAGTTTGCTCTCTTATCATCTTATCACAGAGTTTCTTCAGGGATAATGGAAGCATTAACACTGTAATTCATCCTTCCTTCTTTCCTTCCTCCCTCCCTTCATTCCTTCCTTCCACGTGAAGAATCCCACTCGCTCACTTCTTCCCCTGCCTGTATAAGTTCCCTGAGAAAATACAGTTTACTAGGTCTTGAGCAGTTAATTTGACTTGACCTCGTTCTTCACGTCTCCTGTTTCTGTTTCTCTGCCCTTCTCTTCTAGGGTCCCCTGTCGAAAATCCCCGCGGGGCAGGGCAACTCTCATAAAATGCTCCCTTGTTTCCTTGCCTTCTTTCCTTCTTCCTTTCTCTCATTTTTCCCTTGAAGAAGCATTTTAACTTACTGCAACTCCTATAGGCTTGAGTTTAAGGCCCGTGTGCTGAGTCCAGAGGCACTGATCAATTGCTGTGATTTCATGTCAGTGTTTCCCTGGAATATATCCCAAAGAACATGAGCTAATGTGTTTCCTCCCACACTGAGTCAGCTGACAGGGTCCACTTGTCTAAGCCTCTCCTAACTCTACCTCTAACACAGCATCAGGCAGCCACTCTGTGGCTGAGTCTCTGAATCAAGTCAGATTGATATCATTCTGATTCCAGATCTCATTAAGAAAAGCCCTGTGCAAGCAAGGTCCTCTAAATGTAGATGTACACCTATAAAAGGGGGCACCTAGTGCCCATCCTAGGAGACATGAATTCATCCCTGTAGTCTGCTCTTCCATGTATTTTATAGAGCTACACCTTTATAAATAACTTCTTTCAAACTAAGGGGAAATGTAAGCAAAATGTAATGCCCACATAATGACCTCAAATGTCATTTTAGAAAGTAAGGAAGCAGGAAGCAGGAGAAAGACAAGGAAGATAAACAAAGAAGACATTCTACATCATAAAAGTCAGTGTGACAGAATGTCCCCCAGGGTTTCCCTGCTAAGTTAGTGCTGCCTGAGCCACATAATCAACTGAGCATCCTTGCCCTCAGGAAACCTCAGTCTGCTAACAGTGACTGACACCTCTCTCTCCTCTGGGTTTTTCAGTAAGTTTTGAGTGGCTGCAACTACCTCATCAATATGCACATCTGCACCTATAAAGTTTCTATCTTCAAACAGAAACCACTGGGTGTCCTCAGGGCAGAAATCACCTCCCCAGAGGGAAGCAAAATCAAAGGTGGAGAGGGGCAAACACAGGCTTTCTGGTTTTTCTGGTTCTCATATCACCTAGAAGCAGCTAGTTGCAACCTTAACTTCCATCCTAGCAGCAGGCTCTGGGATTTACTTGGGCTCCTTGCCCTGCCAGAGGCATCAGAGGAGCTCACTGAGGCTGTGGTGCAAATCTGAGACTCCATATGATCCTCTCACCACCCACTCTTACTTTGAAGCCCCGATTTTTTAACTCCTTCTTGACTCCTCTTTGGGGTAGGTAGAACCCGAAGGTAGCCTAGGGGAAAGAGGCCTGGCTTGTGGGTGAGGGACAGGAGTTGCTGAAGGGGGGGCTGGAGATAGCCATGGAAAGTGTGCTCTTTAGTCAGCTGTGATCCCAGCATCCCTTCCAAGTCCGAAGGACCAAGACCACTTCCTCTTTGAAGCAGGCAGTGGCCAGTGAGTGGGATTAGGGCTGAGAAGCAGCCCCTTAGCACTCCCAGTCACTGCAGCATCTTTTAAGGACCCCTCAAAGGGACCAAAATCTGTCGGTCAGCTGGACCAGAACTCAGTGTCACCTGGGGGTTAAATAGTAGGTTATAGTTTCTGCTAAGGGGTGCGGCGGGAAATGCAGGAGGTGATGGCGGGGTCCGGGCGAGGAGAGGAGCCGAGATGCACAGGAACTAGAGGGCGGAGAGCTCGGGACCGCCCGGCTCTGGCCCTTCCCCGCTGGACAGAACCGGGATCCAGGGCGGCGCTGCAGGTCCTAGGCCTGCTGAGGGCCAGGTGGAGCCTGCGTGTGCTCGGGTCCCAGTTTTCCCTGAACCTGCGGCCTGGCTGATGCCCTGGCAGCCGGGATGGGGTGGGGGGAGGCGCCGGCCCCGCATTCCTGCACAGGAAGGTCGTGGGCTCTTCTTGAGTAGGGTGGTGGGGACTGGACCTGCTGGCCAGGCGCTGGTGTCGCCTTCACTCTACTGCTAACTCTTCCCTCCCCACCTCCTTGGAAGGGCTGCAGGCCCTGGTGGTCTAAAACATTTTGTTTAGTTGAGGCAATCCAGTTCTTATAATTCTAAGAGACTTGGCTTTCACTTTTTGGGGACTCTTGTTAATTGAAGTCCTGAGTTACTTAGTGTGTTGAGTTTTGATGCCACCAAACTGTTCAGGTTTTGGATACTTAACGAATCTCAATTCTGTGCCCCTGCAACTTTTTCAAAGAAAGTAATATGCCTTTGAAAGAGTTGAAAGAGGGCTGGAGAGATGGCTCAGCAGTTAAGAGCACTGACTGCTCTTCCTAAGGTCCTGAATTCAATTCTCAGCAACCAAGTGGTGGTTCACAACCATCCATAATGAGATCTGGCTCCCTCTTTTAGAGTGTCTGAAGACAGCTACAGTGTACTTAAACAAGATTAACCATGTTTCCTGTTGTTCTCGCCTCTGTCAGATACGCCTTGTTGGAATTAACATTTTCACTGGCAGAAAACATGAAGATATCTGTCCCTCTACTCACAACATGGATGTTCCAAATATTAAGAGAAATGATTATCAAGTAAGTACTGATCTCGTTCACAGTGTTTCAGAAGTGTATAAATGCCCTCTTTGGTAGTAGTTTTTCAAGACTTGAGAGTAGTTTTATAGAGTATATTCCTTACCAGTTACTAGACTCCTCTTATCTTACACATTAGAGAAATAGTGTTTTGTTTTGTTCTGCTTTTGTTAATATTCTGTGCCTTTTATTGTTGGGAAATAGAGGATCATATATCTCAGACTGGCCTTGAACTCCCTATTCAAGGATAATCTTCAGTTTCTGACCCTCCTGCCTCTGCCTGTGAGTGCTGAGATTATAGGTTGCATCTTCATGGCTGGCTGTCCTGTACTGGAAGCCAAACCCAGGGCTTTGTGCATGCTTTAGGCAAGCAACCTACAGTTGTGCTGTTTCTCCAGCTTCTATTCCTGCATCTTAAAAATGCTGTATTGGACCAGTGAAATGGCTGGGTTAGGCACTGTCTGTGAAGCCTTAGTCTGGACAGAGGTGTTCTGTACTTGTGAGCTGGGAAACGCCTATACCTGCATATATACACTCACTAGATAAATAAATGTAAGTGAGGCAGGAGAATCAGAAAGATTTAGGAAGGTTGGAATCAGCTGCATTCACTCGATGACTTCCTTTTATTCTATCTGTCTTTTAATTCCTTAAGAAGTTTAAAGGAGATTGGTTCCCATTCTGGATCTCCATCATCCAGTGTTACAATTGGGAAAAGCGTCGAATTTTCCCATTGTTCTCCAGCCTTCTGTACTGTTTGTAGAATATGGGACTGGGGGGGTGTCCTTTTCTTGTCCATCATCTTAGGCCTAGGAGGTAGAAGAGGGAGCAAGTAAGGATTTTGATATTTAGCTGTTTCTATTTTGTGGAATAGTTTGAAGTGCCACGGTCACCCCAGCTGGGTATGGAGGTCCCTGTGATGAGGGTCCTTGATGTCCAGGTGGGTAAGGATTCAGCTGTGAGAAACAGAAACACAGAGGCAGCTTGAATCTGAGGGTATTTTGCAGCTCTCAAACAGGGGTTTTTATACATTAAAAATCAAATGTAGCAACTCTGAAACCGTATCCAGTGAAACAATGACTAACACCAACAAAAGTCATTTGGCACAGTAAAATACAAACATCATCTGAGCATTACAACTCTGAAAGTACATCAGTGTAGTGAATCAGAAACAGGACAGGTAACATCATTATTATTAATATAAATCATTAAAATATAACAATTCTAAAAGGATGTATTCAATAGGGCGGTCATCCAAGGCTAATGGCATATTCCCAAGAACAGGTTAATAAATCTATATGTTCAGTGCTCTCCAATGTCATAAGTGTAGCCATATGAAATTTTATTATTGGGAAAGTTTTCATCTATCATAATAATTTTATAAATGATTTAAAAAGTAAAGCATTGCTTTGCCTGGAGATACAGTCATGTTAGTGATCCCATCTTAAGGGATAGTTTCATACCCATTGTTCTTGCTTAGGATCATGGTCTAG
Organism: Apodemus sylvaticus; assembly: GCF_947179515.1. Taxonomy (NCBI): domain Eukaryota; kingdom Metazoa; phylum Chordata; class Mammalia; order Rodentia; family Muridae; genus Apodemus; species Apodemus sylvaticus. The sequence continues at coordinate 2,843,475 of NC_067491.1, forward strand.
GCTCCCAGGAACCTGTAACTAAGGAATGAAAGAGAACGGAACAGGAATGTTGTCATGAGAACTAGGGCTCAGTATGTTTGCTCCAGGGGAGAGTTCCACAACTGGCTCCAGTAGACCTCTTTCTTTTGAAGTTGAATTCTCAGTCTGTGGAACTTGTCAAACAGATTCTCCTGGTGTTGGTGTGGCATTGAAGGTTATTGGTATTAGGTCTTTGTTGAAGATCTGATAGAACTCTGCATTAAACCCATCTGACTGATCCTGGGCTTTTTTACTTTTTTTTTTTGATTGGGAGACTATGAATGACTACTTCTATTTCTTTAGTGGGTTTTGGATGGTTTAGATAATTTATCTGATCCTGATTTAGCTTTGGTACATGGTATGTTTCTACATAATTATACATTTCATCTAGATTTTCCAGTTTTCTTGAGTATAGGTTTTGTAATAGGATCTGACGATTTTTTGAATTTCCTCAGTATCTGTTGTATGTCTCCCTTTTCATTTCTGATTTTGTTGATTTGGATACTGTCTCTGTGACCGCTGGTGAGTTTGTGCAAGGGTTTATCTATCTTGTTGGTTTTTACAAATAACCAGCTCCTGGTTTTGTTGATTCTTTGTATATTTCTTTTTGTTTCCACTTGATTGATTTCAGCCATGTGTTTGATTATTTCCTGCCTTCTACTGCTCTTGGGTATATTTGCTTCTTTTTGTTCTAGAACCTTCGAATGTGCTGTCATGCTGCTAGTGTATGCTCTTTGCTGTTTCTTTTTGGAGGCATTCAGAGTTATGGGTTTTCCTATTAGCACTGTTTTCATTGTGTCCCATAAATTTGGGTATATTGTGCCTTCATTTTCGTTAAATTCTAAAATGTCTTTAATTTCTTTCTTTCTTTCTTCCTTGACCAAGTTATCATTGAGTAGAATGTTGTTCAGTTTCCATGTGTATGTGGGCTTCCTCTTGTTTTTGTTGTTATTGAAGACAATCCTTAGTCCCTGGAGATCTGATAGGGTACATGCATGGGATTATTCCAATCTTCTTATATCTGTTGAGGTCTGTTTTGTGTCCAAGATGAGTATATGGTTACTTTTGGAGAAGGTACCATGAGGTGCTGGGAAGAAGGTATATTCTTTTGTTTTAGGACAAAATGTTCTATAGATATCTGTTAAATCCATTTGGTTCCTAAATTCTGTTAGTTTCACTCTGTCTCTGTTTAGTTTCTGTTTCCATGATCTGTCCATTGATGAAAGTGGGCTCTTGAAGGCTCTCCCTATTATAATGTGAGGTGCAATGTGCACTTTAGTAAAATTTCTGTTATGAATGGGGGTATTCTTACATTTGGAACATAGATGTTTAGAATTGAGAGTTCATCTTGGTAGATTTTTTCCTTTGATGAGTATGAAGTACCCTTGCTTACATTTTTTGATTACTTTAGGTTGAAAGTCTATTTTGGAACATTTTCTTGGAAAATTTTTTTCTAGCCTTTTATTCTGAGGTAGTATCTGTTTTTGTGCCTGAAGTGGGATTCCTGTATGCAGCAAAATGTTGGGTCCTTTTTACATATCCAGTCTGTTAGTCTATGTCTTTTGATTGGAGAATTGAGTCAATTGATATTAAGAGATATTAAGGAAAAGTGATTGTTGCTTCCTGTTATTTTTGTTATTAAAGGTGGAGTTTTGTTTATGTGGCTTTCTTCCTTTTGGTTTGTTAAAAGAAGATTATTTTCTTTCTTTTTCTAGGGTGCAGTTCCCTCCTTTTTGAGGTTTCCATTCATTATCCTTTGAAGGACTGGATTTGTGGAAAGGTACTGTGTAAATTTGTTTTTGTCATGGAATACCTTGGTTTCTCCATCTATGGTAAAGTTTTTCTGGGTATAGCAGCCTGGTTTGGCATTTGTGTTCCCTTAGGGTTTGTATGACATCTTTTCAGATTCTTCTGGCTTTCATAGTCTCTGTCAAGAAGTCTGGTGTAATTCTGATTAGTCTGCCTTTAAATGTTACTTGACCTTTTTCCCTTACTGCTTTTAATATTATTTCTTTCTTTAGTGCATTTGGTGTTTTGATTATTATGTGTCAAGAGGAATTTCTCTTCTGGTCCAATCTATTTGGAGTTCTGCAGGCTTCTTGTATGTTCATGGGTATCTCTTTCTTTAGATTGGGGAAGTTTTCTTCTATAATTTTGTTGAAGACATTTACTGGCCTTTTAAGCTGGAAATCTTCATTCTCTTCTATACCTATAATCTTTAGGTTTGGTCCTTTCATTGTGTCCTGGATTTCCTGAATGTTGTGGGTTAGGAGATTTTTGTATTTTGCATTTTCTTTGAGTGTTGTGTCAGTGTTTTCTATGGTATATTCTGCACCAGAGATTCTCTCTACTATCTCTTCTATTCTGTTGGTGATGCTTGTTTATATGACTCCTGATTTCTTTCCTAGGTTTTGTATCTCCAGAGTTGTTTCCCTTTGTGATTTTTTTTATTGTTTCTCCTTCCATTTTTATATCCTGGATGGTTTTGTTCAATTCCTTCACATGTTTGGTTATGTTTTCCTGTAATTCTTTAAGGGAGTTATTTATGTCCTTCTTGAAGTCCTCTATCAGCATCATGAGCTGTGAATTTAAATCCAAATCTTTCTTTTCAAGTGGGTTGGAGTATCTAGGACTTCCTGTTGTGTTGCCATGCTGCCTTGCTTTCTGTTGATAATGTTCTTATTTTGCCTCTCACCATCTGGCTATCTCTGGTGTTAGTTGGTCCCTCCTAACAGCAGCTACTAATCAGGGGAAACTGCAGGCACTGAGTTCTTCCTGGTTGGTGATTCTGCACATACTAGAGAAAAGTGCTGTGATTAAATGAAGCAGTATACAAGGTTGCACTCTAACTTATGACCATGGAGGTGTTTTCTGGGACCACATCACATATATTCTCCTCTGCCCATGATCATAGCCTTCATATTATTTTAGAAGGTATGAAGTTGATACTGACATTATCAATTAAATAATTTAAGGTATGTTCTCATAAGTTCGTCAATCGTGTTGAGGACAGATATCAATGATACAATATTTTCAGTTTGGGGGGATAAATTTTCTGGTCATCCATAAATACTATTCCTGAATATCCACTTCAAAAATTGTGAAAAAATGAAATGTTTAGAAGAGAATAATAGGGTAAATTTGGATTTCACCCCTGATCAGTCACTGTAAGCTCCCAGCATAGAAAATATTAGTTAGTGTCTGATGCAGGCTCAAAATAGGTGAATGTCCAGGCTGTCTGTCAATCTGTCATCCTTCTTGTTATTTCTACTCAACTCACTTTCAGTCCACACTTGAAAATACTCACATTTTTTAGAAGATAGTAATCAACTCATTTGAATGAAAAATGAATATATATATAAATATATATATATATATGTTTATATCCTCATAGTGTGCCTTTCAAGTGTAGTTGGTATATGTAAGAGAAATTTACTTTAATTTTTGAGAGTAAAGAAAACTAAAATGAATGTTTTTCTTGAAAGACCATATATGTGTCCTGATTCTGCTGTCTAGTGAATAAAAAGTTAAATTATTTTGAGGATGTCTTTCATGTTATGTTAAGAGCATTATTAGTTTCATAGGAGATGATCATCATTATTTCCATTTGCAAGGAAGGTAATTACTTATCAGACATTTAAATTGGAGATTTCAGTTTTATGTATTTCTTCTGAATTTTGGTTCATATATACAGATATATATGTATGTTTACAATTAGATGTCTTGAGGTGAAAAGAAAATATAAGTACAAATGTTTCATTTGATTTGACATTTGTTTGTTGTTTGTTTATGAGTGTGCATGTGTATCCTTTAGTAAATATTATATATTCCCGTATTTTGAGTGTTATATGGTACATGAAATAGTGTGGGAAATTTTCTCTGTAGCATCATGTTTCAAAAATATCACACATTTGAAGAGTATGTGTATATGTATATGTATATATGTATATGTATATACACAAGATTTTTGATTCAGGGTTTATATTGTGTCATTTGCCTCCTGATCCGAGACAGTATCTTCAGATTTGGACCAACATATTAGCTTAACAGTGTCCAATACAGATTTATATACCCAAGTGAGCACACACACACACACAAACACACACACACTCACACATATACACACATTCATACACAAAGAGGTAATATTCACCCTATCATGAAGTAATAGAACATCACACATCTGGGAAGTATTCTGTCAAAAGTTAGAAGGGAAAAGAGAGAACAACCACAACAAAAAATAATTATGAACTATTACGTATGTGAATTTTACAAAGGACAAATTTTATAGAAAAGGAATTATGAAATCAGGAAATCAAGATTTGATTTGCTTCCAAGATTATTGTTTCTTATAAACACGTGATAAGATCAGAATGCTTGATGGGAAGACATATTTCTAATTACTTGTTTAAATTATTGAGACAAATAATCATCTTTTTGGACACTTGTATGAGATATGCTTTGTGTGTTTACTAAAGGAGCCATTGTAGTGAGCTGACGTTACTTCTTAGCATACAAAGAAGGGCAATGGAAAATGAATTTTATCCAGTTAGACAATATTTCTATATCATTTATTTTAGAAAAATTATTTAATGTGGTTAAGTAAAGTACAAAATTTTAACTAATATTTTATGGTATGGTCATTGTGGAAATAAATAAAAATGCTTACTAATTCACAATATTTAAGGAAGAAATCTTGATACATAGTTTTCTAAAAATGCCATATATATATATATATATATATATATATATATATATATATATATATGGCCATATTCACAGTATATTCATTTTCAACCTTCTTCAATCAGAAAACAATCAGGCTATGTCTGTTTGTGAGCACTGAGAAGCTCATATTCAGTACCGTCTTTCACACATGCTTTGTTGAATTCCATCTACCCTGGCTTGAACTGTGCCTGAAGTTCTCTGTTCTGGGGCAGGAGCAACAGGATTATTTCCACCAGCAATACCAACTACAATGGAAATCAAACTAACAGAGATACTTGATTCTTTTTCTAGGAGTAAGAACAAGTTTAAGATAAAATGTATCATCCCACTGGATAACCTGTGGGCTGTGGATAATGTGGACCTAGTCAGAAAACAAGCAAACCTGTCCAGCAAGAACATTTCCTGCCCACTGGAAATTTTTTGGCCACCTTTCTGTAAGACCAACACTCTGGACCAGTATTCACAGGAAGAGAGCTGTAGAAATTGTTGGGCAACTTAATGCTTCCTAATTCACAGATCAAGCCAATTAACCAGGATGTTTACAAAATCCAGTTTAGTTTGATTTTATACAAGGTGACAACTCCAACTTTACCCTTCTATGATGACCCCATTTTGTCTATAATTTCCACAACATACATTTCACATCTAAGGATATACCTTAGTTTTTGATCTGTGATGTTCATCAGGATTCCAAAAGATTCAAAAAGACAAATGGAGGAACATTGTCTTCTAAGAAGGATGTGGACAAAACAGAACAAAGCAAAACATATCCTCCACTTTCTTTGCTCCATAATGTCTGGTATTATTTAGGCTTTGAAAATAAACAAATTGATTTTTCTCCAATAATACTGCATAGAATAGCTAAATTTAACAAATACCTCTGATACTCCCCAGCTAATTTCCATAAAAATAGTATTTAATTGAACAGATAAAAATGGTTACTCATAGAATGCTCAAGTATTTGAAGGTCGGTGTAGCAGGCTATCACTGGTGGCATATTGTCGATTGATAAGGATAAAGGTCAAGGGATAAGGTTCCATCAGATCCTCAGATGAGCTCATGTTGATCTGCCTTAGCTCAATGGCCAGGCTCTTCCAAGCCTTCCTCACTTTTCACTCCTCTTCCCGACTTTTCTCCCACAGCTTCACACCTCTGAATCTGCCCTCAGCTTTTGTGCTCAGTCACCTTAGTCCAAGCTCAGCACCCTAAATCTACCCTCAGCTTAATTATGTTTCTAATCTCCTGCCTGCAACCTCATACCAGGTGTGGGAGTAGCCAATGGCCAATACTCCTAAGATCTCACATGGCTGGTGACTCTTTCTCCCTCTGTAGCTGGTGAATCTTTTGCTCCTCCCCTGAATCTGCTAGCCTTATTGTAGTGAAGCTGGAAATCCTGACTAGTCCAACCAGCTCATTGGCCAATAGGATCTTTATTGACAGATGAAGAGGCAGTTAGGTAACAGGACCTTCAGGGTTCACATGCAGATTCCTGATCAAAGTGTTGGAACCAACCCCTACATATCACCAAGCACCTGTGAGGTTTCCACTTGTGTCAGTTTTTATTTTAGTGATATGTGATGTGTTATATATATATGTGTGTATGTATATGTATGTATATATATATGTATATGTGTATGTATGCATATATGTACATATACACATAAGTGCATATAGATTAGTATTTATATGTGCACATATGCATGTATATATACATATATGTATAATGTATGTATATAAATGCACATATGTATGTTTGTATATATACATATATAAAAGTATGTGTATATATGTATATGCATATATATCCATATTTATATATACATATGCACATAAGTATGTTTATATATACACACACTCACACAAGTGTGAGTGTGTGTGTGTGTGTGTGTGTGTTTATGTTGGTGTAGGTTGAGGGGCACAGACAAAATCCACCCTTCTTTTTTTTTTAATATTTTTATTTTCTATATTCTTTGTTTACATTCCAAATGATTTCCCCTTTCCTGGATCCCCCCTCCCCATATGTCCCATAAACCTTCTTCTCTCCATCCCTTCTCCAATCACCTCCCTCCTTTTTCTCTGTCCTTATATTCCCTTCCAATGCTAGATCGGTCCTTTCCAGGATCAGGACCCTCTCCATACTTCTTCATGGGAATCATTTGTTATGCGATTTGTGCCTTGGGTATTCAGGGCTTCTGGGCTAATTAATATCCACTTATCAGAGATTGCATTCCATGTGTATTCTTTTGTGATTGGGTTACCTCACTTAGGATGATATTTTCCAGATCAAACCATTTGCCTAAAAATATTGTGAATTCATTGTTTCTAATTGCTGAGTAGTATTCCATTGTGTAAATATACCACATTTTCTGTATCCATTCCTCCTTTGAGGGACATCTGGGTTCTTTCCAGCTTCTGGCTATTATAAATAAGGCTGCTGTGAACATAATGGAGCATGTGTCTTTATTGCATGCCGGCGAATCCTTTGGGTATATGCCCAGGAGAGGTACAGCAGGGTCCTCTGGAAGTCTCATGTCCGGTTTTCTGAGGAACCTCCAGACTGATTTCCAAAGTGGTTGTACCATCTTATAGCCTCACCTGCAGTAGACGAGTGTTCCTCTTTCACCACATCCTCGCCAACACCTGCTGTCTCCTGAGTTTTTGACCTTAGCCATTCTGACTGGTGTGAGGTGAAATCTCAGGGTTGTTTTGATCTGCATTTCCCTAATGACTAATGATGTTGAGCACTTCTTAAGGTGCCTCTTGGCCATCCAAATTCCTTCAGGTGAAAATTCTTTCTTTAGATCTGTACCCCATTTTTAATAGGGTTATTTGGATCCCTGGGATCTAACTTCTTGAGTTCTTTGTATATATTGGATATTAGCCCTCTATCAGATGTGGGGTTGGTGAATATCCTTTCCCAATTTGATGGTTGCCGTTTTGTCCTTTTAACAGTGTCCTTTGCCTTACAGAAACTTTGTAATTTTATGAGGTCCCATTTGTCAATTCTTGATCTTAAAGCATAAGCTATTGGTGATGTGTTCAGGAACTTTTCCCCTGTACCCATGTCCTCAAGGGTCTTCCCCAGTTTCTTTTCTATTAGTTTCAGTGTGTCTGGTTTTACATGGAGGTCCTTGATCCACTTGGAGTGAAGTTTAGTACATGGAGATAAGAATGGATCAATTCGCATTCTTCTGCATGCTGACCTCCAATTGATCCAGCACCATTTGTTGAAAAGGCTATCTTTTTTCCACTGGATGTTTTTGGCTCCTTTGTCGAAGATCAAGTGACCATAGGTTTGTGATTCATTTCTGGGTCTTCATTTCTATTCCATTGGTCCACTTGTCTGTCACTGTGCCAATACCATGCAGTTTTTAACACTATTGCTCTGTAGTATTGCTTAAAGTCAGGGATACTGATTCCCCCAGAATTTCTTTTGTTGTTGAGAATAGTTTTAGCTATCCTGGGTTTCTTGTTATTCCAGATGAAACTGAGAATTGCTTTTTCTAACTCTGTGAAGAAATGAGTTGGGATTTTGATGGGGATTGCATTGAATCTGTAGATTGCTTTTGGCAAGATGGCCATTTTAACTATATTAATCCTGTCAATCCACGAGCATGGCAGATTTTTCCATTTTTTGAGGTCTTCTTCGATTTCCTTCTTCAGAGACCTGAAGTTCTTGTCATATAGACCTTTCACTTGTTTGGCTAGAGTCACACCAAAATACTTTATATTGTTTGTGGCTATTTTGAAGGGTTTCATTTCCCTAACTTCTTTCTCAGCCTGCTTATCCTTTGAGTATAGAAGGCGACTGATTTGCTTGTGTTGATTTTATAACCAGCCACTTAGCTGAAGTTGTTTATCAGCTGTAGGAGTTCTCTGGTGGAGGTGTTCGGGTCACTTAAGTAGACTATCATGTCATCTGCAAATAGTGATAATTTGACTTCTTCCTTTCCAATTTGTATCCCCTTGATCTCCTTATGTTGTCTAATTGCTCTAGCTAGAACTTCAAGTACTATATTGAAAAGATATGGAGAGAGAGGACAGCCTTGTCTAGTCCCTGATATTAGTGGGATTGCTTCAAGTTTCTCTCCTAAATGGATGTTTGATGTTGGCTACCGGTTTGCTGTATATTGCTTTAATGATGTTTAGGTATGGGCCTTGAATTCCTGTTCGTTCTAATACTTTTAGCATGAAAGGATGCTGGATTTTGTCAAATGCTTTCTATGCATCTAATGAGATGATCATATTTTTTTTCTTTGAGTTTGTTTATGTAGTGGATAGCATTGATGGATTTCCTTATATTAAACCATCCCTGCATCCCGGGGATTAAGCCTACTTGATCATGGTGGATGATCGTTTTGATGTGTTCTTGGATTTGGTTGGTGAGAATTTTATTAAGTATTTTTGCATCAATATTCATAAGGGTAATTGGCCTGAATTCCTCTTTCTTTGTTGGATCTTTGTGTGGTTTTGGTATCAGCGTAATTGTGGCTTCATAGAACAAGTTGGGTAGAGTTCCTTCTATTTCTATTTTGTGGAATAGTTTGAAGAGTATTGGTGTTAGGTCTTCCATGAAGGTCTGATAGAATTCTGCACTGAAGCCATCTGGTCCCATGCTTTTTTTGGTTGAGAGACTTTCTATGACCCTTTTTATTTCTTCGGGTGTTATGGGACTGTTTAGATCTATTTGATCCTGATTTAGTTTTGGTGTAGGATATCTGTCTAGGAAACTGTCCATTTCCTTCAGATTCTCCAGTTGTGTTGAGTATAGGCTTTTGTAGTAGGATCTAATGATTTTTTTGAATTTCCTCAGTATCTATTGTTATATCTCCCTTTTCATTTCTAAGTTTGTTAATCTGGATACTGTCTTTGTGTCCTTTGTTTAGTCTGGCTAAGGGTTTATCTATATTGTTGATTTTCTCAAAGAACCAGCTCCTGGTTTTGTTGATTCTTTGTATGGTTCTCTTTGTTTCCTATTGATTGATTTCTGCCTTGAGTTTGATGATTTCCTGCCTTCTACTCCTCCTGGGTGAAATAGCTTCTTTTTGTTCCAGGGCTTTCAGATGTGTCATTAAGCTGTTAGTGTATGCTCTCTCCATTTTCTTTTTGGAGGCACTCAGGGCTATGAGTTTTCCTCTTAGCACTGCTTTTATTGTGTCCCATAGATTTGGGTATGTTGTGTCTTCATTTTCATTAAGTTCTAAAAAGTCTTTAATTTATTTCTTTATTTCTTCCTTGACCAAGGTATCATTGAGTAGAATATTATTCATTTTCCATGTGTATGTGGGTTTTCTGTTGTTTTTGTTGCTATTGAAGACCACTTTTACTCCATAGTGATCTGATAGGAGGCATGGGATTAGTTCGATCTTCTTATATCTTGTTATATTTGTCTTGTGACCAATTATATGGTCGATTTTGGAGAAGGTACCATGAGGTGCTGACAAAAAGGTATATTCTTTTGCTTTAGGACAGAATGTTTTATATATATATATATATATATATATATATATATACACATATATATATACACATATATATACACATATATACATATATATACATATATATACATATATATATACATATATATATGTGTGTGTATGTATATACATATATATATATATATCTGTTAAATCTAATTGGTTCAAAGCTCAATTAGTTACATTATGTCCCTGTTCAGTTTCTGTTTTCCTGATCAGTCCATTGAGGAAAGTGCAGTGTTGAAGTCACCCACAATTATTGTGTTAGGTGCAATGTGTGCTTTGAGCTTTAATAAAGTTTCTTTTATGAATGAAGGTGCCCTTGCATTTGGAGCATAGATGTTCAGGATTGAGAGTGCTTCTTGTTGTATTTTTCCTTTGACCAGCAAGAAGTGTCCCTCAGAGTCTCTTTTGATGACTTTGGGTTGAAAGTCAATGTTATCTGATATTAGAATGGCTATTCCAGCTTGTTTCCTGAGACCATTTGCTTGTAAAATTGTCTTCCAGCCTTTTACCCTAAGGTAGTGTTTGTCTCTGACCCTGAGGTGTGTTTCCTGTATGCAGCAAAATGTAGGGTCCTGTTTATGTATCCAGTCGGTTAGTCTATGTCTTTTTATTGGGGCATTGAGTCCATTGATATTAAGAGATATTAAGGAATAGTGATTATTACTTCCTGTCATTTTTTTATGTCATTTTTAAAATTTGATTGGTTAACTTCTTTTGAGTTTGATGAAAGAAGGCTACTATCTTCCTTTTTCCAGGGTGAAGATTCCTTCCTTGTATTACTGTTTTCCTCCTATTATCCTCTGTAGGGCTGGGTTTGTGGATAGATATTGGGTAAACTTGATTTTGTCGTGGAATATCTTGTTTTCTCCATCTATGGTGATTGAGAGTTCTGTTGGTTATAGGAGTCTTGGCTGACATTTGTGTTCTCTTAGAGTCTGCATGAGATCTGCCCAGGATCTTCTAGCTTTCATGGTCTCTGGTGAGAAGTCTGGTGTGATTCTGATAGGTCTTCCTTTATATGTTACTTGGCCTTTCTCTCTTACTGCCTTTAATATTCTTTCTTTGTTTAGTGCATTTGGGGTTTTGATTATTATGTGACAGGAAGTATTTCTGCTCAGGTCCAGTCTGTTTGGAGTTCTGTAGGCTTCTTGTATATTCATAGGCATCTCTCTCTTTAAGTTAGGAAAGTTTTCTTCCATAATTTTGTTGAAGATACTTGCTGGCCCTTTCTGTTGTAAATCTTCACTCTCATCTATACCTATAATCCTTAGGTTTGGTCTTCTCATTGTATCCTGGATTTCCTGGATGTTCTGGGATACAAGCTTTTTGCATTTTGCATTTTCTTTGACAGTTGAGTCAATGTTTTCTATGGTATCTTCGGCATCTGAGATTCTTTCTTCCATCTCTTGTATTCTGTTGTTTCTATTTGCATCTATGGCCCCTGATATCTTCTCAAGGTTTTCTATCTCCAAAGTTGCCTCCCTTTGTGATTTTTTAGTTGTTTCTACTTCTGTTTTTAGATCCAGGATGGTTTTGCTCAGTTCCATCATTTGTTTGTTTGTGTTTTGCTGTAATTCTTTAAGAGATTTTTGTGTTTCCTCTTTCATGACTTCTGCCTGTTGACTCAAGTTCTCCTGCATTTCTTTAAGATTTTTTTGCCTTTCTTCTTTATTGGCTTCTATCTCTTTTTTAAGATGCTTCTCCACTATCCGAAGTTCTTCAGGTGAAAATTCTTTGTTTAACTCTGTACCCCATTTTTAATAGGGTTGTTTGGTTCTTTGGGGTCTAACTTCTTGAGTTCTTTGTATATATTGGATATTAGCCCCCTATCTGATATAGGGTTAGTGAAGATCTTTTCCCAATTGGTTGGTTGCCGATTTGCCCTTTGATGGTGTTCTTTGCCTTACAGAAACTTTGTAATTTTATGAGGTCCCATTTGTCAATTCTTGATCTTATTGCATATGCTATTGCTGATCTGTTCAGAAACTTTCCCCCTGTACTGATATCCTCAAGGGTCTTCCCCAGTTTCTTTTCTATTAGCTTCAGAGTGTCTGGCTTTATATGTAGGTCCTTGATCCATTTGGAGTTGAGCTTAGTACAAGGAGACAACGATGGATCAATTTGCATGCTTCTGCATGCTGACCTCCAGTTGAACCAGCAGCATTTGTTGAAAAGGCTATCTTTTTTCCATTAGATGTTTTCCACCCCTTTGTCGAGTATCAAGCGGCCATAGGTGTATGGGTTCATTTCTGGATCTTTAATCCTGTTCCATTGATCCACCTGCATGTCACTGTACCAATACCATGCAGTTTTTTTTTTATTCGATATAATTTATTTACATTTCAAATGATTTCCCCTTTTCTAGCCCCCCCACTCCCCGATAGTCCCTTCTCTTCCCCTATCCTCCCTCCCACCCCTTCCCACTTCCCCGTTCTGGTTTTGCCGAATACTGTTTCACTGAGTCTTTCCAGAACCAGGGGCCACTCCTCCTTTCTTCTTGTATCTCATTTGATGTGTGGATTATGTTTTGGGTATTTCAGTTTTCTAGGTTAATAACCACTTATTAGTGAGTGCATACCATGATTCACCTTTTGAGTCTGGGTTACCTCACTTAGTATGATGTTCTCTAGCTCCATCCATTTGTCTAAGAATTTCATGAATTCATTGTTTCTAATGGCTGAATAGTACTCCATTGTGTAGATATACCACATTTTTTGCATCCACTCTTCTGTTGAGGGATACCTGGGTTCTTTCCAGCATCTGGCAATTATATATAGGGCTGCTATGAACATAGTAGAGCATGTATCCTTATTACATGGTGGGGAATCCTCTGGATATATGCCCAGGAGTGGTATAGCAAGATCTTCTGGAAGTGAGGTGCCCAGTTTTCGGAGGAACCGCCAGATTGATTTCCAGAGTGGTTGTACCAATTTGCAACCCCACCAGCAGTGGAGGAGTGTTCCTCTTTCTCCACACCCTCTCCAACACCTGCTGTCTCCTGAATTTTTAATCTTAGCCATTCTGACTGGTGTAAGATGAAATCTTAGGGTTGTTTTGATTTGCATTTCCCTAATGACTAATGAAGTTGAGCATTTTTTAAGATGCTTCTCTGCCATCCGAAGTTCTTCAGGTAAGAATTCTTTGTTTAACTCTGTACCCCATTTTTTAATAGGGTTGATCGGTTTTCTGGAGTCTAACTTCTTGAGTTCTTTATATATATTGGATATTAGCCCTCTATCTGATGTAGGATTGGTGAAGATCTTTTCCCAATTTGTTGGTTGCCGATCTGTCCTCTTGATGGTGTCCTTTGCCTTACAGAAACTCTGCAACCTTATGAGGTCCCATTTGTCAATTCTTGCTCTTAGAGCATACGCTATTGGTGTTCTGTTCAGAAACTTTCTCCCTGTACCGATGTCCTCAAGGGTCTTCCCCAGTTTCTTTTCTATTAGCTTCAGAGTGTCTGGCTTTATGTGGAGGTCCTTGATCCATTTGGATTTGAGCTTAGTACAAGGAGACAAGGATGGATCAATTCGCATTCTTCTGCATGCTGACCTCCAGTTGAACCAGCACCATTTGTTGAAAAGGCTATCTTTTTTCCATCGGATGTTTTCAGCCTCTTTGTCGAGGATCAAGTGGCCATAGGTGTGTGGGTTCATTTCTGGATCTTCAATCCTGTTCCATTGATCCTCCTGCCTGTCACTGTACCAATACCATGCAGTTTTTAACACTATTGCTCTGTAGTATTGCTTGAGGTCAGGGATACTGATTCCCCCAGAATTTCTTTTGTTATTGAGAATAGTTGTAGCTGTGCTGGGTTTTTTGTTATTCCAGAAGAATTTGAGAATTGCTCCTTCTAACTCTGTGAAGAATTGAGTTGGGATTTTGATGGGTATTGCATTGTTTGAACTATTAAAGGAAGTCTGCTGACTTCTAAATTATATAACCAGTGACTTGCTATAACCCAAAAGATCAATGACAAAGAGAACTTAGCAGCAGTGCGGAGGTAATGTGTGGTCAAATATGTGAACAATATCAACAAAATAGAAGTTATATTTGCTTGCACACATTAGAGATTATGTATCCCAGAAATAGTCACTAAAAATAGTGACTGACAACAAAAGTTTCAATTGTTCACAAACATGGAAGACATCCTGAAACAGAAGTATGACTTGGTGAGTCACAGTGGATCATCCTTATGACTATCATCTTTTTATTCCATGTACATTTTTCATTTCTCCCTGAATCTAGGGAAACATTTTAAGCAATATTTCGAATGTTTATTCTTACTTTGATTTTATTCATGGAAGTCCATACATAAGATGCAATTACTCTGTCTGCTTTCTTCATATTTACAAATCTAGTAAGCTTGTTTTAAAATAACTGCCTCTTTGTTCAATCTTTTAGATAAACTCCCAGAACCAAATGCTGCTCTTCTGGGACAACATTTTAGGATTTTATATAAAATTGCATGAAATTCTTCTATTAAGCTAATGCCACCTTACCATCTATATGCTGATATAGCACCATATATCTCATGGCTTCCTAGCTATCACAATAAAGTCCTGGAAATTTTTATTACCTAAAAGGTAATTAGGCATAAAATTTAAACCTGGCTTTGAGAAGCCTTTACAATGAGATAGGAATGTGGGATTATTCTGAGACTCTGGGCTATTTTGTTGTTGATGATGGTTTTGATTTTGCTTTTGTTTCATTTTGTAAAATAAGTAAAACTGTAAATGGTGTTCGTCTGGAGAGGAAAAATCATTGGTGGATTTTAAGTAAGAAAAATATAAATGAGTATTTGAGCTCAATGACTCAGTGTTTTGTCAGTTCTGATATAGAATATCCTTAGATTAAACCAATGATAAAAATGCTGTGAAATGATCAAAAATCCTGGGTACTGAGTTCAGCAATCAAGACTGAATTCTGATATAATTAGTGTAGAATGTGTGAAATTCTACTCATTTTCAATGTGCTTTCTTCAACCAAAGAAAGGCAATATAAAATTAGTGTGGTTAAATATACCGTTGGCCTCTTGATGCTGGTTATGATTGGTTTAGAGAAATTATAGAGTACCATTTTCTATTTGCCTTTCAAAAACTATACTAAAATATCAAAACTTTTACAGTACTGGTATTAAATGTTTATTTTGACTCTCAGTATTTGAATTTCTGAATCATTATTAATTGGTCAACTGCCCATTGACCTGAAAGGAATATATTTTAGGACAGCATAACTGAGAATAAATATTCCTCATATTATATAGGGTCAAATATGAGAAGGAAAAAATAGGATTCAAAAGACCCTGGCATGGGAGATCCATAAGTCTCCAGTTTCCTCCACATAGGCATTATTTCAAATACCTCCTGACATAATAAACCTGAGATTGCGCTCTTCCCATAGCTTCTGCATTGAGCCATCAGAGACATGGGAATGTTTCTGCTCAGATGGGTTTGCCTGTCTCTAGCTTTTTAGTTAGCCCTTGGGAGCTGTGAGTAGGATGGAATCCCACTTAAATGACCAAATTCAAAGCTCATCTTGCCTCCTGTTTCTATAAGGACCCTAACAAGTATGCACAGCCGTGAATGTGTCAAAGACATCCAAAGTTAATCAAATGACCAATGTGTATAACATACACATCACAAGGTGAAAACTGGAAAACATCCTCTTATATCAAATTGGACTATGATGATCTCACTTGAATATCTGACCTTACAATGTTTAAATTTCTGACAAGAAGCCCACCCCTATGGTTTATTAAAGCTAATATTTTCTCACAATTTTGAACTTTTAGCCTCCAAGAGTTTTAAATAAAATGTGATTTGTAACCATGCAAAATGACAGAGACCCTCTGTATTTGCCCTGTTTTATCACAGATTTCCTGGTAACATTTATAATTGAAAACTCTCCAAAATATTTCAGATTAGACATGGTTACAGTGTGGTAAGAAACATCATTTTTTCATCCACGTGGAGCAAATACTTCTTGTTCCCAGAATACTCCATCTATCATCAGCAACATAAAGGAACTAGAACATGGACTCAGCAGCTGCCACAGTAGGAGGACATGGACCCCTGGCCATTGTGCACTGGCGTCCAGTGGCTCCTCTTCTCTAGGAGAGTATTGTAGGTGTGTGTAGATATTCTACTGCCATAACGTAAAACTTAGAGTCATTTAGCACTTAAACTATGAATTATAACAAACAGCAATGAAGAATTTAATAGACCATGTAAAGGGAAACTTCACCTGTGGGTTATAAACTCCTGTTGTAAGAAATAGCCTCCAAATGTTGGTACCTCTTTCCAATGATCATGAATTTATATAAGAGGTAAATCCCAGAAATGAGATTCTGTAATTACTTAAGGATGTGTCACTTGCTTTGATATGTAGAGTATTGATATAGATGTGTATAATACAAAGAACAACCACTCAACACCAAATTAGGTTTTCCCTACGTAAAAGATCTGGCTGTTCTGAAATTTCCTGTGTAGACCAGGCTGACCTTAAACTTACAAAGATCCATCCTCTTGGCTCAGCTTCTGAGATCTGGGTATAAAGGCATGTTCCACCATGCTTTTCTCTTATGATAGTCTTAAAATATAGCCTAATGTACCCATATGAGAGACATGGACACCATGATCTCCCATTTGAGCTCTTGGTTGGGGGGGGAAGGGGGTAGTAGAGAGGAAGCCAAGGACTGTAGAAGAAATATAGCCAGCCAAGTTGTGTTTTGAAGTGCAGATACTGCTGATAATTTGCAGTTGGCCATTGCTGTTCAGTCAGAAAGTAACACAGGTGAACTAACATGTTGGTACTATTTCATTGTTTGACTCTAATACCTATATGCATAGCTTTCAAGGCAAACACAGAAATTACTTTGTATACCAGAAGCATGGGCCATATACTACAAGTTATCCAATGTCTTATCAAGCAATGCCATTATTAGAAATTTTATAATACTGATCACTTATTTTCTGTGTATGTGTGGTGAAGCATAAGGCATGCAAGCTATGAAATGGGAGGGGCATGCAAGAACCAAGTGCGATCAATTACGGCAAATAATGATTTCCCTTTATTAGATTCAGAGAAAACAGAAGGCAATATGGATATAACATTACAAACACCTTTTCAAACTACTCTTGCACCAATAAAAAACCAAGTATTTTATAAATTCCCACCCATTGTTTGTTTGGACAGAATGCTGCCTTCTCCTGTACTTATGAGTTTCATTTTGGGTTTCTACAACTGACCTATTTCACATAGTTTCTGGGTACCTTTCTTCTAAGTAAATTATTTTATCAAACTGATGAATGTACAGATAACCTATTCATGAGGGTAAGATCCTTTTAAAACAGATATAAATCCCACTGAAGTTTGAGTCTTCTGATTTAAAGAGAAAGGAAAAAAAGAGAAATGATACAATATTCCCATGATTTGAACTGATTTCAGAAAAGACCCAAACTCACCAGTTTTTAGAATGAAATGAATCTTTGGAAGTGCCCTATTGATTTTCCAACTGTCAATATCTTCAGCAGTGTTTTGACTCCATAATACTCTAGATTGTACTTTAATATAATTGCCTCCGAGATTACTAAATCTTATAATTTAAAACATTTATAGACACTTATTTGATATTATCAATTAATTAGATATACACATTGTTCTTTGATATATATTGATCTTTTTATGCTACTGAGCTATATAAAATTGGCACGTAATAAGGCTTAGTCTATTTTAAATATGCTACTAGATTTCCATTGGAAATATTCTTTCACTGTCCAGGATCTATTTTAGCACTATGCCTGTGCCAGGAATTTATTGTGCATGTTAACAAGTTATCATGTTAGACACATGAGAATTATTGCCCATTCCCTAGGTTTTTTAGAGTAGAAGTTACTGTCATCAATGACTGTACTCATGTAGTCAATTATAATGAGAGAAAATGTGGAGTAAATCTGTGTTTGCTCATCACTTCTACAGAATGAAACCACTGGAGAACGATTGACATTTGCTTGGGTTCTTAAATGCGACAGCATCTTTCGATGTAGACACTGGAAAATAACAAGTCACAGATGAAGGAAATAAAACTCTCAGTACTATAGTGCATAAAGAAAGCTTTCTTAAAATCACAAATATTAGGATTCATAATAGAGGCATAACAGACAGGAAGTAAAAGAGAAACTTGTTCTGTGAAAGAGAACTATCCCAATAGTAACTTGGAATGGCATGCTTGGGAAAGATATTTGTAGAAGAAAAGAAAAAGTAAGAGAACACTGACCACCAAAATGCTTTGGTGAACAGAAGTGTGATTCAGTCTTGAAGATTAATTAATTCCAAGAAACATTGATGTTCCAAAGTTGGAAAACTCGATGGGGAATAAAATATATTTGGAAGCTAAAATAGAAAAAAAAGTGAAATGTCTTCTTCATTCCTTTCAGTTGTAGCTATGCGTCCATTATTGCCATAGCTCTGGTTTACTTTAAAAGACACATTTGTACTTCAGGTGTTTGGATCTGAAATAACCGAAGTTTGTCCTTATCCCACACAGGATATGTTATCCATAATTGCGGGAAGGGGCCAAAGTTCATATCAAATATTCAGAGTCGTACCAGAAAAACCACACTGGTCCCTGAGGGATAAGATTTACACTGAACTACATATTAACTGTAGTGAAGAATCTGTGCTCACAGTAGCTTCCGTTTTAAAGGTAAGAACAATTTTTGCATCACCAACATTCAGCATCACTCTAGATATGTACATTTTAACCTTGAGATTGCCTGATGATGATAGTTTTCTTGAACTATGGACACATGACCTCTGAATAAGAGGCATGTTATGTAAAATTCTCGTAAGCTCAAAGATTAATCACCAAGACACAGGTGAACACCTTCTCTTGGAAGTTAACTTCCTTATTTATTGGAAGGGCTTGTTTTGGCATTGCAAATGTTCCCAGAGATTTACACTCTGTGATCTGAAAGACCTCTATAACTGTACCATGTCAATTAATAGCAAAGTAAGAAAAATAGTGCTAAAAATGTGTTTTACAAAATCCATGCCTTAAATCATACTTAACAAAAAAAAAACCTATTCCTCATAAATAAACATAGTACAAAATAGCTGGTCCAATACACACTTACAATAAGTTTTTAAAGAGTTGAGTGTTGCCCTCTGTCCAGTAGATAAACTTAATTCTTTTCCTTCTCTACCAAAAAAAATAAAGCAGCACTTTTACATTAGTCAGATATTGCCATTTTAACCCCGTGTCAAATAGTGAAGAATTAGCCTCCCTACTTCTAAATAGTCTACCAAGTTTAAGTTACCAGTGGGCAGCAGTAACTCTGGAGCAATTATCACTATTTTATTTTTATTTGGGCCATGATCTGAGTTTGCCTCTCAGTAGATTATAGAGCTATGGTCCCAAACATCAAAAGAAAAGATAATGCTCTGAGAATAGGCATGGTTAATAATATTAGGCAAAGGTACTGAATGATCCATCCTTGGCCCTGGAGCTTTCAGTGTGTGTCTGGCTCTCATTGCCAGAAACCTGGGACCACGTCATGGGGAGGAAAATGAAGATCAGTAACTGGAGGTGGCCATGAGTTTTCACAGCAATTTAAAGGTACAGGAACACCTGGGAACCTTCCATTTGTCTGATTTGTAATCCTTGGTACAACATGAAAGTTAATTGTGGTATTTCATGAGCAAAGACACTTTTCTGTCCTCAAACTTGCTGCTGCTTACAATTAATTAAATAGCTGATTATATCCACATTTTAAGGAATGGAAGTGAAATTGTAAGACCTTCTCACATGTAAAGCAGGGTGTTGAATAAGAAATTTCACCACATTCCAAGTATGCCTGTATACAAAGGTATACTTGTATATTACAACTTTACACTCTGTGATCAGAAAGACAAATTGACCCAATTATACAACAGGAAGGAGGTATTTTCTGTCCCTGCCATTGTTTAATTGTTGCTTATTTACAGAAAGAACACTTACAATTTTTGTATGTTTGTTTTGTTGGTTTTATATAGTTACTGTTACTTTTTTCCTTTATTTAGCTGTTATTAGTATTATTACACATTTATTTATGTATGTATTTATTTATTTTACATCTTGAATGCTGACCTCTACCTCCTCACCTGTTACAGAGTCTTTTCCCTTCTCCCCTGAGTGTTATCCTTGCACCCCGACACATCAAATCTCTTCAGGGTTAGCACATTTGCTCCTACTGAAGCCAGTTGGTGAAGGGCTTCCACAGACATCCAAAAGCTTTAGGAATAACCCCTGTATTTGACTTTGTTGGTCTTCCTGTAGACTCCCAATCTTCACCAGTGCCCTGAATCCCTTCCCTAACTGTTCCATAATAGTCAAAGTGCTCTCTTCAATGTATGCCTGTGGGTCTCTTTATCAGTTTTAGTCAGCTGCTGGGTGATGCCTCTCAGAGAGCAGTTATAAAGGCTCCTTTCAGGATGTCCCACAGAGAAGCTGGCCTCCTTCGAGACAGACAGACCTTCAGGCTATGGACTGGAGTGCAGTTCTCTGATTGCAGGTAGTAGTATGGACTGGAAACCAGGAAAAGCACTTAGAACAGACAGTAGGGTTATTTCACTGATAATGCAGCCAGAACTCTGCATCTTTGATTCTAGTTTTAGGTAAGAACACATGGGCTTCTGCCTGTAGTTTCCACCTAGAGGCAAGTTTCCAGTTGGTGATAGGCTGATAATATCTTAAGGAAGTAGGGTCTCGACCAGTTGTTCTTAGCCTTCCTAATCCTCTGAAATCATGCTGTGATCATCCATAACCATGACATCATTTTGATGTCATTTCATAGCTGAAATTTTACTACTATTATGGAGTATTATGCATACTCTATGGAATATCGATATACAGGATATGTGACCCCCAAAAGTATTGTGGCACACAAGTTGAGAATCACTGGACTAAACTGCTGTTTTTAAACAGAAATGTTTCTCAAATACTTTCTAAAATGTACATTGATCATTAATTTTCTTGTGATTTTTCTCATTAAAAAGAATTTCATTAGAAATAGTTAAGGAAGCTTGCTTTCTTCCGATTTATATGAAATTTGGCTTAGTGTCCTTAATGACCAATCTCTGCTTAGAAAATTTTCTGCTATACAAAGGTATTGATACAGTAAACACTTGGGGAACTGCACATAGTCAGAATCAATGTATTTTCAAGGTACATTGGTTTGTATTTACAGGATTATAAACTGGACCAATGTCCCATGCCAAGAGGTATCCTTTGCTCAGACATGTATATTTACTTTATAAACCGGTGCATTTCTCAAGCAAGAGTGTTATACCGTGTCTGTAATCCCACCACTTGAGGGTCTTCTACATTATAACTGTCATGGTTTGGAAGACAGAGCATGCTACACAGTTGTGTGCAGGTCAGACTAAAGTATTGGTTTGAATTCCTGTGTGAGACAAATTAAAAGAAGTGTGTATGTATAATACCTGTGGGTTATTGACATCCTAGTATTATCACCATGGTATTGAGAATATTGCACATGTTAAATATATGTCATTGATTAGAACATGAAGCTATTTCTGAGTTCCCCTTTCTCAACTATAACTACCTAGAGAAGTCTGGGTCAGGCATAGCTTTGACTTCTGTGAATCATTTTCCTGTACAATATTCCATACAATGATTTCTTTAGTAACAGGAGCTTTGTGCTCCCATTTCTACCCAGGACTCCAGCATCTCTGCCTTCCCTATAGCAGGAGCTGTTACACCTGCATTGTGTTGGGTCACTAGTGTGCTTTCTGCTTCTTGTGTTGCAGAGTGTTGCAAGAGTATTGCATGGATTCATACTACAATAGATGTTAAATATGTCCCCATGGTGGCTGGAAAGATGGTTCCCTTTTTAACAATACTGTTTCCATACACAGAACACACATGACCTGCAACAATCTTCATTCATTCTATTTCCAGGGAACCTGACACCTTCCTCTGGGTTCTGAAGGTAGCAGTTATACATGTAGTACTGAGAAATTCAAACATGATTTTCAAAGTTTCCTACAATTCTATAAGGAGAATTAATTTGAAGAAAATATTTAGGGCAATACTTAAGCTGTATATTCTTATTTATTTTGAATTCTGAATATACTATGAGCTGGTCTACAAAACATTTATGCTGATCTTTCTTTGTATTCATAGTTTTGTAAGCAACATTAATTGTAAGACAATCAACAGTAAAATTTTCCTTTTTTATGTATAGTATTCTACTGAAGATGCCATGTACAAATTACATCCTGCTAAAACAGCTCATCTCTGTGCTATTAAAATGAAAACCTCTACCAGGAATCACTTAGACACCTACATATCTGTCTGCATAGCCCCTCATGTGCTGTGGGATCCAACTTGCTGAACTCATGATTTGGGAGTGACCTCCCAAAATAGGTAAGGGGATATGATTATTCCCTTTGGGAACAAAGTCTTCATTGTGATCCAGGAATTGGGAATGTCTCAGAAAGGTCACTGAATTAAAGGACAAACTAGGATTGCATTCTTCTGGAGTTGGAGTGTCTATTATATAATATAATTAGCGTTCTTTTAGGGCTCGCTCTTACTTCTGCCAAATAGAATCATGTATGTTTTAATTATTTCAGGTACAGTATAATGTACCTCAGTCTTTTTTTCTGTAGCTCTTAATTTTACTATGAAGCTGTATGCATTGATATTTTTATTACTTTCATTATTTACTTTATATCCTGATTGCAGTACCCTCCCTCTAAGTCCCATCCTCAAAACCCCTTCTTTTATCAGTTTAATTTTAATTTAAAACTTTACTTAATTTATATTTAATTTTTAATTTTGGGTGGAAGTTTCCAGGGGAAAGAGTAGATGTGGTCAGACTAGAAAAGGAGTGTTACTGGGTGGCATGATGAGAAATTCACAGAGAATCAATAAATACCATATGTTTTGGAAAGGAAAAAAGTTAGACAACCCAAAAAAGACAATAACAAAAGAAGAAAAGAGACCTAGGATTCTCCTTAACAGCTAGCTTCCAGAAATAAGGTCCACAGGAAGAAAGCCATACTAGTATTACTCAAAAAAGAGTAAGATAGGCGAAGAAATAGGTTCCTCAATTTAGAAAGTGTCTTAATTTATTACTGTTGATATGATAAAACACTGATGAAAAGCAACTTACAGAGGACAGGTTAACACTTCACAATATACTCCTTGTTACAGTTAACTACTGAGGAATGTCAGGGCCCAAACTGAAGCAATGCAGGAATCTATCTAAAGTTGTCACAAAGATGGTGTCATATATTGTGATACCTGCAGTTACACGGCCATCCCATTCAATATCGTTGTGACCATAACCAAAAGAGGTTAGATGACATAAAGACATCAGTAAATACTGCTGGTAAGTCACCTGTTATGTTAAAAAAACATAAATGGCCACAGTGGGAAACTACAGATGCTCATACTACAGAAGTAAAGATTTCATCTGATGTTCCTCGGGTGGAAGGTCCTACAAGTTAAGAGAACTTTTAATTAGTTATCACAGGGAACGAACAATAATATCATTCCTTGATTTCATAAATTTGTAAATATCAGAACAGCATTTTAGCACATCATGGTATTAAGGCATTGGAAAATATTTTAAACAACCCTTAAATTATGTAACTATATGTATATATACATAGGTAAGCATACAGACACACATATATACATACATACATACATGTATGTATGACAAGGGAATTCTTTTTTTAAAACCCTGTAAGAATTCCAGAATATTACTTGCTATATTTCTATCCTTTTCTTCCCATGGTCCATAAGTCATGTAGAATAACTTAGATATGAAATTATTTTTAAAAAGTTCACTTAGAAACAATTATTTGATTTAAAAATGCACTAAACTTACTACAAGATTAAACCATGTGCCAGCAAGCTGTGCTATCCTTGTACAAAAACAATGATGTTTGAGAGATGATCTTGCCAAATGCCTAGCATTTGGTATAAATATTAATTTACATGGGATCCACGACAACACATATGTGAGAATCTTAACCTGCAATATTATTCAAATTCAGATATAGTGTTAACTCAATTCTTTGTGTAGATTCTTTCATAAAATATACTGAAAAACTAGTCTTATCTGAAATGGGGTGAATCTATCATCTGAGAATGTTTGTACAATGAAATTTTTATGTTTCCTTTAGCAGGGGAAAATGAAACAACTTCAACATATATCTTTTCACAATGGAAATTTCCTCATGACTGAAGAAGTTGCTGGTCATTTTATTTCAATGTTCCCTTCTACCTCCCTCTTAACCACAGCAGAAGAGATTATTACGAGAAACAACTTCAGTTTTATATTTAACCATATTGTTACATAGTTTCACTCACTATATTTATTTTATGTTGTGTATTACACATTCTTATCTATTAATATTAATAAATGGTATTAAATTATGTTATTGCTTAGACTCCAATTTGTCTGATTCATGATTCTCCATAGTCTTTGGAAAATGGCATTTTCAGTATTCTCCTTCACCTCTGTTACTCAGGCACCTGTATTCCTGTGACAGATCCATGTTAGTATTTGTTTCTTCCAAAGTTCCAAAAATGGGCATTCTATGTACTGCTCAATAAATGAAAGGTAGAGATTTATCTGCCCAAATTCTTCCATATTGTCACTATAAAATACTCCCCATGGCTAAGTGTCAACTATTTAGTTGTACAATAAAATCAGACTCACTCCTGTGCATTGGAGCAACACTTTTTTAAAAAAAAATATATTCCTATTTCTGTGAAATGGTACTCTAGAAAATTGTTTATATTAGGAAAAATAGCTCATTATTTGAGGGCTCAAGATATCATCAAACAGCACTTGTGATGTCAGGAGGTTGTAACTAGTGAAATCCTCACCTAGTTGAGAAGCAGAGGATGCTGAATATTCATATTCAGTAAGCTTCTTCCTTTTATACAATCGAAGAACCATGAAAGGAATTGTAGAACCCAGTTACATTTTTAGTTTGCCCATATCAGTTACTTAAGCAGATACATTAATACATTATATATATCCTAAGTTTTGCAAGCAAATGGATGAAATTAGAAAATATCATCTTGAGTGAGGTAACTCAGACACAAAATGACACACATGGTATGTAATCAGTAATAAGTGGATATTAACAAAAAAGACAAAGAAATACAGAATACCAAAGATACAGTCCACAGAACGCAAGAAGTTAAACAAGCTGAAGGTGAGGATGGCTCAGTACCACCAGCGTAAGAAGAAAGCAATCACAAGGGGGTAAGGAAAGAACTGGGAGGGAAAGTGGACAGATGGGAGCTTGGGTGGGGAAAGGAGATCCTGGTCTGTTAATGGGTGACAGAAAAGGACTGAAGCCCTGAGGGCCAGCAGAAAAAAAGAGTAACAGGCAACCTCAGGAAGTAGGATGTTGTGGGGGGAGCTTGCAGAATGTACCAGAGACATGGGAGGTGAGAGGCTTTCAGGACTCAAAGGGCAGGACCTCAGATGAAATCCCTACAGTAGAGAGAGGAAACTTATAGAGCCTGCCTCCAGCAAGAAGACAGGGCATCAAGTGAGGGATAGGGTTGCCATCCCACAGACACACTCTGACCCACAATTGTTCCTGTCTGAAAGAACTGCAGGGATGGACATGAAGAGGACCCTGAGGAAAAGAAGGACCAGGGACAGGCCCAAAGTGGGATCCAGCTCAAGTGGAGGCCCCAAGGCCTGACACTATCCTGAGGCTATGGAGATTTAAGACTAAGGCTGCCATCATGACTGGCCTCCGAAAGACCCAATAAGCAGCTGAAAGAGTCAGATGCAGATATTTGCACCCAACCAATGGACAGAAGCTGCTGACTCCCATGGCTGAATTAGAGGAAAGTTAGAAGAATGAGAACAGGAGGGCAACCCAGTAGGAGAAAAAGCACTCTCCATTAACTTGGACCCTGAGGTCTCTCAAAACACTAAACCACCAACCAACCTGGCAACATACACCAGCTGATATGAGGCTCCCCACACATATACAGCAGAGGACAGCTGGGTCTGGTTTCAGTCAGAGAAGGTGCACCTAACCCTCAAGAGACTGGTTGCCCCAGGGGATTTAGAGATCTGGTGGGATGGAGCAGGGATGTGGTGAGGGTGTTAGGCACATCCTTGTGGAGACTGGGGTTGGGGGGAGGAGGTATGTGTAGTGGAACAGTCAGAGTGCAGATGATGAGAATAAAATCTGGAGTGCAAAAATAGATAGATATTCTATCTATTTTCTTAGGAACCACCAGACCGATTTCCAGAGTGGTTGTAGCAGCTTGCAACCCCACCAGCAGTGGAGGAATGTTCCTCTTTCTCCACATCCTTGCCAACACCTGTTGTCTCCTGAGTTTTTAATCTTAACCATTCTGACTGGTGTGAGGTGAAATCTCAGGGTTGTTTTGATTTACATTTCCTAATGACTAATGCTGTTGAACATTTCTTAAGGTGCTTCTCAGCCATTCAAAGTTCTTCAGGTAAAAATTCTTTGTTAAGTTCTGTACCCCAAGAAGTTAGACTCCAGAGAGCCAAATAACCCTATTAAAAAATGGGGTGCAGAGTTAAACAAAGAATTCATACCTAACGAATATTGAAAGGCTGAGAAGGACCTAAAGAAATGTTCAACATCCTTAGTCATCAGGGAAATTCAAATCAAAACGTTCCTGGGTTCCTTCCTTTTCCCTCCTCTCTCGACCCTTATAGGAGGCAGCATTAGGCCCCACCCATGAACCTCTTCTCAAATCTGTTGCCAAGCCCTTTCAGAGGCTCCAACAGGCTCTTCTTAAGGCCTCAGCCTTACATCTCCCTGACCTGACTCGCCCTTTTCCCTCTATGTAACTGAAAAGGAGGGATTTGCCCTTGGAATCTTAGATCATCAACTGGGACCTTCCTTACACCTGTAGCATACTTGTCAAAAAGACTGGATTTGGGGCTGGAGAGATGGCTCAGCGGTAAAGAGCACTGACTGCTCTTCCAGAGGTCCTGAGTTCAATTCCCAGCAACCACATGGTGGCTCCCAACCATCTGTAATGGGATCTGGTGATCTCTTTGGTGTGTCTGAACAGCTACAGTGTACTCACATACATAAAATAAATAAATCTTAAAAAAAAAAAAAAAGACTGGATTTAACCATCCAGGGATGGGCACCTTGTATTCGTGCCTTAGCAACTGCTCAACTCCTTATTCGAGAATCAAAGAAATTAAACTTGGAGTCTCCTATAACTGTGCTCTCTTCTCATTACCTGTCACAGATCCTAACTTACAAAGGCTTGCAGACTCTACCTCCCTCCAGAGTTTTTTCTCTCCAGGTAGCACTAATACAGGATTCCACACTCAGCTTCCAATCATGTCCTCCTCTTAATATTTCTACTCTTCTCCCCTGACCTAATACTAACCACTCCCTGTCTCATTCCTGCACTGAGACTTTAGAGCAACTATTACCTCATGCTTCACACATACAGGAGGGCACAATGCCTCAAGCCACTTATACTTGGTACACAGATGGAAGCTCCTTTCTATATGAAGGGACTAGAAAAGCTGGCTATGCCATAGTTTCAGACACCAAAGTGGTAGAGGCACAGGCCCTTCCTGTACACACCACTAACCAACAGGCTGAGCTGATAGCTCTCACCCGTGCCTTTCAACTGGCACAGGGACAATCCCTCAATGTTTATACAGATTCTAAATATGCTTTCCATATCCTCCTCTCCCACGCTGCTATCTGGAAAGAGCACGGGTTACTTACCACAACAGGAGGATCAGTAACTAATGCAAACCACATTTTAACCGTGCTAAAGTCCTCCCATCTCCCCACAGCTATTGGGATTGTCCATTGCAGATCCCACCAGATGGATGACTCTATTGTATCTAAGGGAAACAACTGAGCTGATGAGGCAGCTAGAACTGCGGCCCTTAGGGGGCTAAACACATCTGACCTTCCCCAAGACATGCTTGCACTACAACCCACATCTCTACCTCCACCCCCTGACACTCGCCAAACTCTATCCTATCTTCACCAACTCTTTCATCCTAACAGCCGAGCGTTATCTTCTTTTGTTAAGACCCACTTACAGCCTACTCCTGAAGACTTAAATTTCTTAAAAATCTATCACTGCTTCTTGTAAAATCTGTCATATTTCAGATTCCAACTCGAGATATTGTAGTACCCCTTTCCCTACCTATCAGGCTAGAGGTTACCTTCCTGGAACTGACTGGCAACTTGACTTTACCCATATGCCTACAGTCAAGCATTCCAAGTACCTCCTGGTCTTGGTGGACACCTTCTCGGGGTTGGTAGAAGCCTTTGCTACCACTAACAAAAGGGCTCAGACAGTCTATGATCTCCTCCTCTGAGAGATCATCCCCCAATTTGGTGTTCCAACCTCCCTTCAGTCAGACAATGGTCCTGAATTTACTTCCCAGATCTCTCAGAGTCTATCTAAGGCCTTAAACATCCCTTGGCATTTTCACATTCCTTACCATCCTCAATCTTTAGGTAAGGTAGAAAGAACCAATCGCTCTTTAAAAACCACTCTTGCTAAGCTATCACAGGAACTTCACCTTGACTGGGTAAAACTCCTACCTCTGGCTCTTTTCAGGCTATGAGCTCTCCCCAAGCAAACTCTTCTTATCTCACCCTTTAAACTATTGTATGGACGTCCAGTTTTAACTCCTGGTCTCTCACCTAAAGGCTCTCCCCTCCCAGACCATGTACTCACCCCATTGCTTTGCCACCTTTGCTCTCTCCTATGGGACTTTGCTGACCACCATCTACCGCGGCCACAGACTGTCTCCTGTCCACTACCTGTCATGGAGACCAAGTCCTCTTATCCCTCCAGATCATCGGCCCTCACCCCTCTCTCCCAAATGGCAGGGTCCTTTTAAGGTGATTCTCGTGACCCCTAAAGCCGCTAAACTTGAAGGATTTCCTCATTGGGTCCATCTATCTCACCTTAAACCTTTCATCCCTCCACCTAAAGATAACTCTTCTTCATACACGTCAACCCTGACAGGACCGTGCTCTATTAAGCTCCGGAGGACATCGAGACCACCCACCTTGTCCCCAATTCCAGATCATGAGACTCCACTCCGGCAGCCGAGCTCGACCTCATTGGATTAGACATGGGTTTCTTGTCCTACCCCTGCTGTTCTTCATTTCCATCCAGGGCAGTCCTTACATCTGGAGATTTGAGGTTCAAGAAACCCCCACAGATAACAAACAGTCTTTCCAAATAAGGTCAGGAAACTGCTCCATAGCCAGATGTCAGGAACCGATCCAAATCGCGATCATCCCTGTATCTGTTATCCCATCTAAGTATTATGATCTCTATACTTGCTTTCTCTTTGACCGGACAGATTACTGTAAAAAATGGCCAGACAACTATGGGGGCTGCCCATATTGGTCTTGTCAGATACATATGCTAGGATCACGGGTCAATCATTTCTTCTATCAACACCGCAAGACACTTTTCTTCTACATACAAGACCCGTGGGATTCCAGTTGGGAAACAGGAGTTGTTGGTAAGCTCTATCATAAAAACCAGCCCAGTTCCCCAGTAAGTACCATCCATATTTAGAGAAAATATATCTCAATCGCCCAACCCCTAGATATTGGAAAAGTAGGGGAGATAATTAAACACTCCTCTGAGGTCCTTGATTCTTTGACAGCACCCCTCATAAATGGCACTAACTTGTCATTTCGCCTGTTGCTTCAAACCCTGACCTCAGCATACCAGCTCCTTAATGTCACCAGGCCTGGTTACTTTAAAGATTGTTGGTTATGTGTAACCCCAGGAATTGACTCAAAACTGCCACTTACAACTTCCCCAGTGATACTGTCAAATAACCTTACCTCACCTTTTGTTAGCTGTCCTGACTCCGATGTCACCATGACTCCATACCTTACCTCTGTCCCTCTCTTTGGCATGGCAAACTGTTTTAGTACCTCTGGGACACATTCTGTAGGAACACTAAGCTCCCTAGAGTGTAATAAAACCATAAGCCTTGATATATCATCTCTGCCACAATGCCCTGCAATCCAAAACACGTCAATTCTTTGTGGCACTCAGGTATATCATCGCCTACCTGCCAGCTGGTCAGGAGTTTGCACGTTGGTACTCCTTTTCCCTGAGCTGGGAGTAATCCAGGGAAATGAGCCCCTGCCAATCCCGGTTGTAGACATGATAGCTGCTCAACACGAGAGAGCAGTTCAGATCGTGCCACTCTCAGTAGCTACAGGAATAGATATAGGTGTTGGTACTGGTGTGGCAGGAATAACAACTTCTCTGGCCCAATACAATACATTCACTTCCCAGTTTAAAAGTGATCTCCAGGGAATGACTGAAACTGTGCTTACTGTCCAGAAGCAGATAGATTCTTTGGCAGCCATGGTCCTTCAGAACCAACAGGGTCTAGATGTTTTGACAGCTAAAGAAGGTGGTCTTTGCCTGTTCCTCCAAGAAGAATGCTGTTTCTATGTCAACCAATCCAGGATAGTGAGAAACAAAATCCAGGAGCTTCAGTCAGACATAAAGAACTTCAGAGATCATGAGACCTCCAGCTCTGACATTTTCGAAAACCCTATATGGAAATGGATACTCCCTTTTGTAACACCTTTTCTAGTCATCTTCCTGGTGTTATTATTTGCTCCCGGCCTAATTAATCTTGTTTCTACATTCCTCCAACAGCAAATGCAAAAAATTTCTAACCAAACTATTAATCAGCTTCTGTTACAGAATTACCAGTCGCTGCCCACGGAAGAGCCCCCATCCCCAGATGTACCTGATGCCAACATGCACCAAGTGGACCCCGATGATGAAAGTCAGCTACACCCCAAAATTGACAACGCCCCTAGACAGTAGGAAGTAGTTTAAGAGACACAGCGCCCTCACTCCTTTTCATCATTGGGTCCCCCCCTTTTTTCTTTTCCTTTTCTTTTTAATGGAAGAAATGCAGGAATGTAGGTACCAAGACCTGCGAGGCTTGTGAAGTCATACAAGCAACAACTAAGACAATGTATAGGTCTGTTGCCAAGGCAACAGCTGCCGTTTACCCAGAATTCCATAGCCCACCTTTACCTGTAACTACATCATCACCCATATATAACCAGGCAGCGTTTCTCCCCTGTCCTCTTTTCTTTTCTCTCTTTCTAAATGCATTGGTATGCCTAGATTTGTATCAGAGCGTTTTTCCAAAAAAAATTATTTTATAAATTATCCTATGTAATCCTCAATTTTGTGACACATATGTTAAAAGAAAATCTTCAGTTTTATCAGAAAATGTTACCACTTCATTTATCAATTATATCCTAAAAGTATTTGTATACCTACTATTTTATATGGGTTTTTTTCAAAAAAAATCTTCAATATTTTCAATTATTCTATGTAATCCTCAATTTTTACACACAGGATAGATGA
This sequence comes from Apodemus sylvaticus, assembly GCF_947179515.1. Taxonomy (NCBI): domain Eukaryota; kingdom Metazoa; phylum Chordata; class Mammalia; order Rodentia; family Muridae; genus Apodemus; species Apodemus sylvaticus. The sequence goes on from NC_067491.1 coordinate 2,875,167, forward strand.
AAATCTTCATTATATTCAAAACTATGTGAACTTATTTTTCAATTAGATTCTAAATGCATTTGTATGCCTAGAATTGTTTCTGTTTTTCTGAATAAATCTGCAATTTTATCAAAAACACTATGTAATCCTCAATTTTATCATACATATGTTTAATGAAAATATTCAGTTTTTTCAGTTAATACCTTCACTTCATTTTTCATTTATATTCTAAATGCATTTGTATGCCTAGATTTGTATCACATCAATTTTCACCAAAAAAAAATTTATAAATTATTTTATAAATTAAAAATTATCCTATTTTATATCTCAGTGTTTTTACAAATAAATCTTCTATTTTATCAATAACACTATGTAATCCTCAATTTCATCATACATATGTTTTATGAAAATCTTCAGTTTTATCAGAACATGTTACTACTTTATTTATCAATTATATCCTAAAAGTATTTGTATGCCTATTATTTATCTGAGATTTTTTCCAAAAAAACTTCAATATTATCAACTATTCTATGTAATCCTCAATTTCTACACACAGGATTATATTCAAAAACACACTTCATTATATTCAAAAATATCTAAACTTATTTTTCAATTATATTTTAAATTTATTTGTATGCCTAGAATTGTTTCTGAGTGTTTTTCTGAATCAATCTACAATTTTATGAAAAACCCTATGTAATCCTCAATTTTATCATACATATGTTGTATGAAAATCTTCAGATATTTCAGATAATAACTCCAGTTCCTTCTTCATGTATACTCTAAATGAATTTGTATGCCTAGATTTGTATCAGAACGTTTTTCAAAAAAAAAATTTTATAAATTATTTTATAAATTGAAAATTATCCTATTTGATATATGAGTGTTTTTATAACTAAATCCTCAATGTTATGATACATATGTATATGAAAATCCTTACTTTTATCTGAACCAGATTCCACTTCATTTTTAATTATTTACTAAATCTATTTATATGCCTATTATTTTATCTGAGTTTTTCTCCAAAAACTCTTCAATATTATCAATTATCCTATGTAGTTGTCAATTTTTTCACACTCAGGTAAGATGAAAATCTTCAGTATTATCACAAAATGTCTACACTTACTTTACCAATTATATTCTAAATGCATTTCTATGCCTAGCATTGTATCTGAGTGTTTTTCCAAAAATATTTGTATTATCACTAATCCTATGTAATCCTCGATTTTATGATACATTTGTTATATAAAATCTTCAGTTTTATTGGAAAATGTTACCACTTCATTTTTTAATTATGGCCTTAAAGTATTTGAATGTCTATTATTTTATCTGAGTTTTTTTTTCCAAAAAACTTTCAATATTATCAATTATCCTATGTAATCCTCAATTTTCTCACAAACAGGTTAGATGAAAATCTCCAGTATATTCAAAAATATCTACACTTCTTTTTCAATTATATTCTAAATGCATTTGTATGCCTAGAATTGTATCTGAATGTTTTTCTGAATAAATCTTCAATTTTATCAAAAACACTATGTAATACTTAATTTTATCCTACATATGTTATATGAAAATCTTCAGTTTCTTCAGAAAATATCTCCACTTCATTTTTCATTTATATTCTAAATACATTTGTATGCCTAGAATTGTATCTGAATGTTTTTTCTGAATAAATCTTCAATTTTATCAAAAACACTATGTAATACTTAATTTGATCCTACATATGTTTTATGAAAATCTTCAGTTTTTTCAGAAAATATCTCCACTTCATATTTCATTTATATTCTAAATGCATTTGTATGCTTTGATTTGTATCAGAGTGTTTTTACAAAAAAATTATTTTATAAATTATCCTATGTAAACCTCAATTTTGTGATACATATGTTAAAAGAAAATCTTCAGTTATATCAGACAATGCTACCACTTCATTTATCAATTATATCCTAAAAGTATTTGTATGCCTATTATTTTATCTGAGGTTTTTACAAAAAAAAAAAAAACTTCAAAATTATCAATTATTCTATGTAATCCTCAATTGTCACACACAGGATAGTTGAAAATCTTTATTATATTCAAAAATATCTAAACTTATTTTTCAATTATATTCTAAATTCATTTGTATGCCTAGAATTTTTTCTGATTGTTTTTCTGAATAAATCTTCAATTTTATCAAAACACTATGTAATCCTCAATTTTATCATACTGATGATGTATGAAAATCTTCAGTTTTTTCAGATAATACCTCCACTTCATTTTTCATTTTTATCCTTATAAATTATTCTATAATTTTTAGAGTGTTTTTATAAATAAATCTTTGATTTCATCAATAACACTATGTAATCCTAAATTTCATCATACCTATGTTTTATGAAAATCTTCAGTTTTATCAGAAAATGTCTCTATTTCCTTTATATTCTAAATGCATTTGTGTTCCTATGACTTTACCTGAGTTTTTATAAAAAATATTCAATATTATCAATTATCCTATGTAATCCTCAATGTTATGATACATATGTATTTGAAAATCCTCATTTTTATCAGAAAATGTTTCCACTTCATTTTTTCAATTATATCCTAAATGTATTTATATGCCTATTATATTATCTGAATTTTTTCCAAAATATATTCAATATTATCAGTTTTCCTATATAATCCTCAATTTTATCATATATTTGTTTGATGAAAATCCTCAGTTTTCTCAGAAAATGTCTCCACTTCCGTTTTCATTTATATTCTTAATGCTTTTGTATGCCTAGCATTGTATCTGAGTGTTTTTCTGAATAATTTTATATTATCAATAATCCTATGTCATCCTCAATTTTATGATACATAAGTTATGTGAAAATCATTAGTTTTCTCAGAAAATGTTTCCACTTCATTTATCAATTAAATCATTAATTTTTTATGCCTATTATTTTATCTGTCTTTTTTTTCAAAAAATCTTCAATATTATGAACTGTCCTATATAATCCACAATTTTATCACACAAAAGTTAGATGTATCTAAGTTTCTACCAAAAATTTTTATATTACCTATTATCTTATATAATCATCAATTTTATGAAAAATGTTATATGAAAATCTTCAGTTTTATCAGAAAATGTTTCCATTTCATTTTTAAATTATATTCTAGTAGTATTTATATGCCTATTATTTTATCTGAGCTTTTTTCCAAAAAATCTTCAATATTATCAATTATCTTATGTAATCCTCCATTTTCTCACACACAGGTTAGATGAAAATCTATAGTATATTCAAAATATCTACACTTTTTAAAAATTATATTCTAAATGCATTTGTATGCCTAGAATTGTATCTGAGTGTTTTTCTGAATAAATCTTCTATTTTAGCAAATACCCTATGTAATCCTCAATGTTATGATACATATATTGTATGAAAATCTTCAGGTTTTTCAGAAAATATCTCCACTTCATTTTTCATGTATATTCTAAATGCATTTGTATGCCTAGATTTGTATCAGAGTGTTTTTCCAAAAAAAATATTTTATAAATTATCCTATGTAATCCTCAATTTTGTGATACATATGTTATATGAAAATCTTCACTTTTATCAGAAAATGTTACCACTTCATTTATCAATTATACCCTAAATGTATTTGTATGCCTATTATTTTATCTGATTTTTTTTTCAAAAAAAAGTTCAATATTATCAATTATTCTACGTAATCTTTCATTTTCAAACAGGATAGATGAAAATCTTCATTATATTAAAAAATATCTAAACTTATCTTTCAATTACATTCTAAATACATTTGTATGCCTAGAAATGTTTCTGAGTGTTTTTCTGAATAAATCTTCAATTTTATCAAAAACACTATGTAATTCTCAATTTTATCATACATATGCGGTATGAAAATCTTCATTTTTTTCAGATAACACCTCCACTTCATATTTCAATTATATTCTAAATGCATTTGTATGCCTAGATATGTATCAGAGCATTTTTTAAAAAAATTGTTTTATAAATTATTTTATAAATGATAAATTATTCTATTTTATATCTGAGTGCTTTTATAAATAAATCTTTGATTTTGTCAATAACACTATGTAATCCTCAATTTCATCATACATATGTTTTATTTAAATATTCAGTTTTATGAGACAATGTCTCTACTTCCTTTTTTTAATATTCTAAATGCATTGTATGCCTATCATTTTATCTGGATTTTTTATTAAAAATATTCAATATTATCAATTATCCTATGTAATCCTCAATGTTATGATACGAAAATCCTCAGTTTTATCTGAAAATGTTTCCACTTCATTTTTCAATTATATTTTAAATGTTATTATACGCCTATTATATTATCAGAATTTTTTCCAAAAAATCTTCAATATTACCAGTTATCCTGTATAATCCTCAATTTTATCATACATATGTTTTATGAAAAGCTTCAGTTTTCTAAGAAAATGTCTCCACTTCCGTTTTCATTTATATTCTTAATGGTTTTGTATGCCCAGCATTATATTTGACTGGTTTTCCAAATAATTTTTATATTATCAATAATCCTATGTAATTTTCAATTTTATGATTCATAATTTATATGAAAATCTTCAGTATTATCAGAAAATGTTTTCACTTCATTTATCAATTATATCATAACTCTATTTATATGCCTATAATTTTATCTGAATTTTTTCAAAAAAATCTTCAATATTATGAAATGTCCTATATAATCCACAATTTTATCACACACAAGTTAGACGTAAATCTTCAGTATTATCTAAAAATGTTGCCACTTCCTTTTTCAATTATCTTCTACATGCATTTGTATGCCTATCATTGATTCTGAGTTTGTCAAAAAATTTTATATTATCTATTATCTTTTGTAATCATCAATTTTATGAAACATGTCATATAAAAACCTTCAGTTTCAGGTTGTGGGCGGCGGCAGCAGGAGAGGCAACAGCAGCAGTGGCTGGTTCAGAGGAAGGGCCATCAGCCATGGAACCAAGGTGACAGGGTCCAGGCAGGCCCTGCGCCCACTACCACTGACCTTCACTGGCCAGCCGGGCTGCAAGCGGTGGTGGATTTACAGCGCCTTTTGCCTCACAGAAGCCACATAAGAAATCTGCCTCCCGCCAGTTATGAGAGATTTGCCTCCATCTCGGTATTCAGATGCCAGAGAGATCAGACAGCCTGAGGTATGCAAACATAACCCAAGGCCAACATCCCAGGGGTCTAAGCCTGATGGGCATTGGTCTTCACCCAGGCCCTGGACTGTTCGGAGGCCATCAGTGTTCCAATTTGGCCAGGAGGATGTTTGCCCGTCCCAGCGCGTGCCATGGCACCGTTTTGGCTATCGGAAGCCAGAGACTTCTAGCAGGCAAAGCTGGCTAACATTCATAGCCCGAGGCTAACATAGTGGGAGGGCTAGGCCCAACAGGCCCTGGACTATCCCCAAGACCTGGACTGCTCGGTGGGCCATCTGTGTGCCAACTCAGCCAGGAGGTTGTCAGCCCAGCAGACTCTCCCGGCACTTTCAGGAAGTGCGCTCATGCCTCTATCCTGGCCACCTGACAGAACCAATTAACACTCATAGCCCTAGGGGACCTTTCCTCGGACCTTGGCCTGCCAGGCTTTTGCCTAGACTTGGAGCCTGAGCATCTAGGCTAGCCTTGTGTGCACCAACCTGGTTGGGATATCGGCTGACCAGCAGAGTGATTATCACTTGGAAAAGGTCCCGCAGCATACACCATCAGCACTCCCTGAAGGAGCAAGTGGGCAATATCTGGTTCACAGACACAATCTGGGGCAAGGCACACTAAGGCTGCAAGGGCACCCAAGAGGAGGATAGTACATCAGCAATCTGAAACAGGGGAAACTCAGCCATCCAGTGTTGTGGAAATAGCCCTAGAGCCTCACAGGAGGCTCAAACTCCAGCCAGAGACAAGACCAACTAACACCAGAGAACAAGATGGCAAAGGGTAAACACAGGAACGCCACTAACAGAAATCTAGGCAATATGGCAGCTGCTGAACCAACATCAGCAAGTCCTGGTTACGCCAGCACTCCAGAAAAACAACATGTGGATTTAAAATCACTGGCCATGATGCTGCTAGAAGAACACAAAAAGGACATAAATGAATCTCGTAAAGAAACACAGGGGAACATGAATAAGCTAGAAAGCCATATAATGGAAACACAAAAATCACTTAAAGAAAATCAGGAGAATAAGGTTCAAGAGATAGAAGCCAATAAAGAAGAAACACACACACACACACACACACACAAAACTTAAAAGAAATGCAGAACTTGAGTCAATTGGCAGAAGTCATGAAAGGAAACACAAAAATTTCTTAAAGAATTAAAGGAAAACACAAACAAACAAATGATGGAACTGAGCAAAACCATCCTGGATCTAAAAACAAAAGTAGAAACAACTATCAGTTATCCTGTATAATCCTCAATTTTATCATACATATGTGTAGTCACCCACGGCCACATGTGAACTGGATACCTGGAAGAGAATTCTGGGGATAAACGGGAAGGGGATGAAAGAGAATTGAGTCAAGACGACAGTTGCCGATAGAGACTGACTTTACTATTATTTAGCCAAGATATATAGTCTTTAGAAAACCACCCTGCCCCCCAAATGGCCGCGAATTCCTTGGATCTTCTTCTCAGCGGGTTGCCTGCTTCCAGTCACACAGGTTTTCTGCTGGTCTCCAGGTGAGACTGCCCTGAGGCAGCCTTGGTTGTTAAGGTGAAAGCAGCTGTATTGTTCCCAATGGGCCAGAGATAACACCAGGGGAAGGGTGGAGGCTGCAGGCCAGGAATGTGGGGTGCTGCCAGCCAGGAATGTCACAGCTTGAATAGGATGGGCTAAGAAGTCCAGCTAAATACTGTGGGGGAAGGGACACATACGTTTTATGAAAATCATCAGTATTTTTAAGAAAATGTCTCCACTTCCGTTTTCATTAATATTCTAAATGAATTTGTATTGCTAGCATTTTAACGGAATGTTTTTCAAAAAAAAATTTATATTATCAATAATTCTACATAATCTTCAATTTTTGATACATAAATTACATGAAAATCTTCAGTTTTAACAGAAAATGTTTCTACTTCATTTGTCAATTATATCGTAAATCTACTTATATGCCTATACTTTTATCTGATTTTTTCAGATAAAAATCTTCAATATTAGTGGGAAGGGATGGGAGGGAGGACAGGGGAAGAGAAGGGGGCTTACGGGACTTTCGGGGAGTGGGGGGGCTAGAAAAGGGGAAATCATTTGAAATGTAAATAAATTATATCGAATAAAAAAATGTAAAAAAAAATCTTCAATATTATGAACTGTCCAATATAATCCACAATTTTATCACACACAAGTTAGATGTAAATCTTCAGTATTATCTAAAAATGTCACCACATCCTTTTTTAATTATCTTCTACATCCTTTCGTGTGCCTATCATTGTATCTGAGTTTCTTCCAAAAATTGTTATATTATCTATTATCTTATGTAATCATCAATTTTAGGAAACATGTTATATGAAAATCTTTAGTTTTATCAGAAAATTTTTCCACTTCATTTTTAATTATCTCCTAAATTTATTTATATGCCTATTATTTTATCTGAGTTTTTTTCCAAAAAATCTTTTTTATTATCAGTTATCCCATGTAATCCTCAATTTTTTTTCACACACAGGTTAGATGAAAATCTTTTTATGATACATATGTTATATGAAATCTTCAGTTTTATCAGAAAATGTTTCCACTTCATTTTAAAATTATATTCTAAAAGTATTTATATGCCTATTATTTTATGTGATTTTTTTTTTCAAAAAACCTTCACTATTATCAATTATCCTATGTAATCCTCAATTTTCTCACACAGGTTAGATGAAAATCTTCAATACATTCAAAAAATATCTACACTTATTTTTCAATTATATTCTAAGTGCATTGGTATGACTAGCATTGGATCTGAGTGTTTTTCTAAATAAATCTTCAATTTTATCAATAACAGCATGTAATCCTCAATTTTATCATACATATATTTTATGAACATCTTTGGTTTTATCAGAAAATGTCTCTACTTCCTTCTTCCTATGTATTCTAAATGTATTTATATACCTATCATTTTATCTGAGTTTTTTATTAAAAATATTCAATATTATTAATTATCCTATGTACATCCTAAATGTTTTAAATAGCTAATATATTATGTGAATATTTTCCAAAAAATTTTCAATATTATCTGATATCCTATATAATCCTCAACTTTATCATACATATGTTTTATGAAATTCTTCAGGTTTTTTCAGAAAATGTCTCCAATTCCCTTTTCATTTTTACTCTAAATGCATTTGTATTCTGAGCATTGTATCTGAGGGTTTTTCCAAACATTTTTTATATTATCAATAATCCAACGTAATCTTCAATTTTATGATAAATAAGTTATATGAAAATCTTAAGTTTTTTCAGAAAATATTTCCACTTTATCAATTACATTGTAAATGTATTAATATGCCTATTATTTTATGTGAATATTTTCAAAAAAATCTTCAATATTATGAACTGTCCTATATAATCCACAATTTTATCACATGCAAGTTAGATGTAAATATTCAGTATTATCTAAAAATTTCACCACCTCCTTTTTAATTATATTCTACATGCATTCGTATGCCTATCCTTGTATCTGAGTTTCTTTTAAAAATTTTATATTATCTATTAGGTCATGTAATCATCAATTTTATGAAACATGTTATTTGAAAATCTTCAGTTTTTTCAGAAAATGTTTCCACTTCATTTTAATTATCTCCTAAATGTATTTATATGCCTTATATTTTATCTGATTTTTTTCCAAAAAATCTTCAATATTATCAATTATCCTATGTAGTCTTCAATTTTCTAACACTCAGGAGAGATGAAAATCTTTACTATTATCACAAAATGTCTACACTTACTTTTTCAATTATATTCTAAAGACATTTGTATGCCTAGAATTGTATAGGAGTGCTTTTCCAAATCAATTTTTAATTTTATCAAAAACACCATGTAATCCTCAGTTTTATCATGCATAAGTCTTATGAATACCTTCAGTTTTATCAGAAAATGTCTTCTCATCCTTTTTTCTTTATATTCTAAATAAATTTGTATGCCTATCATTTTATCTGAGTTTTTTCGAAAAAATATTTACATTATCAGTTATCCTATGTATTCCTCAAATTTTGTGATACATGTTATATGCAAATTTTCAGTTTTATCAGAAAATATTTCCAGTTCATTTGTCAATTATATACTCTATGTATTTATAAGCCGATTATTTTATCTGAGATTTTTCCAAAACATCTTCCATATTATCAATGATCCTATGCATTCCTCAATTTCATCACACACATGTTACATGAAATTCTTCAGTATTTTCAAAAGAGTCAACACTTTCTATTTCAATAATATTCTAAATGTATCTGTATGCCTGACAATAAATCTGATATTTTTCCAAAAAAATTATATTATCAATTATGCTATGTAATCCTAAATATTGTGACATATATTATATGAATATGTTCCGTTTTATCAGAAAATGTTTCCACTTCATTTTCCAATTGTATTCTAAATGTATATATAAGCCTATTATTTTATCTGAGTTTTTTTCCCTAAAATTCTTCAATATTATCAATTATTCTATGTAATCTTCAATTTTATCACACACAGGTTAAATGAAAATCTTCAGTTTTATCAGAAAATATCTACACTTCTTTTTTCAATTATATTTAAAATGATTTGTTTGCCTAGCATTTTATATGAGTTTTTCCAAACAAATCTTCAACTTTATCAATAACTGCATGTAATCCTCAATTTTAAATACATATGTTATATGAAACCATTCAGTTTTATCAGAAAATGTCTCCACTCCCTTTTTCATTTATATTCTAAATGCATTAATATGCCTATCATTGTATCTGAGTTTTTTCAAAAAATATTTATATTATCAATTATCCTATGTAATCCTCAATTTTATGATACATGTTATATGAAGATCTTCAGTTTTATCAGAAAATGTTACCACTTCATTTTTCAGTTATATCCTGAAAGTATTTGTATGCCTATTGTTTTATCTGAGATTTTTTTTCAAAAAAAAACTTCAATATTATGAATTATTCTATGTAATCCTCAATTTTCACACACACAGGTTAGATGAAAATCTTCAGTGTATTCAAAAATATCTACACTTCTTTTTCAATTATATTCTAAATGCATTAGTATGCCTAGAATTGTATCTGAGTGTTTTTCTGAATAAATCTTCAATGTTATCAAAAACACTATGTAATCCTCAATTTTATCATACATATATTGTATGAAAATCTTCAGTGTTTTCAGAAAACATCTCTACTTCATTTTTATTTATATTCTAAATGCATTTGTTTGCCTAGATTTATATCAGAGCGTTTTTCAAAAAAAATTTATCTTATAAATTGTTTTATAAATTATAAGTTATCCTATTTTATATCTGAGTGATTTTATAAATAAATGTTCGATTTTACCAATAACACTATGTAATCCTCAATTTCCTCATACATATGTTTTATTAAAATCTTCAGTTTTATCAGACAATGTCTCTGCTTACTTTTTTATTTATATTCTAAATGCATTTGTATGCCTATAATTTTATCTGTGTTTTTTTTTACCTAAAAATTTTTCAATTATCAATTACCTATGTAATCCTCAATATTATGAAACATATGGTATATGAAAACCTTCAGTTTTATCAGAAAGTGTTTGCACTATATTTTTCAATTATATCCTAAATGTATTTATATGCCTATTATTTTATCTGAGCTTTTTCTAAAACATCTTCAACAAAATAAATTATCTTATGTAATCCTCAAATTTATCACACACAAGTAAGATGAAAATCTTCAGTATTATCAGAAAATACCTACACTTCCTTTGTCAATTATATTCTAAATGCATGTGTATGCCTAGCATTGTATCTGAGTATTTTTCCAAAAAATCTTCAATTTTATCAATAACACAATGTAATCCTCAATTTTTCATACATATGTTGTATGAAAATCTTCAGGTTTATAAGAAAATGTCTCTGCTTCCTTTTTCATTTATACTCTAAATGCATTTGTTTGTCTATCATTGTATCTGAGTATTTTCCAAAAATTTTTTTTCTATTATCAATTACCCTATGTAATCTTCTGTTTTATGATACTATGTTATATGAAAATCTTCAGTTTTATCAGAAAATGTTTCCACTTCATTTTTCCATTATACCCTGTGTATTTATATTTCTATTGTTTTATCTGAGATTTTTTTCCAAAATATCTTCAATATTATCAATTATCCTATGCAATGCTCAATTTTCACAAACAGGTTAGATGAAAATCTTCAGTATTATAAGAACATGTCTAAACTTTCATTTTCAATTATATTCTAAATATATTTTAATGCCTAGCCTTGTATCTGAGTGTTTTTCCAAATAAATCTTCAATTTTGTCAATAACACTATGTAATCATCAATTTTGTCATACATATGTTGGATGAAAATCTTCAGTTTTATCAGACAATGTCTCCACTTCCTTTTTCATTTATATTCTAAATGCATTTGTATGCCTAGCATTGTATCTGAGCTTTTTCCAAAATTTTTTCTATTATCATTTATCCTATGTAATCCTCAATTTTGATACATTTGTTATATGAAAATCTTCAGTTTTTTCAGAAAATGTTTCCACTTCATTTTTCATTTATATTCTACATGCATTTGTATGCCAATCATTGTTTCTGAGTTTTTCCAAAAATTTCATATATTTTCAATTATCCTGTGTAATCCTCAATTTTATCACACACACTTTAGATGTAAATCTTCAGTACTATCAGAAAATGTCTACACTTGCTATTTCAATTATATTCCAAATGCATTTTTATGTCTAGCATTGTATCTGAATGTTTTTTCCAAACAAATCTTCAAATTTATCCATAACACTATGTAATCCTCAATTTTATCAAACATATGTTATATAAAAATCTTCAGTTTTATCAGAAAATGTCTCCACTTTATTTTTCATATATATTCTAAATGAATTTGTATGCCTATCATTGTATCTGCATTTTTTCAAAAAAAATTCTATTATCAATTACACTATGTAGTCATCAATTTTATGATACATATGTTATCTGAAAATCTTCAGTTTTAACAGAAAATGTTTCCACTTCATTTTTCAATTATACCCTAATATATTTATATGCCTAGCATTGTATCAGAGAGTTTTTCAAAAAAATCTTCAATATTATCAATTATCCTATGTTATCTGTAATTTTATCATACACAGGTTAAATGAAACTCTTCAGTATTATCAGAAAATGTCTACACTTCCTTTTTCAATTATATCCTAAATACATTTGTGTGCCTAGCATTGTATCTGAGAGTTTTTCCAAACAAATCAACATTTTTATCAAAAATACTATGTAATCCTTAATTTTATCATACATATGTTTTATGAAAATCTTCAGTTTTATCAGAAAATATCCCCACTTCCTTTTTCATTTATATTCTAAAGGCATTTGTATGCCTATCATTGTATCTGAGTTTTCTTCAAATAATTTTTCTATTATCAATTATCCTATGTAATCCTCAATTTTATGATACATATGTTATAGGAAAATCTTTACTTTTATCAGAAAATGTTTTCACTTCATTTTTCAAATATATCCTAAATGTATTTATATGCCTATTATTTTACTTGAGTTTTTTCCCCAAAAAATCTTCAATATTATCAATTATCCTATGTAATCCTCAATTTTATCACACACAGGTTAGATGAAATTTTTCAGTATTATCAGAAAATCTCTACACTTCTTTTTTAATTATATTCTAAATGTGTTTGTATGCCTAGCATTGTATCTGAGTGTATTTTCAAACAAATCTTCAATTTTATCAATAACACTATGTAATCTTCAATTTTATCAAACACATGGTTTATGAAATACTTCAGTTTTATCAGAAAATGTCTCCACTTCCTTTTTCATTCATATTCTAAATGCATTTGTATGCCAATCATTGCATCTGATTTTTTTCCAAAAAAAATTTTGCTTATCAATTACCCTATGTAATTCTCAATTATATGATACACATGTTATATGAAAATCTTCAGTTTTATCAAAAAATGTTTCCACTTCATTTCCCAATTATATCCTAAATGTATTTTTATGCCTAAAATTTTATCAGAGGTTTTATCAGAAGATTTTCCAAAAATCTTCAATATTATCATTTTACCTATGTAAGCCTAATTTTTATCATACATATGTTTTATGAAAATCTTCAGTTTTATCAGAAATTACCTCCACTTCCTTTTTCATTTATATTCTAAATGCATTTGTATGCCTTCATTGTATCTGAGTTTTTTCCAAAAATTTTTTATATCACAAATTATCCTAAGTAATCCTCAATGTAATCATACATGTGTTGTATAAAAATCTTCATTATTTTTTAGAAAATGTCTCCACTTACTTTTTCGTGTATATTCTAAATGCATTTGAATGTCTATCATTTATATGCATTTTTCCAAAAAGTTTTGTATTATCAATTACCCTATGCAATCCTCAGTTTTATGACATATATATTATATGAAAATCTTCAGTTTTATCAGAAAATGTTTCCACTTTATTTTTTCAATTATACCCTAAATATATTTACATGCCTATTATTTTATCTGAGTTTTTTCCAAAAAATCTTCTATATTATCAATTATGCTATGTAATCCTCAATTTTATCAGACACAAGTTAGAGGAACATCTTCAGTATTACCAGAAAGTATCTACACTTCGTTTTTCAGTTATATTCAAAATGCATTTGTATACCTAGCATTGAATCTGAGTATTTTTCCAAACAAATCTTCAATTTTATCTATAACCCTATGTAATCCTCAATTTTATCATACATATGTTGTATGAAAGTCTTTAGTTTCATCAGAAAATGTCTCCACCTCCTTTTTCATTTATATTCTAAATGCATTTGTATGCCCATCATTATATCTGAGTTTTTTCCAAAAAAAAATTTCGAAATTATCAAGTACTCTCTATTCAATCCTCAATTTTATGATATATGTTATATGAAAATCTTCAGTTTTATCAGAAAATGTTTCTACTTCATTTTTCAATTATACCCTATATGTATTTACATGTCTATTAGTTTATCTGAGTTTTTTCCAAAAGCTCTTCAATATTATCAATTATCCCATGTAATCCTCAGTTTTATCACACACAAGTTAGATGAAAATCTTCAGTATTACCAGAAAGTATCTACTCTTTCTTTTTCAATTATATTCAAAATGCATTTGTATGCCTAGCATTGTATCTGTGTATTTTTCCAAACAAATCTTCCATTTATCTAAAACATTATTCAATCCTTAATCAAACATATGTAGTATGAAAATCTTCAGTTTTATCAGAAAATGTCTCCACTTCATTTTGCATTTATATTCTAATTGCATATGTATGCCTAACTTTGTATCTGAGTTTTTCCAAAAAAAATTCATGTTATCAATTACCATATGTAATCCTCAATTTTATGATAGATATGTTATATCAACATTTTCAGGTTTTTTGTAATATTTTTATTTTCTATATTCTTTGTTTACATTCCAAATGATTTCCCCTTTCCCGGATCCCCCTTCCCCATATGTCCCATAAACCTTCTTCTCTCCATCCCTTCTCTAATCACCTCCCTCCTTTTTCTCTGTCCTTATATTCCCTTTCAATGCTAGATCAATCCTTTCCAGGATCAGGACCTTCTCCATACTTCTTCATGGGAGTCATTTGTTATGCAATTTGTGCCTTGGGTATTCAGGGCTTCTGGGCTAATTAATATCCACTTATCAGGGATTGCATTCCATGTGTATTCTTTTGTGATTGGGTTACCTCACTTAGGATGATATTTTCCAGATCAAGCCATTCACCTAAAATTTTTGTGAGTTCATTGTTTCTAATTGCTGAGTGTAAATATACCACATTTTCTGTACCCATTCCCCTTTTGAGGGGCATCTGGGTTCTTTCCAGCTTCTGGCTATTATAAATAAAGCTGCTATGAACATAATGGAGCATGTGTCTTTATTGCATGTGGGGGGAATCCTTTGGGTATATGCCCAGGAGAGGTATAGCAGGGTCCTCTGGAAGTCTCATGTCCAGTTTTCTGAGGAACCTCCAGACTGATTTCCACAGTGGTTGTACCATCTTACAGCCCCACCAGCAGTGGAGGAGTGTTCCTTTCTCCACATCCTCGCCAACACCTGCTGTCTCCTGAGTTTTTGACCTTAGCCATTCTGACTGCTGTCAGGTGAAATCTCAGGGTTGTTTTGATCTGCATTTCCCTAATGACTAATGATGTTGAGCACTTCTTAAGGTGCCTCTCGGCCATCCGAATTTCTTCAGGTGAAAATTCTTTGTTTAGATCTGTACCCCATTTTTAAATAGGGTTATTTGGTTCCCTGGGGTCTAACTTCTTGAGTTCTTTGTATATATTGGATATTAGCCCTCTATCAGATGTGGGGTTGGTGAATATCCTTTCCCAGTTTAATGTTTGCCGTTTTGTCCTTTTAACAGTGTCCTTTGCCTCTACAGAAACTTTGTAATTTTATGAGGTCCCATTTGTCAATTCTTGATCTTAAAGCATAAGCTATTGGTGATCTGTTCAGGAACTTTTCCCCTGTGCCCATGTCCTCAAGGGCCTTCCCCAGTTTCTTTTCTATTAGTTTCAATGTGTCTGGTTTTACATGGAGGTCCTTGATCCACTTGGAGTGAAGTTTAGTACATGGAGATAAGAATGGATCAATTCGCATTCTTCTGCATGCTGACCTGCAATTGATCCAGCACCATTTGTTGAAAAGGCTATCTTTTTTCCACTGAATGTTTTTGGCTCCTTTGTGGAAGATCAAGTGACCATAGGTGTGTGGATTCATTTCTGGATCTTCAATTCTATTCCATTGGTCCACTTGTCTGCCACTGTGCCAATACCATGCAGTTTTTAACACTATTGCTCTGTAGTATTGCTTGAGGTCAGGGATACTGATTCCCCCAGAATTTCTTTTGTTGTTGAGAATAGTTTTAGCTATCCTGGGTTTTTTGTTATTCCAGATGAATTTGAGAATTGCTTTTTCTAACTCTGTGAAGAATTGAGTTGGGATTTTGATGGGGATTACTTTGAATCTGCAGATCGCTTTTGGCAAGATGGCCATTTTAACTATATTAATCCTGCTGATCCACGAGCATGGCAGATTTTTCCATTTTCTGAGGTCTTCTTCGATTTCCTTCTTCAGAGACCTGAAGTTCTTGTCATATAGATCTTTCACTTGTTTGGTTAGAGTATACTTTATATTACATTTTCAGTTTTATCATAAATTGTTTCCACTTCATTTTTCAATTATACCCTAAATGTATTTATATGCCTATTATGTAATATGAGTTTTTTCCAAAAAAAAACTTCAATATTATCAGTTATCCTATGTAATCCTCAATTTCATCAAACACATATTTTATGAAAATCTTCAGTTTATCAAAAAATATCTTACTTCCTTTTTCTTTTATATTCTAAATGCATTTCTATGCCTATCATTTTGTCTGAGTTTTTCCAAAAAAATTTTATATTATCAATTATCCTATATAATCCTCAGTTTTATGATACATATATTATATGAAAATCTTCAGTTCAATCAGAAAATGTTTCCACTTCATTTTTCAATTATATCCTAAATGTATATTTAGGATTATATTATTTTATCTGTTTTTTCCAAAAAAAATCTTCAATATTATCAATTATCCTAAGTAATCCTCAATTTTATCACACACAGGTTAGATGAATATCTTCAGTATTATCAGAAAATGAATATACTTCATTCATCAATTATATTCTGAATGCATTTGTAGGCCTTGCATTGTATCTGAGTGTTTTTCCAAACAAATGGTCAATTTTATAAATAACACTATGTAATCCTCAATTTTATCATACATATGTTGTATGAAAATCTTCAGTTTTATCAGAAAAGGTCTCCACTTACATTTTCATTTATGTTCCGTATGCATTTGTATGCCTAGTATTGAATCTGAGTATTTTTCCAAACAAATCTTCAATTTTATCAATAACACTATGTAATCCTCAATTTTATCATACATATGTTTTATGAAAATCTTCAGTTTTATCAGAAAATGTCTCCACTTCCTTTTTCATTTACATTCTAAATGCATTTGTATGCCGCCTATCATTGTATCTGAGTTTTTCCAAAAAAATTATATTACCAATTAGAATATGCAATCCTCAATCTTATGATACATATGTAATATAAAAATCTTCAGTTTTATCAGAAAATGTTTCCACTTCATTTTTCAATTATATCTTAAATGTATTCATGTGCCTATTATTTTATCTGAGTTTTTTCCCTAAAAATCTTCAATATTATCAATTATCCTATGCAATCCTCAATTTTATCACACACAGGTTAAGTGAAAATCTTCCTTAATATCAGAAAAAGTCTACACATCCTTTTTCAATTGTATTCTAAATGCATTTGCATGCCTAGCATTGTATATGAGTGGTTTTCCTAACAGATCTGCAATTCTATCAGTAACATTATGTAATCCTCAGTTTGATCATACATATATTTTAGGAAAATCTTCAGGTTTATCAAAAAAATGTCTCCACTACTATTTCCATTTATATTCTAAATGCATTTGTTCGCCTATCATTGTATCTGAATTTTTTCCAAAAAAAAAATATTATCAATTACCCTATGTAATCCTCAATTTCATGATATGTATGTTATATGAAAATTTTCAGTGTTATCAGAAAATATTTCCACTCATTTTTCAACTATATCCTAAATGTATTTATATGCCTATTATTTTATCTGAGTTTTTTCCAAAAAATCTTCAATACTATCAATTATCTTATGCAATCCTCAATTTTATCACACAGAATTTAGATGAAAATATTCAGTATTATCAAGAACTCTCTCAACTTCCATTTTCATTTCTATTGTAAATGCATTTCAATTCCAATAATTGTATCTGTTTTTTTCCAATAAATTTTCTATTATCAATTGCCCTATGTATTCCTCAATTATATGATACATATGTTATATGAAAATCTTCGGTTTTTATCAGAAAATGTTTCCACTTCATTTTTCAAATATATCCTAAATGTATTTATATGCCTATTATTTTATCTGAGTTTTTCCAAAAATTTTAATATTATTAATTATCCTATGTAATCCTCAATTTTACAATACACAGGTTAGATGAAAATCTTCAGTATTATCAGAAAATCTCTACATTTCTTTTTTAATTATATTCTAAATGCATATGTATGCCTAGCATTGTATCTGAGTATATTTTCAAACGAATCTTCAATTTTATCAATAACACTATGTAATCCTCAATTTTATCAAACATGTTTTATGAAATACTTCAGTTTTATCAGAAAATGTCTCCACTTCCTTTTTCATTCATATTCTAAATGCATTTGTATGCCAATCATTTCATCTGAGTTTTTTTCAAAAAAATTTTCACTTAACAATTACCCTGTATAATCCTCAGTTTTATTATACATATGTTATATGAAAATCTCCCGTTTTATCAGAAAATGTTTCCATTTTATTTTTCAATTATACCCTAAATGTGTTTACATGCCTATTATTTCATCTGAGTTTTTTTCCAAAAAATTCTCAATATTATCAATTATCCTATGTAATCCTCAATTTTATCACATAAAGGTTAGAAGAAAATATTCAGTCTTATCAGAAAATGTCTACATTTCCTATTTCAATTATATTCTAATTACATTTGTATACCTAGCATTGTATCTGAGTGTATTTCTAAACAAATCTTCAATTTTATCAATAACATTATGTAATCCTCAATTTTATCATGTATATGTTGTATGAAAATGTTCAGTATTATCAGAAAATGTCTCCACTTTATTTTTCATTTATATTCTAAATGCATTTGTATGCCTATATTTGTATCTGAATGTTTTTCTAAACAACTCAATTTTATCAATAAAAATATGTAATCCTCAAATTTATCATACTTGTGATTTATGAAAATCTTCAGTTTTATCAGAAAATGTCTCCACTTCCTTTTTCATTTATATTCTAAAGGCATTTGTATGCCTATCATTGTATCAGAGTTTTTCCCAAACATTTTTTATATTATTAATTACCCTATGTAATCCTCAATTTTATTAATCATAGGTTTTATGAAAATCTTCTGGTTATCAGAAAATGTTTCAAATTCATTATTCAATGATACCCTAATGTATTTATATGCCTATTATTATGTCTGAGTTTTTTCCAAAAAAATCTTCAATATTATCAATGATCCTATGTAATACTCAATTATATCACACATGGGTTAGATGAAAATCTTCAGTATTATCA
Source organism: Apodemus sylvaticus (assembly GCF_947179515.1). Lineage (NCBI taxonomy): Eukaryota > Metazoa > Chordata > Mammalia > Rodentia > Muridae > Apodemus > Apodemus sylvaticus. Next base: position 2,894,552 of record NC_067491.1, read on the forward strand.
GAAAATGTCTACACTTCCTTTTTAAATTATATTCTAAATGCATTTGTATGCCTATCATTGTATCTGAGTTTTTTCCAAAAATTTCTTATATTTTCAAATACTCTATGAAATCCTCAATTTTATCACACACAGGTTAGATGAAAATCTGCAGTATTATTGGAAATGTCTAGACTTCCATTTTGAATTATATTCTAAAAGCATTTGTATGCCTAGCATTGTAACTGAGTGTTTTTCCAAACAAATCTTCAATTTTATTACTAACTATATGCAGTCCTCAGATTTTTTATACATATGTTTTATGAAAATCTTCAGTTTTGTCAGAAAATGTCTCTACTTACTTTGACATTCATATTCTAAATGCATTTATATGCCCATCATTGTATCTGATTTTTTTTCCAAAAATATTTTAGATTATCGATTACCCTATGTAATCCTCAATTTTATGATACATGTAATATGAAAATATTCAGATTCATCAGAAAATGTTTCCTCTTCATTTTTCAATTATATCCTAAATGTATTCATATGCCTATTACTTTATCTGGGTTTTTTACCAAATAATCTTCTATATTATCAGTAATCATATGTAATCCTCAAATTTATCATACATATGTTTTATGAAAATTTCAGTTTTATCCGAAAATATCTCCACTTCATTTTTCATTTATATACTAATTGCATTTGTATGCCTATCAATGTATCTGAGTTTTTCTAAAAATTTGTTATATTATCAATTACTCTATGTAATCCTTAATTTTATCACACACAGGTTAGATGAAAATCTTCAATATTATCAGAAAATATCTACACGTCCTTTTGCAATTATATTCTAAAAGCATTTGTATGCCTAGCATTGAATCTGAGTGTTTTCCAAATATATCTTCATTTTTATCAATAACACTAGGTAATCCTCAATTTTTTCACACATACATTGTATGAAAATCTTCAGTTTTATCAGAAAATGTCTCCACTTCCTTTGTCTTTTATATTCTAAATAAATTTGGATGCCTATCATTTTATCTGTGTTTTTTTCCAAAAAAATTTTCTATTATCAATTACCCTATGTAATCCTCAATTTTATGATACATGGTAAGTGAAAAATCTTCAGTTTTATCGGAAAATGTCTCCACTTCATTTTTCAATTATATCCTAAATGTATTTATATGCCTATTACTTTATCTGGGTTTTTTTTTTTTCAAAAAATCTTCAATATTATCAGTTATCCCATGTAATCCTCAAATTTATCATACATATGTTTTAGGAAAATCTTCAGTTTTGTCATACAACATCTGTATGATAAAATTGAGAATAACATAGTATTATTGAAAAAATTGAAGATTTGTTTGGACAAACACTCAGATACAATGCTAGGCTTACACATGTATTTAGAATATTATTGAAAAAGTAAGTGTACACATATTCTGATAATAAGGAAGATTTTCATCAAACCTGTGTTTGATAACATTGAGGATTACCTAGGATAAATGATAATATTTATGACTATTTGGAAAAAATCTCAGATAAAGTAATATGCATATAAATATATTTGGGATATAATTGAAAAATGAAGTGGAAACATTTTCTGGTAAAACTGAAGATTATCATATTACATATGTATCATAAAACTGAGGAATATATGGCAAAATTGATAATATAAAAATTTTTTAAAAAACTCAGATACAATGATAGGCATACAAATACATTTAGAACATAAAAGGAAAAAAGTAAGATATTTTCTGATAAAACTGAAGATTTTCATAAAATATATGCATGATAAAATTGAGGATTACATAGGATAACTGATTATATTGAAGATTTTTTTGAGAAAACTCAGATAAAGTAGCAAACATATAAATACATTTAGGATATAATTGATAAATGAAGTAAAACATTTTCTGAAAAAAATTAAGATTTTCATAAAACATATGTGTGAAAATTGAGGATTACATATTATTATTGATAAAACTGATACTTTGTTTAAAAACACTCAGATACAATGCTAGGCATACAAATGCATTTAAAATATGAATGAAAAAGGAAGTGTAGACATTTTCTGATAATACTGAAGATTTTCATCTAACCTGTGTGTGATAAAATTGAGGATTACATAGGATAATTGATAATATTGAAAAATTTTTGCAAAAAAACCCAGATAAAATTATAGTCATATAAATACATTTAGGATATAATTGAAAATTGAAGTGGAAACATTTACTGATAAAAGTGATTATCATAAAACACATGAATGATACAACTGAATAATACACAGGATAACTGATAATATTGAAGATTTTTTTGGAAAAAACTCAGATAAAGTAATAGGTACATAAATGAGCTTAGGATATAATTGAAAAAAAAGTGGAAATATTTTCTGATAAACTGAAGATTATCATATACATATGTTTCATAAATTTGAGGATTATATAGGATAATTATTAATATAAAAATTTTTTGGAAAAAGCTCAGAACAATGAGAGGCATACAAATGCATTTAGGATATAAATGAAAAAGGAAGTTGATACATTTTCTGATAAAACTGTAGATTTTCATACAATATATGTATGATAAAATTGAGAATTACATAGTGTTACTGATAAAATTGAAGATTTGTTTGGAAAAAACTCAGGTACCATGCTAGGCATACAAATGTATTTAAAATATGAAAGTAAAAGGAAGTGTAGTCACTTTCTGATAATACTGAAGATTTTCATCTAACCTGTGTGTGATAAAATTGAGGATTATGTAGGATAATTAATAATATTGAAGATTTTTTGAAAAAACTCAGATGAAATAATAGGCATATAAATACATTGAGGATATAATTAAAATGAAGTGGAAACATTTAGCTTTAAAACTGAATATTTTAAATAGCATATGTGTCATAAAATTGAGGATTACATAGGATAATTGATAATATAAATTTTTTTGGAAAAAACAAAGATGCAATGATAGGCATACAAATGTATTTAGAATATAAATGAAAAAGGAAGTGGACATATTTTCTGATAAAACTGAAGATTTTCATAAAACATATGTATAATATTATTGAGGATTACAAAGGATACCTGATAATATTGAAGATTTTTTGGAAAAAAAATCAGATAAGTTAATAGGCATATAAACACATTTAGGATATAATTGAAAAATGAAGTGGACACATTTTCTGATAAAACTGAAGATTTTCATAAAACATACATACGATAAAATTGAGAATTACATAGTTTCATTGATAAAATTGAAGATTTGTTTAGAAAAATAATGAAATGCAATTCTAGGTACAAAAATTCATTTAGAATATAATTGAAAAAGGAAATATAGATATTCTCTGATAATACTAAAGATTTTCATCTAACCTGTGTGTGGTAAACTTAGGATTAAATAGGATAATTGATAAAATTCAAGATTTTGGAAAAAACTCAGATAAAATAATAGGCATAAAAATAAGATATAATTGAACATAAATTGGCAAAATTTTCTAATAAATTTAAGATTTACCTATAACATATTTATCATAAAATTGAGGTTTACAAAGGGTAATTGAAAATATAAAAATTTCTTGGGAAAAACTCTGATACAATAATAGGCATACAAATGCATTTAGAATATAAATGAAAATGGTAATGGAGAAATTTTCTCCATTACCATTTGGTAAAGGAGAACTTTAATCAACAGGCAGAAGTCATGAAAGAGGAAACACAAAAATCTCTTAAAGAATTAGAGGAAAGCACAAACAAGCAAATGACAGAACTGAGCAAAAACTTCCAGGATCTAAAAACAGAAGTAGAAACAACTAAGAAAGCACAAAGGGAGACAACTTTGGAGATAGAAAACCTTGGGAAGAAATCAGGGACCATAGACGCAAATATCAGCAACAGAATACAAGAGATAGAAGAAAGAATCTCAGATGCTGAAGATACCATAGAAACCATGGACTCAACAGTTAAAGAAAATGCAAAATGCAAAAAGCTTGTAACCCAAAATATCCAGGAAATCCAGGACACAATGAGAAAGCCAAATCTAAGGATTATAAGCATTGATGAGAGTGAAAATGTATAAATTAAAGGGCCAGCAAATATCTTCAACAATTTCATGGAAGAAAATTTCCCTAACCTAAAGAGAGAGATGCCCATGAATATGCAAGAAGCCTACAGAACTCCAAACAGACTGGACCAGAACAGAAATACCTCCCGTCACATAATAATCAAAACCCCAAATGTACTAAACAAAGAAAGAATACTTAGGGCAGTAAGAGAAAAAGGGCAAGTAACATATAAAGGAAGACCTATCAGAATTACACCAGATTTCTCACCAGAGACCATGAAAGCTAGAAGATCCTGGGCAGGGCTCATGCAGACTCTAAGAGAACACAAATGCCAGCTGAGACTACTATACCCAGTGAAACTCTCAATTACTATAGATGGAGAAACTGAGATATTCCATGACAAAACCAAATTTATACAATATCTTTTTACAAACCCAGCCCTACAAAGGAGAATAGGGGGAAAACGTCATTATAATGAGGGAAACTATACCCTGGAAAGAGCAGGATATTAAGCTTCTTTCATCAAACACAAAGAAGATAACCACACACGTATAAAATTAAAATCAAAAATAATAGGAAGCAATAACCACTACTCCTTGATATCTCTTAACATCAATGGACTCAATTCCCCAATAAAAAGACATAGACTAACAGACTGGTTACATAAACAGGACCCTACATTTTTCTGCATACAGGAAACACACCTCAGTGTCAAAGACAAAAACTACCTTAGAGTAAAAGGCTGGAAGACAATTCTACAAGCAAATGGTCCCAGGAAACAAGCCGGAGTTGCCATTCTAATTTCAGATAAAATTAACTTTCAACCTAATATCATCAAAAGAGACATGGAAGGTCACTACTTGCTGGTCAAAGGAAAAATCCAACAAGAAGAACTCTCAATCCTGAACATATATGCCCCAAATATAAGGGCGCCCTCATTCATAAAAGAAACTTTACTAAAGCTCAAAGTACACATTGCATCTAACACAATAATTGTGGGTGACTTCAACACTCCACTCTCACCAATGGACCGATCAGGAAAACAGAAACTAAACAGGGAGACAATGAAACTAATTGAAACTTTGAACCAATTGGAGTTAACAGATATATATATAGAACTTTTCATCCCAAAGCAAAAGAATATACCTTTTTCTCAGCACCTCATGGTACCTTCTCCAAAATAGATCATATAGTTGGTCACAAGACAGACCTCAATAAATATAAAAAGATTGAAATAATCCCAGGCCTCCTATCAGATCACTATGGAGTAAAAGTGGTCTTTAGTAACAGTAAAAACAACAGAAAGCCCACATACACATGGAAAATGAACAATACTCTACTCAATGATACTTTGGTCAAGGAAGAGATAAAGAAAGAAATCAAAGATTTCTTAGAATTTAATGAAAATAAAGGCACAACATACACAGATCTATGGGACACAATGAAAGCAGTGCTAAGAGGAAAACTCATAGCTTTGAGTGCCTCCAAAAAGAAATTCAAGAGAGCATACACTAGAAGATTAATGGAACAACTGAAAGCCCTGGAACAAGAAGAAGCTAATTCATCCAGGAGGAGAAGAAGACAGGAAATCATCAAACTCAGGGCTGAAATCAATCAAGTAGAAACCAAGAGAACCATACAAAGAATCAACAAGACCAAAAGCTGGTTCTTTGAAAAAAATCAACAAGATAGATAAACCCTTAGCCAGACTAACCAAAGGGCACAGAGAAAGTATCCAAATTAACAAAATTAGAAAAGAAAACGGAGATATTACAACAGAAACCGAGGAAATTCAAAAAAAAATCATCAGATCCCACTACAAAAACCTGTACTCAACACAACTGGAGAATCTGGAGGAAATGGACATTTTTCTTAGACAGATACCAATTACTAAAATTAAACCAGGATCAAATTGACCATCTAAACAGACCCATAATCCCTAAAGAAATAGAAGGGGTCATAGATAGGCTTCTGATCAAAAAAAGCACAGGACCAGATGGTTTTAGTGCAGAATTCTACCAGACCTTCAAAGAAGACTTGACAGCAATACTCTTCAAACTTTTCCACCAAATAGAAACAGAAGGAACACTACCCAACTCCTTCTTCGAAGCCACTATTGCGCTGATACCAAAATCACACAAAGATCCAACTAAGAAGGAGAATTTCAGGCCAATTTCCCTTATGAATATCGATGCAAAAATACTAAATAAAATTCTTGCCCACCAAATCCCAGAACACATAAAAATGATCATCCACCATGATCAAGTAGGCTTCATCCCAGGGATGCAGGGATGGTTCAATATAAGGAAATCCATAAATGCTATCCACTACATAAACAAACTCAAGGAAAAAAAACCACATGATCATTTCATTAGATGCTGAAAAGGCATTTGACAAAATTCAGCATCCTTTCATGCTTTCAACTCTTGGAAAGGACAGGAATTCAAGGCCCATATCTAAACATAGTAAAAGCAATATACAGCAAACCGGTAGCAAACATCAAACTAAATGGAGAGAAACTTGAAGCAATCCCACTAAAATCAGGGACTAGACAAGGCTGCCCCCTCTCTCCATATCTTTTCAATATAGTTCTTGAAGTCCTAGCTAGAGCAATTAGACAACATAAGCAAGTCAAAGGGATACAAATTGGAAAGGAAGAAGTCAAACTATCACTATTTGCAGATGATATGATAGTATACTTAAGTGACCCTAAAAACTCTACTAGAGAACTCCTACAGCTGATAAACAACTTCAGCAAAGTAGTTGGCTACAAAATCAAAGCAAGCAAATCAGTAGCCTTTATATATTCAAAGGATAAGCAGACTGAGAAAGAAATTAGGGAAATGACCCCCTTCACAATAGCTACAAACAGCATAAAGGATCTTGGGGTGACTCGAACCAAACAAGTGAAAGACCTATATGACAAGAACTTCAGATCTCTGAAGAAGGAAATCGAAGAAGATCTCAGAAAATGGAAAAATCTTCCATGCTCGTGGATTGGCAGGATTAATATAGTTAAAATGGTCATCTTGCCAAAGGCAATCTACAGATTCAATGCTCTCCCCATAAAAATCCCAACCCAGTTCTTCATAGAGCTAGAAAGAGCAATTCTCAAATTCATCTGGAATAACAGAAAACCCAGGATAGCTAAAACTATTCTCAACAGTAAAAGAACTTCAGGGGGATTCAGTATCCCAGACTTTAAACTCTACTACAGAGCAATAGTGATAAAAAAAAAAAACTGCATGGTATTGGTACAATATCAGTCAAGCGGATCAATGGAACAGGATTGAAGACCCAGAAATGAACCAACACACCTATGGTCACTTGGTCTTCGACAAAGGAGCTGAAAGCATCCAGTGGGGAAAAGATAGTCTTTTCAACAAATGGTGCTAGTTCAATTGGAGGTCAGCATGCAGAAGAATGCGCATCGATCCATTCTTTTTTTTAATTAATTAATTTTTATTTATACTCCATATTTTATTCCCTCCACCCCAGTCCACCCTCTGTTCCATATTCCACACCTCCTTCCCACCCCCTGTCTCCATGTGGATGTCCCCAACCCCCACCTCACCTGATCCCTAACCTTCCTGGGGCCTCCAGTCTCTTGAGGGTTAGGTTCATCATCATTGAATGAACACAGACCCAGCAGTCCTCTACCTTATGTGTCTAGGGGGCCTCATATCAGCTGGTATACGTTGCCTGGTTGGTGGTCCAGTGTTTGAGAGATCGCTGGGTTCCTGATTGAGACTGGTAGTCCTCCTACAGGATTGCCCTTCTCTTGAGCTTCGTTCAGCCTTCCCTAATTCAGCAACACGGGTCAACAGCTTCTGTTCATTGGTTGGGTGCACTTATCTGCATTGGACTCTTTCAGTTGCTTGTTGGGTCTTCCAGAGTGTGGTCATGATAGGTCCCTTTTTGTGAGTGCTCCATAGCCTCAGTAATAGTGTCAGGCCTTGGGACCTCCTCTTGAGCACGATCCTACTTTGGGCCTGTTGCTGGATCTTCTTTTTCTCAGGCTCCTCTCCATTTCCATCCCTGTAATTCTTTTAGATAGGAACAATTATGGGTCAGAGTGGTGACTGTGGGATGGTGCCCCCTCCCTCATTTGATACCCTGTCTTCCTACCTAAGGTGGGCTCTATCAGTTACCTCTCTATCCTGTCAGGCATTTCACCTAAGCTCCCTCCCTTTGAGTCCTGAGAGTCTCTCAGCTCCATGTTTCCGGTCCATTTTGGAGTGTTTCCCCTCCTATCTCCTGAGGTTGCCTGTTTCCATTCTTTCTGCTGGCCCTCAGGGATTTGGTCCTTTTCCCTCACCTAATAACAGATCAGGTTCCTTTCTCTCCCCCCACCCTCAACTCCCTCTCCTCTTCTCCACTTTTATTCCCAGGTCCCTCCCTTCCTCCCTAAGTGTTCCACTATGTTCATAGAGGCCCTATTCGTGATAGCCAGAAGCTGGAAACAACCCAGATGTTCTACAACAGAAGAGAAAGAGGAATGGATACAGAAAATGTAGTTCACTTACACAATGGAATACTACCCAGCCATTAAGAATGAGGACATCCTGAGTTTTGCAGGCAAATGAATGGAGCTAGAAAACATCATACTGAGTGAGGTAACCCAGACCCCAAAGGACATGTATGGTGTGCACTCCCTAATAAGGGGATGTTAGCCAAAAAAAAAAAAAAAAGTACAGAATACCCAAGATACAGTCCATAGAACTCAAAAAGGTCAACAAAATACCTAAGTGAGGATGCCTCAGTCCTGTTTGTTAGGGAGAATAAATGCATGTTTTTAATATTTACAAATATATAATTATACTTTCAAGGATATATTCTGCCTCAGTCCAAACTCAGCTGCAGGATAACCAGGATTTTTTTGGTCCAGGAAGGCAAGGGTTCAGCGAAATGACATAGAGACACCAAGGTGTTTTTTGGATCTGAGTGTATTATTCTGGGCATCCCCCGGTCCAGTCAAGTTAACATCTCAAATTAAGCATCACATTCATCTGTCAAAGCTTCAGTTTTCTCAGGGCAATACAAAGTGTTTGTCCATCATCTCGTTGGCCAATTGGCACATGTGATTAAACTGCTTCTTCACAGTGGCCCTGCTGTTGTGCTATCCTGGGAGCTGGGGAAGGACGGCTGTGCCCAGCCTCCCTGGAGCACCTCTGCCTGCCTAGTGCATCCTGCAGCATTCTTCTCTGTGCCATGCCCGGGGCTGCCCTAGGTGCCTGGCGATTAGCTCCAACTGCAGTCCCTAGCCCCAGCCCAGTGAACCAACTGGGGAGTCTCTATGAGTAAAAAGTATGAACTATATCCTGAATCACACCCGGATAAGCTAATGTTTTTTTGGTCAAAGACTCCCTAGGTGGGGTCTGAAAAACAAAAGCAGTTCCTCACAAGCTTCCATTGAGGCAGCTCTGAGCTCTGCACCAACTCAAATGTAAATTCTTTCTAGTTTGCCCAACTCCTACCTGTTTGACAAGGGCATTGTATAAGGTTCTGTGATGTAAATATCTTCTAGTCTGGGCCTATTGTTTCAAATCCACCTGTCCTGCAAGGCTGATTGAAAAAAACAAAAGGATCCTGTAATTTTAGGGTTCCTGGAAAATTCTACTGCCTGCTATTAATGCTTTTTATACTATATTTGGAGCCGTACTTCATATATATCCTGTTGGGAGGTAAATGTAATTACATAAACAACTGTAGCAAAGCATTGCAGAATTTTCTGGCTAGTGACTTACTTATTACAAGATGGATTCTTTTACATCTTTATTTGCTTTGTTTTTTTAGTTCTAGCTACTAGAAAGGAGGAGAGCTTAGAAGTAAAGTAAGTTGCCAAGTGAGATTTTCGGCTTCTGAATAGAGGTGTTCCAGAAAGCCCCAGGAGACGTTTCTGCCTCAGTCTGTAAAATTTTGTTTACAGATTTCACTGGGACCACTGCGGCTATATTCCACACTGTTTATTATTCTTATAAGGCATTGGCATTCTCCCTAACATTTTAGAATATAATTTCACCTTGCTGCTTATGTGGCAAAGGAGTTATTTTGTCTGATATTTCCATAATTTGTTTATACTCTGTTTTCAGTGGAAACACACACATACATACACTCTTACATGCACATACATTCAAACTTATTCACTGACGCTTTACCAAATCACAAAGCAGTAAAGTTAGTAGACTCAATTGACTGTCACCCTGTATTTGGCTGTGTATACTGTAGAAATGGAGTAAGTGGCATCAGTGTGTGACTTTGAGTGCTTCCTCAACATTAGACTGTTCTTTATAATGTATACTAAATCCACCTAGCTTATCTGCCCAGTGTGCAGATAAATTAATCTATGATTTTTCTATGACATAACACTATCATTCATAAATCCTTGTGACTGGAAACATGGACTCATAGTGGAAGATCTGGAATTGCCAGGAATGTTCTCTCAGATGTAGTTTTGGTATCCAGACAAAGTTTTTAATTGCTTGCTTGCTGTTCCCGTCTTTGTTGTTTATGCAATAAAAACAAGCAGACAAACTTGATCCTGGCAGTTAGTAGTTGCTGCCCCATTCCAGTAGGAAATGATGAAGATGTAGAAGAAGCAGAAGGGTAGTATGTTTGAGATGAGCCTAAGATACATCTCAGGTAGGATAGGTATATTGATATTAGAGAATTTATCTTGAATATTAGCACCCTTGAGTTCTATTTTTACACTACAAAAATAAAGTATTTTTGTAGAAAAAACAAAAACCAAAACAAATAAGCAAAAACCACTAGGAATAGCCAAGAACTACCAATCACATTCCACATTCAATACTATGTCTTAAGTGACCAAAAAAATCTCTCAGTAGACAACATTCCTAATAGCTCTTCCCTATAGTAGCATGAGCTGGAACACAGCCTGGTATATATATGGTTCCAATCCACCTTCTAGATTCATATAAATAGATATATGACATATATTATATAATTATTATACATTAACATATAAAATAATATCTATGCTGATGTATTTAGCACTTGTCTAAAATCTCTTTCATGAAAAATAGGTGAACGTTTATGTATATCTAATTCCCATACATGATACTAATAAATTATTTTTATATTTTCCTTGGAATTCATATGCCTAACATTACTTTTGTAAGTCATTTCTCTGATAGCTTTGGATGATTATATCAAGAATGACCTAAAGATTATATGATAGGATACACAGAATTCTACAATTAAAAAGTTCACTTTCAAAAAAAATAGTTCACTTTCCTGGAAATATTTGTTTGAGCTTTCCCTACTTACTTACACAGAACATAATGTGATATTTATAACATGCTTCAATTAAAACTGTCTGTCACAGATATAATTATTTCCCTCAGCTACTTGTTCCTGGTCATTAATAAACCTGGATAAGACAGAATTTCTTGGAGCTATAAAATAACCATAAAATTTTAAGTAGTTAGTAAATTCTTGACAGCTGAGAGATCACTGATTTAAAAAGTAATTCAGGATATTCCCTGCTTGCCGAGTCCTCTTGGTCACCCTAAGGTGTCTGAGCAGCCTGATATCCCTGGGGGACATTTATTCTCCCCTCACCTCTCCATCCACCTTCATTAGACTTGCGAAGCCTGAACTATACACATTAGCTCCCCTTATCCCAACCATCTTTCCTGCTCACTGAGTATTCTGTGGTACTCTAAGCTGCACTGAGCAGTCGGCTATCCCCTGCTGACCATCATTCTCCTGCTACTGAGAACCATATAGACCTGCTGACCTGAAACCATACATCCCAAGGATACCCATCAGAAGCAAGCCACACCCAGAACAATGGAGGTCAGCCTGCCCTGCCCCATACCTATTGCAACAGGAACATACAGGGAGCAAACCACTCAGATGGCTTAAGGCACTAAACTCAGACACTATTGTGGATGCCATCAAGTGCTTGCTGATAGGAGCCTGATATAGCTATACTCTGCCAGTACCTGACAAATACAGAAGGGGATGCTCTTAGCCAAGCACTGGATTGAACACAGGGTCCCCAGTGGATGAGCTAGAGAAAGGACCCAAGGAGATGAAGGGGTTTGTAGCCCCATAGGCAGAATAACAATATGAACCAACTAGTATCCCCCGAGCTCCCAGGGACTAAACGACCAATCATAGAGTACACATGGAGGGACCCATAGCTCCCTCCAAATATGTAGCAGAGGATAGCTTTGCAGGACATCAGTGAGAGGAGAAACCTTTTGTCCCCTTTCCCCAGTGTAGGGGAATGCCAGGTCAGGTACATGGAAGTGGGTGGGTTAGTGAGCAGGGGAGAGGGTGATGGGATAAGGGGTTTTTGGTGTGGAAATGAGGAAAGGTGATAACATTTGAAATTTAAATAAAGAAAATATCTAATAAAACAAAACAAAAGAAAAAAAAACAAAAAACAAAAAAAGAACACAATCAACAAAATCTAGGGCAATATGACACTATTGGAGCACAGCTACCCTACTACAGCAAGGACTGGCTATCCTAACACAATGGAAGCACACAAAATGACCTTAAATCCAATCTTATAAAGATGATAGAAGAATAAATTTCTTAAAGAAATACAGGAAAATACAAGAAAACGGGTGGATGTCTTTAAAGAGGAAACAAATTCCTTAAATATATACAGGTACAATTAGACAAGTGAAGGAAATACATAAAACTGTGAAAAACCTGAAAGTGGAAAGAGAAGCAATAAAGAAAACACAAGCTAAGAGAATACTGGAGATGGAAAACCTAGGGAATAGAACAGGAACAATGGATACAAGCTTTGCAAACAGAATCCAAAAGATGGAAGATAGGATCATAGGTGTAAATGATACAATAGAAGAAACAGATACATCAGTCAAAGAAAAAGCTAAGTCCAAAAAATTCCTGACACAAAACATCCAGGAAATCTGGGATGCCATGAAAAGACCTAATCTGAGAATAGGAGGATTAGAGGAGGGTGAAGACTCTGCTCCAAGGCACAGATATTTTCAATGAAAAACATAGAAGAAAACTTTCCCTACCTAAAGAAAGAGATGCCTATAAACATGCAAGAAGATTATAGTATACCAATTAGACAGGACCAGAAACGAAAATCCCCCTGCCACTTAATAATTGGAAAACAAAATCTACAGAACAAAGAAAGAATTTTTAAGGCTGAAAGAGAAAAAAGTTCAGGTAACAATACAGCAACAGACCTATCAGAATAATACCTGAGTTCTTAACAAAGACTCTAAAAACTAGAGAAGCCTGGACAAATATCTTGCAACCTCTAAAACCACAAAAGCCAACCTAGACTACTAGACCCAACAAAACTCTTACATTTACTCTTACTCACTGTAGGTAGAGAAAACATTATATTTCAAGAGAAATCCAAATAAAAGTAAAATCTATCCACAAATACAGCCCTAAAGAAAATATTAAAAAAAAAAAAAAAAAAAACTCCAACCCAAGGAAGATAACTACATGCAAGCAAACACAGGAAATAAGTAATTCCATACCAGCAAAAAAAAAAAAAAAAAAAAAAAAAGATTCACACATAAGTACACACACACACACACACACACACACATACACGCACACCCTAACACCACCAACATCAAAATAATAGGAATTAACTTTGTGGATTAAAGTTTGATATCAACTATCACCAAGAGAAACACCAGAAAACCTACACACTCATGGAAATTGAACAACTCCCTACTGAATGACCTTTGTATCAGGGAAGAAATAAAGAAAGAAATTAAAGACTGTATAGAATTCAATGAAAGTGAAGACACAACATACTCAAATTTTTGGGACACAATGAAAGCAGTGCTAAGAGGAAAGTTTATGGCACTAAGTGCCTCTATAAAGAAAGTTGAAAGTCCCCATATCAGCAGTTTAAAATTACACTTGGAAGCTCTAGAAGAAAGAAGTAAGTACACCAAAAAAGCAGGAAACAATCAAAATCAGGACAAAAATCAATCAGTTAGAAATGAAGAAAACACTAAAAATGATCAATTAAATCATGTACTGGATCTTCGAGAAAATCAACAAGATAAACAAAACATTAGGCAATCTAACCAAAGGACAGTATCCAAATAAACAAAATCAGAAATGAAGAGACATAAAAACAGATACTGAAGAAATTTAAATAATCATTAGCTCTTGCTTCAAAAGCCTGTACTCCAGAAAAATCAGTGATTTTTCTAAACAGATAGCATTTACTAAAGTTAAATCAAGATCAGTTAATCTATTTAAAGAGCTCTATTACCCCTAAAGAAATGGAAGCAGTCATTAGAAGTCTCTAAACTACATCAAATCATTCCCAAGAAGAAGGAAGGAGAGGGTCCTGGTCCTGGAAAGGCTGGATGCAGCAATGAAGCGGATTACGAGGACAGAGAAATGGGAGAGGGTTGATTGCAGAACAGGCAGAGAGGAGAGGACTTATAGGACTTATGGGGAGAGGGGAACTGGGAAAGGGGAGATCCTTTGGAATGTAAACATAGAATATAGAAAAAAAGTTTTAAGCATCAAATGAAAGGAAGAAAAAAGAGAAGTAGAAGGAGAAGGAAAAGGAAGGAGGAGGAGGAGGAGGAGGAGAAGAAGAAGAAAGGAAGAAAGAAAGAAAGAAAGAAAGAAAGAAAGAAAAAGAAAGAAAGAAAGAGAGAGAGAGAGAAGTCTCTAAACCCAAAAAAGTCCAGGGCCAGATGATTTGGGTGCAGAATTCTACCAGACATTTCAAGAAGAGCTAAGTACAATACATTTCAAACTACTCCACAAAATAGAAATAGAAGGAACACACGAAAACTAATTCTGTGAGACTACAGTCACTCTGATACCTAAAGTTCTCAAAGAATAAACAAAGGAAGATAATTTCAAGCCAATTTCTCTTGTGAACATTGACGCAAAAATAGCCAATAAAATACTTGCTAACTGAATCCAGAAACAGATCAAAAATATCATTCACCATAATCAAGTGAACTTCATCCCAGAAATGCTGGGATGGTACAATGTACAAAAATCTATCAAAGTAAACCACCATATGAACAAACTGAAAGAAAAAAATCACATGTCCAGCTCATAAGATGCTATAAAAACCTTTGAAAAACTCCAACACCCCTTCATGTTAAAGGTCTTGGAGAGAGATCAGGAATACAAGGATGCAAGGCATATACATAAAGCAATATACAGAAAATCAATAGCCCACATCAAATTAGATGGGTGAGAAACTTAAAGCATTTCTACTAATCCACTAAAATAAATGATAGGACAAGGCTTCCCACTCTCTCCCTATCTAGTCTATATAGCAATCAAAGTTTTAACAAGAGCAATAAGACCACAAAAGAAGATCAAGTGGATACAAATTGGAAAAGAAAAAGTCAAAATATCATTATTTGAGAATGATATGATAGTATACATAAGCAACCCCAGAAATTCTACAAGAAAACTTCTATAGGTGATAAACACAGGAATTCAAGGCCCATATCTAAACATAGTAAAAGCAATATACAGCAAACCAGTAGCAAACATCAAACTAAATGGAGAGAAACTTGAAGCAATCCCACTAAAATCAGGGACTAGACAAGGCTGCCCCCTCTCTCCATATCTTTTCAATATAGTTCTTGAAGTCCTAGCTAGAGCAATTAGACAACATAAGCAAGTCAAAGGGATACAAATTGGAAAGGAAGAAGTCAAACTATCACTATTTGCAGATGATATGATAGTATATTTAAGTGATCCTGAAAACTCTACTAGAGAACTCCTACAGCTGATAAACAACTTCAGCAAAGTAGCTGGCTACAAAATCAATGCAAGCAAATCAGTAGCCTTTATATATTCAAAGGATAAGCAGACTGAGAAAGAAATTAGGGAAATGACCCCCTTCACAATAGCTACAAACAGCATAAAGTATCTTGGGGTGACTCTAACCAAACAAGTGAAAGACCTATATGACAAGAACTTCAGATCTCTGAAGAAGGAAATCGAAGAAAATCTCAGAAAATGGAAAAATCTTCCATGCTCGTGGATTGGCAGGATTAATATAGTGAAAATGGCCATCTTGCCAAAGGTAATCACAGATTCAATGCTATTCCCATAAAAATCCCAACCCAGTTCTTCATAGAGCTAGAAAGAGCAATTCTCAAATTCATCTGGAATAACAGAAAACCCAGGATAGCTAAAACTATTCTCAACAGTAAAAGAACTTCAGGGGGATTCAATACCCTAGACTTTAAACTCTACTACAGAGCAATAGTGATAAAAACTGCATGGTATTGGTACAATATCAGGCAAGCAGATCAATGGAATAGGATTGAAGACCCAGAAATGAACCAACACACCTATGGTCACTTGGTCTTCGACAAAGGAGCTGAAAGCATCCAGTGGAAAAAATATAGTCTTTTCAACAAATGGTGCTGGTTCAATTGGAGGTCAGCATGCAGAAGAATGCGCATCGATCCATTCTTATCTCCTTGTACCAAGCTCAACTCCAAATGGATCAAGGACCTCCACATAAAACCTGATACACTGAAACTAATCAAAAAGAAACTGGGGAAGACCCTGGAGGACATGGGCACAGGGGAAAAGTTCCTGAATAGAACACCAAGAGCTTATGCTTTAAGATCAAAAATTGACAAATGGGACCTCATAAAACTACAAAGTTTCTATAAGGCAAAGGACACCGTCAAAAAGACAAAACGTCAACCAACAGACTGGGAAAGGATCTTCACCAACCCTAAATCCGACAGAGGGCTAATATCTAATATATACAAAGAACTCAAGAAAGTAGAACCCAGAGAACCAAATAACCCCATTAAAAAGTGGGGTACGGAGCTAAACAAAGAATTTTCACATGAAGAACTTCAGAGAGCTGAGAAACACCTTAAGAAATGTTCAACATCATTAATCATTAGGGAAATGCAAATCAAAACAACCCTGAGATTTCACCTCACACCAGTCAGAATGACTAAGGTCAAAAACTCAGGAGACAGCAGGTGTTGGCGAGGATGTGGAGAAAGAGGAACACTCCTCCACTGCTGGTGGGATTGCAAGATGGTGCAACCACTTTGGAAATCAGTCTGGCGGTTCCTCAGAAAATTGGGCATGACACTTCCTGAGGACCCTGTTATACCACTCCTGGGCATATATCCAGAGGATTCTTCAGCATGCAATAAGGATACATGCTCCACTATGTTCATAGCAGCCCTATTTGTGGTAGCCAGAAGCTGGAAAGAACCTAGGTGTCCTTCAACGGAGGAATGGATACAAAAAATGTGGTATGAGTTACACAATGGAGTACTATTCAGCCATTAGAAACAATGAATTCATGAAATTCTTAGACAAATGGATGGAGCTGGAGAACATCATACTAAGTGAGGTAACCCAGTCTCAAAAGATCAATCAAGGTATGCACTCACTGATAAGTGGATATTAGCCTAGAAACTTTGAATACTCAGGACATAATCCACAAATTAAATGATGTCCAAAAAGAATGGAGGAGTGGCCCCTGGTTCTGGAAAGACTCAGTGCAAGAGTATAGGGGAATTCCAGAACAGGGAAGTGGGAAGAGGTGGATGGAAGAACAGGGGGACGAAAGAGGGCTAATGGGACTTGCGGGTAGTGGGAACCCAGAAAAGGGGAAATCATTTGAAATGTAAATAAAAAATATATCAATAAAAAAAATTTCTTGGGAAAAACTCTGATACAATGATAGGCATACAAATGCATTTAGAATATAAATGAAAATGGTAATGGAGAAATTTTCTGATATAATTGAAGATTTTCATAAAACATATGTCAGATAAAATAGTGGATTGCATACTCTTTTATTGTTAAATTGATGATTGGTTTGGAAAATCTCTCACATACATTACAAGGCATATAAATTCATTTAGAATATAATTGAAAAAGAAAGTGTAGACATTTTCTGATAATACTGAAGATGTTCATCTAACCTGTGTGTTATAAAATTGAGGATTACATAGGATAATTGATAATATTGAAGATTTTGGAAAAAAACTCAGATAAAATAATAGGCATATAAATACATTTAGAGTATAATTTAAAAATGAGGTGGAAATGTTTTCTGATAAAACTGAAGATGCTTCATATAACACGTTTCATAAAATTGAGAATTATATAGGGTAATTAATAATATAACATTTTTGGAAAAAACTAAGATAAAATAGTAGGCATACAAAAGCATATAGAATATAAATGAAAAAGGAAGTGGAGACATTTTCTGATAATACTGAAGATTTTCATAAAACATATGTGTGATGAAATTGAGGATTACACAGTGTTATGGATAAAATTGAAGATTTGTTTGGAAAAACACTCAGATACAATGCTAGCCACACAACTGCATTTATAATACAATTGAAAAAGAAAGTGTAGACATTTTCTGATAATACTGAAGACTTTCATCTAAACTGTATGTGATAAAATTTAGGATTACATAGGATAATTGATAATATTAAAGATTATCTGGAAAAAACTCATATAAAATAATAGGCATATAAATTAAAAATGAAGTGGAAACATTTTCTGATAAAACTGAAGATTTTCATATAACATATGTATCGTAAAATTGAGGGTTACATAGGATAAATGATAATATAAAATTTTTTTGGAAAAACTCAGATACAATGACAGACATACAAATGCATTTAGAATATAAATGAAATAGGAAGTGGAGATATTTTCTGATAAAACTGAAGATTTTCATAAAACATATATATGATAAAATTGAGAATAACATAGGGTTATAGAAAAAATTGAAGATTTGTTTGGAAAAACACTCAGATACAATGCTAGGCATACAAATACATTTAGAATATAATTGAAAAAGGAATTGTAGAAATTTTCTGATAATACTGAAGATTTTCATCTAACCTGTGAGTGATAAAATTGAGGATTATATAGGATAGTTATTAATAATGAAGATTTTATGGAAAAAATCAAATAAAATTATAGTCATACAAGTACATTTAGGATATAATTGAAAAATGAAGTGGAAACATTGTACGATAAAACTGAAGATTTTCATATAACATATGTATCATAAAATTGAGGATTACTTAGGATAATTGATCATATAAAATTTTTTGGAAAAAAAGCAGATACAATGATAGGCATACAAATACATTTAGAATATAAATAAAACAGGAATTTGAGACATTTTCTGATAAAACTGAAGATTTTCATAAAAACTATGTATGATAAAATTGAGGATTACATAGGATAATTGATAATAGAAAAAATTTTTGGAAAAATCTCCGATACCATGATAGTCATAAATATGCATTGAGTGTATAAATGAAAAAATGGAGACATTTTCTGATAAAACTAAAGATTTTCATAAAACATAAGTATGATAAAATTGAGGATTACAGAGTGTTATTGATAAAATTGAAAACTTGTTTGAAAAACCATTCAGATAAAACACTAGGCATAAAATGCATTTAGAATATAATTGAAAAAGGAAGTGTAGATATTTTCTGATAATACTGAAGATTTTCATCAAACCAGTGTGTGATAAATTTGAGGATTACATAGGATAATTGATAATTTGAAGATTTTTTGGGGAAAAAACACAGATAAAATAATAGGCATATAAATATATTTAGGATATAATTGAAAAATGAAGTGGAAACATTTTCTCATAATCCTGAAGATTTTCAAATAACATATGAACATAAAATTGAAGATTACATAACATCATTGATAATATAAATTTTTTCAAAAAATCTCAGATATATTGATAGGAATACAAATTCATTTAGAATATAAATGAAAAAGGAAGTGGAGACATTTTGAAATAAAACTGAACATTTTCATACATCATATGCATGATAAAATTTTGAATTATATAGTGTTATTGATAAAATTGAAGATTTGTTTGGAAAAACACTCAGATACAATGCTAGGCATACAAATGCATTTAGAATATAATAGAAAAAGAAAGTGTAGACATATTCTGATAATACTAAAGATTTTAATCTAACCCTTTTGTGATAATATTGAGGATTACATAAGATAATTAATAATATTGAAGATTGTTTTGGAAAAAAAATAGATAAAATAATAGGCATATAAATACATTGAGGATATAATTGAAAATGATGTGGAAACATTTAGTGATAAAAATGAAGATTTTCATATAACATAAGTGTCATAAAATTGAGGATTACATAGGATAATTGATAATATACAAAATTTTTAGAAAAAACTAAGATACAATGATAGGCATACAAATGCATTTAGAGTATAAATGAAAAAGGAAGTGGACATATTTTCTGATAAAACTGAAGATTTTCTTAAAACATATATTTGATAAAATTGAAGATTACAAAGGATAACTGATAATATTAAAGATTTTTGGAAAAAACTCAGATAAATTAAGAGGCATATAAATACATTTAGAATATAAATGAAAAGGGATGTGGAGACATTTATGGATAAAACTGAAGATTTTCATAAAACATATGTATGATAAAATTTAGGATTACATAGTGTTATTGATAAAAGTACAGATTTGTTTGGAAAAACACTCAGATACAATGCTAGGTATACAAATGCATTTAGAATATAATTGAAAAAGGAAGTGTAGACATTTTCTGATAATACTGAAGAGTTTCATCTAACCTGTGTGTGATAAAATTGAGGATTACATAGGATAGCTGATAATATTGAACATTTTTTTTTTTGGAAAAACTCAGATAAAATAATAGGCATATAAATACATTTAAGATATATTTGAAAAATGAAGTGGAAACATTTTCTGATAATAGTGAAGATTTTCATATAACGTATGTATCATAAAATTGAGGTTTACATAGGGTATTGATAAAAAAATTTTTTTGAAAAAATTCAGATAAAATGATAGGCATACAAATTCATTTAGAATAAAAATGAAGAGGAAGTGGAGACATTTTCTGATAAAACTGAAGGTTTTCATAAAACATATGTATGATAAAATTGAGGGTTACATACGATATCTGATAATATTGAAGATTTTTTGAAAAAAACCTCAGATAAAGTAATAGGCATATAAATACATTTAGGGTATAATTGAAAAATGAAGTGGAAATAGATTCTGATAAAACTGAATATTTTCATCTAACATGTATCATAAAATTGAGGATTACATAGGGTAATTGATAATAGAAATTTTTTTGGAAAAAAATTCAGATACAACTATGGACATGCAAATTAATTTAGGATATGAGTGAAAAAGGAAGTGGAGACATATTCTGATAAAACTGAAGATTTTCATGCAACATATGTGATAAAATTGAGGATTACATAGTGTTATTGATAAAATTGAAGATTTGTTTGGAAAAGCACTCAGATACAATTCTAGGCATACAAATAAATGCATTTAGAATATAATTGAAAAAGGACGTGTAGATATTTTGTGATAATAATGAAGATTTTCATCTTACCTGTTTGTGATAAATTTGAGAATTACATAGAATAATTGATAATATTGAAGATTCTTTGGGAAAAAATCAGATAAACTAATAGGCATATAAATACATTTAGGATATAATTGAAAAATGAAGTGGAACATTTCTGATAAAACTGAAGATTTTCATGTAACATGTATCTTAAAATTGAGAATTACTGAGAAGCAGCTAGGGATGTCCTTCAAAGGAGGAATGGATACAGAAAATGTGGTATACTTACACAATGGAATACTACTCAGCCATTAGAAACAATGAATTCACAAAAGTTTTAGGCAAATGGTTTGATCTGGAAAATATCATCCTAAGTGAGGTAACCCAATCACAAAAGAATACACATGGAATGCAATCTCTGATAAGTGGATATTAATTAGCCCAGAAGCTCTCAATACCCAAGGCACAAATCGCATAACAAATGACTTCCATGAAGAAGTATGGAGAGGGCCCTGATCCTGGAAAGGACTGATCTAGCATTGGAGGGGAATATAAGAACAGAGGAAAAGGAGGGAGGTGATTGGAGAATGGAAGGAGAGAAGAAGGTTTATGGTACATATGTGAAGGGGGGGTGGTCTGGGAAAGGGGAAATCATTTGGCATGTAAACAAAGAATATAGAAACTAAAAATATTACAAAAAATTGAGGATTACATGGGGTAATTGATAATGGAAAAAATTTTGGGAAAAAACACAGATACAATGATAGGCATACAAATGCATTTAGAATATACATGAAAAGGGAAGTGGAGACATTTTCTGATAAAGCTGAAGATTTTGATACAAAATATGTTTGATAAAATGAGGATTACATAGTGTTATTGATAAAATTGAAGATTTCTTTGTAAAAACACTCAGATACAATGCTAGGCATACAAATGCATTTAGAATATAATTGAAATAGTAAGTGTGGACATTTTCTGATAATACTAAAAATTTTCATCTAGCCTGTGTGTGATAAAAGTGAGGATTACTTAGGATAATTTGCAATATTGAAGATTTTTTGGAAAAAACACATATAAAGTAATAGGCCTACAAATACATTTAGGATATAATTGAAAAATGAAGTGGAAATTTTTCTGAAAAAATGAAGATTTTCATACAACATAAGTATCATAAAATTGAGGCTTACATAGAGTAATTGATAATAGAAAATTTTTTTGCAAAAAACTCAGATACAATTGTAGGCATACAAATGCATTTAGACTGTAAATGAAAAAGGATGTGGAGACATTTTTTTTAATGCTATTTTTTTTATTCGATATAATTTATTTACATTTCAAATGACTTCCCCTTTTCTAGCCCCCCCACTCCCCGAAAGTCCCGTAAGCCCCTTTCTCTTCCCCTGTCCTCCCACCCACCCCTTCCCACTTCCCCGTTCTGGTTTTGCCGAATACTGTTTCACTGAGTCTTTCCAGAACCAGGGGCCACTCCTCCTTTCTTCTTGTACCTCATTTGATGTGTGGATTATGTTTTGGGTATTCCAGTTTTCTAGGTTAATATCCACTTAATAGTGAGTGCATACCATGATTCACCTTTTGAGTCTGGGTTACCTCACTTAGTATGATATTCTCTAGCTCCATCCATTTGCCTAAGAATTTCATGAATTCATTGTTTCTAATGGCTGAATAGTACTCCATTGTGTAGATATAGATGTGGAGACATTTTACAATAAAACTGAAAACTTTAAAACTACATATGTATGATAAATTTGAGGATTACATAGTATTATTGATAAATTTGAAGATTTATTTGGAAAAACACTCAGTTACAATGCTAGGCATACAAATGCTTTTAGAATATAATTGAAAAAGGAAGTGTAGATATATTCTGATAATAATTAAAGTTTTCATCTAAACTGTGTGTGATAAAATTGAGGATTACATAGTTCAATTGATAATATTGAAGGTTCTTTGGGAAAATACACAGAAAAAATAATAGGCATATAAATCCATTTAGGATATAATTGAAAAATGAAGTGGAAACATTTTCTTATAAATCTGAAGATTTGATGATTTTTTTAATTTCCTCAGTTTCTGTTATTATATCCCCCTTTTCATTTCTAATTTTGTTAATTTGGATACTTTCTCTGTGCCCTTTGGTCAGTCTGGCTAAGGGTTTATCTATCTTATTGATTTTCTCAAAGAACCAGCTCCTGGATTCATTGATTCTTTGTATGGTTCTCTTGGTTTCCACTTGATTGATTTCAGCCCTGAGTTTGATGATTTCCTGTCTTCTACTCCTCCTGGGTGAATTGGCTTCTTTTTGTTCTAGGGCTTTCAGGTGTGTTGCTAAGCTATTAGTGTATGCACTCTCTATTTTCTTTTTGGAGGTACTCAAGGCTATGAGTTTTCCTCTTAGCACTGCTTTCATTGTGTCCCAAAGATTTGGGTATGCTGTGCCTTCATTTTCATTAAATTCTAAAAAGTCTCTGATTTCTTTCTTTATTTCTTCTTTGGCCAAGGTGTCATTGAGTAGAGTATTGTTCAGTCGCCATGTGTATGTGGGCTTTCTGTTGTTTTTGTTGTCATTGAAGACCACTCTTACTCCATAGTGATCTGATAGGAGGCATGGGATTAGTTTGATCTTTTTATATTTGTTGAGGTCTGTCTTGTGACCAATTATATGGCCGATTTTGGAGAAGGTACCATGAGGTGCTGAGAAAAAGGTATATTCTTTTGTTTTAGGGTGAAATGTTCTATTAATATCAGTCAAGTCCAGTTGGTCCAAAGCTTCAATTAGTTTTATTGTGTCCCTGTTTAGTTTCTGTTTTCCTGATCGGTCCATTGAAGAGAGGGGAGTGTTGAAGTCACCCACAATTATTGTGTTAGGTGCAATGTGTGCAGATGATATGATAGTCTATTTAAGTGACCCAAAAAACTCCACTAGAGAACTCCTACAGCTGATAAACAACTTCAGCAAAGTGGCAGGTCATAAAATCAACTCAATCAAATCAGTAGCCTTCCTATACTCAAGGATAAGCAGGCTGAGAAAGAAATTAGGGAAAGAACACCCCTCACAATAGCACAAAAAATATAAAGTACCTTGGGGTGACTCTTACCAAACATGTGAAAGATCTGTATGACAAGAACGTCAAGACTCTGAAGAAGGAAATAGAAGAAGACCTCAAAAATGGAAAAAACCTCCCAGGCTCATGGATCCGCTGGATCAATATAGTTAAAATGGCCATTTTACCAAAAGCAAGATAAAGATTCAACGCAATACCCATCAAAATCCCAACTCAATTCTTCACAGAGTTAGAAAGAGCAATTCTCAAATTCATCTGGAATAACAAAAAACCCAAGATAGCTAAAACTATTCTCAACAACAAAAGAAATTCTGGGGGAATCAGTATCCCTGACCTCAAGCAATACTTCCGAGCAATAATGTTAAAAACTGCATGGTACTGGTTCAATGACATGCAGGTGGATGAATAGAACAGGATTGAAGATCCAGAAATGAACCCACACACCTATGGCCACTTCATCCTCGACAAAGGGGCTGAAAACATTCAATGGAAAAAAGATAGCCTTTTCAACAAATGGTGCTGGGTCAACTGGAGGTCAGCTTGCAGAAGAATGTGAATTGATCCATCCTTGTCTCCTTGTACTAAGCGCAACTCCAAATGGATCAAGGACCTCCTCATAAAGCCAGACACTCTGAAGCTAATAGAAAAGAAACTGGGGAAGACCCTTGAGGACATCAGTACAGGGGGAAAGTTTCTGAACAGAACACCAATAGCGTATGCTCTAAGATCAAGAATTGACAAATGGGACCTCATAAAATGACAAAGTTTCTATAAAGCAAAGGACACCATCAAAAGGACAAATCGGCAACCAATAAATTGGGAAAAGATCTTCACCAACCCTACATCAGATAGAGGGCTAACATCCAATATATACAAAGAACTCAAGAAGTTAGACCCCAGAAAACCAAATAACCCTATTAAAATATGGGGTACAGAGTTAAACAAAGAATTCTCACCTGAAGAACTTCAAATGGCGGAGAAACATCTTAAAAAATGCTCAACTTCGTTAGTCATCATGGAAATGCAAATCAAAAAACCCTGAGATTTCACCTTACACCAGTCAGAATGGCTAAGATTAAAAACTCAGGAGACAGCAGGTGTTGGTGAGGATGTGGAGAGAGAGGAACACTCCTCCACTGCTGGTGGGGTTGCAAATTGGTACAACCACTCTGGAAATCAGTCTGGTGCTTCCTCAGAAAACTGAGCATGTCACTTCTGAAAGATCCTGCAATATCACTCCTGGGCATATATCCAGAGGGTTCCCCAGCATGTAATAAGGATATATGCTCCACTATGTTCATAGAAGCCCTATTTATATTAGCCAGAAGCTGGAAAGAACCCAGGTATCCCTCAACAGAAGAATGGATGCAAAAAGTGTGGTATATCTACACAATGGAGTACTATTCAGCCATTAGAAACAATGAATTCATGAAATTCTTAGGCAAATGGATGGAGCTGGAGAACATCATACTAAGTGAGGTAACCCAGTCTCAAAAGATCAATCATGGTTTGCACTCACTAATGAGTGGATATTAGCCTGGAAAACTGGAATACCCAAAACATAATCCACACATCAAATGAAGTAGAAGAAAAGTGGTGGAGTGGCCCCTGGTTCTGGAAAGACTCAGTGTAGCAGTATAAGGCAAACCCAGAACAGGGAAGTAGGAATGGGTGAGTGGGAGAACGGGGGACGGAAATGGGCTTATGTGACTTTTGGGGAGTGGGGGACCCAAAAAGGGGAAATCATTTGAAATGTAAATAAAATTATATATATCAAATTAAAAAAAAGAAAAAAAAAGAAATTGTGAAAAAAAAATAAATTAATTAATCTGAAGATTTTCATATAACATATGTATCATAAAAGTAAGAATTACATAGGATAATTGATAATATAAAATATTTTTGGAAATAACTCAGAAACAATGACAGGCATACAAATGAATTTATAATATAAATGAAAAAGGAATTGGAGTTATTTTCTGTCAAAGCTGAAGATTTTCTTAAAATATATGTATGTGAAAATTGAGGATTACATAGGATAATTGATAATACTGAAGATTTTATGGGAAAAACAGATTAAAATAATAGGCATATAATACAACATATGTATGTTGAAATTGAGGATTACATACAGTTATTGATAAAGTTGAAGATTTATTTGTAAAAACTCATATACAGTGCTAGGCATACAAATGCATTTAGAATATAATTCTAGTGTAGAATTATAGAAGTGTAGACATTTTCAGATAAAACTGAAGATTTTCATCTAACCTGTGTGTGATAAAATTGAGGATTACATAGGATAATTGATAATATTGAAAACTTTTTTGGAAAAAAACACAGATAAAAAATTAGGGTTATATATACATTTAGGATCCAATTAGAAAATGAAGTAGAAACATTTTCTGATAAAACTGAAGATTTTCTCATAATATATGTCTCACAAAATTTAGGATTACATAGGATAATTGATAATATAAAAATTTTTTGGAAAAATCTCAGATTCAATGACAGGCATACAGATGCATTTAGAATAAAATTGAAATAGGAAGTGTTGACATTTTCTGAAAATACTGAATATTCTGAAAATACATCATACACAGTTTAGATGAAATTGAGGATTATGTAGGATCATTGATAATATGGAAGATTTTTTTGGAAAAAATCTCAGATAAAATAATAGACTTATAAATACATATAGTATATAATTTACAAATGAACTGGAAACATTTTCTGATAAAACTGAAGATTTTCGTGTAACATATGTATCATAAAATTGAGGATTACATAGGATAATTGATAATATAAATATTTTTTCAACAAAACTCAGATAAAATGATAGGCATACAAATGCATTTAGAATATAAAGAAAAAGGATAAGGAGACATTTTCTGATAAAACTGAAGATATTTATAAAACATATGTATGATAAAATTGAGGATTACATAGTGTTATTGATAAAATTGAAGATTTATTTGGAAAAACACTCAGATACAATGCTAGGTGTAGAAATGCATTTAGAATATAATTGAAAAAGTAAGTGTAGACATTTTGTGATAATACTGAAGATTTTCATCTAACCTAAGTGTGAGAAAATTGAAGACTACATAGGATGATTGATAATATTGAAGATTTTTTTGAGAAAACTCAGATAAAATAATAGGCATATAAATACATTTAGGAGATAATTAAAATGAAGTGGAAACATTTTCTGATAAAACTGAGGATTTTCATATAACATGTTTCATAAAATTGATGATTGCATAAGGTAATAGATAATATAAAATTTCTTTTTAAGAAACTCAGATACAATGATAGGATTACGAATGCACTTAGAATATAATTGAAAAAGTAAGTGGTGACATTTTTACATAATACTGACTATTTACATCTAAACTGTGTGTGATAAAATTGTGGATTATATAGGACCGTTCATAATATTGAAGATTTTCTGGAAAAAATGCAAATAAAATAATAGGCATATAAATACATTTACAATATAATTGATAAATGAAGTGGAAACTGTTTCTGATAAAACTGAAGATTTTCATATAACATATATATCATAAAATTGAGGATTACTTAGGACTATTGATAATATAAAATATTTGTAAAAACACTCATATACAATGCTAGGCATACAAATGCTTTAAGAATATAAATGAAAACGGAAGTGGAGATATTTCTGAAAAAATTGAAAATGTTCATAAAAACATGTATGAAAAAATTGAGGATTGTACAAGATAACAGATAATATTGAAGACTTTTTGGAAAAAATTCACATAATATAATAGGCATATAAGTATAATTAGGATATAATCGAAAAATGAAGTGGAACGTTTTCTGATAAAACTGAGGATTTTCATATACATATGTATCATAACATTGAGGATTACATAGGATACTTGATAATATTGAATATTTTAATTAAAAAACTCAGAGAAAATGAGAGGCATACATATGCATTTAGAATATAAAGGAAAAAGGAAGTGGAGATATTTTCTGATAGAACTGAAGATTTTCATAAAAAGATATGTATGATAATATTGAGGATTACATAGTATTATTGATAAAGTGGAAGTGGATATTAACCTAGAAAACTGGAATACCCAAAACATAATCCACACATCAAATGAGGTACAAGAAGAAAGGAGGAGTGGCCCCTGGTTCTGGAAAGACTCAGTGAAACAGTATTCAGCAAAACCAGAACGGGGAAGTGGGAAGGGGTGGGTGGGAGGACAGGGGAAGAGAAGGGGGCTTGCGGGACTTTCGGGGAGTGGGGGGGCTAGAAAAGGGGAAATCATTTGAAATGTAAATAAATTATATCGAATAAAAAAAAATATATGTTGGTAAAAAAAAAAAAAAAAAGTGGAAAATTTATTTAGAAAAACACTCAGATACAATTCTAGGCATACAAATGCATTTAGAATATAATTGAAAGAGAAGTGTAGATATTTTTTGAATATACTGAAGATTTTCATCTAACCTGTGTGTGAGAAAATTGAGGATTACATAGGATAATTGATAATATTGAAGGTTTTTTTGAAAAAACAGATAAAATAGTAGGCATATAAATACTTTTACGATATAATTTTAAAATGTAGTGGAAACATTTTCTGATAAAACTGAAAATTTTCATAAAACATATGTATCACAAAATTGAGGATTACATAAAATAATTTATAAAATAAATATTTTGGAAAAACACTCTGATAAAAATCTAGGCATACAAATGCATCTAGAATATAAATGAAAAATGAAGTGGAGATATTTTCTGATAAAACTGAAGATTTTCATACAACATATATATGATAGAATTGAGGATTACATAGTGTTTTTGATAAAATTGAAGATTTATTCATTACAACACTCAGATAGAATTCTAGGTATACAAATGCATTTAGAATATAATTGAAAACAAAGTGTAGATATTTTTTGAATATAATCATGATTTTCATCTAACCTGTGTGTGAAAATTAAGGATTACATAGAATAATTGATAACATTGAAGGTTTTTTTGGGAAAAAAATCAGATAAAATAATAGGCATACAAATATATTTAGGATATAATTGAAAAATAAGGTGGTAACATTTTCTGATAGAATTGAAGATTTTCATATAACATATGTATCATAAAATTGAGGATTACATAGGATAATTCCAAATATTATTTGGAAAAACCTCAGATACAATGATAGGCATACTAATGCATTTAGAATATAAATGCAAAAGGAAGTGGAGATATTTTCTGATAAAACTGAATGTTTTCACACAACATATGTATGTTAAAATTGAGGATTCCATACAGTTCTTGATAAAGTTGAAGATGTGTTTGTAAAAACTCATATACAGTGCTAGGCATACAAATGCATTTAGAATATAATTGAAAAAAAGAAGTGTAGACATTTTCAGATAAATCTGAAGATTTTCATCTAACCTGTGTGTGATAAAATTGAGGATTACATAGGATAATTGATAATATTAAAGACTTTTTGGAAAAAAACACAGATAAAAAATTAGGCTTATATATACATTTAGGATACATTTGGAAAATGAAGTGAAAACATTTTCTGATAAAACTGAAGATTTTCTCATAATATATGTCTCACAAAATTTAGGATTACATAGGATAATTGATAATATAAAAATTTTTTGGAAAAATCTCAGATTCAATGACAGGCATACAAATGCCTTTAGAATATAATTGAAATAGGAAGTGTGGGCATTTTCTGAAAATACTGAAGAATTTCGTCTAAACTATGTGTGATGAAATTGAGGATTACATAGGATCATTGATAATATGGAAGATTTTTTGGAAAAATCTCAGATAAAATAATAGGCTTATAAATATATAGAGTATATAATTTACAAATGAACTGGAAACATTTTCTGATAAAACTGAAGATTTTCATATAACATATGTATCATAAAATTGAGGATTACATAGGAGATATTATATTGATAATATAAATATTTTTTCGAGAAAACTCAGATAAAATGATAGGCATACAAATGCATTTAGAATATAAAGAAAAAGGATGAGGGGACATTTTCTGATAAAACTGAAGATATTCATAAAGCATATGAATATTAAAATTGAGGATTACATAGTGTTATTGATAAAATTGAAGATTTATTTGGAAAAACACTCAGATACAATGCTAGGCGTGCAAATGCATTTAGAATATAATTGAAAAGGAAGTGTAGAGTCAGTTATGAGAGACTCACCTCCATCTTGTTTCTCGGATGCCAGAGA
This sequence comes from Apodemus sylvaticus, assembly GCF_947179515.1. Lineage (NCBI taxonomy): Eukaryota > Metazoa > Chordata > Mammalia > Rodentia > Muridae > Apodemus > Apodemus sylvaticus. Next base: position 2,925,326 of record NC_067491.1, read on the forward strand.
GATCAGACAGACTGAGGTACGCAAACATAACCCGAGGCCAACATCTGCTGCTAGAAGAACACAAAATGGACATAAATGAATCTCTTAAAGAAATACAGGGGAACATGAATAAGCTAGAAACAAAAATCACTTAAAGAAATGTAGGAGAATAAGGCTCAAGAGATAGAAGACAATAAAGAAGAAACCTCCCCCCCCCCCCCACACACACACACAAAAACCTTAAAGAAATGCAGGAGAACTTGAGTCAATAGGCAGAAGTCATGAAAGAGGAAATACAAAAATCTCTTAAAGAATTAAAGGAAAACACAAACAAATGATGGAACTGAGCAAAACCATCCTGGATCTAAAAACAGAAGTAGAAACAACTAAGAAATCACAAAGGGAGACAACTTTGGAGATAGAAAACTTGAGAAGAAATCAGGGGCCATAGATAGAAATATCAACAACGGAATACAAGAGATAGAAGAAAGAATCTCAGATGCCGAAGATACCATAGAAACCATTGACTCAACAGTCAAAGAAAATGCAAAATGCAAAAAGCTTGTATCCCAGAACATCCAGGAAATCCAGGATACAATGAGAAGACCAAACCTAAGGATTATAGGTATAGATGAGAGTGAAGAATTACAACTGAAAGGGCCAGCAAATATCTTCAACAAAATTATGGAAGAAAACTTTCCCAACATAAAGAGAGAGATGCCTATGAATATACAAGAAACCTACATAACTCCAAACAGACTGGACCTGAGCAGAAATACCTCCCGTCGCATAATAATCAAAACCACAAATGCAGTAAACAAAAAAAGAATATTAAAGGCAGTAAGAGAAAAAAGCCAAGTAACATATGAAGGAACACCTATCAGAATCACACGAGACTTCTCACCAGAGACCATCAAAGCTAGAAGATCCTGAGCAGATCACATGCAGACTCTAAGAGAACACAAATGTCAGCCAAGACTACTATATACAGCAAAACTCTCATTTTCTGATATAACGGAAGATTTTCATAGAACATGTTTCATAAAGTTGAGGATTACATAAGATAATAGGCAATATAAAATTTTTTGGAAGAAACTCAGATACAATGATAGGCATACAGATGGATGTAGAATATAATTGAAAAAGGAAGTCGCAACATTTTTAGATAATACTGAAGATTTACATCTAACTTGTTTGTGATAAAATTGTGGATTATATAGGACACTTCATAATAATGAAGATTTTTGGGAAAATTCAGATAAAATAATAGGCATATAAATACATTTATGATATAATTGATAAATGAAGTGGAATCATTTTCTGATAAAGCTGAAGATTTTCATATAATTTATGTATCACAAAATTGAGGATTACGTAGGATTATTGATAATGTAAAAATTATTTGGAAAAACACTCAGATACAATGCTAGGCATACAAATGCATTAAGAATATAAATACAGTATTCGGCAAAACCAGAACAGGGAATTGGGAAGGGGTGGGTGGGAGGACAGGGGGAGAGAAGGGGGCTTACGGGACTTTCGGGGAGTGGGGGGCTAGAAAAGGGGAAATCATTTGAAATGTAAATAAAAAATATATCGAATTAAAAAAAAAAGATTCAGAACTACCCTTGTGACTCTAGGCACTGATTTGCTGAAATGCTGCTCAGGTTGGCTATGCAAAAAGCACCATTTTGTACATGCTCATTGTGAAAGTATCTGTTAGTCACCTGATGTAATTGTCATCTCAGAGACTTACTGCTGAATAAATTTTTAGTTTTTTCTGAAAAAAAAATATAAATGAAAACGGTAGTGGAGACATTTCTGAAAAACCTGAAGATTTTCATAAAACATATGTATGATAAAATTGAGGATTATACAAGATAACTGATAATATTGAAGATTTTTTGGAAAAAATTCAGATAATATAATAGGCATATAATTACATTTGGGACAGAATTAAAAAATGAAGTGGAAGCATTTTCTGATAAAACGGAGGATTTTCATATACATATGTATCATAACATTGAGGATTACATAGGATAATTGATAATATTGAATATTTTGCTAAAAAATTCAGATAAAATGATAGGCATAAAAATACATTTAAAATATAATGGAAAAAGGAAGTAGAGGCATTTTCTGATAAAACTGAAGATTTTCATAAAACATATGTATGATGAAATTGAGGATTACATAGTGTTATTGATAAAACTGAAGATTTATTTATAAAAACACTCAGATATAAAATAGGATAATTTATAATTTATAAAATAATTTAAAAAATAATTTTTTTTTGAAAAATGCTCTGATACAAATCTAGGCATACAAAATCTTCAGTTTCTTCAGAAAATATCTCCACTTCATTTTTCATTTATATTATAAATGCATTTGTATGCCTAGATTTGTATGAGAGTGTTTTTCCAAAAAATTATTTTATAAATTATCCTATGTAATCCTCAATTTTGTGATACATGTTATATGAAAATCTTTTTATCAGAAATTTTTTTATCAGAAAAATGTTACCACTTCATTTTCCAATTATATAATAAAATTATTTGTATGTCTATTATTTTATCTGAGTTTTTTCCAAAAAACTTCAATATTATCAATTATCCTATGTAATCATCAATTTTCACACACAGGATAGATGAAAATCTTCATTATATTCAAAAATATCTATACTTATTTTTCAATTATATTCTAAATGCGTTTCTATGCCTATAATTGTGTCTAAGTGTTTTTTCTGAATAAATTTTCAATTTTATCAAAAACACTATATAATCCTCAAGTTTACCATATATGTATTGTATGAAAATCTTCAGTTTTATCAGAGAATATCTCCACTTCATTATCATTTATATTATAAATGCATTTGTATACCTAGATTTGTATCAGAGTGTTTCTCCAAAAAAATTTTATTTTATAAATTATCCTATGTAATCCTCAATTTTGTGATACATACGGTATATGAAAATCTTCAGTTTTATCACAAAAGTTTACCACATCATTTATCAACTATATCCTAAAAGTGTTTGTATGCCTATTACTTTATCTGAGTTTTTTCAAAAAAAATTCAATATTATCAACTATTCTATGTAATCTTCAATTTTTACACACAGGACAGTTCACAATGTTCATTATATTCAAAAATATCTATACTTATGTTTCAATTATATTCTAAATGCATTTGTATGCCTATAATTGTATCTGAGTGTTTTTCTGAATAAATTTTCAATTTTATCAAAAACATTATGTAATCCTCAATTTAACGTACATATGTTGTATGAAAATCTTCAGTTTCTTCAGAAAATATCTCCACTTCATTTTTCATTTATATTCTAAATGCATTTGTATGCCTAGATTTGTATCAGAGTTTTTTCCAAAACAATTATTTTATAAATTATCCTATGTAATCCTCAATTTTGTGATACATGTTATATGAAAATCTTCAGGTTTATCAGAAAATGTTACCAATTCATTTATCCACTATATACTAAAAGTATTTGTATGCCTATTATTTTATCTGAGTTTTTTTCAAAAGAAAGTTCAATATTATCAATTAGTTTATGTAATCCTCAATTTTCACACACTGGATAAATGAAAATCTTCATTATATTCAAAAATATCTAAACTTATTTTTCAATTATTTTATAAATGCATTTGTATGGCTAGAATTGTTTCTGAGTGTTTTTCTGAATAAATCTTCAATTTTATCAAAAACATTATGCAATGCTCAATTTTGTCATACAAATGTAGTATGAAAATCTTCAGTTTTTTTCAGATAATACCATCACTTCATTTTTCATTTATATTCTAAATGCATTTGTATGCCTAGATTTGTATCAGAATGTTTTTCAAAAAAAATTTTATTTTATAAATTATTTTATAAATTATAATTATCCTATTTTATATCTGAGTGTTTTTATAAATAAATCTTTGATTTTATCAATAACACTACGTAGTCCTCAATTTCATCTTACATGTTTTATGAAAATCTTCAGTTTTATCAGACAATGTCTCCACTTCCTTTTTCCTGCATATTCTTAATGCATTTGTATGCCTATCATTTTATCTGAGGTTTTTATTAAAAAATTCAATATTATCTATTATCCTATATATTCCTCAATGTTATGATACATATGTATATGAAAATCCTCAGTTTTATCAGAAAATGTTTCCACTTCATTTTTCAATTATATCCTAAATGTATTTATATGCCTATTATATTTTCTGATTTTTTCCAAAAAATCTTCAATATTATCAGTTATCCTATATAATCCTCGATTTTATCATACATATGTTTTATGAAAAATCTTCAGATTTTTTAGAAAATGTCTCCACTTACATTTTCATTTATATTCTAAATGAATTTGAATTCCTAGCATTTTATCTCTCCCTCTCTCTCTCTCTCTCTTTCTCTCTCTCTCTCTCTCTTTGTGTGTGTGTGTGTGTGTTGTGTGTTTGTATGTGTTGCATGAGTGTAAGTGGGTGGGTGCACATTTGTCTGTATGCACTGGTGTGATAGATAGCTCCTTGCCATTAGTACTCATTATTTGATGTATGTATGTATGTATGTATTTATGTATATGTGTATGTTTGTATGAGTGTAATTACTTACTTAGTTTTTATTTATCTAAAACAGGGTTTCTTTGGGGGGAAAATGTTTTCTATATATAATGAAAGGATAGAAAATAATACAGCCTAACTCTAATGACCCCAAGAAGTCAGAAGTTTAAAATGCTATCTCGCTTTGTTAGAAACTAGGTAAAAGGTCACATTCCAGAGCCCACCCTTTGTTTAGAGCTAACAGAAAAGCCTTGAATAAGTGATCCTGGCCCCATAAGGTGACTGGAAATGGGCTAAGCTTATCTTGCTTCTGTAAACTTACACCATTACCTCTATGCAGGAGTTCACACAGCTATAGACATTCAAGAAAATAGGAAACTAATTGGTCCACTGAGCATGGGCTCTGATAATTTAAATTGATTGGCCTAAAAACTATGGAATGGTACAAATCGATTGGCTCACATTTTGTGGGCTCTCCATGCTAAGAAATTATTGGTTTGTGATTTGCAGGCTTTGTCATAAACTTATAAAAGCTGTCGCAATTCGGCACTCATGGTCCACAGTCCTCTAGCCCTGTGCTGTGTACGGCTGTGGAACCCACAATTCTGGAATAAAGAAATCCTCATGTTATTGCATTGAGACTGTTTGTCGCGAGTGATTTGGGTGTCGCCTTTCGAGGCGTGGGGTGCTGAGGCACCCTCGGTTTTGGGGGGGGGGGGTCTTGGTGCATTGGCCGGGAAGTGTGACTTTCCTTCACACGCAAGAACCAACTCAGAGGTAAAGGGGATCCCTCTCTGGAATGTGTGTGTGCCAACTGGTGTCTGTGTCCTGAATGTCTGTACTGGTCTGTTTTCTGTATCTGAGGAGACGTGTGTTTTCGGTGGACTGCTATACTCTCGGGTTTGTGAGAACCAGAGGACCATGGTGAGCAGACAAGCTCTGTACCACAGGCTGTGACCCGGGGAGACATTCCCAGGTATTTTGGGGGAACTCCAGAGACCCTGGAAGATTCCCAACTGAATGTCGGAGAGGACATGGTAGTTCTACTGAACTGGAGAACTTATACGCCCTCCCAGCCATCTGGTTTTCTGATCTGGTTCTGTCCATCTCAGCAGAGGCAAATACTTGTCAGTTTTGTGTGTCTTTGTCTACAGTTTGACCACTAGATGGGTGCCACGGTTTGTTTTCTGTCTGTCTCACTGTGTGTCAAAGTCTGAGTCTATAAGCCTTTCTGAAAATTTTGGTTTTGCTTGCAAGCTTCTGGGGCTCAGAGAGCCTGTCTGGTGTGGTGCGTTCGACTGGCAGCTGCTAGAGTCGAGACTATGAGGGTCTGGAGGAAGCTTTAGACCTTGGAGAGAACAGAATAAGGCTCTCCTCCATCTGTAAACAGCAAGTCAGTCATGGTGGAAGCCATGCTTTGCTGAAATCTGTTTTATCAGATCCCTGCTATGTGTGCATGGATGCCTGGTGTCTGAAACTGGGCCCCTCTAGGGGCAAATTATGTGATTTTCCTTGTTCGGTGTTCTTGAATCTAGAGACCTGACGGTGGCAGGGTCAGGCTGTCTATGTGGTGCTGTTTTGTATCATGTTTTGTGTTCTTGGACTTAGATGGACGATATTATTTTGACTTTGAGTGAAAAGCAACTCTATGGTGCCAAAATCAGGTCACATGACTCAAGCGCACCTCAAGCGTGCTAACTTAGAACAAAGGGAGAGACAAAATACTTGGGCTCTGATGCCCCCTGGAAAGGAAAACAAGTCTTAACAAGATGCTCAATGTGGCAGGTACGAGAATTTTGGGTTTAAGTTGATACAAATGATTTATTTCTTTTATTTTAACTTGTTTAAATTGTTATGATCGATGTGATGTTAAACTTTGTGGTTATATTGTTCCTCTGGGAGAGAGGTCAAAATAAGGGAGACCTCCAGAAGACTAGATTCTAAAATATTAAGTGAAAAAAATCTCTTTATGATACTAAAATCTTTATAATTGGTATTAAGTTCAAGGCATAAGTTCTTATTTGATGCAGGCTTTATTGTGATAGAAAATCAAGGTTTTCATTGGTATAAATACTAAATTTAAAAGTACAGGATTTACATCCAGTTCTTTGTTATTATTACTGATCTGAGATGTTTAAACCTATGAGTTTAGGGCTAAATAGAAATATAAGGCTCTGAGTTTATTGTTATGGTGTTTTCTAGGTTTTAATCAGAAATAGCTGAAGATAGTTTAACAGACAACAGTCCACATTACTTTACATAGATAGTTGGTTTTCAAAAAATGTCAAAAATCCATGGTACATAATGTTTATGTCTTAAAAGCTATGTAAAGCTTTCTATATATTTTCATTTAATATTGGTCACTCTTAGATTTCTGATGGTATTGAAGACTGTTAGTCTCACAGACAGCCCAAGCTGTTTAATCCTGAGAAAGCTGATATAGATTTAAATAAATGATTTTCAGGTGACAAAAAATTTAAAGCCAGGACATGAGTCAATTCTTACAATGTTAATTCTTAAGTTGTACAGAGTCATATTGGGGAGTCGTGCCACATGGTAGGAACTTGACATAGGCCAAGGACAATCCCTGGCTTTGGGCAGGAATCTGAAGTTAGGGCATAATAGGGAAGTAAGTTACAGCAGGAATTTTTATCCTAGGGTGGAGAAGCTCAGAGTGAAGGTTAAGTGCATTGTTCTTCCAGGTCTATGAATTCCTGAATTAAGCAGGTGACCTACCCAGCTGCCCAAGCAGTAGAGTCAAGAACCAACAGAAGACTTCAACGGAACTCAGCCTGGGGTCTGGGGGAAAGGGCTTGCCCAAACTGTTAAAAGGTCTGACTGACATTAAAGTTCCAGCAACCCAGTTCGTAGTAGTGGCAGGCAGCTATGGAATACACCATTAAGTGTTAATTCTGACAGTCTTTTAAGATAATACAGATAAAAAGGGTTCTGTTTAATGGACAGGGATGATAAACTAGGTGTTGTGTCTATTTTATAGTTTATAATTTACAAAATGGTAATAATTATGCTCAATTGATGTTTAGAGAGGACCACAGAATGGAGCAGGAGAGGACTTGAGACCACCTATCCTGATACCATGGTAGCTCTCTCACTAAGGATGTATTTCCCAAGAGACTAATTAATCTCTTTGAGACTGTTTTATTTGTAATACAGGAAGCCAAAAAGATTACCCCCTCAGACAAAAGGTAAGAGGCATCTGACACACCAACACCTGATTCCATTGGCAGGTCTCGAGGGCATGGCAGGCCATGAATTTGACCAAGGTATGTAAGGTTAAGCAGGAACCAAATGAGTCACCTGCAGCTTTTCTAGAGCAGCTCATAGAGGCATTCTGCCAATATACATGCTATGACTCCAGGGGCTCAGAATATAAAGCTACTATGACAATAGCTCTTTTAGACAGGGCTAGTAGAGATATCAGGAAAAAGGTTCAGAGGCTAGAGGGATTTGGTGCAGGTTGCTGAGAAGGTCTGTTGAAGGATTTAATATAGGTTGTTGAGAAAGTCTGCAGAGAGATTTAGTACAGTTTGCTGAGACAGGGAGACAGAGGAGGAGAAGAAACAGAGAAAAAGAAAATGACAGAAGGAAGGAAGCTACAGAGAATCCTGGCTATAATAGTTAGAAAAAGCAGAAAAGGGAGACAGAAAAGGACCAGTGTGCATACTATAAGGAAAGAGGCCACTGAGTCAGAGTGTGCCCTAAGAAATAGAAGCCGGGAGCAGAAATTCCCAGGTCTTGGGAAAGTGCCTCCAAATGGCAAACCCAGGTGTTAGCCCTGGCTGAAGACAGCGACTAGGGGAGATGGGTTTTCTGACCACCTCCCCCAATGCAGGATAACTGTGGGATTGAAAGAGAAATCCACTCAATTCTTGGTGGACACAGGGGTTCAACATTCAGTCTTCCAAGACAATAGCACTGTTTCCAAGAAAAGATCTTGGATCCAAGAAGCCCCTGGCACCAAAATGTATTCATGGACTACCCAAAGAACAGCAGGCCTAGGGATGGGATGGGTAGCCCATTCATTTAGGGTCACCCCAGACTGTTCCTACTCTCTGTTGGAGTAAGACATATTCTCCAAAATGGGGAGGGGGCCAGATATGCTTCCTGCCCAACGGGCTGCAGCTAACTGGCCCAAAAAGAGAGATTGACCCCTGCTGAAAGTCGCTACAGACAGGATCAGTTTTCTCCATGATGGACAGAGATAAACAGGTGCTGCTATGGTGGACGACACAAATGTCATCTGGGTAGAAGAATCTTTACCCCCTGACATGTCAATGCAGAAAGTGGAGCTTGTTGCCCTCACCAAGACCTTGGAACTTGGAACCAGCAAGAAAATCAACATCCACATGGATAACAGGTATGCCTTTGCCACAGCCCACATTCACAGGGATATATGCCAAGCGGACTGCTCACATCAGACAAAACCAACAGGAAATTTTGGACCTCTTAGATGTCCTAATGAAGTCAGCCACTGTGAGTATTCACTGCCCAGGACATGCAAAGGGAAAAGACTCAATGGGCAATAACCAGGCAGAGCAAGTGACTCCAGGAATGGATATGCAGGAGCAAATGCTGATTATGGGTTTTCTAAGAGACACCCATTGAGAAATGGGACAAAATTAAGGAACAGCCTCACTTAAAAAAGGGACTGAGATTGCTAACCACCCTACCAACTATTACCAAGAGAGGGTGCACACAAGAAAGGAGAACCATACTCTCTAGAAAGTAAGCCAAAGACTCACTAGGCCAAATGAACAGATGGACTCATTTAGGGGATTTAAAAAAAAAAAAATGTCCTGGCAGTTAAGGGACCAAATGTATATATTTATGACTCAAGTTTTAGGCTAGAGAGATAATAGAACAGAGATATGCCAGCAAGGAAATGCTTATGCAGTAAAGAGTAAACAGGGCAAAAGACCTAGAAGAGAACAGCCTAGAATATATTAAGAGATTTTATAAAAGCTAAGGCAGGAGGAGAATATGGTTATAAAATATCTTCCAGCATTTATACATACATTTCTGTAGATGGGTTGAAGCAGGAAACAGCTGCCAATTGGATCAGATAATGGTTATGTTTTTGTTTCTAAGGTAAGTCAGAAATCGACAAAGATATTGGGGACTAATTGGAAACATTATTGGATGTACTGTCCCCAGGGCTCAAGGCAGGTAGAGAGAATAAACAAAAAGCTATGAGAGACCTTAACTAAATTGACCTTGGAGACTGGCTCAGGCTGGGTGGTGCTTCTCCCCTTGTTTGTGAAGAGCCCCTACCATTTTAACCTGACCGCCCTAGAGATCCTCTTTGATACCCCAACTCCTTTGGTGTCCACTGAGCCCTCCCAGTGGGTGTTCCACAATATGAGATTTGCCTTAAATGCTCCAGGCATGCCAGAGACTCCTCACTGCTTCCAGATGGGCACTGGGTCTGTATAAGAAGGCTTCAAGAACTGTTGCTGAAACCCTGATGAAAGAAACCCTCACCAAATTGACCACAGAGACTGGTGTTAATGATTAGATAGTTCTACTACCCTTTGTGCTCTTAAGGCCTTTTTTCTCTAGGCTCAAGACCCTCGAGTGGGTGAGGCAGCAAGCGTGAAAGGTCTACTCAGGAGAAAGAGACTTGCAAGTTGTTTCCAAGTTGGAGGTTCAGTCTACGTTAGACGCCACTGGGCAGAATAGCTTGAGACTTGATGGAAAGGCCCTTATCTTGTTCTCTTGACCACACTGCTTTCTGCTTTGATGAGACCCCTTGTAATTTTACTACTTTTGCTTACAATTGGAACCTGTGTGATTAACTGGTCAATAGTTTTTATTAGAGAATGAATAAGTGCTGTGCAGATTCTTATGCTATGCCAACAATATCAGAGATTTAGGGCAGGACAATCCAGAATATATAGAGTCAGAGATTTAGCTCTATAGTTCTAAGATTAGAATTATTAACAAGAGAAGAACTGGGGAATGAAAGGATAGAAAATAATACAGCCTAACTCTAATGACCCCAAGAAGTCAGAAGTTTAAAATGCTATCTCACTTTGTTAGAAACTAGGTAAAAGGTCACATTCCAGAGCCCACCCTTTGTTTAGAGCTAGCAGAAAGGCCTTGAGTAGGTGATCCTGGCCCCATAAGGTAACTGGAAATGGGCTAAGCTTATCTTGCTTCTGTAAACTTACACCATTACCCCTTATGCAGGAGTTCACGCAGCTATAGACATTCAAGAAAATAGGAAACTAATTGGTCCACTGATCGTGGGCTCTGATAATTTAAACTGATAGGCCTAAAAACTATGGAGTGGTACAAATCAATTGGCTCACATTTTGCGGGCTCTCCATGCTAAGACATGATTGGTTTGTGATTTGTGGCCTTTGTCGTAAACTTATTAAAGCTGTCACAATTCAGCAATCGTGGTCCACAGTCCACGTGGTGTGGACTGTGCTGTGTACGAAACCCAGAATTCTGGAATAAAGAAATCCTCATGTTATTGCATTGAGACCATTTGTCGCGAGTGATTTGGGTGTCACCTTCCATGGCGTGGAGTGCTGGGGAACCCTCGGTTTTTGGAGGTCTTACAATACGAGCAATCGTAATTTGTTATAGTATCACCTTTGTGGAATTTGGATTGCATTTTGCCTTATTAAGTTTTAAACAGTATTATTTCCAAAGAAGAGCCTACAGCCTCTTTGTGTGCAGTCAGTTGTTGCCTGCTTTAAATTTCTTTGTTTGTTTGCTAGTTTGTTTGTTTCAGAACACAGAGAGGGCATGCAACAGGTCTAAGCACAGTTCTCAGAGGGGAAAATAGCACAGAAGTCATCTCCAAGTGACAACCACAGGAGAAAGGAATATTGTTTTCTCCAGTGGAGACTCAATTGGGTCTATATCAATGAAACCTAAGGGCAGGCTTGGGGTAGATCTGGGTGGATGGAAAGGACCTAGGACATGCTTTGAGATGATCAGAATATTGCATAGAAAACACAATTTGTACTGTTTTTGTATTTGTTTGTTGGTTGGTTTTTTTTCCCCCAAAACAGGGTTTCTCTGTATAGCCCTGGCTGTCCTGGAACTCACTCTGTAAACCAGGCTGGCCTCAAACTCAGAAATCTGCTTGCCTCTGCCTCCCAAGTGCTGGGATTAAAGGCATGCTCCACCATCACCTGGCTTGTTTTTTTTTTAAAGCCCCTCCCCCCAAGAAAGAAAATAAAAACCAACATCGAAACTAGACTGACTACAAATGTTCCTTCTTTGTATATCCAAGCACTCCCAGCTAGCTAGGTAGCATGCAATTCTGTCCCAGTTGAGATATATACATACATACCTACATACATACATACACAAATACACATACATACATGTGTGTGGTGGGGGCATGTGTGTCTGTGTGAGTGTGTGTGTATGAAATACAATAAAATAAAAGGAGTGGCTAGATAGAAATGATGCCCAGTATTTTAAGATGCTCAATTTCTTCAAAAGCTTTATGTCATTTATTTTTTAAGGACTTATTTATTTATTATTTATATGAGTTCCCTACAGCTGACTTCAGACACACAGAAGAGTGCATTGAATCCCATGACAGACAGTTGCAAGTCACCATGTGGTTGCTGGGAATTGAGCTCAGGACCTCTGGAAGAGCAGTCAGTGCTCTTAACTGCTCAGCCACCTCGCCAGCCCTCCCCAAGCTTTATTAAACATTAAACATGAAGTAGAAATTCTAAATCATGAAAATATTGTCCAGATTTTGCCTCACAAATCCCTAAGCCAGCAAGGCAAGGCTGGTTGAGAGTGAGTGGACTCTTCCTCTTTGTGTTAGGGTGTGTTAGTAACTCCATTAGCATTTCCAAAGAGTTAGTTAGGAGCCTAGGGTTTGGTTGAGTCAGTTGCCTGAGCCAGAGCAAATGTGGATCTGAAAGGACAGTGAGTTCAGACATTCACACTGAAATATCACTCAATGACTTCACTCATGAAACTTGCCTCTAAAGAGACATGGCTCAGCAGTTAAGAGCACCAGGCCAGCGCAAATAGTTCACAGACTGGCAGGGATGTGCATCCTGCTCACCTCTGCTCTACCCCTCCCCCAACACCCACACCCAGGGAGAAGGAGGGAGAAGGCAATGTGGGTGGAGGGGAGTTGTTGAGAGAGAATTTAGATAGCTGGGGGGGGGGTGCAAATAAATAAACTGGAGACTTCATTTATTTATTTATTTTATTGAGTATATGGTGAAAGAGGGAAAATGGGTCAAAAGGGAGGGAGAGAGGGAAGGCAGGCCAATCCAAGCCATGGGAAGGAGGGCATTCAGTCCATCCAAATAGGCTAGCTAGTGTGCAGTCTTGGTACTTTATTGAAAAGACTGGTTCTGGTCTCTTTTCTCATTCCCCCAGGGCAGTCTAGGAACCCTGCAGAGATAGATAGATAGATAGATAGATAGATAGATAGATAGATAGATAGATAGATAGATAAATAGATAGATAGATAGAGATAGATAGAAAGAGAGAGAGAGAGATAGTGAAAGCACTGCAGGCAAGCCAGTGAGTGAGTGAGCAAGCAAGGAAGCAAGCAAGCAGGCTTGAGAATCAAAACAAACAAGACCAAAAGAAATGTCTCTAAAGTTTGGCCCAACAAAACAAAGCAGAGCAAACTCACATACATTCCACAACAGATGAGAGCCTGAGACTCCTCCCTGTCTGGAGGGAGAGTGATGTCCCTGAACATTTTTGGAATACCTTTTTAAAAAGAAAAGAAAAAAATTGATTTTATTTATTTATTTATTTATTTTAAAGATTTATTTATTATATGTAAGTACACTGTAGCTGTCCTCAGACACACCAGGAGAGGGCGTCAGATCTCATTACGGATGGTTGTGAGCCACCATGTGGTTGCTGGGATTTGAACTCAGGACCTTTGGAAGAGCAGTCGGTGCTCTTAACCACTGAGCCACCTCTACAGCCCCTATTTATTTATTTATTTATTTATTTATTTATTTATCCCAACCAATGGATTATTCCCCTCAGAGGGCACATGTGCATTTCACACAATTTTAACATCCTTTCAGGCATGTCTCTGTAGTAGACTTTGGACGAAAGATTGATTAAAACTGCAGTACTGGATGCTACAGAAGGCAGGGACCAGAATGACTTACTACACCACTCAATAACTATTTCCCTGAAGATAAGGTTAGGAAACCCTGTCTTGAAAAACTAAAAAGAAAAAGAAAAGAAAGAAAAGGTTAGAAGGGATTCTGACAATGACACCACCACCACCACCACCACCACCACCACAACCGTTACTACCACCACCATCCCTGCCTCCTAAAAGTAATGGTGGTGGGTGGCCTGGATCAAGGGCATAAGAAATTTTAAAATCCCAATATGCTTTTGCTGCTGTTGTTGCTGCTGCTGTTGTTGCTAACTGCTACCTAGCCTTCTTCTAATAAACCTTGCTGCCTTTGGGAATCCTTCATCCCCTATCTGTCAGACTGAGTTCACAGCAGAAGTCTTTCGGAAGAAGCATGTCCTTGGCCCTGTGTGTCCATGTGGAGGGAGGCATGGGAAAGGGACAGCAGGGGAGAGGGGTGTGGGGTGAGGGGGGTGGTGTATGTGGGGTGTGTGTGGGGGTCTATCCGGCTAATCAGACTGACCACTTGCTTTGTAAATAAATGTTTTGCATTCCATGTCCCTTGTTTGATTCCTCACTAAATTCCAGATGCTCGATGATCTTCCTGTCTCAAGAGCACAAGAAGCCAAATCAATGCTGGGTGGTAAGGGATTAAATAATGGGATGAAAGACACACACCACCACACCTGGCTTTCTTGCATTGTACATTTAGCTTAATTTCTTTTTTTATTCTTGTCTGAGAGGGACAGAGCAGGAGGGAGGGATGCACAAATGGCCGTGTGGGTGGGCAGAGGCAGAAGCAAAGAGAGAAAAAAACAAGAGAAAGAATTGTATCATAGGCTATAGTTCAATTTCTTCACTAAGAATTGTGCAGTTGTCCACCATCTTGGCCATCATGCCATGTGTAACCTTGCATAAGGGAAATCATATTGTCGGTACCCATATAACACATGTTTACTTCCACTGATCCCTCTGATTATCCTCACATCTCCGTCTTTTAAAAACTAGACTGGGGTGGGGGTGGGGGCAAGGGGGTTGGAGAGATGGCTCAGCAGTTAAGAGCACTGATTGCTTTTCCAGAGATTCCGAGTTCAATTCCCAGCAACTAGAGAAAAGCAAATAACCCTATTAAAAATAGGGTACAGAGCTAAACAAAGAATTCTCAACTGAGGAATACCGAATGGCTGAGAAACACCTAAAGAAATGTTCAACATCCTTAATCATCAGGAAAGTGCAAATCAAAACAACCCTGAGATTCCACCTCACATTAGTCAGAATGGCTAAGAAGAAAAACTCAGGGGACAGCAGATGCTGGAGAGGATGTGGAGAAAGAGGAACACTCCTCCATTGCTGATGGGATTGCAAGCTGGTAAAACCACTCTGGAGATCAGTTTGGCAGTTCCTCAGAAAATTAGACATAGTACAACCTGAGGACCCAACTATACTACTCCTGGGCATATACCAAGAAGATGCTCCAACATGTAATAAGGACACATGCTCCACTATATTCATAGCAGCCTTATTTATAGTAGCCAGAAGCTGAGAAGAACCCAGATGTCCATCAACAGAGGAATGGATACAGAAAATGTGGTACATTTACACAATGAAGTACTACTCAGCTATTAAAAATGATGAATTCATGAAATTCTTAGGCAAATGGATGGAGCTAGAAAATATCATCCTGAGTGAGGTAACCCAATCATAAAAGAACACAGAAGGTATGCACTTGCTGATAAGTGGATATTAGCCCAAAAACTCTGAATACCCAAGATACAACTCACAGACCACATGAAGCTCAAGAAGAAGGAAGACCAAAGTGTGGAAACTTTGATCCCTCTTGAAAGGTGGAACAAAATACCCATGGCTCACAGCCAACCAATAGACTGAGCACAGGGTCCCCAATGGAGCAGCTAAAGAAAGGACCCAAGGAGCTGAGGAGGTTTGCAGCCCCATAGGAAGAACAATATATACCAACCAGTACCCCCAGAGCTCCCAGGGACTAAACCACCAACCAAAGAGTACACATTGAGGGACCCATGGCTCCACTTTCATATGTAGCAGAGGATGGCCTTGTTGGACATCAATAAGCAGAGGCCATTGGTCCTGTGAAGGCTTAATGTTCCAGTGTAGGAGAATGTCAGGTCAGGAAAGTGGGAGGGGGAGCTGGTAAGCAGGGCAAAGGGGGATGGAATAGGGGGTTTTCAGAGGGCTAATAAGGAAAGGGGATACCATTTTAAATATAAATAAAATATCTAATAAAAAAAGACATGTTATTTCTGTTATCAAACATGGAGAGATCTATCTGCTTGTCAGTTTCCCTCCAGTGTAGTATCTTTTATACTGTTTGTCTTAATTTGGGTTTTATTGCTGCGAAAAGATACCACAACCAAGGCAACTCTTATAAAGCACATTTAATTGGGGGCAAATTTAGAGGTCTGGTCTATTATCATCAAGGCAGAAAGAATTGCAAGAGGCCAAGCAGACATGGTGCTGGAGGAGATGAGAGTTCTACATCTTGATCAGAAGGCAGCCAGAAGATTCTTCTGCTCTGGGTAAAGCTTTAGCATAGGATCTCAAAGTCCACCCCCACAGTGACATATTTTCTCAAATACCACATCTATTCCAGAAAGGCCATACTTCCTAATACTTCTACTTGCCATAGGTCAAGTATATTTAAATTAACACACCTTTTAAGATCACTGTAAAGGCATTACCACATTGGTTATATTCATAGGGTTACTCTTTAGTATGTATTCTTTTATGTTGTTGGAAGTGACTTGATTGTGACCAGGCTTTACATTACTGTCCACATTTGTAAAGTTTCTCTCTAGTATGAATTCTTTCATGTTTTCGAAGATAACCAGAAGATGCAAAGGCTTTACCACATTGATTACATTTGTAAGGTTTCTCTCCAGTATGAATTCTTTCATGTCTTTTAAGATCATTCTGACTTACAAAGGCTTTACCACATTGATCACATTTATAAGGTTTCTCTCCAGTATGCGTTCTTTTATGTACTTGGAGATGACCGTGACATACAAAGGCTTTACCACATTGGTTACACTCATAGGGCTTCTCTCCAGTATGTGTTCTTTTATGTACTTGGAGAATATGATTATATGCAAAGGCTTTACCACATTGATTACATTGGTAAGGTTTCTCTCCAGTATGCGTGATTTTATGCATTTTGAGATGACTGTGTCGTGCAAAGGCTTTATCACATTCATTACATTTGTAAGGTTTCTCTCCTTTATGAATTCTTTCATGACTTCGAAGTTGACCATGAGAGGCAAAGGATTCACAACACTGCTTACATTTATAGGGTTTCTCTCCAGTATGTGTTTTTTTATGTGCTTGGAGAGTACGATTATATGCAAAGGCTTTGCCACATTGATTACATTTGTAAGGTTTCTCTCCAGTATGAATTCTTTCATGCCTTTGAAGTTGACCATGATAGACAAAGAATTTACTACATTGCTTACATTCATAGGGCTTCTCTCCAGTATGCGTGATTTTATGCATTTTGAGATAACTGTGTCCTGTAAAGGCTTTACCACATTCATTACATTTGTAAGGTTTCTCTCCAGTATGAATTCTTTCATGACGTTGAAGGTGACCAGGAGAGGCAAAGGATTTATAACATTGCTTACATTCATAGGGTTTCTCTCCAGTATGCATTATTTTATGTACTTGGAGAATATGATTATATGCAAAGGCTTTACCACACTGATTACATTTGTAAGGTTTCTCTCCAGTATGAATTCTTTCATGTCTTTTAAGATCATTCTGACCTACAAAAGCTTTACCACAATGATCACATTTATAAGGTTTCTCTCCAGTATGTATTCTTTTATGTACTTGGAGATGACAATGATGTGCAAAGGCTTTACCACACTGGTTACACTCATAGGGCTTCTCTCCAGTATGCGTTCTTTTATGTACTTGGAGAGCACTATGATATACAAAGGCTTTACCACATTGATTACATTGGTAAGGTTTCTCTCCAGTATGCGTGATTTTATGCATTTTGAGATGACTGTGTTGTGCAAAGGCTTTACCACATTCATTACATTTGTAAGGTTTCTCTCCATTATGAATTCTTTCATGACGGTGAAGTTGACGATGAAAGGCAAAGGATTTACGACATTGCTTACATTCATAGGGTTTCTCTCCAGTATGTGTTTTTTGATGGACTCGGAGAGTACGACGATATGCAAAGGCTTTGCCACACTGATTACATTCATAGGGCTTCTCTCCAGTATGTATTCTTTTATGTACTTGGAGAGTACTATGATGTGCAAAGGCTTTACCACATTGATCACATTTGTAAGGTTTCTCTCCAGTATGCGTGATTTTATGCATTTTGAGATGACTGTGTAGTACAAAGGCTTTACCACATTCATTACATTTGTAAGGTTTCTCTCCAGTATGAATTCTTTCATGACTTTGAAGTTGACCATGAAAGGCAAAGGATTTAGAACATTGCTTACATTCATAGGGTTTCTCTCCAGTATGTGTTTTTTTATGGACTTGAAGAGTACGATGATATGCAAAGGCTTTGCCACACTGATTACACTCATAGGGCTTCTCTCCAGTATGCGTTCTTTTATGTACTTGGAGAGCACTATGATATGCAAAGGCTTTGCCACACTGATTACATTTGTAAGGTTTCTCTCCAGTATGCGTGATTTTATGCATTTTGAGATGACTGTGTCGTGCAAAGGCTTTACCACATTGATTACATTTGTAAGGTTTCTCTCCAGTATGAATTCTTTCATGTCTTTTAAGATCGTTCTGACCTACAAAAGCTTTACCACAATGATCACATTTATAAGGTTTCTCTCCAGTATGTATTCTTTTATGTACTTGGAGATGACAATGATGTGCAAAAGCTTTACCACATTGATTACATTCATAGGGCTTCTCTCCAGTATGCGTTCTTTTATGTACTTGGAGAGTACGATGATATGCAAAGGCTTTGCCACACTGATTACATTTGTAAGGTTTCTCTCCAGTATGAACTCTTTCATGCCTTTGAAGTTGACCATGAGAGGCAAAGAATTTACTACATTGCTTACATTCATAGGGTTTCTCTCCAGTATGTGTGATTTTATGCATTTTGAGATGACTGTGTCGTGCAAAGGCTTTACCACATTCATTACATTTGTAAGGTTTCTCTCCATTATGAATTCTTTCATGACGGTGAAGTTGACCATGAAAGGCAAAAGATTTACGACACTGCTTACTTTCATAAGGTTTCTCTCCAGTATGTGTTTTTTTATGTACTTGGAGAGTACAATGATATGCAAAGGCTTTGCCACATTGATTACATTCATAGGGCTTCTCTTTAATATGCATTCTTTTATGTATTTGAAGAGAACTATGATATGCAAAGGCTTTACCACATTGATTACATTTGTAAGGTTTCTCTCCAGTATGAATTCTTTCATGTCTTTTAAGATCGTTCTGACCTACAAAAGCTTTACCACATTGATCACATTTATAAGGTTTCTCTCCAGTATGTATTCTTTTATGTACTTGGAGATGAGAATGATGTGCAAAAGCTTTACCACATTGATCACATTCATAGGGTTTCTCTCCAGTATGCATTCTTTTATGTACTTGGAGAGTTTGATGAAGTGCAAAGGCTTTACCACATTGATCACATTTGTAAGGTTTCTCTCCAGTATGTGTTATTATATGCATTTTGAGATAATCCTTTTGTGCAAAGGCTTTACCACATTCATTACATTCATAGGGTTTCTCTCCAGTATGTGTTCTTTTATGTCTTCTGAGGCTACTGTGTTGTGAATAAACTTTATCACACTGATTGCATTTGTATGGTTTCTTTCCAGTATGAATTCTTTCATGCCTTTGAGGATAACTGTGATATGCAAAGGCTTTACCACACTGAGTGTTTTCAGAGGGTTTCTCTCTAGTAAGACTTCTTTCATGCCTGCAAAGATAATTGACACATGTGAAAGCTTTACCACAATCACTAAACTGATGAATCTTTTTAATCCATAGAAATCCATTTTACAATTTGGTCCAATTGTAAAGAGGAATCACATCTTAAGATTTTTGTCACTTTGGTCACATTCAGGGTTTCCCCTTCATTATGGGTTGCTTTGCATTCCTGTAATGGTAAGAGTGTCATTACATTGCTCACATTTGCAGCATCCTTTTTCTCTATGAGATTTTTCACAAACTTGAAGAGAAATGGAAGAGCTCAGAGCTTTACCACACTGAGTGCATTAATAAATTTTCCCATATTGTGAAACTCACTACATTTTCATTGGCAAAGTGAACCAGGAAAAACAGAAAAGAATTTCCACAATCCTAGTCCTCATCACATTGAGAAAGTTTGCTCAAATGTGGAATACTACATATATTTTAATTGTTCTGGGAGAGAGAGAGGTACACTGTCTTTCAATATCCCTATGTTCACATAGTTTGTATCCATTGACACAGGAGATACTAATTAAAAAAAGATTAACGAATGAAAGATTTCTACATTGCATTCCCACAGTTTGGCTGTATATTCATCATACACATATGGTATAGGAATTAAGGTTTCTCCTCAATGACATTTTTGACTCTCATAAACTGCCCCTCTTATTTAAACTTAGCTGTGCA
Source organism: Apodemus sylvaticus (assembly GCF_947179515.1). Taxonomy (NCBI): domain Eukaryota; kingdom Metazoa; phylum Chordata; class Mammalia; order Rodentia; family Muridae; genus Apodemus; species Apodemus sylvaticus. The sequence goes on from NC_067491.1 coordinate 2,945,631, forward strand.
ATTATATGAGTAATTAGCTTTACTATGGACTATTCGCTTATAACAAATACTTACATATACTTATCACCTAATAAATATCTTTTGAAATATGTGAATGGTTTGAGACTAGATTTGCACTTCTACAGAGCAGCTGTAATGTGGCTATGATTCAAATGGTCATATCTGTTAAGGCATTGTTTCCTTGTCTTCTCTTTTAGAGAAATGCCTTGAAAACACAAATCAGACACCTGACATTGAGGTGCATGGATTTGTGAGAATTTAATGATCATCAATACACTTAAAGAAGTGCTTTTTTTTACACTGTTGCTTTTCTTTAAAAGTTCCAAGTTGGCCGGGTGGTGGTGGCGCACGCCTTTAATTCCAGCACTTGGGAGGCAGAGGCAGGCAGATTTCTGAGTTTGAGGCCAGCCTGGTCTACAGAGTAAGTTTCAGGTCAGCCAGGGCTACACAGAGAAACCCTGTCTCGGTGAAAAAAAAAAAAGTTCGAAGACACATTAACATTTCTTCAGAGGCATATTCATACCAACTTGCACATGAAAATTACCTTCCATGTCTTCTGGAACTTTGACAATGTTCTTCAATATTATGGTCTTCCCAATTGTAGCCTAAAATATAGTACCAGAAAAATGTATGATTATAGTACTGAAAATTAGGCAAATTTAAGTTACTCTCTGTAGTGAACGTGATTTATTCACCTCATCTCAATTGAAATTACAGAAAAGCATCAATAACAAGGATACAGATGTTTTCTTTAAAATAAGATTTTTCTTATGTTTTCTTATTTTAAAGATTTATTTATTGTATGTAAGTACACTGTAGCTGTCTTCCAGAAGAGGGCGTCAGATCTTGTTATGGATGGTTTAGAGCCACCATGTGTTTACTGGGATTTGAACTCAGGACCTTCAGAAGAGCAGTTGATGCTCTTAACTGCTGAGCCATCTCTTCAGCCCCTGGTTCCCTTATTTTAAAAAGTGAAAGAAAATTCAGTCTTACCTATAGCATTGAGGTTACTGTAGATCTCCAACATCACATCTTTGTAGAGATTTTTCTGTGAAGGATCCAGCAAAGCCCATTCTTCTTGAGTGAAGTACACATGAACATCATCATAGGTCAATGCATCCTAAAATATTTCATACATGGGTACAACAGAAACCAGACACCAACATCACTGTAAATGTATGCTTCATTGACAATATATTTGTATAACTCTGGTTCTTCCCCAACTTATGACCAAGAAGTTCTAATGTAGTTACCAACTTATCTTAGAAGAAAACTAAGTAATAAGGTTCACTTCTGTCATTTCTTTGCTCTTTGAATAGAATATAGCCTTGCAAGAGAAATGCTAATTAACAGAGGGGGACAAGCAATACTGAGCACATATCAGAGAAATTGTATGAACAATTACTAACTACAAAAAACGATGGGCAAGCTGAACATATTAGTTCATGCCTTTAATCTGAGCACTCAGGAGGCAGAGGCAGGTATATCTCTGGTCTATACAGGACAGCCGGAGGTACATCTTAAGACCCTGTCTCCCTTGTAATTGCTGGGAGTCATTCTCACATAGATCTCAAAACCTCCTTTCAGCCATCTTACATGCTCAAGCCTGCTTTTAGAAGGAAAAATACTAGCTCTCAGGTTAGCAAAGTAGCAAGGTGGTCAGCACATACAGAGCTCATCTGAGTGGGCTAGAACAAATAGAGCTCATCTGCAGTTGGTTACCATAGCAACTTCTTTCCACTTCACCTCCTCTTGACCATTTTACCTAGCCAACTTCCTGTAGTAATAGCCAGCTTTTCCATGAGATTCTGAGAGTCAATTCTGAGAAACTCTCCTGAAAGACAATTCTTGTCCCTTGAGATTATTCCCTAAAGCCAATGTCTTGCCCCCTTTACCCCCTCCCTATACCTTGCTTGCTTTTCTTTATATTGCAGTGAGTAAAACAATAAAATTGACAGCTTGATCAGGATACCATCTTGTTGTCTGTCTCTTATGTCTCTTGCCCACCCCCTCCTTCTCTCCTAGGTGGTCCAGGGAACCCTGTTGACTATCTTGCAGGTCGGGACATATAATAATCAATCAAACAAACAAGATAGATAGAAAGGACTCAGAGGCTTTTACTGGAGTTCCTACAAAAAATTACACATTCACTCCAGTTTTCTATTTATCTTCCATAATCCTGAAGTGTTCCAGTTTAATCTGTAACAGTAATGAGATCTTACAAACAAGGGATGCATCTTTAAATAGATACAAATGGACAGATGAAAATAGTGGCAATGTAAATGGTGATCCTACACAAGACAGAAGATGACTCAGCAGTGAAGAGCTCTTGCTGGTCTTGCAAATAACTGGGCTCAATTGCCAGTAGTTACAATGGGGTTTCACAACTATTGATTACTCCAAGGTCAGGAATTATGAGGCCATCTTCTGACTACTATGGGGACTAGGCATATATGATATGCATATTCATGCATATAGGCAAAATAGTCATATTCATTAAAAAGATCAAAACAAACACAACAGGTAGGAAGAATGTTATGCACCTTGAACTCAAAAAGTTCAAGCAGTATTAATGTCATGAATGCATGCCATACTGAGAAACAGAATATTCTCTCTACCAAATTTCAAAATTCACAAAGTGCATGAAGATCAACACAACTGCATATGCTTGACATGTATCAAAACCTACATTCTAGCCCATCAACGAATAATATAAAAACAAACAAACAAAGAAAAAGTCAGGCATGTTGGCTCACATTTAATCCCAGCACTATGGAGTCAGAGTAAGGAAACTTTTAAGTTTGAGGCTGCATGTTCTACACACCTACTTTCAGGACAGCCGGGGCTATATAGAGAAACTTTGTCCTCAAAAATAAAAAACAACAAAATTAAAATTATAAAAACACCAGGCTTTCAAAATAGCTTAGCACTGAATCACAATTGCTTCAACTGCATCTTATGTGCTTTAGGGATAAAGTCTATAATGGTGAAGGCAAGACAACATAAGAAGGAAGCTGACGATTCAATGCAATACCCATCAAAATCCCAACTCAATTCTTCACAGAGTTAGAAAGAGCAATTATCAAATTCATCTGGAACAACAAAAAACCCAGGATAGCTAAAACTATTCTCAGCAACAAAAGAAAATCTGGGGGAATCAGTATCCCTGACCTCAAGCAATACTACAGAGCAATAGTGTTAAAAACTGCATGGTATTGGTACAGTGACAGGCAGGAGGATCAATGGAACAGGATTGAAGATCCAGAAATGAACCCACACACCTATGGCCACTTGATCCTCGACAAAGAGGCTGAAAACATCCAATGGAAAAAAGATAGCCTTTTCAACAAATGGTGCTGGTTCAACTGGAGGGCAGCATGCAGAAGAATGCGAATTGATCCATCCTTGTCTCCCTGTACTAAGCTCAAATCCAAATGGATCAAGGACCTCCACATAAAGCCAGACACTCTGAAGCTAATAGAAAAGAAACTGGGGAAGACCCTTGAGGACATCAAGGGAGAAAGTTTCTGAACAGAACACCAATAGCGTATGCTCTAAGAGCAAGAATTGACAAATGGGACCTCATAAAATTACAAAGTTTCTGTAAGGCAAAGGACACCATCAAGAGGACAAATCGGCAACCAACAAATTGGGAAAAGATCTTCTCCAATCCTACATCAGATAGAGGGCTAATATCCAATATATATAAAGAACTCAAGAGGTTAGACTCCAGAAAAGCAAACAACCCTATTAAAAAATGGGGTACAGAGTTAAACAAAGAATTCTCACCTGAAGAACTTCGGATGGCGGAGAAGCATCTTAAAAAATGCTCAACTTCATTAGTCATTAGGGAAATGCAAATCAAAACAACCCTAAGATTTCATCTTACACCAGTCAGAATGGCTAAGATTTAAAATTCAGGAGACAGCAGGTGTTGGAGAGGGTGTGGAGAAAGAGGAACACTCCTCCACTGCTGGTGGGGTTGCAAATTGGTACAACCACTCTGGAAATCAGTCTGGTGGTTCCTCCGAATACTGGGCACCTCACTTCCAGAAGATCCTGCTATACCACTCCTGGGCATATACCCAGAGGATTCCCCACCATGTAATAAGGATACATGCTCTACTATGTTCATAGCAGCCCTATTTATAATTGCCAGATTCTGGAAAGAACCCAGGTATCCCTCAACAGAAGAGTGGATGCAAAAAATGTGGTATATCTACACAATGGAGTACTATTCAGCCATTAGAAACAATGAATTCATGAAATTCTTAGGCAAATGGATGGAGCTAGAGAACATCATACTAAGTGAGGTAACCCAGACTCAAAAGGTGAATCATGGTATGCACTCACTAATAAGTGGTTATTAACCTAGAAAACTGGAATACCCAAAACATAATCCACACATCAAATGAGGTACAAGAAGAAAGGAGGAGTGGCCCCTGGTTCTGGAAAGACTCAGTGAAACAGTATTCGGCAAAACCAGAACGGGGAAGTGGGAAGGGGTGGGTGGGAGGCCAGGGGAAGAGAAGGGGGCTTATGGGACTTTCGGGGAGTGGGGGGCTAGAAAAGGGGAAATCATTTGAAATGTAAATAAATTATATCGAATAAAAAAATTAAAAAGAAAAAAAAAAAAGAAGGAAGCTGACTAATCAGGTCCAACCACAACACAGTACGGGACACAGACACACACACACACACACACAGAAAATGTCTTGAGTCTACAGACACTTAAATCTCATTCCCAATACGAAGTCTAGAAAGCTTCCTTCTACAAAAGCTTCGATTGAGAGGAATGAGTTGGCCAGAGCCAGGCTGACTACATGACAAGCTGCAAACTGAAAATTTGGGAGACTAGGCCTAAGGTTCTGTTTCCTAGAAATGGAAAAGACCATGCAAGTCAATTCCAGGAAAATCACCCTCACAGGCAGCCACTCAGGAGCTTCCAGGAGCTATACCTGCTACCAGGCCTGAGACAATCCTAAACCAAGAATAGTTAGTCAGGATTGGTTCTGGAAAGTATCCCAAATTTCCCAGAACCTTAACTAATCCCAAAGATACCCATAACCCTGGAAATTGAGCCAACCAATCAGAATAAAGTTCACCTACTCCTCTCTGGAATTCTCCTTACTGGCTTTAAATTGAGCTTGCAAAGCTCACATGTCTGTATCCATCACAGTGAATGGTAGACCCCTGTACGATAGAATTCTGCAGAATAAAACACTTTTGCATACTATTTGAGTTGGAGTCTTCCTTTTGTGATTCTTGGACCCTAACATTGTAAGTTCTCCCAAAGAAAGTCACAAAAGAGAAACAAGTGTTCAAAGACATCACCCTGTCTGGGAGCTTTCTCACTCAATCAACTACATTCTAATCATGGTCATCCATGATGAAAATGCACTTAGTATAACTTCGATGACCCTAATAGTCTGCAGCAGCCCATACATTCTTCAAATGTACAAAGTCTCTTATGACACTCTTAAAAAAAAATATTTATTTCATTTATATGACTACATTGTAGCTGTCTTCAGACACACCAGAAGAGGGCAGCTGATCCCATTACAGATGGTTGTGGGCCATAATATAGTTGCTAGGAATTGAACTCAGGACCTCTGGAAGATCAAGCAGTCAGTGCTCTTAACCTCTGAGCCATCTCTCCATTCTCTTTTCTGACACTCTTGATTGCTACATCTTTAAAATCAAAAAGCAAGTTATATCTTTCCAACATACAAAGGCACAGAATGCCCCTTCCCATTCCAATAGAGAGGAATGTGTACATTGTGAGGAAAGACTGGGCCAAGGGAGGAAACCCAGCAGGACAAACACCAAATCCTGTAGCTCTGCCTCAGACACAGGCACCTCAGTTTCAAAAGGCTTAGAAGACCCCCTCCCTGAAACTTCTCATACATCTCTCAGTTTAGTTACTTGCACTCCCTATATGCAGCTCCCCATGGCAGGTGTCTCATAGCTTAGGTATCTCAGCATCTGTGGTCTCAAAACGCACCTCAGGCTTCATCCTCACAGGTTCATGCAATGCACTCTCACAGTATCCTCCATCACTGGGGCTCTGACTCTGGCAAACAAACATACATGGCTAGAACAGTGCTGAACTGAAGCCACAGAGGAAGAATCCATGACCTTAAATTTTACATCTTTCTTATTTCCAGAACTTGGGTGCTCCTGTCAAGTTTAGATTCTACACTGGGATGGACTCCTTCATGCTTGGACCACAGTTGTAGCAGGTTTTGTATAAAGTTCCTTCCAGGGACTAGGAATCACTTTACCTACTACCCCCCATCCCCACCCCTTCCATTCACTGAAGGCTTAGCAGGAGGGTGTGTTTCCCTTAGGACACCTTAGGCTTTCAATCCTGAATTCAGGCCTCTGTCTCAGCATTTGGCTGCCATTTGAAACTACCCAGTGCTGTTTTTCTCTACAAGCTACAGACTTTGCATTTATTTCTGCCCAACTTGTTGCTTTTTTAGTGTAGTCCTGAATGACCAGCCAATTATTTTTTAATTCTGCCTTACTCAATTTCTCAGAGCATGGGAAGAATAAGAAAGATTTGGGGTCAAATTATCACACAAATGACCTCTAGCTAAACTTTTCATGGAGTCTATTCTCAACTGAAATCCTATGACCTAAACTTCTGTCTGCATTACTGGCAATACTCCAATCTTCCAGATGTTACAACAACAGTCAGCTAAGCTCTGAGTACAGCTTTCTATGCTGTTTGCCATCTCAAGTCATGATACCTCCCACATTCCTCCAAAGGAGAACATTTCCAGTTTCTGTCCAGCAACAAAATCACTTTTTGTGGGTTTTCCTCTCTCTCTTTCTTGGTTCTAACTTGCTACTCTGCTACTTTGATTAAACCCTCTAACCAAAAGCATCTCAGTAATGAACAGGTTCACTTGTTTGGTCCTGTCAGAACACAGTCCATAATTTTGGGAGCTTAGGATAGAAACTCAAGTTTCAAGAAAATAAGGCAAAAACCATGGCCAAACATTCTTTTCTGGCTTACCCTCTTGCTTGGTCACTGTCTCATGCTCAGCTAGCTCTCTTATGTAGCCCAGGCCCACTTACTTAGGGATCCTACTACCCTCAATGGAAGAGCCTTCCCACATGAATCATCACACAATACAATCTCTCACAGATACAGCATCCAGCCATTTTGATGAGGGCATGACTTCAAGTGAGGCTCCTTTAGATGATTGTAGTCTCCAAAAATGTTGACAACAGAAGCTAATTAGGACACAGAGACAATAATATATCACAAAGTTTTAAAAACCCAAATCAAATGTGTTAACCATATCAATCACTTAAGTGGCAAAACCTCCAAAATTGCTGATTACAACAACTGGAAGACAGAGTTGCCAAGAAATGAGGAGAGGCAAGCCTTCAGGATCATGAAGAGGAAACTAAAACTTTCCCAAACTACCAAAAACTCAAGACACATGTTTAGAAGACAAAAATAGGTGCAGGTCTATCATGTTCCAGAGAAAGAACAATATAATTAGATTATAATGAATAAATTCACACAACTAGATAGCACCACAAATAAAAGGAGACAGAAAGACAGATGTATAAGTCTTTAAAACATGAAATACAAGATTATTATAATAAAAATTTTAAGAAATTACAGGTCAATACTCATCCTATGTACTCTGTTTCTCCTCTTTGCTAATAGAAAGTAGATTAGAAGTGGCAAAAAACTGGTCAATTGAACATAGAGGCAGCTTAAAGAATGGGAAAAGATTTTTAAAACCACATCCACATCTTATAGAGGCCTAATATACAAAATATATAAAGACCTCAAGAAACTAGGTTTTTCAAAACAAAAAATTCAATTAAAAAAATGGAGTATAGCTCTAAAAAGAGAATACTCAACAGAGGAATCTCAAAAAGCTGAGAAATACTTAAATCATCACCATCTTAGCCATCAGGGAAATACAAGTCAAAACTACTTTTTATATAAAACTACTTTTTTTATATAAAACTATATGTTTTATATGTCAGGATGGTGAAGATCAATAATACAAGTGATAGATCATGCAGGCAAACATGTGGAGAAAGGGGAACAACTCTCCACTGCTTGTGGGGTACAAACTAATATAGCCACTATGGAAATCAGTATTTCCTTGGAATCATAGTTCCTCAGAACACTGAGAATCCATCTATCTCAAAACCCACCGATACTGCTCTATTGAAAAGTTGCCCCACCCTTCCACAAGGGCATTTTCTCAACTAGGTTCATAGCATATTTATTCCTACTAGCTTGAAACTGGAAACAATCTAAAGGCCCCTAAACTAAAGAATGGATAAACAAGAATTGTGGTACATTTATACAATGGAGTATCACTCAGCTGTTTAAAACAATGACATATGAATTTACAGGCAAGTGAATGCAACTAAACAAACAAACAAACAAACAAAAACTACCATAAGTGAGGTAACCTGCACCCAGAATGACAAACATGGCATGCATTCACTTACAAGTGCATATTACCTATTAGGTAAATAATAATCAAACTGTAGTATGCAAACACAGAGAGGCTAGGTAAAGAGGTGGGCTATGGGGGGTGGGAAGCGCAGATCTCCTTCTAAAGAGGAACTTGAGTAGTTTCTGTGAGTAGACTGGGGTTTGATGAGAAGAGGAATGGGAGGGATCAGTTGTGAGGATGCAGGGGTAAAGTACAATGCTGGGAGAAACAGGTGGAATAAGGGGTCATTTGGGTATTAGTGTGAAAATTCAGTACAATAGCAACTTCATGGATGCTATAGGGTGACCCTAATGAGTACTCAACTAATGGAGCATAAGGACTCTGAACTGACCATCTTTTGTTGTCAGCCAGGGATTCAATGTTGGGAATGGGTTACATTTGGTTGAGCTGTTGGCCAATGTGGTCCCTGAGAGATCCTTAATAATCCATGCTGATGCTAGTACCGAACTTTGCTCTCAGATAACTGACAGCAGGACCCCATCAATGAGGACAAATTCCGCACAGTTCACTGGCTGTAGAAATCAAGCTGGTGCAGGCTTGGAGCCTTCCCCCCTCTGTTGTAGTCTCTTTGAGGAGAGAAGTTACTCTATAGGCTACAGAAAGAGAAACCTGGATGCCCAGCCCCCTACACCCACACCCACACCCACATTCAGACACCTACAATTGGTCCCTCCTGCAAGATGTGCTGGGGCACAATGGTAACAAACTTGTTTGAGTGGCTAACCAATGTTTGGTTTAACTTGAGATCCTTAACATGAGAGGGAACTCATGACTATCACTGACTGGATTTCTAAGAACCTTACAGAGACGTAAATGGCAAGCCTAGAGACAGCATGGGTCTGTGCCAGGTTCTCTGCTGATATGTTATGGTTGTTAGCTTGGTGTTTTTGTGGGACCCCCAAACAGTGTGAGCAGGTGTAACTCTGATTCTTTTGCTTGACCTTGAGACGGTTCTCCTATCAGATTGCCTTGTCCAATATGAAGGCAATGTTGTCCTTTTCTATCTTGTTTTATCCTGTTAGGCTGTCCTCTCTTAGAGGTCTGCTCCTTTTTGAAGAGGAAATGGGGCGAGGTGGTGTTGGATCTTGGGGAGCAGAGGCTAGGAGAAGTGGACTAGGGAGGTAGCTAGGAAGAGTGTAGGGAGGAAAAACAGTAGTCAGGACAGCATCTATCTTCAATTTAAAAATTAATTCAATATTATTTAATTGAAAATGAAATAAAGAAAAGCAATAATCAACTAAGAAAAGCAAAATAGTGAAGACAGAGACAGAATGATTGTGATACAGTTCGCTTTCCGCTTTTGTAGACAGTGACCATCAGACAGGAGTATAAAAATATCATCTTGGAGGCTTGCCTCCTCCTTCTGATAACCTAGTCCTAGTCCTGGAAAAGCTTCTGTCCTCTCTACAATCTTATCTAGATTATGTTTTGGACATCTGAGACTTAACTGCTGAATAAAATCACCGTTTCTTTTTCTTTCTGAACTTTGGCTGGCTGGTCAACTCAGGTGTTCTGACTCAAACTCCTCTTCAAGCTAACCAACACAAACTGCTTCTTTCCCTTCTGACTGAATTGCTGTACTTGGCCTCAAATGAACTCCAGCATTCTGTTCTCATCTGCTGGCACATTCTCATTCTCTGGTTCATTCTTTCTTCACCTGTGTCTGGCTTGTTCTCTTTAGTCTGTCTCTGTAAAACTCTCCAGGTAAAACTGCCTCCTACCCCTCTCACCCTCTGAGTTGCTTCCTCTTATGTTGCCTCTCTTCCCTCTCTCCTCTCTTGAGAGTTGGGCATTTCCTATACTGTCAGATCTTTCCTTGATTCATTATTTTGTCAGCCACTCAACTAGATATTGCTTTCAAACATGAGTGCTTCCTTCTAAAATTAACTTTATCTTCATTGCTTGGAAGTAAATGTGTGTATTATGGACTGAGCCACACCATAATTAGAAACAGCTCCCACCCACCAACCCCCAAGTAAATTGGATAGTCTCTGGGTTCACAATGTGATCAAATACCCTGCAACACAGTTCATGACAAGCTCATCTTGGGCTCAGTCTACATCTGTGAAATCAGAAGTCTTGCTCTCAGCAATGTGAAATATATATCACTTAGGAACCAAAAGTAGTCATTTTCTTGTGTTAGCTTTCACTAGTTTGGAATGTGGAATCACAGTGCTTCTCATTTCATTCCAAGTGAATACTCTTGATTGTTTTCAAGAAAAACTGTCTGAATAACTATTCAATAAAAATAAATATGTGATGTTGTACAAAATTGCTACATTATATTATGCATTAAGAACAAACTGATATATAAAAATGTTAAATGTTTAAATGTTTGTTTAAATGTTAATTTTCTCGAATGCAAAAATGAAAGTGTTACCATCTAACATAAGTTACTTAATGTACAGAAAACAAAGAGATGAGTCATTTATCTAAGACTATCACATGTTTGTTCAATTGTAATTTATCATCAGCATTTAAATTCAAACAAAACAGTCAGTAAGTTTCTTAACTCATTTTTACTTTTTCATGCAGTATGACTCATTGGCAGAAAGCTCTCATGCAATCCAAATAAAGCCACTTTCTGCATGTTTGAGGTATACTATAACACCACATTTGCTTCCCATCTAAAACAACTCTTGCTACAGAAAGCTTGATATTTCATTTCTCTTCTCCACATAATATTCTAAATAAACATTAGAAAAACCCTTTGAAGGAAATTGCTTTAGCTAGATTCTGTGCCTTCTGCCCCTCTGTAGGAATGTGGAAGGAATTTGACATTGAGCTAGTACATGGAAGTAGGCTCTGGCAGGATTTAGACTTTGGGCTAGGACTTAGATAGTAGGCTCAGAAAATAATATTTACATTTGGGTTAATACAAAGCTCAAGGTAAATTGAGCCAAGGAAAGTGTGGCATTCCTTTTATCTTGGTCATGCTAAAAACACTGCTCACCAGACTTTGTTTATTGCCTTGTTTGTTCCTTGACTATTTCTGTTTATTGCCTTGTTAGTTCCTTGACATAGAACTGACCTTATTATTTACATGTACTTAAAATGGGATAAAAGCAGACTTGAGAAAAATAAACCCTCTTCAGCCTCAGCACTGGCTGGAGTCATGTTATAGCTTTGTGTAATTGTCTTCTTTTCAATCATCGATCTCTCCCTTGAGATCCTGTTGACTAACTGAGCTGGCTTGGTCACCCTTCATTTTCGATTGCTACCTGCAAGGTAGAAAAGATGGCTCAAGTTCTCATATCCATCTGACAATAAGAATGCACTACAGATTAAACTTATATGGGAAAAAGAAATGGATTGACAATGCTTAAGCTATAATTGCGTTTTATGACCAATACAGCACTGACTGTGAGAATCTTTACAAGTACTTAATCTTTTAACCATTGCTGTTGTCTTCCTTACTTTAGCACAAAGACCCCTTGGGGCACCCAGCTTATCCTCAACAAATGAGCACTGAGGTAATTCTCATATTTAGGCTACTATGAATACAACTGCAATGAACATGAGAATTCTGGTACTTCTTAAAACTAATTTCATGTTCATGGATACTATACTGAGAAGCCTGCTGGGATCCATGTCAGTTCTATAATTTTTATAAGAACTCGGTAGAATGGGGTTGCTTGGATGTAGGTATTATATCCAAATATATTGGAATACATATATTAAATATGTGCAATTTTATATCAACTATAACACAACATGGTCTTAACTAATTATTATCTATGGAAAATCCCAACCTACTGCTATCAGAGTTTATTGCTAATACACAATCCTGTATCACATACATATTCATTGTTCAATTCTGGACAATGTTTTATTTTCACTCTTTTTGTTTTCTCAATTAAGTTATACTTGGTAGGATATCAATTATGTGACCCTAACAATGTATTCTGTGTCACTAAAGTCCTCTTTCTATGGTTTTGTACATTATTTCACATCAGTTTCAGTTTCACACACTTAAACCTGTAAACAATACCATTATAGTGATTTTTTTAAAAAGAGGATGTTGGGTATGTTTAATTGGCAGCATAAATTCAAAACAATCTAAAGAAAACTCCTAACAGGAAAGCTGATTCCAAAGCTATTTGGCATTTGAAAAAAAACTTCAGAATTGTGATGAGGATTATGAAGAAATAGTAAACATCTGGGCACAATGTAAATTCCATCCGAACTTATCACAGAGCTATAACAATCAAAATCTTTACAACATTTGTGGGAAAATAATGAGATGTAGAGAGAAAAAGCCAAGAACATAAGTCTCAAATTATAGTCAAGTTTTAATCGAAAGACCTAAGGAAACTCAGCCAGGAAAAATGAAAACATGACCAATATTACCTATGATTGCATGTGAATACAAATAGAATAAATACAGACTTCACAACTCCCACAAGAATAACTCAAAGTGGCCCCTAAGTATTACATTTCTGACCCTCCAGTCACTACTGACCTCACTTCCAAACAGAGGTCCCATGCTCTAGAGCTCTCTATGATCAGAAGGTGGGGTATGGCTCTGCAGCGCCTAATCCCTGTGATCTCACACAAACCCAGCCCCACTGAGCCCACACATATACCAACGTTGAAGAATAATTTAACGTCTGCTTCCTTGACATGGATTATAGCACAAGATGTAGAATCTGCTCTACCCACCTGCACACCACCATGCACACTGAAGCAACCTCTGCATTTCAGAAACTCCTTTTGGACCCTGGAACTTTATTTCCCTGAATCACTCCATTCATCGTGGAAAGGAAAAGGTAGAAAGTATAGAAGCTGGGGTGGGGAGGTCTTCCACAAGCTATTTCTTATGCTAAGCAAGCTTCTTAAGAATACCAGCATGTATACAATTTACATGAGGGAAAAAGGAGATGGGAGACATCTATGAAGTCAGCAGAAAGACGAAGAATCTATGGAGTTAGCATAAGCATTATACAATGGGACACACTCAGGAGAAGTCTAATCAAACAGTGCTGCCCAAGGGGAACTCAGTGTATCTCAAAAACATTCCGGACCAAGCCGATAGTGGCCTTGGGACGGTTAACCACAGCCCCAAATGGTGGGAAGAGTTGTGTTCTAAGAATCTGAAGCAACCCCTCCCAAAGGCCCTGGCCCCAGACATTACCAGCTCTCCCAAGCATATTCCCGGTTTTAGAAAAGGAGTTTGGTTTTATCTCTATTCCCAGGGCCTCAGGGAAAGCTCCCAAGGACTAGGCTCCAGGCTGTTACTGGCTCTGCCGTGCACGCTCCTGGGTGCCATGCATTCTCACATAGATCTCAAAACCTCCTCCCTTTCAGCCATCTTACAAGTTCAAGCCTCTTTTTAGAAGGAAAAATGCTAGCTCTCAGGTTTGCCAAATAGCAAGTTGGTCAGTACATACAGAGCTCACTGCAATTAGGTTACCACTCTTTCCACTTCACCTCCTCTTGATCATTTTAGTTAGCTAACTTCCTGTATTAGCAGCCAGCTTCCCCATGAGATTCTGAGAGACAATTCTGAGAAACTGTTCCTTAGAGACAATGCTTGCCCCCTGAGAGACTGTTCCCTGGAGACAATGTCTTGTCCCATTTAACCCCCTCCCTATAACTAGGGATACCCTATATCCCTATTTCCTTTATATTGCAGTGTGTGAAAATAAAATTTGACAGCCTGATCAGAATTCTGTCTTGCTGTGTCTCTTTCGTCTCAGGGAACCCTGTTGACTGTCCTACAGGTCGGGACACCTGGGTTTCAGAAGGAGTTATGTCATTCTCCGTACATGGGGACCTCAGGGAAAATGTAGCTTGAACAGGCCAGCACTCAATATGACAGTGTTTTGTGTTTTGCCTTTTCAAATGATTGTTAGCGGCCTGCACTTTGATATGGAGATGGGCCAAGTGACTCGTATAAATCAAGTTTGTTTCCTTATGATTTGGTGCCATATTTCTGGACAATCCTGGTGAACAAAAATGTTTATCTTAAGCATCCTAATCTCAAACTGCCCAGGTTAGCATATTATTTATCTGTGGGATGTTTTACAGGCAGCCCTCCCTCAGCTAAATTCTACTTGGTGTGCCTACTATCTCTTCTTAAGCCTTAGGAAAACCTTTTACATCATCAATTACAACATCACAACTTGACATTGGATTGCTATCCAGCACATGAGATGCCTTTTACAACCTCCACAAAATTAACTCCAAAAGGACTGTACACCTTGGTGTCAAATTCTAAGAACAGAACTTGTAGAAACAAGAACTCTCTTAGTTTGGGATCATGCCACGGATCTTTCTACACCCAAGCCAAATGCTCTGCACGGATGCATCCCCCATAGTGAAGTTATTCAGAAGCTACAGCTGGGTCCAGCGAGTGGCTAGGACCTCATAGGTGGTTGCCGATTCCCACTCAACCCCGGGAAAGACCCACCACACCAGCTCCTGCTGCTCAGACCCCTGCTCACCATGTTGCAACTTCGGAGCTTGCCTGAGTTCGTCCCACCGCATCCGGTGGCAGGACAAAGAGCACAGCACAGGAGAGCATTCAAGCCTGCTCGGCTACTAAGTGAAACTGGTTTCACGTCACCCGAAAACCCGCCTTCCCCTCTGACTGGCAGGTCCGCCTAAAGGTTCTGATTGGCCAGTAAGTCTTGAGTGACCGGTTTCACGTCACCCGGAAAACCCGCCTTCCCCTCTGACTGGCAGGTCCGCCTAAAGGCTCTGATTGGCCAGTAAATCTTGAGTGACTTAGTGTGCTGAAGGTACACAGTAAGAAGCTTGGGTTCTTAGCCTCAAGTCCAGGGCCAACCCTTTTCCAGATCTACGTGAATTTGCATTTCTGTAGTACTTGTGCCTGCCCTCCAATAACCTACCCATATTTTTCCCCGCCCAGCCCCATCGAAGACCCACCCGCTCCACCTACCACTGCTCAGCCGCTTGCTCCTCCCCTATGTGGGCAGTGACCCTGCGCTACCAGGTCCTGACTTCAGCCTGAGCTGATGCTCACTACGCAGGCCGATTGCCTTCTTCCTCCTGGAATCAAGGCAAGTGGCTTGATAGTCCATTACTTAACTTGCAGTGGAGTTTTCAATCTGTCCCACAAGCAGAAGGGAACCCAGGATATTAACAATTAAAGAGAGCTTTTGGGAAACAATAGTTTTATTTTGTTGCTGTTGGGATTCAGATCCGGGACCAGTGGCTGACATGCATATATTTAACACACCAAAGCTGGCTGGCTGGAGCCCTCAAGTAGCCATGGATGGGCAAACTGGATTTACTTGAAAGGGCCTGGAAATAAAAATGTAGTGGGGCGAGAGAATAAATCCAAGACAAAGGATGTAATCAAGGCTCAATGTTTAATAATAAGCTTTGCATTTATAAAGGGAAAAACCACAAAACCCATCCCCCTTGTTTAGCTGGAGTAAGAGCTAGCTTGTTGTAGAGCAAGACCAGCCCAGGCAGCCAAAACAGCTAAGTTCCCATGGGAGCCTGCAACTGCATCCAAGACATAAGTCTCTGCATAGATTGATAAGGCCTGTCCTAGCGAATGTTCGAGGTCTGCTTAGGCTGCTCAAGGCTGGGAAGGTTACATCCAGGCCTCCAGGTTCTCCCAGCACTCACTCCTCAATGTCCATCTTGTTACAGGGCAAGGTTGGCATACCCCACCTTGTACCTTTAACTCTCCAGCCCAGGAGTCTGGCTTTTCCATCCTATACAATCAAGACATTTTGTACTCTTTGTTTCTCTGTTTCTCTGTCTTGATCTCTCTCCCTCCCCCCTCTCCCATCCTTCCCCCTCCTTCACCCTCCACATTCCCTCTCAATCCCTACCCCTGCATTTTCCTCTACCTGCTTGTCTTGCTCACTCTTTCTCCCCACCTCTGCTCCTTATTCTTCCATTCCATCTCTGGTTCCTTGGGATCAGTGAATCCACTAGAGAGCTGCCCCCAATAGACCCACAAATAGTCTAATTTCACTTGAGTTGAGTTCTTCATGTGGGCTTAGGTAAACTGCAGCTACTATTCACCTGGTAGGTGTGAGAACCCTGGGAGACAAACAGGAACCAGATGACAAACTGTGGAGCACTACTGTTAGCCAACACATCTTCCTCAGTGGGAAGATAAACACACATTCATACACAGAGCTGTATTAGTAAAGGTTCTCTAGATGAACAGACCTGATAGGATGAATGTATGCATGTAGAAAGTGGATTGATTAGAATATTTCACAGGCTGTGGTTCAACTAGTTCAACAATGGCTAACTTAACATGTGTAGGAGTAGGGAAGCCAATATGTAGCTGTATCCAGACCCCCTCAGTAAAATCCCAATGCTTCCTTTCTTGGAAAAAAAAATCCTTGCTTTGGAAATGACTCCTATTCTCTCTTTGCTGCCCACGAGGGGGGAAAATCTTTCTTAGTTCTTCTGACTTGTCTTATGTGATGCCTAATCCTGGTAGTCAAATTGACTACATGTGGAATAAACTAAAACTGAAAGAGTTTGGGTACTGTGGGGATTTTTTTTTTTTTCAGTTTTTTTTGGATTTGGTTTTTTCGAGACAGGGTTTCTCTGTGTAGCCCTGGCTGTCCTGGAGCTCGCTTTGTAGACCATGCTGGCCTCGAACTCAGAAATCTGCCTGCCTCTGCCTTCCAGAGTGCTGGGATTACATGTGTGCGCCACCACTGCCCGGCTGGGATTTTTCTTAATTATAGCTTTTGAAATGTGAAAACCCTTCTTTAATTTTCTTTAATTTTAATTTTTTGAGGGGTTAAGATCCACCTTTACTCTAGGCCACAGCTTCTGGTGGAAGCCTACATATATAAAGGTCATTGAATATGGTAGCTCGTTCTCTTTGTCTACTTACCTTAACCTCTGGCTAGCAAGTTCTTTCCCTTCTTTCTTTTCTTTCTTTCTTTCTTTCTTTCTTTCTTTCTTTCTTTCTTTCTTTCTTTCTTTCTTTCTTTCTTTCTTTCTTTCCTTCCTTCCTTCCTTCCTTCCGTCCTTCCTTTCTTCTTTCTTCGTTCTTTCCTTTCTTCCTTCTTTCTGTATTTCTTTCTTTCTTTCTTTCCTTCCTTCCTTCCTTCCTTCTTTCTTTCTTTTCTTTCTTTCTTTCTTTCTTTCTTTCTTTCTTTCTTTCTTTCTTTCTTTCTGTCTTTCTTTTCTTTCTTTCTGTCTTTCTTTCTTTCCTTCCTTCCTTCTTTCTGTCTTTCTTTCTTTTCTTTCTTTTCTTTCTTTCTTTCTTTTTTTCTTTCTTTCCTTCCTTTCTTCCTTCCATCCTTCCTTTCTTCTTTCTTTCTTTCTTTCTTTCTTTCTTTCTTTCTTTCTTTCTTTCTTTCTTTCTTTCTTTCTTTCTTTCTTTCTTTCTTTCCTTTTTTCTCCTGGCATTAAAGAGCCTAATTCTTTGAAACTCTGGTATATACTAAAGACTAACTGAAACATACAGTCATATGGACTGAACCACACTGGATTCTTCAACTTTCCATTGGTAGACAGCCATTGTTAGACTGTGAGACATTCTAATAAATTCACTTTCAACATTCATATAGAGATGCATTCTATCAGTTCTGTTCATCAAGAGAATCTTTAGTAATATAGTTGTGTGTGTGCATGGTTTTTGTTTTTCCACCTTTCCACTGAGGTGGATATGCCAGCTAACAATGGTGCTCCACAATGTTTGTCATCTGTTTCCCACTTTTCTCCCACACTTGTCTCATACCTACCAGGGGAGAAGTAGCTACAGTTTACCTGAACCCAGCATGAAGTCACACACATGCACAGGCACACACACACAAATCTCTTGTTTCCTAAACTCCATCTTTAATTGTTAATATTCTGGGCACCCTTTTTCTTGTGGGACAGATTAATAACCCCAGTGGAAGTTGAGTAATAGGCAATGCAAGCTATCTTCCTTGATTCCAGGAGGAAGAAGTGCCTATTGAGTGCTGTGAGGGGCCCTCAGGCAATCTCTGAAGTCTCTGAAGACCTGGTAAGCATGGGGCCACTAAGGAACAGTCGACTGAGCAGTGGAAGGTGGAATGGTGAGTCCTCCCTGGGGCTGGGTAGGAAGACAGATGGGTAGATGATTGGAGGACAGGCACAAGTGCTACTGAAGTGTAAATCTCTGTAGATATAGAAAGGGTCTGACTCTGGAGTGGAAGTATGGGCCAGGAAACACTATGCTGTGTCCTTTCAGCACACTCTAACCCTAAGGGAGGTGATTGAGTCACTCAAGACTCACTGGCCAATCAGAGACTCCAGCCCGACCTTCTAGTCAGAGGAGGAGGCAGAATCTTCCAGGTGCAATGCTGCAGCAGGTTTAACTTAGTAACTGAGGAAGCTTGAATGGTTGATTCTATGTGTGCTCTAAGTGCTGTTGCTGGATGTTGTAAGGGGAGCTCAGGCAGTCTTTGAAACATGGTGAGCGTAGAATGTTTGAGACACATGGCCACTGCATACAAGCAGGAGGTGCAGGCTGCTGAGCAGAAGAAGCTTGAATAGTGGGTTCTCCCTGGGACTGGATGGGAAGACAGATGGGTAGACCATTGGAGGATAGTACTTATGTAGTACTGAAATGCAAATCTCTGCAGATATGGAAAAGGTTTGGACCTGGACTGGAAGCATGGACCTGGAACCACTATGCTGTGTTTTTTCTATTTGTTGTTGTTATTGTTGTTGTTTTTCAGTTTTTGACACAGGGTTTTTCTGTGTAGACCAGGCTGGCCTGGAACTCAGAAATCTGCCTGCCTCTGTCTCCCAAGTGCTGGTATTAAAGGCGTGAGCCACCACTACCTGGCTGCTTTTTTTTTTTTTTTTATTCTTAAGAGAGGTGCTTGTGTCACTGGCTAGTCACTGCCTCCGGGCACACCTGCCACCAAGGAGACATTCCTTATTGACAACCAGCCACCAAGCAAATCCTTATATTAAAGAGCAGGCCTCTAACAATCTGCTCAGTGGGGTCCTTACAGAATCACAACCAACATTAAGGCCTGGTGTTCCATAAAGGTCTAATTTTCTTGAGAAATGCATAGTTCTTCCACATGGGCAAGATTACACTGGTTGACAAGTCTTTGGGGCGGTGGTGGCGGCACATGCCTGTAATCCCAGCACTCTGGGAGGCAGAGGCAGATGGATTTCTGAGTTCGAGGCCAGCCTGGTCTACAGAGTGAGTTCCAGGACAGCCAGGGCTATACAGAGAAACCCTGTCTTGAAAAAACTAAAAAAAAAAAAAAAATTTTTTTTTCAGAGACATTTGTTTTGAGGGCTGGCCTAATCAAGCAAGGCTTTCTTTGAGCCCTCATGTATGACGAATGACAGCTTTTTCTCAAACCCAGGAACATGCTTGGCAGAACCAGTAACAACCTGGGGCCTAGGCCTTGGTAGCATTCCCTAAGGCCCTGATATATTGAAAATCAAATAGAGCTCCTTCTCTAAAGCCAGGAATATGTTTATGAGAGCTGGTAATGGTCTGGGGTCAGGGCCTTTTGGGAAGGGTTGCTACAGATTTTGAGAACACAGCTCTTTCCACCACATAGGGCTGTGGTTTTCAGTCCTAAATTCATTTTAGGGTTGGTCAGTAATGTTTTTAAGATGCCCTGAGTTTCTCCTCTTGAGGTTGTCCCATTGTGTGATAGTTTCTGATGACTTCATAGAAGTCTCCCATTTCTTTCTATGTTCCATTGTAAGTAGTATACAAGATGCTATTTTTACCATGCTTACTAAGTATAAAACTTAGCTTCTGCCAGGCAGTGTTGGCGCATGCCTTTAATCCTAGCACTTAGGAGGCAGAGGCATGCGGATTTCTGAGTTTGAGGCCAGCCTGGTCTACATTGTGAGTTCCAGGACAGCTAGGGCTATACAGAGAAACCCTGTCTTAAAAAACCAAAACAGAAAAGGAAAAGGAAAAGAAGAAGAGGAGGGGGAGAGGGAGGAGGAAGAGGAGAAGGAGGAGGAGGAGGAGGAAGGAGGAAGGAGGAGGAGGAGGATGAGGAGGAGGAGGAGGAGAACTTAGCTTCTGAGAAAAGCAAGGTCTCCCCACCCCGGCTTTTATACTTTCTACCTTCTACTTTTCCTGTCTTTTTCATCCTCTAGGACTTTGTACTTAAGAACCTGTCACTGATGTTGTTTCAGGGCACTGGTGTATTTAGGAAATAATTCTGGGAATATATTTGCTGTGTAAATGTCTAAGTGGTTAGACAAGCAGTCTCCAGTCCATATTTAAATTGTTCAAAAATTAACCTGTGGCCTGAACCTAAAAGAGACTTAAGAGTGACAGCATAGGTAGAAAAATAACATCTCAGTAGGCTCTTCTTTGAGCATTAGCCAGAGCTGAATGAATGCTGTCATTAAAGAGATTTCTCTTAACTAATCTTTTAATTGTGTGTACAGTGATTTAAAATCACTGATTGGTGATGATTGATTTCTCAGACCCATTTTTGCATTCAGGTAATTGATATACTTTAATAAGAAAGAAGCTGATTAGCAAATATGCATTCAAAGCATCTAAAGTACATATATTGATTTTTATATAAAAGTAAAGCCTTTTGATTTTTTACACGGTTACTTTTAAAGGTAACTCAAGTGATGGCACATTCTGGTGATGATAGGGAGAAATAGTTTCTCAAACTTATAGAGCATCCAGGTCCTGTATCATGCTTGAATAGGGCAGATAAGAGATAGTTACAGAAGGGAAAAAAATAAGAATCAGGAAAGAAATGTAAAATATGGTGATCACAGCCTGATAACAAAGGCTCATGTTTGAAATTTTATATTTCCTTTCTTTTGTTTTCAATCCATGGATGTAGCTAAGATTGTTAAATAAATATGCAAGGCAGAAATTTAAAACTGAATCTGAAAAATGGGTACTAAGCACTATCTAAGGGAGAAGAAAGTGTTTATTTTGACCTGTGTTAAAAAAAAAATGAGTTACAGATCTTCTGATGGAAATTAAAATTAAGGAGAAAGGAAATTCTGGCTCCACAACTGAATGTAAATGATTCAGAGAAATAAAATCTTTGGTTCCTTCTACAACTCACTTAGCTCAATCCCCTAGCACTCCTGCTCAAGAGATCTAACAATGGATTCTGCTGTCAACCTCGGGGAAAAAAAGAATACATTTAATTGTATTAAATACAATTAAACTGTAATTCTGCTTGAGAGGTACAGACCGTGGTGTACATTATTACATTCAAGAAAAATGTGTTTAATTTTCTAGTGAACTGATCTCATGCAAATTGAAATTGGCAAATTAAAATATTTAAACAACAAACAAACAAAGGAGAAACAGGAACAGAAACATTTCTTCCATTGCTGCTGTAATTTTTAACTGGTACATCCACTCTCAAAATCAATCTTGTGGTTCCTTAGAAAATTGAAAATAGTTCTACCTGAATACTCAGCTATACCAATCCTGGGCAAATACCCAAAAGATGCACCCATATACCATAAGGATACATGCTCCACCCTGTTTATAGTAACTTTAGTCATAATAGTCAGAAGCTGAAAACAACACAGATGTCCTTCAATGGAAAAAGTAGATACAGAAAGTTTGGTTCAGTTACACAAGGTAATTCTATTCAGCTATTAAAAACAAGGACTGCATGAAATTTGCCAGAAAATGGATGGAGCTAAAAAATATTATCCCGAGCAAAGTAACCCAGAACTAAAAGGACAGACATGGTATGTACTCTCTTATAAGCTCATATTAGCCAAAATATAATGAATGGCCATAACACAATTTACAGACTGTATGAAGTTTTACAAGAAGGAAGGCCCAAGTCAGGATACTTCAATTCTACTTAGAAGGGGGAAGAAAACAATTATGGGAGACATGTGGAAAGAAGAACTTGTGTGGGAGATGGGAGGGTAAGGGGAAACAGGATTAGGTATGGGGGACAATAGGAGAGAAGCCTCGAGGACAGAGAGAATGAATAGAAATATGCAGCTTCGGGGATGTAGGCTGGGAGGAGTGGAGGGACTTCTAGAAAGTCCCAGATATCTGGGATATCAGAGTCTTCCAGAACTCAACATGGATAACCTTAGCTGAAATGCCCAACAATGGGAAGATGGAACGTGAATCGACCAACTCTAGTAGGCAAATAGGGTCCCTTGGGGTGGGAAGGGGCCACACATCCATCTTCAAAATTTTGGGCCCAGAATTGTTTCATGTCTAAAGGAAATGCATGGACAAAAATGGAGCAGAGACTGAAGTACAGGCCGTCTACTGACCAGTTCAGCTTAGGGTCCATTTCACAGGTAGGCAGCAAGCACTGACACTATTATTGATGCCATGTTGTTCTTGCAGACAGGAGCCTAGCATAACTCCTCCAAACGTTTCTACCTGCAGCTGACTCGGACAGATGCAAATACTTACAGGCATCCTTTGGACTGAGGTCAGGGACCCCTATGAAACAGGGAGAAAGATTGAATGAGCAGAAGAGGATGGCAATGTCATCGGAAGAACATTATAAACTTAACTGGACTCCTGAGAGTTTTCAGAGACTCAATCACCAACCAAAGAGCACTCATGGGCTGGGCCATGGTCTCTGGCACATATGTAGTACAGGACTGCCTTGACAGACTTCTGTGGGAAACAGTGCATCTAATTCTATAGAAATTTGATGTCCCAGGGGAGGGGGATGCTGGATGACTGGGAATCAGAAGCACCCTTTCATATGTAAACGAGAGGGTGTTGAGATGAAGAATTCTGGAGTGAGGACCAGGAAGTGAGGCAGTACGTGGAATGTAAATAAACAAAATAATGTAATTAAAAAAACAAGAAAAAAGGTTAATAAAATACTAGCTCCTATTTCTTTTTTTTTTTAATGGACAAAGGCTTGTTTATTTTAATGACTGACCCACGTGAGACCACAGCCAGGCCACTCTGTACAGACTTGAGGGTCTCTTCCTGGACAGAGTCTTGATGATCTCTTCCTTCCTGGCCTGGAGACACTCCTCCCGGCTTCAGTGCTTCCTTGGTTTTAGACCTATGAGCCTCAGCCTGGTCAGCCAGCAGCTTCTTGCAGGCCTTGTCTGCCTTCAGCTTGTGGATGTGCTCCGTGAGAATCTGCTTGTGTTTGGATACATTCATTCCCTTTGACCTTCAGGTACAGGCTGTGATACATGTGGTGGTCAATCTTCTTAGATTCCCGGTATCTTCTGAGAAGCTGGCACAGGATCCTCATCCTTCTTATCTAGGTTATCTTCCTGGGCATCCTAGAGCTGGCTGTACCCTTCCTCTTCCCTATGCCCAGATGCCTGCCCTTCGGTCGTGCCAAAGTGTTTTTCTGGCAGTGAGCCCTGGAATGGACAGTCACAGGCTTCCTTCTGGATGATCAGCCCAGTTGATTAGCTTTCTGCTCTGCTGATGGGAGTTGGCATAGCCATTTCATTGGTCTCATTGGGGTCCAACCAGACCTTGTTTTACCCACAGCGGAGGACACTAGAGGCAAGCCTCTTCTGTAGTCTGAGCATGCTCATGGCTGTGGACTCAGCAGTCAAAGGAAGACTCTCCTATTTTTCTAACTGCAGATTTCTGCCTGCCAGTAAGGGAAACTGGCTGAAAAATTATCTTGCTATCTTATAATATGTTAATCTATAACTAGTTTGTTGTTTTCTCTACCTATACTATATAAAATTTCTTGTGAAGTTATTGGGAACATAGTGTTTACTTTTTTCCATAGTCATTCACTAGAAGAAAACTAAAACAAAATATTTTACTTCCTGAAAGATTTTTCTGGGCTACATGAGTGATAGGAGAAAGACTAAAGTGGTTGGAACATTGTACTTTCCACCCATCAAATATGAGTATGCATGCATATGTGTAAACTGTGTAGGAGTATATTGTACTTTCCACCATCAAATATGTGTATGCATGCATATGTGTAAACTGTGTAGGAGTATATTGTACTTTCCACCCATCAAATATGAGTATGCATGCATATGTGTAAACTGTGTAGGAGTATATTGCATATGTGTAAACTGTGTAGGAGTATATTGAAACTTCTTACTTTCCAACTTTATGTATGTATGTATGTATGTATGTATGTATGTATGTATGTATGTAAATGTGTGTGTTTGTATGTGTAAACTGTGTGTCTAAGAGTGTGTTGGAACTTTGCTCCATCTATCATATCTCTACATATGTATATATGTAAAGATGTCTGGGTATGTTTTGGAGTCTGCTTCTTCCACCAATTATGTGTACATATGAATGTGTATTATGTGAGAAATAGTTGGAATCTGTCTGTTAGAACTTTGTGACATCTACACACTAGTATGTGAATATATATGTGTGTGTGTGTGTGTGTGTGTGTGTGTGTCTGTGCATATATCTATATATGTGCATGTGCTAAATGCTTGGAGCCTGCCTATTGCAAATTTGTTCCATACACCCACTAGTATGTGTATATGTATATATATGCATCTGTGTATATGCATATATTTGTGTCCCTACCTGTAGGACAGTCAACAGGGTCCTTGGACCACCTAGGAGAAAGTGAGAGACAAGAGACGTGAGAGACGGACAGCAAGACAGTATTCTGATCAAACTGTCAAATTTTATTTTTCACATGAGGCAATATAAAGGGAAGCAAGCAGGATGTAGGGAGGGGTGAAGGGGGAACAATGTCATGGGGCTGGCATCATTTCTTAGAAACAGGGGCAGAGGAAACAAAAGATGAGTGAAATGAGCAAGATGTAGGTGAGAGTGCGGTTATTGGCCTTAACTATGGGCATGCTGTGGTGCTTGGGAATGACCACAAGAACCACAGTTGTGAATGCAGAGAAGCACAAGGAGATTAAGTAAAGTGCCATCCCCAAGGGTTCTTCATAGCTGAGAAATACAACAGCTTTAGGAATGCAGTGATTCTGTCCTGTGTTAGCATATTTTTCCTCTGGACTGTGGACACAATAATCCACATCTAATGGAGAAATGAAGATATTGTTACTGCTGATTTAGTAATTTTACTGACGGGATATTTCATTTAAGCATGTAGAAGGAATGTTGCAATATATGAGTTTGGTTGGTTAGAACACATTGAATGTCACTGTTACATGAAATAATTTATTCCATTTTTTAGTGGTGATTATCATTAGGTAAATGAAGGCAACAAATGTTTTTCGTCTATTTTACTATATTGTTTTGATCATTTCTCACTGATGTCTATATTTATGAGTGTGTTTACATATAAAAGTAACAGAAGTTATCATTAACTTGAGAATGATTAGGTTTATATAGGGGAAGCATGAGGGTGAGAGTGAGACTTGAAATTTATACAAATACAATACTGATGTTTGTAACTGCAAAAATAATTTAAAAAATTGTTCCAAGTTTTGTCCTCTTATGACTGTAGTAATACCACATTCCTAGGTCTTTTCATAAAGAGGCAGTAAGCCTATTGCTGAAGGTAAAAAGTTCTGCAATTCCCACCTTTGTATATGTGTAGGAAATCTGAATGCCATTGCATTGAATCATTAAATGTTTGCAATAAGGGATAATGTATTTCCAAGATTAGAAGTCTTTTACATGGAACAATGCATTTGTGGAGAGCCGTTATTATTTTATTTGTTTAAGGGTTTAGGAATTTAGCTTGGTTGTGAGCAAAATGTATTGCTTTTGGAGAATACTTGAGTTTCTCAAGTTCACAGGGTCAATGTCATGTGTCTCCAAACATTCTTGTTGAATTACTTATGTGTATGTTTAATGTAGAACTGCATGAGTTTCACAAAGCAACAGGTAGGAATTGGTTACCTCCTACTGTTTGATGGGTACTGAGGATAAACCTACACCATCATACTTAGTGGGAAAGGATTTAACTACTAAGCCATCTTACTAGCAATAAATGTCCTTTTAGGATATAACTTCAAATATACAGATTGACACAAAAAGGACCAGAAAAACAACATGCCTAATATTTGTATTTATTTCATCCTTACTAAAGAGTTATTTGACTAACATGGGCTATGCTAATGCCAATGTCATTTGAAATTTGTGGCTAATTCCTTTCAAAACAAAACAATATCAATGTGTTCTATTGTGAAAATGCTAATATAATTATGAAAGGGGTAAGTAAAACTCCTGTTAGCAGCATATGTCTTCTTTTCATTAGATGCCAACTTCTGTGTGCAGTGCTAATTGTGGTCCTGGATTTAGAAAATTCGGGATGGACATAATGGCAGCATGCTGTTTTCATTTCAAACCCTGCCCAGAAATGAAATTTCTAATGAGACAAGTGAGTATTTCCTGCTGGAATAAGTTATTCAAAAGGGTTATCACCTTGATCCTATATTGGAATGCTGAAGTAGTTAAAAATCAAAGTTTAAAAATGAAATATATCTCTGTCCTAAGTTAGTCATTATAAAAATACAATGATTTAAAATGTCCTTATTTTTAAAAAAGCAGAAATTGTCCTATATCTTTGACTCCTTGAAAATTCATACTAGATGGCATACTCTCAAATAAATAGTTTTGATAAGAAAAGTTAAGTGTACTCTACACAAGATCTCTTCTAGTATTTAATGCTCTCTAAAAATATATGTCCATCATGAATCTTTAAAGATTTATTTATTTTGCCTTGATGCATATGGTTTTTTTAGGAGTAAAGCACATACAAAACAGGGGAAATAATGCCTCAAATATAAGACAACCAAAATAACCTCAACAACATTAGGACAGCAAAACTGTCCCTAAGAAACTAAGAGGAAACACATAAACAGCAGCCTACAGCCAGTCTTATTGCATTTGTGGTTAGCAGGCATCAAGTTTCTGTATAGTGAGCAGGAAGATGGAGTCTTTCCTGAGGTAAAAAGATGACAGGGCCTACAAATGGTATGAAAACCTGAGAATGATTTAGATTGCTTAAAGTTAATTCAGGTATTTCTGAAATTAAGAAAACCTTGGCTTTAAAATGAATGTCAGGATGGGTATTTATATGCTGCATTGGAATTTTTCTAATATCTGCATGCTGAATTTGCATCCTTTGGTTTTGTTAGGTTCTGATTGCCATCTCAGAGTCTATTATCCACAGATTCATCTCGTGTTCTCCAGAAATATCATTAACCACAACTCTTCCTTTTTTTTTTTTTTTTTTTTTTTTTTGTTGTTGTTGTTGAAAATAGGTCTTCCTTTGCAGAATTAGTAGATCTTAACTTCCTTTGTAGATCAGGGCACACGATTTTCCTTCTTTTACTGTATTTATTTTTTAATTATCCATTTTCACACTAACTGAAATTTTAAAGACTGTTTTTAGGGCGAGTTCTGAACATGCATTTTGTTGTCCATATTCTGCTCATTTCATTTAAGCCAGAGCATCCATTACAGCCTGGGTTTGAGTAGAGCCAATGCAAAAGTCTGACTGACCACAAATGGAGAGAGATACTACTGACTCATAATTCAAAAGATGTAGATTAAAGACATGTGCCACTACAAAATCTCGGTCTCATTTCTGATTTTAGTTGAAATTCTTTGATTCTCCTATTCATGTAGTACAATATCATCAACAGGTTTGACATAGAAATCTTCATTATTGTAGCATGTATTCTTCTAGATTGTCAGATTTTTGCTTATTCTTTTTAAAATTCTGTAATGATGGTAGACTACATTAAGAACTTTTTCTGCTTGTTTTTATATAAAATATAGCTCTATCCTTTAGTTTAATTGTGTGATGTTTTACATTTAACTGATATTCACACGATAAACCATACTTGCATTCATGGAATGAAGTCATTTGCATACAGGGACTGATATTTTAGTTGTATTGTTGACATCTATTGGTAGATGTTTGGTCAAGAATTATTTCAGGTATGTCCGTAATGATCAACGAAGTAGTAATATAATTATACTTCTTCTGTTCTACTTCATTATGTTGCTTTCCCCACCCCCATTTTTACAGACGTACTCTGTTCTTGTATATAAAGGAGGTTTTTTTTTTTTTAATCCCCCAGGGAGGCTACAAATGGTTGCCCATTTTTTGTTGTTATTCATTTTGTTTTCATTTCAAATATTATGCCCTTTGCCAGTATACCCTCCACAAATCCCGCTCCACATCACCTTCCCCTTACTCTCTAAGACAGTACTCCTCCATCTACCCTCCCATTCCCAAATCATTCTTCTATCACTTCCCTTCCCTGGGGCATCAAGCCTCCACAGGATGAAGTGATCCAATGCCAATTTTTAATAAATCAATTGTTCCCCCCAGTGGCCATATTGGTGTGAGTAGCCTGTGCTGTTATCTTTAGCCATGGTGCTGTTTAGGTTATTACTACTACCAAGGTACATATCTGGGTCTGTAGGCCTATTGCAACCAGAGTATTTGCTGATATCTATTGTTTGTGTTCTTACCAATACCTCTACAGATATATGTGGTTTCTGATGCCACAATGTGCATCTGTAGGCCAGAGGTCCTGCAGACCTTAAGTTTTTATCACTTTGCTTACATTCATGGTTTCCCCTTCATTATGGGTTGTTTTGAGTCTTTGAGGATATCTGTAATTGTAAGAGTGTTTATTTCATGCTCAAATTTATAGCACCCTTTTTCTCTATGAGGTTGTTTACATATTGAAAAGAAATGGAAGAGCTTTACCATACTAGATACATTAATATATTTCCTATATTGTGAAATACATTACATTTGATATATATATATATATATATAATTGTTTTTTTAAAAAAAAACAGGAAGAATGAGGTGAATAATTCAGGTTCACTAAAGATAGTAACTTTAAGTTTTGCCTGTTTTCCAATAATATATCATACATTTTCTGGTACTATATTTTAGGCTACAATTGGGAAGACCAAAATATTGAAGAACATTGTCAAAGTTCTAGAAGGCATGGAAGGTAATTTTAATGTGCAAGTTGGTGTGAATATGCCATACATATTTTATATATGCCATACATACAATAGGATACAGCCTTGCAAGAGAAATGCCAATCAACAGACATAAAGAAAAAGAATGATCCAAGCAAACAATACTGAGCACACATCAGAGAAGTTGTATAAACAACTACTAACTACAGAAAATGATAGGCAAGCTGAGGATACTGACTCATACCTTTAATCCCAGCAATAGTACACATTTTGGCACAATGTGATTTCTGTACTTACCAGAAAGCGACAACAATCAGAAGGTTTACTACATTTGTGAAAGAATGAGGAGATGCAGAGAAAAAGTCAAGAACATAAGCCCCAAATTATAGTCAGGTTTTAATCAAAAGACCCAAAGACACTCAGGCAGGAAAAATATAAACTTGAACAATATTACCTATGATTGCATGTGTATACAAATTAAATAAACATAGACTTCGCAACTCTCAAAAAAACGCCTCAAAGTGACCCCTAAACCATTATATTTCAGACCCTCCAGCCACTACTGACCTCACTTCCAAACAGAGAGGCCCCATGTTCTAGAGCTCTCTCTGTATGGAGGTGATCAGAATGGTGGGCTATGCTCAGCAGCCCCTCATACCTCCTTGTGATCTCACACAAACACAGCCACACTAAGCCCACACACAAACCAAGGTTGGAAAATAATTTAATGTCTGCTTCTTGCCATATGGGTTATGGCACATGGTATGGAATCTGACCTACCCACCTGCACACCACCATGCACACCTGAGAAACCTCTGTATCTCAGAAACTCCTTTTGTACCCTGGAATTGAATTTCCCTGAATTATACCATTTTGGCTGGTGGTAGTGGAAAGGTAAATGGATTTAATCAAATATTGCTGAAGATGATCATCACCTCCTTTCTACCAGTTTCTAAACTATTTGTAAAATATATCACACAAAAGTGAATGTGAATGTAATGTTCAGAACTTCTAGAAACAAGACCTTCATTTTTAAAATCTATCTTCCCACTGCATACCAAAAGTAATGCTTGTGTGTGCACACTGGGCCCTGATATTATAAACAACACGGCTTCCTATGGCCGGAGCAGCAGAGCTTCCTCCTTCCCAGGGAATCTACCTTAGGCAGGTTCAGAGGCTGCCACATGTACCAACAGAATCACAGTGTAGTTCACAGTCCATCCTAGTTCAATTAAACTGGATTCTGATAGATTAGCCAACCTGTTCTTCTTGGTGGTCACCACAATCATCATGGTATAGCTTGTGGTCTTCCTAACAGCTCTCTGATAAACTGCATCAGAGGAGAATATGGAAAGAATCTTAAAGCTACCACCTACTGGTGCTCCTTCTGATTTCTAGTCTGCCCAGAGTCCTTCATTTACTTTGACCACCCAACTGGGCCTCTGGACAGTGCCAGCTCCCCTTCTGGAAGATTGGAGATTAAATGACTCAGACAGCACAGGCCTTCGCAGTTCTGCCTTCCACTCTAGGGACAGACAGAGCCTTAGTCTGGTAAATTTGTATTTTCGTAGAATGTTCCACTCTCTTAGGGCACCTGTCCATCTTCCTAGGTCTTTTGAGCTGGATTTCCCAGCTGTGAAGCAAAGGGATGACTTCACTGGGTGTAATGTAATGTGTGTATAATGGCAGGGGCATCTGGGAGAGTCCAGAGTGGACTAGACTCTGAACCATGTCAGGAGAGGGTGAAAGCGAGGGGAGAGCCAGACTAAGAGGCCAGGAGGGTAAATGATAGATTAAAAGGACCAGATACCCAAACTAGTTGGATTATATAAGGAAGGGCAGCTGGGAGAATGGTACCCCAATTCCTAAATTAGAGGGCAGGTATGCTATCTATCCTCTGTAACAGGCAGGGTCTGAGAGATGCTGGGAGAACCTGACAGCCAGGTCCACAGGTTCTAAACAGGCATCTAAGTGATTTGTCCTAGAGTCTGAGACTTAGCAGTAGAGAGAAATGAGAAGGTTTAAATGATTTAGTTATAATCTCAAAATTTATTTAGAAAACTTGAAACAGGCTTTATGGTCCAATATTCTCCGGGGATTAGACGTATGTACTAGAGCACACCAACACACCTTTTCTCTCAGGCTATACACTTTCAGACAGGAAAAATAGGATTCCTGTAAGATACCGCCATACCAGTTTGTCCAGACCATCTGTGTTGTTTGAACTAGTGGAACTGTCCTTATGTAGATTCTTGATTGCCCTGGTCTGTGAACCTACAAAATTGACCACTTTGGACATTTATTGACAATCTAATATTGATTACCTCCACTGTTAATACCAACTACTATCAAAGCAGGAAAGCTCGTACTTTCCTTCCTCCCTATCCTTTTCTGTGCTGTGACTACACCAGCTTCAAAGGTGGTCAGTCAACTCAATTCTTACATAGGTCCCACTTTACCTCTAATTCCCCTAAAAAAATCAGGGAGGTAGGAGGACACTCATTCACTAGTCTCTCTTCCTTCTCACTGACCAGTCAGGGCACAGCCTGGAAAGAGTTGCAGGACTATTTTCCAGGCACTGGACAGCAGAGGCAGGATTAGGTGTTCAAAGAAAGTCTTAACTATATAGCATGAGGCAAGCCTGAGCTATAGAAGATATTGTTCTAAGCAGAAACAAAGTACTTGAGAAAAAGGAATAAAATTCTTAATGACTTAGAGTCATTGGAGAACAGAAACAATTAAGAGATTAGAACAGTGATGCATTAAGATAATGGAATTTAAAAGGTAATACCAAAAATTGACTTCTTAAAAAGATAAGTATAATTGGGGGGAAAGGCATAGCTATACCAGCTTTAAAAAGAACAGACTGGGCTGGAGAGATGGCTCAGAGCACTGACTGCTCTTCCAAAGATCCTGAGTTCAATTCCCAGCAACCACATTGTCTTAGTCAGGGTTTCTATTCCTGCATAAACATCATGACCAAGAAGCAAGTTAAGGAGGAAAGGGTTTATTCAGCTTACAGTTCCAAATTGCTGTTTATCACCAAAGGAAGTCAATACTGGAACTCAAGCAGGTCAGGAAGCAGGAGCTGATGCAAAGGCCATGGAGGGATGTTCCTTACTGGCTTTCATCCCCTGGCTTGCTCAGCCCCCTTGATCACTAATTGAGAAAACGTCCCGCAGCTGGATCTCATGGAGGCATTTCCCCACCTGAAGGTCCTTTCTCTGTGATAACTCCAGCCTGTGTCAAGTTGACATACAAAACCAGCCAGTACATACATGGTAGCTAACAACCATCTGTAATGGGATCCAATGCCCTCTTCTGGTGTGTCTGAAGATCACTACAGTGTATCCATACACGTAAAATAAAATAAATCTTAAAATAAAAGAACAGACCATTCCTTGATAGACCAAAAGGCATCAATAAGATCAATAAGGTTTGACCTTGACCCTATGACCTCTCCAAATTGTATCCCCACCAATCTGGTAATTCATATCCATGAATAAATATATGCTGTGAAATTATAAAATTACTACCTTGCCTGAATATGTTCCTTCTTTATAATAGTAACCCTTGCAGCTGACTCTGTTAAACTTTAGTCTGCGATGTAACTAACTCTGTCTCTTTTTTTGTTGCTGTTTTTTGGTTTTTGGGGTTTTTTTTGGATTTTTTTTTTTCGAGACAGGGTTTCTCTGTATAGCCCTGGCTGTCCTGGAACTCACTCTGTAGACCAGGCTGGCCTCGAACTAAAAAATCTGCCTGCTGCTGCCTCTCAGAGTGCTGGGATTACAGGTGTGTGCCACCAACGACTAGCTTGTCTCATAAACATTTTTCTGAAAGGCTGAAGATGCAGCTGGTCTAGAATATGTGTTCTCAGGGGGAAATTACTCTATAATTAAAAGATTAATTTAAAAATCTCTTTAATAATAGCTTGCATCCAAATCTGGTTTGTGGTGACATTTTTAAGAATCCTGGAATTTTTGTTTCTCTAGAAAACACAGAACTTTTATAAGAATGTGTTTTCAGTTTAATCACAGATGTAGGGATATAAGGCTACTTCTGACTGTCTGTAGCCCCTGACCATGATTTGCCTTGTGCTCTAGCAGAAGCATGGTTTTGCCAGCTACAGATTTCTGTGACAGTGTACATTTGGAATTCTGGAAACATTTTGGAAGGTACATAAATGTGAGAACCCCGAGAGGCAGGGTGTTGTTGTTGGCCTTTTAGGGAGGTTGGTTGTGGTTTGTTGGTAGTTAAAGAAACAAAAGGAAAGAAATTATATTCAAAGATCTCTTTCTCCTCTATCCTTGTTTCTCTCCTATCTAGTGTTAGGGGTGAAACTGGAGGGGAGCCAGCCCTTACTGGAAGGTTCCACATGATGAAAAACAGGAAAAGGAGGAAGTATAAAGTATAAAAGCTGGGGTGAGAAGGTCTTGTACAAGCTATTTCTTATGCTATAGTAAGCTTCTTAATAAGAATACCATCTTGTATACTACTTACATGGGGGAAATGAAAGGAAACAGGAGACTTCTATGAAGCCTGCGGAAACATAAAAAGAAACTATGAAGTCAGCAGAAACATCATACAATAGGACATACTCAGAAGGCGTCTAATCAAACAGTGCTGCACAAGGGGAACTCAGCGTATCTCAACATTCCTGACCAAGGGGAACTCAGGGAATCTCAACATTCCTGACCAAGCCTATAGTGGCCTTGGGACTGATAACCACACCCCATATGTTGGAAAGAGTTGTGTTCTCAGAATCTGAATTAACTCTACCCAAAGATCCTAGCACCAAACCATTACCTGCTTCTCCTGGGAGAATAATATGATTCTTATTAGAGAAGGGACTCTGTTTTATCTCTATACATTGGGGCCTTAGGGAAAGCTCCTAAGGCCTAGGCCTCAGAATGTTACTGGCTCTGCCAAATAGGTTTCTGGGTTTCAGAAGGACCTACGCCATTCTCTGTACATTCTTTCCTCAGGGAAAGAAAGCCTTGTTTGCTCAGGCCAGCCTTCAATACAACAGTGTTTTTCCTTTTCAAAGAGTTGTCACCCTGTGTAGTCTTGCCCATGTGGCAGAACTATGCTTTTCTTAAGAAAAAAGTTGGACCTTTATGGCACACCAGGCCTCAATGTTGATTATGATCCTGTGAGGCCACACTGAACAGCTTGTTAGAGGCCTGCTCGTTGATAATAGAATGGGGCTAGTAGCTGCCTGTAACCCAGGGTTGTCTTCCTTTGTTACAGGTTGGAGCCATATTTCTGGACAATCCTGATGAACAAACTTGTGTACCCTAGCCTTCTTATCTCTTAACAGGCCTGGTTAACATACAACTTATCTGTGGGGTATTGTACAGGCAGTCCTCTCTCAGCTAAATTCTACTTGGTGTGACTTACTATCTCTTAAGCATTAGTAAATCTTTACATCATTGATTCTACACTTTTACATCGCAGCTTAATATTGGATTGCTACCCAACACATGTGCCTTTTACAACCTCCACAAAATAAACTAAATGGATTGCACACCTTAACGTTAAATGCGAAGGACAGAACTTACAAAACTAGGGCTCGCCGAGTTTCTCATCCTGCCAAGGATGTTTCTACATACAAGCCACTGTTCCAAATGCTCTGCGCAGATGCAGCCCCTATAATGAAGTTATTCAGCGGCTACTGCTGGGGTCAGCAAGTGTCTAGGACCTCACAGGTGGCCGCGGTTCCCACCCATCCCCGGGAAAGGCACACCATACCAGCTCCGACTGGTCAGCCCCCGTTGTTGGCAGTGACCCCGTGCTCACCATGTCGCAACTTCGGGGCTTGCATGAGTTGCCTCAGAGCACTCAGCATCAGGGCCCAAATCACAGAATATCTATCTAATCATTCAAGCCTGCTTAGCAGCTAAGAGGAACCTGCTACAAGGCACCTGGAAAAGCCCGCCTCCTGTCCTGACTGGCAGATCCATTTGAAGGGTCTGATTGGCCAATAGTCTTGAATGATATGAGCATTTTCCTTAAAATTAGAGCACATCTAAAAATGAAGGTGCACAGCATAGTTAGTCTTAACTTAGCTTCCTTGTCTACCATGAGAGGATGTACTTAGTTCTGAGTTCGTGCCGGTGGCGTGTGTGTGTGTGTGTGTGTGTGTGTGTGTGTGTGTGTGTGTCTGTGTCTCCCCTTCTCAGAGGTGAAGGGGATGGAACTTGGGGGGATGGGAGGAGGGGAAGGCTACGATCAGGATGTAAAGCGAATAAATAAATTAATTAATGGGAGGCTAGGGGGAAACATATCTCAGAAGCCAAGAGCAACTAAGTTCCTTCCAGAGCACCCAGGTTTCAGTCCCAATACCTAAGGCAGCTCACCACTCTCTGTAACTTAAGTTCCAGGGGTCCTGACACCATCTCCTGGTTTCCATTGACAACAGACACAAATGGGGTACAAAAACAAACATACAGGCTGTTGGTACTGGGACCTCTGAAACCTGTGACAGGCTGTTGGCTTGCTGTATATCGCCTTTATTGTGTTTAGGTATGTGCCTTGTATCCCTGATCTCTCCAAGACTTAATGGGAAAGGGTGTTGGATTTTGTTAAAGGCTTTTTCAGCATCTAATGAGATGATTATGTGCTTTTGTTTCTTTCAGTTTATTTATATGGTAGATTATGTTGATAGATTTTCATATATTGTTTCCTCCATCTATGGTAATTGCAAGTTTTGCAGGGTGTAGAGTCTGGACTGGCATCTGTGATCTCTTAAAGACTGTAAGACATCTCCCCAAGTTCTTCTGACTTTTAAAGTTTCTATTGAGAAGTCTAATGTAATTCTAATAAGTCTACCTTTATATGGTATATGGCCTTTATCCCATGAGACTTTTAATATTATTTCTTTGTTCTGTACATTTAGTGTTTTGATTATTATATGGTGGAAAGATTTTCTTTTTTGGTCCACTCTATTTGGTGTTCTGTAAGCTTCTTGTCCATTTATAGGCATTTCTTTCTTTAGGTTGAAGAAATTCCCTTCTACGATTTTGTTAAAGATTTGTATGGGCCTTTGAGTTGGGACTCTTCGCCTTCTTCTATTCCAATTATTCTTAGATTTGTTTTTTTTTTCATAGTGTCCCAAATTTCCTGCATGGTTTGTGTTAGAAGCTTTTTAGCTTTAGCATTTTCTGTGGCCAATGTATCAATTTCTTCTATGGCATTGTCTACTCCTGAGATTCTCTTTTCCATCTCTTGTATTCTGTTGGAATGGTTTTGTCTGTAGTTTCTATTCTATTTTCTAATTTTTTTAATCTCAAGGATTGCCTCACATTGAGTTTTCTTTATTGCTTTTATTTCCATTTTCAGGCCTTGAGTAGTTTTATTAATTTTTTTCACCTGTTTGTATTTTCCTGTTTTTCTTTAAGGAATTTATTCATTTTCTCTTTAAAGGCCTCTATCATCTTCAAAAGATCAGATTTAAGGTCTTTTTCTTGTGATTCAGGTGTTTTAGAATATTCAGGACTTACTGGTTCTGGTGGTGAAATATTGCCCTGGATTTTGTTATTTGTGTTCTTTTACTGGCCTTTAGCCATCTGGTTGCCTCTAGTGTTGGTATGCCTGATTGTCCCTGATGCGAGTTCTCTGGGACTGCAGGTAGAGGTGGTTCTCATTGGTAGTAGCAGGAATGCAGGCAGAGCTGGTAGATCCTGATAGCTTCTGGCTGCTAGATATCCTAGGTGGGGGCAGGCCTTCAGGGATGCAGGTAGAGCTAGTGGTCCCTGATGATTACAGGCCTCTAGACGTGTATGTGACGTTGTAGCCCTGGAAATGGCGTGCAGAAGAGACTGGACAGAGCTTTGCCACTGCTGGGTTTGCCAAGAGGAACCATCAGGCAGGGGATTGGGGTTAGGCATCTCACCTAATGATCACTGATGGCTGTGGGTGTCTGGGGTTGTGGCAAGAGATGTAGAACCAGAAGATTGAGTGCAAAGGGGTCAGAACAGACCTCACACCTGCTGGGCTTGCCAGGAATCCAATGGGCAGGAATTTGGGGCTTGGGAAACTTACCTGGTTGGCCCTGGCAGCATCAGGCCTCCAGGAATGCAGGCGAAGCTGTGGCCAGGGAAATGGAATGCCTCAATGGTTCCTTTATTGAAGGAAATTATTGCTTTGGAAATGACACCCATGATATTCTTGCCTGTTACAGGTAAAAAGTCTTTCTCAGATCCTCTGTCTTGGCTTTTGTGATAGCTATTCTTTGTAGTCAAATTGTCTACATCTAAAATTAACTAAAATCCAAAGAGTTGGGTACTGTAAGAGATTTTTCTTATTTATAGCTTTGAAATGGGAAAGCCCTTTTTTAATTTGAATCTTTTGAGGTGATAAGATCCAGCTTTAATCTGGGCCATAGCTTCTGGTGGCAGCCTATGTTTATATAAAGGTCATTGAAGATGATAACTCTTTCCCTTTTTTTACACTATCTCTGGCTGGAAACAAGTTCATTTTTTATTGGCATTGGAGCCTATTTCTTCAGAATTCTGGTATATACTGAAGAGAAGCTGAAACATCCAGCCACATGAACTGAACTGCAACTGGATTCTTCAGCTTTCTGTTGGTACACAGCCTGGTTATTGGCCTAGTTGGACCACAGCCTGTGAGACATTCTAATAAATCCATTTTCTATATATACATAGCAATTCACTATATCAGGTCTGCTTATCTAGAGAACATTTACTAATACAGCTTCCCCCCCACACACATATGAACTGAGGAAGATGTGCTTGTTAACAATAGTGCCCCACAGTGTATGTCATCTGTTTTCTGCTTTTCTGTGAGGGTTGTTTCATACCTAACAGAAAAAGAAATTGCAGTTTACCTGAATGCAGCATGAAGCATTCAAAAATCAAATCAAAATCTTGTTTCCTAAAAATCCTTCTTTAATATTAATATTCTGGGCACTCTTCCAATTGTGGGATAGATTGATAACTCCACTGCAAGTTGAGTTATAGGCTATGCAAATACTATCACCACCATGGTGTGGCAGTTCACCCATGGGGCTAGGTGGTAAGCAGCAGGAAGATTCAGCCACCTATGAGGTCTCTTGTTGTCCTAGTTTCTCCCTGGACCTGGAACTGGCCTCTGAAGAATTTTACTATGGGGGCTGCATCTACACTAAGCATTCTGAGCAGGGGCTTGTATGCAGAAACATACTTGGTAGGACTCCAGACTTGGAGAGCCCTAGTTTCTCTAGTGTCTTCTACAAGTTCTGCCCTTAGCTGTTAATATTTATGTGTAAGATCCATTTGGAGTTAATTTTATGGAGGTTGTAAAAGTCATCTCATCTGGGTTCATGATGTAAAGGATTTAACAATGTTTATGAAATAGTAAGTGACACTAAGTAGAATTTAGCTGAAGGAGGCCTACCTCTAAAACACCCCACAGATAAGCAATATGTATGCTAACCAGGCCTGTTAGAGATTAGAATGTTAGGCTATACATATTTATCAAGATTGTCCAGAAACAGGGCTTCAAACCATAACAATGGAAACAACCCTGATTTACAACCAGCCACTAGACCCAGCCCATATCAAAGAGCAGGTCTTTAACAAGCTGCTCAGTGGGACATTGCAGGGTCACAATCAACATTAAGGCCTGGTGCTCTATAAAGGTTCACTTTTCTCCTTGAGAAAAGCATAGTTCTGCCAATGGGCAATACTACACAGGGTGACAACTCTTTGAAAAGGAAAAATGCTATTGTGTTGAAGGCTGGCCTGATCAAGCAAGGCTCTCTATGAAGCCCTCATGCATGGAAAAACAATGTAGCTCCTTCTTAAATCTGCTTGACGGAGCCAGTAACGGTCCAGGGCAGAGGCATAACTTTCCTTAAGGCCCCAGTATTCCGAGGATAAAATAAAGCTTGTTCTCTAATGCCAGAAATATGCTTAGGAGAACTGGTACTGGTCTGGGCCTTTGGGGAGGGGTTGCTTCAGATTCTGAGAACACAACTCTTTCTACCATGTGGTTGTGGTTATTAGTCCCATGGCTACTGTAGGCTTGGTCAGTAATATTCTTCAGATATGATATGTTCTGATTGTACAGCATTGTTTTATTAGACTTTTCATGAGTTTGTCCCACTGTAGATAGTTTCTGCTGACTCATAATGAAAGACCCCCAGAGAGGGGAGACCCTCACTCAACTCGCAGGATAACACAACCCCCAAGAACTCATGAAAAACTGTCCTTGCTGCAATCACACAAGGTTTATTCAGGAAACCAGTACACTGAGGTCGAGCTCATATCCCACGCAGGGGTAGAGGAGTTCCGACCCCAAGCAACTGAAGTCAGGGGTATTTAAAGGGGAAAATCTCAAGGCAAGGGGTAGAGGAAAAAACAGGCACAGAATGGGGAAGTACAGGATGGGGAAGTACTGGATGGCTCAAATTTTACCTAGTTGCCAGAGCAGGATGTTCTAGCCCTGGGGCCAGGCCCAGGTCAGCCTATCCCAGAACTAAGGGTCCAGTCAGGTGGGGATCAGCCAAACATTCAGTTCCGACTCTATTTCTGGCTCAGGCTCTAAGCTCGCTAGGGGTCTAGTTTTCTCATGAGGGGGCTTAGGTCTTTCAATAGAAGTTTCCCATTTCTTTCCATTTTTCTCCTGTAAGTAGTATACAATATGCAATTCTTCAGAAGCTTACTTGGCATAAGACATAGCTTATGTAAGACGTCTCCACCACAACTTTTATACTTTATACTTATTTTCTCATCTTTTGACACCACCAAGTTGGGACACTGTCATTGGGAATGACCTGTTTGAGGGCACTGATGTACTTAAGAAATAATCCTAGGGTGCCAGGCAGTGGTGGCGCACACCTGTAATCCCAGCACTCTGGGAGGTAGAGGCAGGTAGATTTCTGAGTTCAAGTCCAGCCTGGTCTACAGAGTAAGTTCCAGGACAGCCAGGGCTATACAGAGAAACCCTGTCTCAAAAAAAAAAAAAACAAAAAAAAACAAAAAACAAATCCACCCCCCCCCCCAAGAAAAAAAAAACCAAAAACAAAAAAAAAGAAAGAAAGAAATAATCCTGGGAATCTTTGCTGTGTAATTCTACCATCTGTTTAAGTGGCTAGACTTACGTGCTCCACTCCATAGTTATATGTGGAACATGGCTTCAGCCTTCAGACCAGAACAGGAGGAATAATTTACTGTGTACACTACAAGGTGAAACAAGGTAGGTTGCCGAGGACCAGCCTTTCCTAAATCCAGATTCCTGAGAGAAGGAGTGTCAGGGAACGGTGAAAACAAAGGAATCAGTCAAATCAGGCTGTGGTGTGGAGGGGTGTGTGTGTGTAGGGTGTCCAAACTGGCTGCTATGTTCTGCTTGAGTTGGATCCCTAGATAGCTCTCTCTTGTAGTCTTTTTGAGACAGCTAGATGTTCTGGATTGAGACATTGGGAGACCCCCAACTCAATGTTTTATACCTCTAAGCAACTAGCCCATCTCAGAGTAACTTGTTTTTCTGCTTTCAGCTTCCGAAAGATAGCCCACCCTGTTCTAGTTCCAATGTTTAACTACACACTGCCCCAAGGACGTTTGCTCCAGATAATCTCTAACCTTCCTTACTTCCTCATTCTGTACTTCCCCATTCTGTGCACTTCCACCCCTTGCCTTGTGAATTGTGCCCTCCAACCCTTGTCTTGTGATTTTTCCCCTTTAAATACCCCTGACTTCAGTTGCACAGGGTCCTTAGTCCTCTACCCCTGTGTGGTGTACCACTGTAGAACCCAGAATTCTGGAATGAATAAATCCTCATGCTATTGCATGGAGACTGTTTCTCGAGAGTGATTTGGGTGACGCCTTCTGAGCTGTGGGATGCTAGGGCGCCCTCAGTTTTGGGGGGGTCTTACAGCATCTCTCTCTTTCTGTGTTCTACTCTAGATAGCTTTTTCTTGTTATTCTAAAAATCTCTCTGGTGGAAACAGCTAGCTTTCTGCTCTAGACAGCTCTCTCTGGTTGAGACAGCTCTCTCTGCTAGTAAAAATTCTAAAATCTCTTTGGATAGCTCATGTGCTTTTTGACTAAAGTGAGAAAAGTTGCTATGAAAAATTCTAAAAGTAATTCTTGTGTTTTCCAATCAAAATCATAATGAAAAAGGGGCTGAAGAGATGGCTCAGTAGTTAAGAGCACTGACTGCTCTTCCAGAAGTCCTGAGTTCAAATCCCAGCAACCACATGGTGACTCACAACCATCTATAATGGGATCTGATACCTGCTTCTGAAGACAGCAATAGTGTATTCATATAAATAAAACTTAAAAAAATAATTAATAAAAAGAAGAAAAAATCTAAAAGAGCTCTTCAGACAGATTGCTAGATAGCTGCTAGAAAACATTCTAAAAGAGACTTATCAGCTCTCTTAGTAATTCATGGGCTTTCTGGCCTTTTAGAAAAAAAATTCTAAAAAAGCTATGAAAATTCTAAAGGAGCTGTGTTCATTCTACATGGACTTTCCAACCAAAATTAGATAGTTCAGCTCTCACTAGAGAAAAATTCTAAAAAAGAAAATAAAAACTACTATCATTTTCTGCTAGTTCATCTCATGCAGATCAAAAGCCCAGTTTTTCATTTATGTATCAATTCAGTTATTTTTTCCAGGTTCCCTCTTGTTCATACCAGGAATCAGTGACCTTAGCCCCTTGACTCTTTTCTTTTCTTTCTTTTTTTTTTTTTTTTTTTTTTTTTTTGAGACAGGGTTTCTCTGTGTAGCCCTGGCTGTCCTGGAACTCACTCTGTAGACCAGGCTGGCCTGGAACTTGGAAATCCCCCTGCCTCTGCCTACCAAGTGCTGGGATTACAGGCATGTGCCACCACACCCAGCTTGCCCCTTGGCTCTTAGGAAGAAACCGCAACCATAACCACAGACAGAAAGATAGCTGAATGGGACTCCACCCTGGAATTACCATTCCAACCACACCTGGACCTAAATTCACTCTGTCCTAGGCTGACCTTGAACTCAGGAACCTGCCTGCTATCAGCCTGTCTTTGTATCTACAAGCTGGCTCTGTAATTGACTCTGTTCCTTTACATCTGTGAAACTTTTTACACAATTCATATTGCGTCCTCATATTTTTGCATAGTTAGGAAATTATTTTCAAACTCATGTTTTAAGTTTTTTCCACAGCCTTAAGGGTTTTCATGAAGGTCCCAGTGCTTACCACTTTGCTAAAGACATAGACACACCCTCGACTCCTGGACTGCTTGGGGTCATTAACAGGGAGGACATTCATTGGAGGAATGTGAAAATATGTACATTAGTATGCAAACAATCCTTGTGTCCATACCAGTCAACTACAATCAAGGAGGCCCATGCCTGCTGGCCCTGTTCCAGGAATCCTGTCATTCCACCCTTACAGAGGCCATACTGGACCCAGTACTACCCAATAGCCAGATCACAGACTAAAGTTTAAGGGAGTCAGCTGC
Organism: Apodemus sylvaticus; assembly: GCF_947179515.1. NCBI lineage: Eukaryota > Metazoa > Chordata > Mammalia > Rodentia > Muridae > Apodemus > Apodemus sylvaticus. Next base: position 2,988,366 of record NC_067491.1, read on the forward strand.
AGGGTTCATTATGAAGAGGGACCTGATTCAGGCAAAGTGAGTAATTTTGTAATTTCCCAGCAAATATTAATTCATGCATGTGAATAATAACAGAGCATATTGGTGGGTGTACACTTTGGGTAGGGTAGCTTTGTAAGTCCCTCTACAAGGGAAGGCCTGTTCTTTTTTCAAAATCAGTATAGCTATGTGTTTCTTTCTGTTTATTTTTTCAATTATATTAATTTTTGTTGCTGATGCTTCTTTGTAATTTCAATTGAGAATGTGGAAAAATGAGGTGAATAAATTGGCCATAGTTCTAAGGTTCACTGAAAATAGTAACTTAAATTTTGCCCAATTTCCAATAATATATCATACATTTTCTGGTACTATATTTTAGGCTACAGTTGGGAAGACCATAATATTGAAGAACAATGTCCAAGTTCTAGAAGACATGGAAGGTTATTTTCATGTGCAAGCCGATACAAATATGCTTCTGAAGAAATTTTAATGTGTCCTGCTTGGAAATTTTAAAGAAAAGCAACAGTGTAAAAAAGCATAGCCTTAAGTGTAGCAATGATTATTAAATTCTCACAAAATCATGTGCCTCAATGTCAGGTATCTGGTGTGTTTGCAAGGCATTCCTATAAAAAAGAAGAGAAGGAAATAATGCCTTAACAGATATCACCATTTGATCATTAACCCACTGGAGCTATGCTCTAGAACTGCCGGTCTGTTTAGTCTCATACCATTTAAATATTGCAAAAGATATACATGTTGAATAGGTGGTAAATATAATTCCAAAACCTTCTAATAAGCAAGTAGTTCATAGTAAAGCTGGAGTTACTCAGACACTTGTAGTAATTTTGCTAAGTTTGGTGAAAGGGGCAATGTATGAGTCAAGAATGTTGTATAGAAAACGTAATCCCATGGCACATGTTTATGTATAACAAAAAGTCAAATTGTGTGAATGCAATGTGGAACCCTTTCATTTGTTGCTATTCTTCTGTTGCTGCCTGCAGTTACTGCGAACTGGGTTCCTGGAACAGAAGCTGAGGGATGGATGGGGAAGCGGAGAAAAAAATGAGGGACAGGAGGATAGTTTACTGATTGAAGTCGAAACTTTAATGGAGGTCACACCATTTAACAGTTTGGGCAAGCTCCTCCTCCCAGACTCTGGGAGCTCCAGGGAAGTCAACTGGCGGTTCTTGGCTCCACTGCTCAGGCAGCTGGGCAGGTCACCTGCTTAATTCAGGAATTCTTAGACCTGGAGGAACAATGAACTTCACCTTCACTCTGAGCACTCCAACCTAGGTGAAGCAGGATCCTGAATAGCACAGGAATCCCTGCTCAACAAAGGCTGGGGGAAGAAGTTCACCTTGATTAATGTCAAGTTCCTACCAAGTAGCAAGACAGCCTGTTATGGCTTTGTACATTTTTCTTTTAATAGGATTATTATATGTCACAATGGATACAAGCCATGTGAGCATAGGGATATTATAGTATGTGTGCTGCCGAAGCGAGCACGAGCATAGGGATATTGAAAGAAGCAGTGTATCTCTGTTTTTCCCCCCCCCCAAAAAAAAAAAATGAGAAGATATGTAGCAGTATCCACTTCAAATAGACTTTCTGAGTGTGATTCAAGTTTTCAATTACTTGGTTTTTGTTAAGGCCTATGTAAAACATTAAGGCCTAGATGAAATGTTAAGACCTAGGTAACTGTTACCTGGCTAGCCTGCCATTTGTGCTGTTGCTAAGGAAACTTTCTCATATGTTGTTTCTGCTGTTATTATTAAACTTTATTGTGCCCAAGTTATTTGCATATTCTGTTATATTCTGTGTCCTTGGAAACCAATCACAACAGAAGTCAGTTAGCAGCAATTCCTGCAACTGTGTGTAAGTTTTTATGGTATTTGCCTTTATAAGCTGCCCTTGGGATAGAACCCAGCACAAGAGAGACACCTGCATCTATTTAGAATAAGACTTCCATTTTGGGTAGAGGTTGAGTAAAGTTTAATTTCCCAAGACCTTCCTGGGAACTGACATCTTAGTTGACAGAAAGATACTTGTACGTGAGTAACTGACATTCTGGTTAATGAGTTAAGACATGAAAGTTATATAAGGGAAGTTGAGTGCTCCAATTAATGGGAACAGGAACATTTATCCTGTTCCCATTAATTGGAGCACTCAGACATATTCCTAAGGAAATCCCCTATCCCTAATTCTTGATTGGTGGAATAACTTGATACAGATCTCAGGGTTAAAAATGTCCTGAAGGTTTTTAACTCAAGGTCACAGTTCAGCTCCCCAGTCTGAATTGTAGCCCTGGATGATCAGTCCTGGGACATATACTCAATAAACTATCCCTGCCTGACTGAGATTGGTATTGGTACAGTTTGTGAGGTGACTCCTAGACCATAACAGTTTTCCATTTTTATTGGAAACATTCACAAACTCACATTGCAGAAAATCCCCACGAATACAAGGAATGTGGAAATTCTTCTGTTTTTCGTGATTTACTTTGCAAATGTGGTATGACTCATATGAAAAATTATGAATGCCATCAGTGTTGTAAAGCTCTGAGTTATTCCAGTTCTCTTCAAACATGTGAAAAGCTTCATATAGAAAAAGAATGTTATAATTGTGAAACATGTAATAAATGCTCTTATCATTATAGGTTTCTTCAAAGATGCAAATAGCCCATAATGAAGGAGAACACCATGAATGCATAAAAATGATAAACCTTTAAGATCTGATACCTTTATATCATTAGATCAAATTAAAAAATTAACTTATACATGTAGATTCATCAGTGTAACAAATGTGGTAAAGCTTTCACATGTGCCAATTACCTTTGCAGGCATGAAAGAAATACTGTAGAGAAACCTTCTGAATATACTCAATGTGGTAAAGTCTTTGCATATCAGATTCATTCTCAAAGGCATGAAAAAACACATACTGGAGAGAAAACCTATGAATATAAGCAATGTGGTAAGGCCTTTGCATATTACAGTCATCATTAAAGTCATGAAAAGAAATCATAGTGGAAAGAACCCTGTGAGTGCATTTAACATGGTGAAGACTTTGCACACTTCTATAGTCTTCATCATCATGAAAGAATTTATCCTGGAGAGAAATTCTATAAAGGTATCAATGCAGTAAATCCTTTGAGTTATAGGATCGGTTGAGATCAAATACACCTGAAACACAGATCAGTGCAAATGACAAGAATTTATTGTATCAAGCCGCAACTGATCGATTAGGGCCAAAAACATGAAGCTGAATAACATGAAGCAGAGATTGGGAACTGGACATGGTGTGTTGGTGCACATTCTGAAGCCCACTCTAAGTAACATACTTCCTCCAGCAGGACAGCACTTCTGAACTCTTCTCAAATGATACCACCAACTTAGAAGGGTTATTTTTCTGACTTCAAGCCTATGTGTTGGCTTTCTGTTACATGAGCCAATTTTTGATGAAGAAAAACTCTGTAGATAAGCCTTTAGGCGCCTCAATATCTGGGTTATAGGAATGAATGCTTACACAAGAAAAACATTCATGAGTAAAAATTCACTTGTTTAACTTTTTTCACTTTAATTATGTGAGGCCAGTGTGGGTTTTTTTTTTGTGTGTGTGTATATGCACATGCATGCTGGTTCCCAAGAATATTAGATCCGTAGATCTTTTTGTAGCAGGAATTATACAGGAAGTTGTAAAAAAAAAAAAAAACCCAAAAACAAAAAACACCTGACCTTGATCCTGAGAATGAAATTGTCTAAACTGCCCAGCCATGTCTCTTGCTCTGTAAATATTTTAAAGCCTTTATATATCATCTTGATGTCAGGAAGTAGGAAAAAACACATGTTTGTACAAATGATTTGCTAAAGACTTTAAACATAGTTGTCTTCAGTTTCAAGGAAAAAAAAAATACTGTTTTATCTCTTTTTCATCATAGCCTTAAAGGAAGTAAATTATTTGCCATGTTCACTCAATTGTGGTTTTAGTTTGTATGTTGAATCATTTGGAGTAGGTATTGATGTTTGCTGTGTTTATGGCATATCCATTTAAAGAAGTTTATTAGTATATTTCTTCTATGACTTATGTTTATCTTATATTGCACTTTCACTTGGTGATAGGTATTTTTCTGATACAATGTATAGGATGGAATGCCTATCATCTAAGTGGCCCATTGTTTATTTAAATATAAGGCAGTGTGTGATCATACTTTTCAAGTAAGGGTGCCCGTAAAAGGGTGGTGGGTGGTTTCTGGTTTTGTTTTTCATATTTTCATAAATTTCCTTCAGATGTTGTTTGTTACCCAGCCTGGCTTGGATGTCAATCATTAGCCAAGGCTACATTTTAACTCATGTGTCCTCCTCCTGAGTATGAGTCCAAGTATAGAAGGTGTAACCCCAATGTGTCCTGTTTTGTCAACACATTTCAGCAATGTTAATAGAAGAACATATAAGAAACATCAAATACCTCATGTGTGTACCAAAGTAGCATTTTAATTCCTGGTAGAGATATAAAGAAGTAGGGAAATCAGCAATCAACTGTATATCACAGCTTGGTTGATGTGGATATGCATATATTATTTGATGTTCCATGAGAGTTCTTTAAAAAAAACATTTCTGGTGTGTGTGTGTGTGTGTGTGTGTGTGTGTGTGTGTGTGTGTGTGTGTGTGTGTGTGATGTGATGTGATTATAAGGTTTTAAGCTATGACATATATATGGGAACTAGAAGAAATTTTGTTGGATCTACTTTGGCCATCTTTACATGATAATCAAGGTCAGATTGCCAACTTTGCAACAGACATTTTCTACTGAGCTGTCTTACTTGTATAACTCATTTAAAGTATTCTATGTTTTCCACATGTTTAGTTACCTCTCCTGAGGTTTATGTGACTGTCTCCTCTAGAGTCCAAGGCAAATCTCCTGTGCCTCTTTCCCAGAATCCTCTCTCTTTCTCTGCTGGATGCTCCACCTCCCATTTCCTGACTTAGTTCATTGGCCATAAGCGTTTTAAAATTGACAGGTGACGCTTCCATGAAGCCTAGAAGAGATTCTCTCTGCAGCTCAGAGCTTGTGGGATTGTCCAGTCAATGACTGGTCTAACTTGAGGCACAAGCCAAGAGAAGGAGCCCATTTTGAACATTGCCTGGAAAGCTCAAAGAACCAAACACAACTGACCTAAAACAAAAATCAGTGAAATGATTCCTAATGATATTCTGCTATACTTATAGATGGGTGCCTAGCTCAGTCATCATCAAGGAGGCTTCCTCTATCAGCTGATGGGAGCATGCCCAAACACTAGGTGGAGCCTGGGTTAGGGTTAGGGTTAGGGTTAGGGTTAGAGGGTTAGAGGGTTAGGGTGCTAGAGAGTTGGGGTTAAGGTTAGTATATGACATAGAATAATCACTACATATGTTTATTATTGTTATATTATATGACAAAATGATAAATTGAAAATAAACACTGTAGCTTTCCAGATCATTCAAGTTCCACCAAACACAAAAACATACTTTGAAGTATCTATGATTTGAGGACATAATCAAGATTGTACTTCCTTACACTCCGTCTAGCAAAGGCACAGGGTGCTAACTGAGACAACAGCACATCACACATTGACCCTCTTCCTTGGCTCTGCCTTTTACTAATGTGGGAAACTTTACATTTTACCTCTGAGAGTACTTTACATTTCAGTGGGATGGTGGTGGATTTGAGATCTTTAAGCATAGTGTAAATTATGGAGAGGGACAGGGGCCATTAATACCCATGAACTTCCTTGGCATAGATTAAAAGAAAAAATGGGAGGGAAAAAACCCTTCTGCCAGTAATAGCAAGGAAGGAGCAGGTCCTCTTTTAGCAAGATGCATATATGCTAATGTTAAATCAACATTTGCCTTATACAGATGAATTATTTGTAAAAGGAAATGGGAAAGAAACAGAGAGAGAGAGAGAGAGGAGAGAGAGAGAGAGAGAGAGAGAGAGAGAGAGAGAGAGAGAGAGAGAGAGAATTTAAAAAATAAGAAGTACATTTTTGTGGAAAAGGTTGGCATGGAGGGTGGGTTCTAAGCCCTGTTACCCTTGGAAGTTGGATGTCTCTGGACAATGAAGATTCTTCAGCTGAACATGAGTGACTGGTTGAATTTTGCTAGCATATCTTACTTATCCTTATGCCCTGAGATGGGGAGGTTTACTCAATATATCTCAGTCTATTCCCCTCCACACTTAGCATATAGGTCTCAATCTTTGCTGCACTGAGCAGATTTTATCACTTTGTAATCTCTTAAAGAATAATAGACATAGGCCCAGAGCAGTAATTTATGTTTCTTTTGAAAACATCTTGCTAGGGAAACAAACTACTCTTAAGGGTAGGCCAGTTGCCTAGCAGTAGATGACTAACAGAAAACCAAAACCAAAACCCAACCCAACCAAAACCAAACCAAACCAAATCCTCCAAAACAACAGTTTCTGGTTTTGTGTTTTTAAAGGATTACTGAGTGTGAGCAAAAATGGGTCTTTGTGGCTATATCTGGATTTGTAGCTTTTCTTGGGCTCTTTTCTCCTGTTTGTTTTGTCTACTGCATGCCTGCTTATATTTTGATAGATAGAAAGGGTGTGGATCTAGGTGGGAAGGGAGGCAAAGAACTGGGGGAACAGGAGGGGAAACCAAAATTGAGATATGATGCATTAAAAAAATGATCATTTTCAGTAAAAGAAAGGAAAAAAAGACATGGGAAATACTTTGGAAAAACAGCCTGAAACAAAGAGTGTTATAGAAGATGTTTTTATTCTCTCGTGTAATCATAAGAGAGAAATATTTAAAATAGTTTGTTTTTATTTTCTTGAGATTGTAAGCACATTCCTCCCTAATGTTACTGCATGTATTGTATTTGGTTATCTCTTATAAGATTCATAATTATTGATATTGCATATGAAAACATATTAAATAAAAAGAAAGTTTGGCCAATGATATAAATTATACGATGTATCCTAATTATAGGTATGTTATAGTTTCGAAAATATGTGTAGGATGTAGAAAGTAATACAGAATGTCTAACCATCTCTTCTGCTATGTTGACAGAAAGTATGATCTCTTCACATAGTTAAAATACATTTCTTTGCCAGACAATTCTGATATTTTTGAATTCTGAAATTTACTCTGAATGACTTCAGGGTTTTTTATCTTTTTTCTTCCTTTTTTGATCTTTTATTTATTTATTATTATTTTTTTACAGGTGATGCTAGTGACAAAATCCCAGACTTCAGGTTTATGAAGGGAATTGATATTGATGGGACATCTTGATATTTTCTTGTGTGAGGCATCTAGTGGAGAAATAGGATAGAAGCAGATGCTCAAGGCAACTGCAATATACTTATATACTTACATAAAATACATAAGGATCTGCAATATACTTCACATATTTTCTGTTTTAATTTAATGAATCTAGGAATTAACTTCCTTTCAAATTTCTGTATGATATGAGTGGGCTGGACTAGCCTTTGAATGAGAATTTACTCTTGGTAAATATTTGAGATATGAAGAATAGGACTGGAGAGATGACTCAATGGTTAAGAGCACTGACTGTTCTTCCAGAGATCCTGAGTTTAATTTCTTAGCAACCACATGGTGGCTCATAAACATCTGTAAGGGATCTGATGCCCTCTTCTGGTGTATCTAAAGACAATGACAGTGTACTCACATATATAAAATAAACAAATCTTTTTTTTTTTTTTCCCCAGACCAGGTTTCTCTGTATAGCCTTAGCTGTTCTGGAACTCACTCTGTAGACCAGGCTGGCCTTGAACTCAGAAATCCACCTGCCTCTGCCTCCCAAGTGCTGGGATTAAAAGTGTGCGCCACCACCACCCAGCAAAATAAATAAATCTTAAGAAAAAAGATATGAAGAATAAAGGATTTTTAACTGTGATGGATTGATTAAAAAGATACGCAAGGACATCACAAGAAGACCTACACAGTCAACTAACCTGGGCCCATGAGGGCTCACAGAGACTGAACTATCAACCAAAGAGCATGCAGGCCCCTGACACATTTTTAGCAGGTACACAGCTTCATGTAGATCCCCTGACAATTGGAGTGGGGCCTGTCTTTGACTCTGCCTCCTGCCATTAGATCCCCTCCCCTAGCTGGTTTGCCTTGCCGGGTCTCAGTGAGAGAGTACCTAGTCCTGCTTCAGCTTGCCAAGGTAGGTGGTAACCAAGAGGGGCTTCCTCTCCTCTGAGGAGAAGGAGGGGGCAATAGGGGGAAGGGTTTGTGAGAGTAGGACTGGGAAGAAGGGGGGCTATGATCAGTATGTAAAGGGAATAAATAATTAATGAAAAAGGGGCACCCAAAACCTTCCTATCCCACTGTATTTATACAGACAGACAGACAGATGGATGGACAGACAGACAGATGGATAGATAGATGGACACACACACACATAATCAAGTAGGACACGGACATAGAGATAGCTAAGGAAAGTAAGCAGAACATGGACAGGGAGATCTCTTAGAATAGCAAGCAAGCAGAATGTAGACAGAAATCTCCAGAGAGAAAGCAGAACATAGAGAGAAGTAGACTGGAAAAGCTGTATCAAGCAGAACCCAAGTTGTTTGCTTTGATCCATGATTTGACTTCAAGTCGTTTGTCTTCTCCACTCCCAGTCACCCTTTCTCTCAGAACCTCTCTCCATGCTGAGGCTGGTCCTTGGCAAAAGACATATTTTATTAAATAATGTATATTTTTCAATTGCATTTATATGAAAAACATTTAAAAAAATCAGTGCATGTATGTTTAATGACAAATTGAACTCTCACCTGCTCCAAATCAGAAGCATTCTGAAGCTGCTGAATTTGAAATAGGTTCTTTCTTGCTTTGCTTTTTCTTTCCCATGGACTCTCATTCTCAGCTGAATATGACTTCTCATTAATGTCCTGTAGAACCCACAGCTGTCTCCTTACCTGTGTAGAGTCTGTGTGGTACTGTGGACCTGCTCTTGCTAGAGCATGAACATGGCACATGTCTCGCTGTGTTTCTTCTTTAGGGCAGAAAACACATGGAAGGGAAGAAGTAGGTAGATTTGTATTTTGTATTGGGGGCACAGACCCAGGGTCTTGCTCGAGACCTATCTTCTCTCCTTTCACTCTGTCCATCACTTCCCACACAATTTGATCCAAACTGTTCTTTTTCGGGTTGTAAGATGATGTCAGTCGATCTCGGGAACCTGTATATAGGCACATTTTAGAGATTGCTTTCCGGAGACGTTCTTTGGGTGAGTAGGGTTCAGACTCTGGAGCCAGAATCCTGATGGATGGCACATCAGTTGGGTCGAAATTCCAGAACATGTTGGATGGTGTGAACTTTTGGACAGGTGTCTTAGACACATAGGAGTAGAGACAGAAGAAAGCATCAGCAGTGACAGCCAGCGTCTGCACCTGCTTAAACCGGCCTAAATATAAGAAATAAGGATGGTGACTCTAGGAGCTCATTAGTAAAGTACATTTTTAAAAAAGATTTATTTTATTTATATGAGTACACTGTAGCTGTTTCCAGACACACCAGAAGAGGGAGTCAGATCCCTTTACAGATGGTTGCTAGTCCCAATGTAGTTGCTGTGAATTGAACTCAGGACCTTTGGAAGAGCAGTCAGTGCTCTTAACCACTAAGCCATCTCTCCAGTCCAGCAAATTATATTTTTAACATATCTACTCAAAAGCTTCCCCAAAGCTCTAATTTCAGAGAGAGGTTTATTCACTGGTGATCGTCCCATTTGGAGGTCAGGTACTCAGTGGCCCCTTTCTTGGCTTCCAGACTTGCTATCTCCAGTAAATTCCCCAACAAAGAGATTTTAAAATGGAATAAGATGTAAGAATTTCGTGCGGATTTGATTCAGCTGAAGAACAATAGGACTAAGTGTAGTGAAAATTTTGGTTTCTTAAAAAATTCAGTTATGGGAGGCAGAGGCAGGCAGATTTTTGAGTTTGAGGCCAGCCTGATATACAGAGTGAATTCCAGGACAGCCAGGGCTACACACAGAAACCCTGTCTCAAAAAAACAAAAACAAACAAACAAACAACAACAACAAAAACAATAAAAAACAAACAAACAACCCCCCCCCCCCAAAAAAAGCAGTTATATTATGTGGATATGTTCTTGTTTTAATCTAAGATGTAGGATATGGGGATGCTTCAGATTTTTCACAGCAGTGAACTGTGATTTTTCTTGTGCTTTGGCAGGGGTCTGATTCTACCAGCTGAAGATAACTTATGTTTGGAATTCTGGGAACTCTTCAGAGGTTATATAAATGACACAGTCCCGAGGCTGCTGGTCCCACTCCTGGTGCTGGTTGCTGTTGTTTTGGTTTGCCAAGAGGTTGTGAGAAAAGAGACAAGAAGGAAATGGCTGTCTAATGGCAAAGATCAAACTTGCCCCAAGGAACTTGATGCCCCTAATCAGCAGGAAGTCATTTAATAATATTAATGCCCCCTTTACCCTCTAAACTTTTTTCTCTTCTACCTAGTGTTGGGGGATGGGTGGTGGTGGTGGGAAGGATTGGGGTGGAGAAGAATGGTAAAAAAAAAAAGCACCCAGTAAAGTAGTCAAAATAGTAAGGGCACTAGGCTTCCTGAAGATTTTTTTTATTTTTAAAGAGAAAATAAGAGCAAATACAAGGTGCTCCATTTTTAGAAAAATATAAATAAAAATGAAACAAACAAAGGACAAAGTTAACCATGAAAAAATAGCGTATGGAGCCCCTGTTGCAGATGAGAGGAAGATAAAGGAAAAGAGGATACATGGGTCTAAAGTAACACTCACTGGCCAGCATCAGGCAGGGATCCTCCATCTCCATCCTTTGCACCTGAGACTTCAGGAAGAGCTGAAAGTCAATGCCCTTGGCCTGAGAAGGGTTGCTGAAAAATCTTGCAGGGATACGAGATGTGTCTTTGTGGTCCTCATGGCCGAAGCCCAGGCTGAAAAGAATATCTTCTGCATCTTCTTGTACCTGGTCCAAAATCTCTGAGACGCTGAAGAGAGGAAATTTTGGTACATAGGTCAACTTGGAGACATATGCAAATTTATAATATCTGTGATGCTTTGAGTAAGAATGGCCTTCATAGGCATATATGCATGTATGTATATATGTATATATATATATATATATACATATATATATATATATATATATATGTCACTAGGGAGTATTACTATATGAAAGGATTAGAATGACTAGGTGTGGCCTTGTTGGAGGAAGTATGCCACTGGAGGTGGGCTTTGAGCTTTCCAAAGCCCATGCCAGGCCTAGGCTCTCTTTCTTTCAGCCTGCGGATCAGGATTTAGCTCTAGGCAACTATTCCAGCACCATTCATGCTGCCATGCTCTCCACCATGAGGGCAATGGATTAAATCTCTGAAACTGTAAGCAAGCTCCCAATTAACTTTTTTTTTAAAAATAAGAGTTGTTTTGGTCATGGTGTTATAGTGTTTCTTCACAGCTATAGAATAGGACTAGGACAATGTTTAATAATAGTATTGTAGATTTGAAAAGAGCTCTTAATATTTGAACCTAATTTCTGTGTCTAGAGAATGGGGAAGTTTATTCCAGATCTGTTTATAAAAAAAACATTAGGATAGAACTTTAAACTGTTTATACAGCTGACAACAAATTTAAATAAAGATGAAAATTCTTTGCAGGTAAAAAGCAATGCAGAGCAAAGAAATATGCCTTCAATGTCAGTTCCCAGCTGCACAGAGTTATAGATCTGGCTTTTGCCAGGTTCTTTGGAGTTTGTCACTGTACTTGCCTTAGAAGTTGTGTGAGATGTCTAAACAATTAGTATGAAAGATCTCAGGTACATTCACTACCTGATTTAGAGAGGTGTTGCTCTTTCTAGCACTTTGTTTAACTGGAGAAGTGCTATTTCACAGAAGATCAAATACCTCTCCCTGCCATGCATTCTCTTATTCTGAATAACTTGACATCTGTGTTCAATAACTGATTCAACAATGGAGTCTTAATGATGATCCTATAAGAATTCCTAAAATTATATCAGTGATTATTAAGCTCGTTTATACTGGGACTGCTATTAGATCCTTTTCTGATAGTCAAAACTGTAATGAGAACTCTATCAGTCTCCCATATGTCACCAGTTAATTGCTTCTATATAGTAACCAGACTTTCTCCTTCACAGAGCATATTCTAAGAGGTTGTAAAACAATTAATCAAAGGTGATAAAAACAGTACTAATGATTTATTACAGGTGTTAGGACAGAAGACAAAATATTGACTGGGTTTATCTATACAAAACTTTACTAATAACTTAGTTATGGTTTTTAACTTTCAGTGAACCTGTGGAGCCATAACAGGTGATGGATGTTTGGCCAGATACTTACTCCAATGTATATGCATGTAAACATTCTCCTTTGTAAACTTCTATTTCAATTTATGATTTGATTTTATGTGGGAACTTGTGGTGAGCTTTTTACCATGTGATCATGTACTCTGAAAGATGTATAAGTACTGAGGACAAAGAGAGGAGAAAAAGAAGTTTTCCCTTGCCCCACTTAGTATCTTTCTGCTTCCCCCCCTTTTCTTAGATAGCTTTCATAGGAAACTTTTTACAATGTAGTAATAAATGCTATGATTACTTTTCAAAGTGTCTCTTTTTCTTCCCGCAGCTTCCAACTTGCATCAGCATTTCAGTACAGTGAGAGAGCTAGAACTTCCAGAGACCCTCAGACTTTAAAGCCACACCAGAGTACTACTCTGTGCCTTGATTCTACTCTCTCCAGGCCAGGAGGCTCCCAGCACTAATAAATGCCCTTTCTATATAGAGGGAGAGATTCATTCCTTAAGTCCTGTTACTCTAGAAAGCCCTGACTAATACAATACCTGAATCCTACTTCTATACATTTCCATTTAATTGAATTCTATATAGGTAGAGTTAGTCACATAAAAAGAATGTTAAGTCTCAGTACCATGCCTCAAGTTGAAAATTTTTCCTCAAGTTTCTGACATTCTTAGTATAGCCCACCAATACTTATCACTTTCCATCTTGTTTTAGATTTATTTGCATGGAAATATTGTACACTCTATGGAATAATTGAGATCCTAAGTCAAACTTTGCCTCAGCTTTGCAAGTTCCATACAGTTAATGCTTGGACTTAACAAAGCTTTGTATTGCTTCTACCAACAAATTAGTTGATTAAAAAAATGTAACTCAGTATAGGCGGAATGCCAGGACAGGGAAGTGGGAGTGGGTGGATTGGTAAGCAACAGGAGTAGGGATGGGTTAGGGGATTTTTGGATTGGAGGGGACCAGGAAAGGGGACAACATTTGAATTGTAAATAAATAATTTATCTAATAAAAAATACTTGCTGTTTATTGAACACCTATTATAGGACTAGGTACTGTAATAGTACTCTTACTAAGTCTCCTGGAGTATAGGTTCAGTGGAAGGAGGTTCCTGTGTTTTGTACATAGCATCCATTTCTTTTTTTGTTGCTGTTGTTTTTGTTGTTTTGAGACAGGGTTTCTCTGTGTAGCCCTGGCTGTCCTGGAACTCACTCTGTAGACCAGGCTGGCCTCAAACTCAGAAATCCGCCTGCCTCTGCCTTCTAAGTACTGGGATTAAAGGTGTGCACCACCACTGCCTGGCTCATCCATTTCTGAGTAGAAGGTTCCTCTATACCCCTTTCTCATCTTGGTACAAACGTCATCATATTTCTTGACTGTAAACCGAAAATGTATATAAGCTCCAATATTCAGAGCCTCAGTCTCTCATTCCCCAATGAACTTAACCCTCTAAAACTTACGTTGAACTGGTTTTGTTGGTCCCACCAGTCATGCTGCTGGAAGCCAAACTAGAGCCAAGATCAAGTAACTGGCATAGTCTGGATGTCTGGAGGAAATTCCTAAATAAATGAAAGGTGATGTCATTCAATTCCAATTTCTATTCTATACCCTGACCTCAACCCCCCCACCCCATGCCCCTACTGGATGTATTTTCCCTGTGCTGAGGAAACTTAGACTGTGCCTTTTTTTTCCCCTGGTTAGAAAGTCTTTCTTTTCTAGTCTTGCTGGGACTAGATGCCCCAGGGTGGGGTGATAACTGAGAGGGGTTTCCCCTTCTTTGAGGAGAAGGGAAGGGAGTAATAGGGGAGAGATTTGTAAGGGCTGGACTGGGAGGAGAGAAGGGATGCTAAGATGGGGATATAAAGTGAATAAAATAAATTATTGAAAAAAAAAAGCCTTTCACTTTACGGTGTATTTTTGGATTTTTCCTTAAAATTTCTGACTCTGTAACCTCATATAGTTCATTGTATCCTTGGATGATAGCATTCAAACTGTCTAAACTTTATACTTACCTAGAGAAGAGGTTTCCACTGGTGGACAGTAATGTGGCTTGAATAGAAACAGAAAAACAAAAACAAGTTAGATGGAAAACTAAAAGCCCACATGCTGTTTCTCTATCCATAAAATAGCTCTACTGTTTTCCTCAGTAGTACAGTGTTTGAGATCTCAATATCATCAAACATAGCCTAAGAAATGCAACAGACATGTTAGAGAACTTTGTCAGCAGTCTGAATTAGAGGTCTAGTCAAGAGACTCTCTGACCTAAGGGTCAGCATCACTCTGATCTTTAGGATCTTTTTTCTGCCCATCACATGGCTTACCCATCAATCACATGTCTGCCCATCTTAAAAGTATCTGGAAACACTGGGGAGAGACAGTTCTTCTATCTTTTATTTAAGTCCTTATCCTCCTGCATCAAAATATGCCTCTTAAAGCTTCTCAGGGATCGGGATGTAGCTCAGTGACAGGGCATTTGCCTAGCAGTATGGGGCACTGGGTCTAATAACCAATATAAAGGTGAAGTTGGAGGAAAAGGTGGAAGAAGCTCTCAAAAACTTCTTTTCTTCATAGGGCTTCTAATAGGGAAAAGAAGTCACAAAGTTATGTCTATAGCAAATACTATGGTGCATTGATACAGTCTCGAAGCACCATGCAAAGACTGTCAGGAATCATAAAAAGCAGGTTAAGAAATATTTCTAAATCTGGCCTACTTTCTGTGTTTATCATACATCAAAACAAATTAGAACACTAAGCTATTCTTTCCATCTAGATAGGACCCCAGAGAAACCCTGATTCTTTCTTGAGTTTTCCTTCCAGCCTATTCTTAGATCATACCATGTGACCCTCTCTGTCCTGATCCCAACACCACACAGCTGAGCCACTCACCCTCTGCTCCAAGACTCAAGTCATCCTCAAAGCTTGCCCCATGGCTAGAGTACCCTACCAAAAAAAATCAGACAAGAGTTGCAAAAAATAAAGGCAGAACACAACACAACACAACACACACTGCATACTTGAGCATCTAACCACATCCTTAGACTCACATAACTACACAAATATGCTAGATATTTACATATTCACAAAGCTTCCCCCAAGCTTTACATCAGCAATCACTGTCATGGTTTGATTCAAGGTTACATACATTCATTTACAACTTATCTCTGTATTTTGTCACCTATGATCATGTGCACAATCTTCTACTAAGTCGTTCACACACGAGGTGTCTGAGTACACATAGGAATCAACAAATATAAATGTATACAGTTCATGAGGTTATCCTCTTTTTTTCTTCTTTTAAATTTTTTTGTTTTTGTTTTTGTTTTTCGAGACAGGGTTTCTCTATATAGCCATAGATGTCCTGGAACTCACTCTGTAGACCAGGCTGGCCTTTAACCCAGAAATTTGCCTGCCTCTGAGGTTATTCTCTAATAGAAGCTATTAGCAAAGCAACCACTAACAGGTAAATTCTGAACATTATGGAACATTGCTTGAGGTAGTATTTCCATTTGCACTTTCTAGACTGTTCTATAACAAATAAATGGCATTTTTCAGAACTTAAAGTTACTCATTTTCAAGCATAAACATGAATGTGGATATATATATACACAGACACAGAAGCACACACACACACACACACACACACAGAGACAGAAAGAGAGACAGAGACAGAGAGAGTGTGAGGGCACATTGCACAGCATCCAAATAGAAAAGAAAATAGAATAGCTTACCACTGTAGTTAGATTGCCCTATTTCTTCAGAAAGTCCCTCTTCAGTGTCTCTACAACTAAAAATATAATTACATTTCCAACTGTCTTTCTTCAAATATCCCCCACATATTCACATAATTTTCCAATGAGAGTCAGAACTACTGAATTTGCTTTCATACTGAAGACAACTAGGTTGTGGTTAATTGTCTGATAGGTTCATAGAAGTAGTTGTGAGAATCCGAGATTGAAATGTGTTTTATTTCTAAATGTGCTACTATTGTTATGGCCACATTGCCTGAGGTTGGTTTTGCAATGGTTCATCAATCTTTTTTTAAAAGAGTATTTTTAATTAATTTATTTATTTTATGTATACGAGTACACTATAGCTGTACAGATGGTTGTGAGCCATCATATTGTTGCTGGGATTTGAACTCAAGACCTTAGGATGAGCAGTCAGTGCTCTTAACCACTGAGCCATCTCTCCAGCCCCCATAAATCTTTATCAAAATAAGAGAGAAACACAGAAGCAAAACTGGAGAAATATGTTATAATAGGACAGAGTTTTTTAATACTATAATTTCCATCACTTCCTAGTGATCTAATAGCTAGAGTTAGACAATTTCTGATGTTGTAATTTCCATATAATGTAAGCGAATGTCAGTTATTTTCAGGCTTTTGTCAGTTCACCATATCTACCCACATCTCTTTACTTTCCCAGCATTCATGTTCTTGCTTGAATATCACATCTTTCAAGAAACAGAAGAAACTGCATCCTGGGTAGATATTTTGAAAATTTGTAATGGTACTTTATCACTCATTCGCAATCTTGGCCAGAATAACAGTGGCAAATCAATATAACAGATAGTGAGAAGTAGCAGTAGTTTTATAAACAAAACAAATTCTCTTTGTTTGAAATAAATGAGTAAAGTAATCTATAAAAGAACCTTGAGCTGGAATCAAAGCACCTGGGATTCAGTCTTGGCTTCTCTTAATTTATATATTAAGTTACAGAATAATATAATTATTGGATACAGCTTTTTGGGGGATACAGCTTTTAACAGAAGAAAATTGTGAAAATTTTCAGGTTACAAAATCCATTACTTCATAACATATTTTCATTTTAAGAAATCACTTTTTCTAAGTAGCAATGTAACTTTTGTAATCAACAATGTAAAATATGTATTTAGTGACTTGTCCAAGTCTAATTCTAATTACACTAGTTAGTGGGGAAAATGTTTTTTTTTTAAAAAAGATTATTTTATTTGTATGAACATACTGTAGCTATCTTCAGACACACCAGAAAAGGGCATTGGATCCCATTACAGATGGTTGCTGGGAATTGAACTCAAGACCTCTGGAAGAGCAGCTAATGCTCTTAACCTTTGAACTATCTCTCCAGCCCTCAAAAGGCCTACCTTTTTTTTGTTTGTTTGTTTGTTTGTTTGTTTGTTGTTTTTTGAGACAGAGTTTCTCTGTGTATCCCTGTCTGTCCTAGAACTCACTCTGTAGACCAGGCTGGCCTTGAACTCAGAAATATGTCTGCCTCTGCCTCCCAAGTGCTGGGATTAAAGGCATGCACCACCACTCTCTGGCTCACCTAACTTTAATAATCCTTTCCTGGAAGAAATAATACAGGCTGGAGTTTTTCAGAATGTGAAGTTGGTTCTTACTACTTTAACACAGAGAAAGTTGAATGCACATATCCACCATGAAAATCAGAAATACTAGAACAGAGTTGAAACTAGAAAAAAAAAAAAAAACAGCATTATGTCCCTTTTCATGATTCTTGGGCTCTTTTGCCTAATTTATGTTTTACCTTATCACCTTATTTTCAAGTACTACTTCAGGCATTACCACCTTTGGATGCTATAGAGGATAAAGTCCTTTCCTTATATGGGAATTTAGATCTCCACTTCTTTCCCCAGGAACCCTAGAAAGGAAACTGCCACAACTGCCTCTTCTTAGGATCTAAAATGCCATATCAAAAGATGGAGATATCAAGGATTCTTTGAGGCTCATTAAGGAAAAATTAATTCTTTCTGGTCAAGAAATAAAATCTCAATTCTTCCTCTGTCCTTGAGTGGAGATAGGACATTTTGATCTGCTCCCAAAGATTAGAGAATTGAATATTATGTCTTTCCTTAAGAGCTATTCCATGGACTGGTGAGATGGTTCAGTGGTTAAGAGCACTGACTGCTCTTCCAAAGGTCCTGAGTTCAAATCCCAGCAACCACGTGGTGGCTCACAACCATCTGTAATGAGATCTGACGCCTTCTTCTGGTGTGTCTGAAGACGGCTACAGTGTACTTACATATAATAATAAATAAATATTTTAAAAAAGAGTTATTCCATCTGGGCCTGTCAATTATTTGGCCAGAAGACCACTATAATTCACCTGAGAACATGCTAAGGGATGGGAAGAACCCTACAAACAGTGTACTCTCTTACAGAGCTTCTGTCATGTAGTACTGCTAAGCTTGCATGTTTTTCTAGGTTATAACTCAAGAAGATTATAACTTTTCATCTTTCTTCTTCCTTTCTCCTTCTCAGATGCCAGTCAAAAGTCTAAGAAGGATTTCTCTGACACTGCAAATATCCTAATTCATTCTCAACATGCCTGATTCCTCTGGCTTATAGCTCCTTGCCAACTTCTGTGGATGAACACAATAGCTTTCTTGAACCACAACTCAAAAGGCATGTTATTTAATTGTAAAAACATTACATCATGAAATTTTCAGGTAAATACATGGAACTGAAAAAGATCAGAATACAAAAGACAAACATCACATATTCTCTTTTGTTGGAGGACCTTAATTCCAAATTTTTAGCTGTGAAGACATTTCCTATAATAACAGTAGAAATCAGGAAAGTAAAATCGAACCATTTCTGGAGTAGGTGTGTGTGTGAACAATAGTGATGGGGATAGCAGAGTTCAAGTGGGGAAAAATTGGAAAAAAGGGAAGGACTCTAATTAGAAAGGGAGGTTGCAGACAAATAGAGAAGAAGGGAGGAGGAAGGTAAAATGACAGGAAGGATGTTTGAAAAGTTATAAGGAATAGTACTAGATAACTAGATATTAGCCATCTACCTAAAGCATTTAAAAATTATAATACATATAGCTATGTGTAAAAAATACATATAGCTTGAATGGAATTCTCTCATCTGGGCTGGTAATGCTCCCTACATGAGCCAAAGACCATCTAACAAAGACTCCAATACCAAGCATGAGAAGACCTCTTTTGAGTTGTTGGACAAGGTTGTTCACGAGACTCCAAAATATTACAAACTATTGCTATTACCCTTGTTTTCCCCATGCTCAGAAGTGTAAGGTAAGTTCCTACTGCTGAAGATACCATGTACTTCAGAAAGAGAGCTAAGAGGTCCTTGTGCTGAAATTGACAGGAAAGCATTCACCCTGAGGATTAACTTTCATGGGAAAATAAGGTACCAGGCATGTTTCCAAAGAATGCAAAGTAACCTATATCCCTACCAGGGTATAGTGGCTGTGAATTGCAAAAAGGACCAGCACTGCAAAATAACCCTAAAGGTACAGTACTTAGCAGTATCCAATAGCTCTCTAATTTGACTTAAGATCTGCTCAACAAGAGGAAAATTATGTCTGATATGAATATCTATCCAAAAACCCAGGGATAATGAACTCATAGATTATAAAGTAGAACCTACAAGCATTACTTTACTAAATCAGCATAATCCCTAATTACACTCTAAGTATTTGCCCTTAATCCCACAGATAAGTGTAATCATCAAGCTCAGCAAGGAAACTTCTTTTTACAAAAGGTGGAGACTAATTGCAGAAAACTGCAACCCATAAAAATGCAGATATTTGCCTGGCTACAGATTCCATGTACTTCAGAAAGAAAAGTACAAGTGGCCACTTCAAGCCCCATATCCTCAGGGGCTTTCAGCTAGACTCACCCCCATATTCTCCCAGGGATCTCCCCCCTCCCAGATTTCTGGCTTATCTCAGAGCTATCCTCATTGTTTTCCTCTTTTTCTCTCAACCCTCTCAGCCGCCTCCTCTGCTATCTCAACATCTGATCCTCACTCAGGTTATTCTCCCTACTGCCTCTTCCATTTAGTTTCTTCTCTCCATCCACTTTCAGTGCCTGGGAGGAAACCAACCCACCCACAAAACCTTCAACCCCAAATTTGCCCTGCCTACAAAGATATTCAAGGATAAAGATGGAGCAGAGATTAAAGGAATGACCAAGCAATGATTGCCCCAACTTGAGATCCACCCCAAGGGAGAGAGCCAACTCCTGATATTATTAGTGAAACTCTGCTATGTTTCCAGACAGGAGCCTTTGTCATCTGAAGGTTTCATCCAGCAGCTGATAGAAACAGATGCAGAGACACACAACCAAACATTAGGCAGAGCTCTGGGAATCTTGCGGAAGAGTTGGGGAGAGGGGTAAGAATTGAGGGAGCTAGAGGGGTCAAGGATACCACGAGAAGACCTACAGAGCCAACTAACCTGGGCCCATGGGAGCCTTTAGAGATTGAACCACCAACCAAAGAGCATGCATAGACTGGATCTAGGCTCCCTACACATATATATCAGATGTGCAGCTTGGTTTTCATGTGAGTCCTTTAACAATTGGAGCAGGGGCTGTCTCTGACTCAGATGCTGTTGCTTGCCTTCAGATCCCTTTCCCTTAGCTGCGCCTCCTTGTCTGGCCTCTCTGGAAGAGGATTCATTTAGTCCTGATGCAACCTAATGTTCCAGGGCAGGTTGGTACAGTGGTGGTGGGTTGGTGACTCTCCTTCTCCTCAAAGAAGGGAAGTCGGGAGTACAGGGGAGGGGAGGGGGGCGGTCTGAGGGTAGGTCTTAGAAGAGAGGAGGGAGGGGGGCTGAAATAGGGATGTAAAGTGAATAGATAAATAAATTAATGAAAAAATGCTGAGTTTGGGGCCCAGTCCTAACTGATGTATCTATAACACAACTTCTACACCCAAGGCTCAGAAATGGGGTACGAAGATTGTAAAAGCCAGAGGAATAGGGAATTTTCTGTGAGATTGTATATTCTAGGAATTTCAAAAGCTACACACATAGTATCTCACCAACATGACTGCCTAAACATGGAACTGAACAAGGAAAACACCAATAGACATGCCAAAGTGTATGGAGAGAAGCCCATGAGATCTCAGTCCCACACAAAGAGCTATGCTCCCACACAAAGGAATGCTGAGAATGGGAAAAATAGTCTTCTCCAAGTTGGAGCACAACAAATGGTTATCCAATACCAAAGATCTGCTCTGAAAACATACATACAAGTAACATTACAGACTCATGATATTATATTTAATATATATATTATGTATATATACGCATGTGACAATTAATGTAAAAAGAGGCTATGAATTTGAGCAAGAGGAAAAGGTTATATGATATGGTTTAAGGGGAAAAGATAAGCAGAAATAATGTAATCCTCTTATAATCTCAAAAAAAAACACCCCAAAATAATTCTTAATTTTTTCTCTTCCTCTTTTCTATCTTGACCTAACAAAAAGCTGTCATTTTTAGCTCACCTGGCCTGTCAGTTTTGCTTTAAACTCTAATAAAATGGGACTTAAGCTTCCCTCTGACTCTATTTCTAAATTCTTTTAAAAATAAGAACCCCAAAAGGGAATTTGGATCTCTTTATTTTTATCATCACTTAAATCTATTTGAAGCACTGATGCGTTTTGAATTTTACAGTACTTGCTTTCTCAACATCCTTTAGAATGGAGAGATTTGCAGCTCAAAATGGTGCCTGATGCTTTGAATGTAGCCTCAGGTGGAGTCTGGAGTAAAGAACGAAATTGAAGAAGATATCAGAAGATGGAAAGATTTCCTGTAAGCAATAACAGACTCAATGCAATTCCCATACAAATTCCAACTCAATTCTTTACAGATCTTGAAAGAGCAATTCTCAACTTCATATAGAAAAACAACAGAGGCAGGCAAATTTCTGAGTTCGAGGCCGGCCTGGTCTACAGAGTGAGTTCCAGGACAGCCAGGGCTACACAAAGAAACCCTGTCTTGAAAAAAGCCACAAAACCCAAAACAAAACAAAACCAAAAAACCAGCATAGCTAAAACAATCTTGTACAATGAAAGAACTTCTGGAGATATCACCATCCCTGATTTCAATCTATACTACAGAGAAATAGTAGTAAAAGTCCCATGGTATTGGCATAAAAACAGGCAAATTGATCAGTGGAATGGAACTAAAAACCCAGAAATAAACCTATACACCTTGATATATGACAAAGAAGCCAAAACCATACAATGGAAAAAAAAACATCTTCAAGAAATGGTACTGGTCTAATTGGAGGTGTCCATGTAGAAGAATTCAAACAAACTCATATCTATCACCCTGCACAGAACTCAAGTCAGAGTAGATCAAAGACCTCAACAGAAAACTATAGTACATCTAATAGAAGAGAAAGTGGAAAACTTCCTTAAACACATTGGCACAGGAGACAAGTTCTTGAATAGAACACTTATAGCACAGGCACTAAGACCAAAAATTAACAAATAGTATGACATGAAACTGAAAAGCTTTTGCAAGGATAAGAGCACCATCAATAGGACAAAATACACACACACACACACCATACACACACACACACATGCACACAAGGACAACATACATACACACACATTGGATGGAACAATAGCCTACAGAATGGGAAAAGATCTTCTCCAACCCTACATCCAACAGAGGACTGATACCCAAAATATATAAAGAACTCAAGAAATTAGACACCAACAAAACAAATAACCCAATTAAAAATGGAGTATAGAGCTAAGTAGAGAATTCTTAACAGAAGAATGTGTAATGGTCCAGAAGTATTTAAAGACATGTTCAATGTCTTTAGTCATCATGGAAATGCAAATCAAAATGACTCAGATTCCATCTTACATGTTCCAGAATAGTGAAGAACAAAAACTCAAGGGACAGCACATGCTGGCAAGGATGTGGAATGAGACATCATGAAATTTGCAGGCAAATGTGTAGAACATCCTAAGTCAGGTAATGTAGACCTAGAAAGATATGTATGGTATGTACTCACTTATAAGTGAACATTAGTCATAAAGTTCAAAATAACCATGCTACAATCCTCAAACTCAAAGAAACTTGATAATAAGGATGGCCCAAAAGAGGGGATGTGACTTTCACTCTGAAGAAATGTGTCTAGTGTAGCACCAAAATAACCAGGACTTTTCATCATGGCTTCTCATTAAAACCTGCAAACCATCTATTCTTGCCATCATCACCTTCCACCACTGGAAGGTTGCCTTTTACAGTCAATGAACTGTGTCTAAGATTGGGGTAGGAAATGCCACACCTTTTTTAAACAACTGGAAAAAAAGACAAAATAAATACTTCTTGGCACTGCCTTTCAGAGCAGACTAAAATAAACAACCCTAGACTATTCAGTTCTATTTATTTCCTGCCAAATAAGCAAGGGTGGGTTTATTTATGTCAGTTAATTGATGAGTTTAGATTAAAGGTTATATAAACCTGGGGACATTCCTGGATGGAAAATGAGGAGCAGGCAGAAGTTGTACATCTTAGAAGTAACTCTTATAAGAACAGTCAGACCTAACTAGGTCACAGAAGCTTCCCTGTGTCCAAGGAGACTGAGTCTAAAATGGTACAGGCTGGAGGACTTTTAGAAGAGCCTTATATTTTAAAGCACTTTAAAGAAAACAGACAATATACTTTAAAGCCTCTGAACTCCTCATGGTTTTGTAGCCCCTGAGCCCCTCTTATGCTCTGTTCCTGAGGAGGAATGATCTACCTTCATCTTTTTTTTTGATACATCATATAAAACTGTAGTCAGAATGGGGAAAGCCAATGGGAGGGGACTACCACTCATGCCTGTGATTCTAAATAAATTCAGAGTTCCATCTATTCTTATCTCTAGCTCAGATCTCTCCTGGATTCTCAACCTTCCTGCTGAACTTCATCTCAGCCTCGAGTTTCATTTGTTCAACAGCATGAACTACCAACTGACCCAAGTCCTAAATCTCTTTATCATGCCTGCACACCAAACCAGTGTTCACTTTTCCTTGTCTCTGAGTTCATAGGGATCATATACATCATCACAGCCATCTGCTGGCCACATCTTTGCTTTTGAGGACTTACCCACAGCCCTGCAGCCAGTCCTCAATCTTATTGACTGGATTCCCTAGAAAAAGCAGACATTGGGTGATTGTGGGAATGGAAGAGAATCACACTTCTCTATGTAACTCAGGTATCCTGCAAGTTGTTCTTACACAAGCCACAGCAAGACTCTTTTTACCCATAGTGTGTATGTGTGTGTGTATGTATGTGCATGTATGTATGTGTGTGTGCATATATGCACATATGAAAGGAATGCACCCATTTGTAAAGATGTTGGATACGTCTCCTCTTTTCTGTAAACTTCAGAAAGTTCCCAGTGTCCAGACTACCATGCTTTCTACTTCCTTTTTCCATAGTTTGGGAAAAAGGATGGTTCCTTTTCCAAAAAAATAAACAATGGAAGGAAAGAAAGAAAGAAAGAAAGAAAGAAAGAAAGAAAGAAAGAAAGAAAGAAAGAAAGAAAGAAAGAAAGAAAGAAGAAAAAGAAAGAAAGATCAGAAAAGGGATGGCTCTGTGCTTTTATTTCCTAACAAATAAGCAAGGTTGGTTTTACTGCTTCAAAAGCTTTTGTTTCAGACTACATCTCAGGTATTTCTCTGAACAACAGATAATGTAGGCTTCTGGAAAAAGAACAACTGCTTCATTGAGTATGAAAAATCTTTAGAGAAACTTCTCAAAGGTCACTTGTGTCAAAGTTGTAGCCTAAATCTGGGCATAAACTATGTCATAGTTTATATATGCTTGTCCCAGGGAGTGGAACTATTAAAAGGTGTGGCCTTGTTGGAGGAAGTGTGTCACTATGGGGATGAGCTTGAAGATCTTCCATGCTAGATACTTGAGCATGTCCAGTCTGTTCCTGGCTTCCTTTGGATAAAGATGTAGAGCCCTCAGCTCCTCCTGTACCATGCTGCCATGTTTCTGCCTTGATAACAATGGACTGGACCTTTGAAACTGTAAGCTAGGCACAATTAAATGTTGTCATTTATAAGACTTGCCTTGATCATGGTGTCTGTTCACAGCAGTAAAACCCTAAGACAGACTATATGCAGTCTTGTTACACAAACTTAATTCACAGACAAACCCTGTTCTGTTTCTTGACTCATACAGAAGTTTCTCAGGATGATATAAAGGTGTCACTTTCTGTTTCCTGACCATATATGCCTGTAGCCTCCTCACATAATTCATGTATCATATTATACTATACTTCTCCATTATAATCATTGAAAAGAGTTATAATGAGACTTCATGAGGTTCTACTCTAAATAGGCTAGATCTATCCTGTGCAGACTTGTGCAAGACACAGTGGACATCTATGTGATACTCAGCATTTTCTTACCTTCCTGGAAAACATCATCCAGGCTGGAAGGCTCAGGATCCAGTGCATCTTGCAGGGCAGCTGCTGCTTCCTCTTCCAGGACCTGAGTTTGCCAGTTACGACTCTGCCGTAGCCAGGCCCTCCGTTTTGCCCAGGATGTGGGGCTCAGCACTGATGCCTCCATCGTTTCAGTCCACTTTCAGGACTTCCTACCACACAGATGCCCTCCTGAAAGTTGAAACATGGGGGGAAAATCTTTTACCCTCTTTTCATATTAACTGCTCTAAAGGTGACTGTCTAATCTGTCTGTACAAAGAGCCTGTTCACTGACTAATTGGGAAAGAAATGATGCTTAACGATTTGCTGCTTCAACCCATCCATCACTCAGAGACCAGATCTTTTGGGTTCAGACTTTTATCTTAGAGAACCTGACCTAGGGTTGAACTCAAATTAACTAACAGACCAGTACTAGTCTGTTACCCCCCAACAAGACCTCTGTCTAACACTAGTTTCCAGATTATTCCCCAATAAATCTGCACCCCCAGGTTACAAGCCTGTTCCTGGCACTTCACTTCCTACAACCACTACCAATCAGGAAAAACACAGAAGTTAAGTTTGTGATTTGACTCCCAGCACCAACCAATTATGTTAAAGGCCATAATTACCTACCCCCCCCCCCCCAATCAGAAGTTCAGAAGTTGTGCCAGGTGAAAGATACCCTTTCTTCTTCCTCCTCCTCCTCTTCTTCTTCTTCTTCCTTCTTCTTCTTCTTCTTCTTCTTCTTCTTCTTCTTCTTCTTCTTCTTCTTCTTCTTCTTCTTCCTTTTGATTTTTTAAATTGGATATTTTATTTATTTATATTTAAAATGTTATTCCATTTCCTGGTTTCCCACCTGCAAACCTCCTATCCCATCCCTACTTACTCTGATTCTATGAGAGTACCCCACCCACCCACCCACCCACTCCTGCCTCATTACCCTAGCATTCCTCTACTGTACTGGCCCCTTCTTGAATAAAGGGACCCTAATGTGATTGCATTGGAATCAGTTCCTTGGTAGTCTTTTGGGGTTCACAAATACTTCCTGGAACACCACTACCACCACCAAAAAGAGAATGCCTGAAAAAAAAAATTTAAGTACCATGTGAAATATTTTAAGTCAGTAAATCTAAAAGCTTCAACATCACAGGAGTCATGGGCCACTGAGGAAATGTTTTGACTTAAAGTATCTCTATTTTTGGTAGCTGAAATGTTCTGTTAGAAAACACTTTCCTTAAGGCAGGTATGTTAGTGCATACCTGTAGCTCTAGTACTTAGAAGACCCAGGCAGATCTGGGCGATGGCGGTGCATGTCTGTAATCCCAGCACTCTGGGAGGCAGAGGCATGTGGATTTCTGAGTTTGAGGCCAGCCTGGTCAACAGAGTGAGTTTCAGGACAGCCAGGACTACACGGAGAAACCTTGTCTTGAAAAACCAAAAAAAATAAAAAAATAAAAATAAAAATAAAAATAAATAAATAAAAATAAAAAAAGAAGACCTAGGCAGATCAATCTAAGCCACAGTTCAATAGAGACCATGTTAAAAAGAATTGTTTCCTTTACTCTTTGTAATTTTGCATATCAGAATCTACCATTGAAACTAAAATATTTGAGGAACAGGGGAGATGTCTGAGTCAAACAAGTATAAGGGCCTAAGTTCAGATCTCCAGCACCCACATATAAGCCAAGTACAGGAGTAGGTCTCTAATTTTAGCTGTGGAGGCAGAGCTGGGAGGATCGATTTCTGGAGTTTGCTTATTGGCTGGACAACCTAGTCAATTAAATTATCTTCAGGTTCAGTGAGAAACCCTATCTCAAAAAATAAGGCGAAGACAGATTTAGGAAGATATTGTCATTGTTCCCTGCTTCCCCCTCCCCAATTAATAAAAGAAAAGAAAAAAATCTTTAAATTTCCACTTTATTTAATCCTCATAGAGATAGCTTTTTAAAAGTTCAGAATTGGCAAAGTTTAAGATCAAATTTCCACAAAAGGATGTGATCACACCTTTTGTGCTTCTAGCTTGTCTTTCTTTCTTTCTTTCTTTCTTTCTTTCTTTCTTTCTTTCTTTCTTTCTTTCTTTTTTTTTTTCTGGATATATTTGGTTTTCTAGGAAACACATGGGATTTTTTCCCCAGGAAAAGAAAAGAAAAAAAAAAAAAACTATAATAGAAACAAGACACTGAACTTACAGCCTTAAGTAACCAGCAGACCACACCTTCCACATGATCACTTTCTAATTTGTCAGTTTTCACATTGACTATAAATTACTTACTCAGCCTGTCAATGTAACTGTCACTCCACAAATTGCTAGTTAATTTGACACCATTGCACTCTTTCCCAAAATATATGATGCCTCTAGGCACAGAATATGAGAAGAATAAAGGGATGAATCATTCAGCTGTCCAGATAGAGCTTGAAAGGCAGGAGCTAATGTGCATTCAGTCATACTCATATCCCTCCACAGTGATTAGTAGATTTTCAACAAGACTTTCAGATCTTGTTCTTCCATCCCCTGGAATGGCCATGCACAGATTCATCTTCAAAATTTTATTTTGAACTATTGAAGTCACAGAAAATAGAAGAGAAAAATATAAGAATTTCAAGAGACTTCATCTAAGACTCAAAGGTACTAAATCAGCTTATTTTCTTCTTTTTAAAGAACATCCTGTACACAAAATGTTCTTCTAGTGCGATAAAATTGTTTCAGTTGTTTTTTCTTGTACACAGAGAAAAGATGATCTATAATTGTTTTAGTTTAGTCTAGTTCTTCTTTGGGCTCAGTTCAGGATTTGTCTTCTAGGGAAGGCAGCTTTAGCATTGAAAGATGTTTTCACACACACCCCCCCTTTTGCCTTTTAGGGAATAGTCAGTCATTTAACTAAGCTCAGGACAAAGGAAAGCTACAAAGAGGGTCACCAGAGGAGATTTGCTAGCATTAGGTGATTCAGGATGAGGCTGTCTCCAGGAAGAATTTGGAAAAAGTCTCTGGAAAGCCTGAAATTAGAATGTTTTCCTAGTCCTGCCTTCCAAAATATTTACTAGGCTATTTCCAGCCCAGAAAAAAATAGGTCAAAACTGACTTGCTCCTTTCTTTAATTTCTTCACATAAACCACAGGGAATCCTTGATTCCCAAGGACATTTTTGGTGGTTAGAAAAACTTAAAAGGACAGGATCCTTTCAGTCTCCCTCTGCGCCCTGGAGCTAAGGCTGTCCCACAGCCCTCCGCACCAGGAGAGAGCAGGTCTCCCCAGAAGGGCTGAAATACCCAAGAGCACAGGCTCACAGGGCCACAGGAGGGACAAGCTCCAGTCAGAGACAGCAAGACCAACTAACACCAGAGATAACCAGATGGCAAGAGTTAAGCTCAAGAACCTAAGCAACAGAAACCAAGGCTACTTGGCATCATCAGAACCCACTTCTCCCACCATAGCAAGTCCTGGATACACCAACACACTGGAAAAGCAACATTCAGATTTAAAATCACATCTCATGATGAAGAGAGAGGAGTTTAAGAGGGACACGAATAACTTCCTTAATGAAATACAGGAGAACACAGGAAAAACAGGTAGAAGCCCTTAAAGAGGAAACCCAAAAGTAGCTTAAAGAATTCCAGGAAAACTATCTTAGTTGGGGTTTCTATTCCTGCACAAACATCATGACCAAGAAGCAAGTTGGGGAGGAAAGGGTTTATTGAGCTTACACTTCCTCGTTGCAGTTCATCACTAAAGAAAGTCAGGACTGGAACTCAAGCAGGTCAGGAAGCAGGAGCTGATGCAGAGGCCATAGAGGGATGTTTCTTACTGGCTTGCTTCCCCTGGCTTGCTCAGCCTGCTTTCTTATAGAACCCAAGAGCACCAGCCCAAAGGTGGTACCATCCACAAGGGGCCCTCCCCACTTGATCACTAATTGAGAAAATGCCACACAGCTGGATCTCATGGAGGCACTTCCCCAACTGAAGCTCCTTTCTTTGTGATAACTCCAGCCTGTGTCAAATTGACACACAAAATTAGCCAGTACAAAAACATAACAAACAGGTGAAGGAATTGAACAAAACAATCCAGGATATAAAACTGGAAATAAAAACAATAAAGAAATTATAAAGGAAGACAACCCTGGAGATAGAAAACCTAGGAAAGAGATCAGGAGTCATAGATGCAAGCATCACCAACAAAATACAAGAAATAGAAGAGAGAATCTAAGATATAGAAGATAACATAGAAAACATTCACATTACAGTCAAAGAAAATGCAAAAGGCAAAAAGCTCTTAACCCCAAACATCCAGAAAATCCAGGACACAAAGAGAAAACCAAATCTAAGGATAATAGGTATAGAAGACAGTGAAGATTCCCAACTTAAAGGGCCAGTAAATATCTTCAACAAAATTATAGAAGAAAACTTTCCTAACCTAAAGAAAGAGATGTCCATGAACATACAAGAAGCCTACAAAACTCCAAATAGACTGGACAAGAAAAGAAATTCCTCCTGTCACATAATAATAAAAACACCAAATGCACAAAACAAAGAAAGAATATTAAAAGCAGTAAGGGAAAAAGGTCAATAACATATAAAGGTAGACCTATCAGAGTTACACCAGACTTCTCATCAGAGACTTTAAGAGCCAGAAGATCCTAGGCAGATCTCATACAGACCCTAAGACAAAACAAATGCCAGCCCAGGCTACTATACCCAGCAAAACACTTAATTACTATAGATGGAGAAATCAATATATTCTATGACAAAACCAAATATACACAATATTTTTTCCAAAAATCCAGTCCTACAAAAGACAATACATGGAAAACTTTAACACAAGGAGGGAAACTACACCCTAGAAAAAGCAAGAAAGCAATCTTCTTTCAACAAACCCAAAAGAAGATAGCCACACAAACAATTCCATCTCTAACAACAAAAATAACAGGAAGAAGCAATCACTTTTACTTAATACCTCTTAACATCAATGGAATCAATTTCCCAATAAAAATACACAGTCTAAAGACTGGATATGTAAACAGGACCCATTATTTTGCTGCATATAGGAAATACACCTTAGTGAAAAAGACAGATACAACCTTAGAGTAAAAGACTATAAAACAATTTTCCAAGCAAATGGTCCCAAGAAATAAGCTGGAGTAGCTATTCTAATATTGAATAAAATCAACTTTCAACCAAGAGTTATCAAAAAAGATAAGGAAGAATACTTCATACTCATCAAAGGAAAAATCTACCAAGATGAACTCCCTATTCTGAACATCTATGCTCCACATGCAAGAGCACCCATATTCATAAAAGAGACTTTATTAAAGCTGAAAGCACATATTGGACTTCACACCATAATAGTGGGAGACTTCAACACCCCACTCTCATCAATGGACAGATCATGGAAACAGAAATTAAACAGAGACACAGTGAAACTAACAGAAGTTATGAACAAAATGGATTTAACAGATATCTATAGAACATTTCATCCTAAAACACACGAATATACCTTATTCTCAAGAAATCATGGCACCTTCTCCAAAATTGACCTCAACAGACAAAAACATGCCTCAACAGATACAAAAAGTTTGAAATAATCTCATGCATCCTATTAGATCACCATGGGCTAAGGTTGGTCTTCAAAAACAACCAAAACAACAGAAAACCCACAAATACTTGGAAGCTGAACAGCGGTCTACTCAATGAGAACTTGGTCAAGGTAGAAATAAAGAAATTAAAGACTTTTTAGAATTCAATGAAAATGAAGGCACAACATACCCAAACTTATAGGACACAATAAAAGCAGTGCTAGGAGGAAAACTTATAGCACTGAGTGCCTCCAAAAAGAAACTGGAGAGAGCATACACTAGCAAATTGACAGAACATCTGAAGCTCTAGAACAAAAAGAAGTAAATACATCCAAAAGGAGTAGACGTCAGGAAATAATCAAACTCAGAGCTAAAATCAACCAAGTAGAAACAAAAAGAACTATACAAAGAATCAACAAAACCAGGAGCTGGTTCTTTGAGAACCAAGATAGACAAATCCTTAGCCAGACTAACCAGAGGGCACAGAGATAGTATCCAACTAACAAAATCAGAAATGAAAAGGGAGATATAACAACAGAAACTGAGGAAACCCCAAAAATCATCAGATCCTACTACAAAAGCCTATACTCAACAAAACTTGAAAATGTGGATGAAATGGACAATTTTCTAGACAGATATGAGATACCAAAGTCAAGATAAACTCTCTAAACAGTTCCATAACCCCTAAAGAAACAGAAGCAGTCATTAAAAGTCTCCCAAACAAAAAAGCCCCAGGACCAGACAGGTTTAGTGCAGAATTCTATCAGACCTTCAAAGGAGACCTATTACCAATACTCTTCAAACTATTCCACAAAATAGAAAGAGAAGGAACACTATCCAATTCATTCTATGAAGCAATACTTATGCTCATATCTAAATCACATGAAGACCAAACAAAGAAAGAGAACTTCAGACCAATTTCACTTATGAATATCAATGCAAAAATACTCAATAAAATTCTCACAAACTGAATTCAAAAACACATCAAAACGATCATCCATCATGATCAAGTAGGCCTCATCCAAGGGACACAGGGATGGTTCAATATTCAGAAATCCATCAACATAATCTACTATAAAAACAAAGAAAAAACCCACACGATCATTTCATTAGATTCTGGGAAAGCTTTTGACAAAATTCAACACCTCTTCATGATAAAAGTCTTGGAAAAACTAGGAATTCAAGGCCCATATCTAAACAGTAAAAACAATATACAGCAAACCAGTAGCCAACATCAAACTAAATGGAGAGAAACTTGAAGCAATCCCACTATAATTAGGGACTAGACATCTATAGACTACTTATTCAATATAGTACTCAAAGTCCTAGCCAGAGCAATTAGACAACAAAAGGATGTCAAAGGGCTACAAATTGGAAAGGAAGAAGTCAAAATATCACTATTTGAAGATGATATGGTAGTATACTTAAGTGCCCCCAAAAATTCCACCAGAGAACTCCTAAAGCTGATAAACAATCTCAGAAAAGCAGCTGGATATAACATTAATTAAAACAAATCAGTAGCCTTCCTCACTCAAATGATAAACAGGCTGAGAAAGAAATTAAGAAAACAACACCTTTCACAATAGTCACAAATAATATAAAACACCTTGGCATAACTCTAACCAAGCAAGTGAAAGATCTATATGATAAGAACTTCAAGTTTCCGAAAAAAGAAATCAAAGATCTTAGAAGATGGAAAGATCTCCCATGCTCATGGATTGGCAGGATTAATATAGTCAAAATGGCCATTTTGACAAAAGCAATCTACAGATTCAATGCAATCCCCATCAAAATTCCAACTTAATTCTTCATAGAGTTAGAAAGAGCAATTTGCAAATTCATTTGGAATAATAAAAGATCCAGAATATCAAAAACTATTTTCAACAATAAAAGAGCTTCTGGGGGAATCACCATCCCTGACTTAAGATGAATTACAGAGCGACAGTGATAAAAACTGTATGGTATCAATTCAGAGACAAGCAGGTAGATCAATGGAACAGAATTGAAGATCCAGAAATGAACCCACACATCTGTCTTGATCTTTGAAAAAGGAACTAAAACCATCCAATGGAAAAAAGACAGCATTTTCTATAAATGGTGTTGGTTCAACTAGTGGTCAGCATATAAAAGAATGCAAATCGATTCATTCTTATATCCTCATACAAAGCTGGATCAAGGAACTCCACATAAAACCAAATACATTTATCACTAATAGAAGAGAAAGCGGTGAAGAGCCTCGAACACATGGGCACAGGGGAAATTTTCCTGAACAAAGCACCAATGGCTTATGCTCTAAGATCAAGAATTGACAAATGGGACCTCATAAAATTGCAAAGCCTCTGTAAGGCAAAGGACACTGTCAATAGGACAAAACAGCAAATAACAGATTGGAAAAAGAGGGCTAATATCTAATATATACAAAGAACTCAAGAAGTTAGACTCCAGAGAACCAAATAACCCTATTAAAAATGGGGTAGAGAGCTAAACAAATTCTCAACTGAGGAATACCAAATGGCTGAGAAGTACCTAAAGAAATGTACAACATCCTTAGTCATCAGAGAAATTCAAATCAAAATAACCCTGAGATTCTACCTCACAACAGTGAGAATGGCTAAAATCAAATACTCAAGTGACAGCCCATACTGGCAAGGAGTGGAGAAAGAGGAACACTCCTTCATTATTGGTGGGATTGCAAGCTGGTACAACCACTCTGGAAATCAGTCTGGCTGTTTCTCAGAAAATTGGACATAGTATTACCTGAGGACCCAGTTGTGGAATACCTGGTCATATACCCAAAAGATTCTCCAACATATAACAAGGACACAAGCTCCACTATGTTTATAGCAGCCTTATTTATAATAGCCAGAAGCTGGAAAGCACCCAAATGTTCTTCAACAGAGGAATGGATACAGAAAACATGGTACAGTTACACAATGAACTACTATTCAGCTATTAAAAATACTGAATTCATAAAATTCTTAAGCAAATGGATGGAATTAGAAAATACCATCTTGAGTGAGGTAACCCAGTCATAAAAGAACACACATGGTATGCACTCACTGATAAGTGGATATTATCCCAAAGCTCAAAATACCCAAGATAAAATTCACAGACCACATGAAGCTCAAGAAGAAGGAAACCAAAGCGTGAATGCTTCAGTGCTCCTGAGACAAAGTATGTAGCAGAGACTGGAGGAAAGTCCATCCAGAGACTGTCCCACCTGGGGATCCATCCTATACACAGACACAAAACCCAGACACTACTTGCGAATGCCTAGAAGTGCTTGCTGACAGGAGCCTGATACAGATGCCTCCTGAGAGGCTCTGTCAGAGCTGGACAAATACAGAGGTGGATGCTTGAAGCCAACCATTGGACTGAGCATGCTGTCCCCAATGGAGGAGTTAGAGAAGGGACTGAAGGAGCTGAAGGGGTTTGCAACCCATAGATAGAACAGCAATATCAACCAACCAGACCCACCCAGAGCTCCAGGGACTATCAACCAACCAGAGTACACATGGCTCCAGCCGCATATGTACCAGAGGATGGCCTTGTCAGGCTTCAATGGAAGGAGAGGTCCTTGATCCTGTGAATGCTCATACTTAGTATAGGGGAATGCCAGGGTGGGGAGGTGGGAGTGATTGGGTGGGTGGGGCAACAACCTCATAGAAGCAGGGGGAGGGAGGATGGGATAGGGAGTTTTTTCCTTTTCTTTCTTTCTTCTTTCTTTCTTTCTTTCTTTCTTTCTTTCTTTCTTTCTTTCTTTCTTTCTTCCTTCCTTCCTTCCTTCCTTCCTTCCTTTCTTTCTTTCTTTCTTTCTTTCTTTCTTTCTTTCTTTCTTTCTTTCTTTCTTTCTTTCTTTCTTTCTTTCTCTCTTTCTCTCTTTCTCTCTTTCTCTCTTCTCTCTCTCTCTCTCTCTCTCTCTCTCTCTCTCTCTCTCTCTCTCTCTTTCTTTCTTTCTTTTTTTTTTTTTTGAGACAGGGTTTCTCTGTGTAGCCCTGGCTGTTCTGGAACTCACTTTGTAGACCAGGCTGGCCTCAACTTAGAAATCCTCCTGCCTCTGCCTCCCAAGTGCTGGGATTAAAGATGTGCGCTGGATAGGGAGTTTCTGGTGGTGGTGATAAAACAGAAAAGGAAATAATATTTGAAATGTAAATAAATAAATTATCCAACAAAAAATATAAGAAATTAGAGAAAAAAGATAAATGTAAAAGAATGGCAACAAAGCAAGGAAAGCATGGGGCAAAGGAGGAACTGGGAGGGAGAAATAGGAGGGAGAGGTGAGGTAGAGAGACTAGTGGAGGAGAGAGGGAGGGAATGGGGGAAGGAAATAAGAGAAGGAAAGAGGGAAGAGAAGGATGTAGGTGGAAAGAGGAGGAAAAGAAAGGACAGAAAGACAAGAGGGACACAAATAGAAAGGGACACGGGGCTGCCACACTGGGCTCTGACAACTTATTGTCTGTACCAAACAGAACGGGAAACACCTTGTTTTCCCTACCTGGGATGACAGGTAAAGATTCTCAGCACCATCTTTGATAAGACTAGTTTATGTTCCTTATATCTTTGCAGCTCTCATTCAAATAAATAAATTCCTTCTTCACCTCTCTTCAGCCCTGGTTTTTCTTACACACTTTTTCTCTCATTTTTTTTCATCCTAAGTATTTGCTGCACTAAACCCATAAAGCCCTCAATCTGTTCTCAACTCATTTCCTCCAGGAAGCCAGATGTGGCTTCTACAGTTGGTGTTAACCCTGTGTGTGCATGACTTCCCTGTTTGACTTTTCTTTTTGGTTATTATCATCTATATGCACTATACTATTATTAATTTATCTTATATTTTATTTACTCTCCCAATTGAAACATAAGCTCCAGGGTCAGATGTGTTTGTCTAGATTGTTCACTGCTGTGTTTCTAATGTCTAAAACAGAATCAAATGTTGTTGGCTAAACAAGAGCCTAGTGCCTTAACAAGTTACTACAGACACACTCAGCACATGGTTTCAAGGATCCCATAAGGTTTAACTATGTGCTAGGGACAGAAAGTGAGGCAACAGAGACATGATAGTTCTAAACCCTGCTCCTGCAATTCAGAACAGCATTTGCATGTACCTGACAATGCCTTTTTTGTACATGCTTATACAGACATTTTACTTATTACAACTACCTAAAGGAAAGTGTATATGGAAACAGAATGCTTAATGCTTTAAAAGTTACAAAGGAAGGCTCACAAAATTGGCTGAAGTTAGAGGCAGCAGAAAGACACAAATTAAAAGCTCTAATACTGTAAAGAACAGTCATTTTTTTTTGGCAGTTTGTATAAGAATGAAATCATTTACTCACTTTAAAAGACAACCATGGTAGGGGCTTGAAAGGTGTCTTAATCACTAAAGTGTTTGCCATGTAAGGACAAGGACCTGAACTACATCCTTTTAGAACCAATATAAAAAAGCTGAGAGCTGTACCACATGCTCATAATCCCAACACTGGGAGTGGATTTAGGATGACTCCTGGGTCTCACTTGTCAGGCAGTATAGCAAACTCCAGAGTAAATGTAAGATCCCGTGTCAAGATTTATGATGGACACTGACAGAGGAGAATGCCTGACCGTGAACTCTGACTTCTGCATGCATGCACTCGTGTGTGCGTGTGTGTACACACGCCTGTACCCTCTGCCCCCAATGATCTCAAGAGAGAAGACGCAAAGGAACTAATCTTCTAAAATGTGGCTCTTGGTGTGGAAATTAGAAAGTAAATTTCCCCAATCTTCGCCATGTTTGAGTCATCATAGTTCACAAGCATAACTACTGTAAAAATGGCTAGCGATACTGGGAAACAGAAATAAATAAATGAACGGTTTGGTTCATAGTAAGAGGATGAATATACTGCTGGGAGATAAGAAGCTAAGCTCTGTTCCTGGAAATCTGAAGGAAGAGGCAAACGATATCAGATAAACACACCAGCAGTGAGAATGCTACAGAGAAATGACAGATGGGTACAGGGATGGCAACATGCAGCTTTAGAGGATTTTGGAGGGAGGCAAATAGAGATGGGGATAGAAATATTTTCTCCAAATGTTACAGTAACAACGGTCATTAGACAAAAGTGTATTCCCACGATATAATGGAACCTGGTCGGAACGCCTGCTACACAAGCCGGACAACCTGAGTTCTGTCACTGGAATCCAAGGTGGAAGGAGAAGACTGACTCTTGAAAGTTGCTCTCGTGGGCTGGAGAGATGGCTTAGCGGTTAAGAGCACTGACTGCTCTTCCAGAGATCCTGAGTTCAAATCCCAGCAACGACATGGTGGCTCACAACCATCCGTAATGAGATCTGACACCCTCTTCTGGAGTGTCTGAAGGGAGCTACAGTGTACTTATATATAATAAATAAATAAATCTTTAAAAAAAAGAAAAAAAAGAAAGTTGCTCTCTGACCTCCCCCGACACATACCATACACATGCACACATAATGAAAATACTATCAAGTAAAAACTAAAAAATATGAATTACCATTCATATTCACATCATTTCTCTGAACAGTTTCTAGCAACCAGAATGTGAGCTTCTGCCATATTCAAAAAGTATATAGCGTGTCTGTGTTAATTGGAATACTCTTTGTAAAATCTCCTTTGAGCACCATGACAGGGCATGGTGTAAATTATCTTTAATGAAGATAATTGCTAAGTTATTTTTTAATGAAGATAAGTTAGCAAATATTGTACCTGTTGAAGAGCAAGACTCATACTTGTGCTGAGAAATTTTCCTCAACTAGTATATGTCATAGAAGAGGTATAGACCCACCTGCCTCTCTACATCTTCTGTGTATATATTACCTACCTTGTAGTGAAGGGATGCTATATGGGACCATCTTTCTGTGCTCTAGCGAATACAACATAAGGGTAACTCGAGTCTGATTAAATTTTAGAGTTCAAACTAGCAAATTATGCTGTACTGGCTAGTTTTGTGTCAACTTGACACAGGCTAGAATTATCACAGAGAAAAGAGCTTTAGTTGGGAAAATGCCTTCATGAGATCCAGCTGTAAGGCATTTTCTCAATTACTGATCAAGTGGGGAGGGCCCATTGTAGGTGGTGCCATCTCTGGGCTGGTGGTCCTGGGTTCTTTAAGAAGACGAGTGAGCCAGGGGAAGCAAGCCAGTAAGTAACATCTCTCCCTGGCCTCTGCATCAGTTCCTGATACCTGACCTGTTTGAGTTACAGTTCTGACTTCCTTTGGTGATGAACAGCTGTGTGGAAGTATAAGGGGAATAAACCCTTTCCTCCCCAACTTGTTTCTTGGTCATGATGTTTTGTACAGGAATAGAAACCCTAACTAAGAGATACACTATCTTTAGAAAATCATTTTCCATTCTAATTTTTCATTTCCTACTGAAAACTTTCTCTGAACTCTGATTGCTATCTCCCTTGATGCTAATTTATTGTAACATTGGCTGTACTATGCCCAATGTTGAGAGAGACTGTGGCAACCTGTATAATTTTTCCTTTTGTTTTTACCAATAATTTAAGAAAAGTACCATATAGTATCTACTTACTTCTTGTCTGAATTTCCCTAAAGGCTAGACGTTGCTCTAGATTTTTTTTCTTGAATTATTTTCCATAACCTACCAGAAGGTCTGGTATTAACTACAATCAAATAGAGTAAGAGAGGATGTAGGGATGAAGTCACATCTGAGGTTTAAGATCACAGGAGTGTTTAAGAACTGTGAGTATCTTCTAATAAAATAGTATCAAATACCTGTAGCAGTAGTGAAGAAACTGTTGAGAAAGTGTCATTATTGCTGAATTGAGAACATTGTCTACTTTCTATTACATTGCTGGTCCATGTCCTAGAAGATTCAGCTGCAATTTCACAATACACTGACATGGTGAATCAAAGAAGCAGGGACTAGTAATAACTGCTTTGTATAGAGCACCTAATGTCTATACACAAATATGTCGTATAAAATACTTCACTTAATTCTAACCAACACCTTAGAGCTTATCATTATCATCTGAAGCTCAGAGAATGTCTTATTCAAGTACGTGTATTTAAAGGGCTTGGATTTAAGCTTGCATTCGTTTGACTTCATGTTGTACAGTCTTTACATAAATATTGGAGTAATAAAATAGCTTACCATCATCCAAGTATCTGCAGATATACAGTCTTGGAGAAAGGAGAGAGTTGTGAGTTGTTAGCAGTTCCTCTAGGATCCACCCAGCAGTTACCTAGTAACAGCTTTTGTCTCTGCCCGCCAGGT
Source organism: Apodemus sylvaticus (assembly GCF_947179515.1). Classification (NCBI taxonomy): domain Eukaryota; kingdom Metazoa; phylum Chordata; class Mammalia; order Rodentia; family Muridae; genus Apodemus; species Apodemus sylvaticus. Next base: position 3,027,715 of record NC_067491.1, read on the forward strand.
CCAAGCCAGCTCTAGTTCTCTCTGTCTCTCTCTGTGTCTCTGTGTCTCTCTCCTCTCTCTTTTCCCACCCCTTCTAAGTCCGAAGCCTCTCTTCCTCTCTTCCTCTCTCTTCTCTGCCTCTACTAATTTCCAGGTCCCCATTCTTTCCGATCTCTTCCTTCTGTACTAGGCCTGCCTTGTGGCTTGACTTTTCGGGTGGGGGGCCACCTCGGCAGGTACTCCCTCTCTCCGTGTCAGGCCACATTTCTTAAACCACAACAGGATTAATTTAGTAAATTCTCTGCTTTGTATACTGTTCAGCTGTCCATTTTATAATCTAGTGGAGTAGAAAAAGTATAAACCTAACACATTTTGTTCTGAGGGGCGTGATAATCAGAGCAGAAGCAGTATTGCTTTGTGTTACCAGCACAGTTTTCCGCTTGACTCCATCTTGGTGATCTAGAAGCAGACTAACCGCCCTCGGGCTTGCAGGTCAATTTTCCAATAAGGTTCAATTTGGGATTACATGAAAATTCTTGATGCCTTTCAGACTGTGGAATTAGAATATTTAGCAGCGACTGTAGAAAAGCGCTGAATAAAAAAAATTAATGGTTACAGTGTGGCCAAGCTCAGCACAGGCCTAGTTACTGAATTGCTAGATTTTTTGGAAATAGTTTGGGAAATATTTTTATTTAAAACTGGAAGTTGTGTTGACACATTTCTCTGGGATGCGATATATTAACCATGTGCCCCTGGGCTGCTGCTGACGCTTCCTGACCCTCTCCTCCTTCTTTTCGTCCTCTTCCTCTTCCTCCTCCTTTTTTTTCCATGTATTGAAAATAGACCTTTTTCATATATCTTGGTTAAAATTTCCTCTCCTTCTGCTCCTCCCAGTTTCCCCCCACCTATCTTAATATTTAAATATAACAAATGGGCCTACCACTGTGAAGCTGAGAGACAATAGTACTGCTTATATATGGTTCAGTGTAGGGATATTTTTAAACTCCCAGTAACATGGGCAATGTTTCTTTTCTTCACAGTTTTATTTAGAAATACAGGGAAAGAAAAAAATGTAGGCAGAGCTTGGGACTTGGAATCGGAGTATCCCTTTTTAAAATCATAGTCTGTCCACTTACACCTGTGAGGTTTAGGCAAAACTATTCAACCTCTCTATATCTAAGTGTTTTCAATATGTAAACTGATAATTGCCACACATTTTGGGTTATTGAAGATTAAAATTGGGTATTATATAATAAATAATATGCAAGGTTGTTGTTAATTTTCTCTCAATATAAGCCAGTCTCAAAAAAGGGAGACAAGGGAATGATCATTAGAATACGCTAGAGTGTACCATATCAGAATGTTAAAGAGAGGTGTTCATATTAGGCATAGATGAAATGTGAGAAAAATAATCCCTTATTATTTTCTGTTTATTTGTGTGTGTTATATTTACATATGCATATATCCATATATGTACCTATAGAGGCCAAAGGTCTATATTTGGTTTCTTCTCCTATTATTCTCTGAAATAGTCTACTAAATTTGGGATAGATTGATTTTCTAGGCAGGCTGGACAGTGAGTCCTTGCGATTATTATATCTCCACTACTTAAGCGTTAATAACAGATTTCACCACCACCTGTGGCTTTCACATGAGTACTGGGGATCTGAATTCAGATCCTCATCTAGTTTTATTCATTAAATCATTCTCTACTTCAATAGTGCCTACCCTTATATAATGTCTAGAGGGACCAGAGAGAAATCTAATCCTGGACACTCATTTTAGAGTAAAAAAAATTAGACAGAGATAAGAAAGGATAAGGAAAGATGAGGGAAGGAGGGAGGAAGGAGGAATGGAGGGAGGAAGGAGGAAAGGAGAGAAAGGAGGATAGAAAATAGGACTCAAGTTTGTATTGCAAATGTGTTCTTTCTTCCTTTTATCACACACCATTCTTCCTACCACTTTCAGGTTCTAGATCAATCTTCGGTGCTCTGAACCTCCTTCAACCAACAGGCCAGACAGGCCTCGCTTCTCTGTTTGTATGTTAATTACAACCCAAGCAGTACATGTGAATTGGGACTGAGAGTGAGATCAAGAGTAAGAAAACGGAAAAAGGAAATAGAGTTTCCATGATGTGGCCCAACAGAATTTCTGCATCCTCAGCCCAGGCATAGTATTACCAATTCAGAAGTCTGGGGAAATCCCAGAGCAGACAGCATTTCTCTGTGGACAGGGCAAATTTAACTTAAAGTCAGGTTGACCCTATTCAAACTTAGGTATCAAAAACCTACAACAGGCTGTCACATTCCTTTTAGATCAATGGTAACTTTATTTCTGGTTTCTAATCATCAGTGTGGCTCCAGGAAGATTATTAGATCAAAACTTATTCTTATGATGGTGAAGCACTCTGAGACATCTATGACCTACGGGAGCACTTCAATCTCTGCTTCAGGGAAAAGAAAAAAAGGATGTTATTTAGTAAATAGTAGACGCTACACAATGTAACTTATTTGCCTTTCTTTTTTCATGATTTACAGCACTTCAGTCTTTGTTTCAGGGGGTAGAAAAATGTTGTTACTTAGTAAATTAAAAAAAAAACTAGTCTTATTTAGTAAATAGAAGAAACTACGAAAAGTAACATAGTGGAGTCATTCTGGGGGAGCTGCAGTGGGCAAGTGAGCCTCCTGGAGATAGCACGCCATTTTGCACAGTTGCTATGAGTATACCTTTGATAGATATAGCACCGGGGCTTCATCCCAGGATTGCTTCTTGCTACTGATATGCCTTCTCATATTTGTCGTTGTTATAGTCCTTGTCTATTCAGCTTGGGGTGATTGGGTGTGAGGAGACTGTCACTCCCTGTAGCTCTCACTTGGGGTGATTGGGTGTGGGGAGACTCTCACTCCCTGTAGCCCTCACTTGGGGTGATTGGGTGTGGGGAGACTCTCACTCCCTGTAGCCCTCACTTGGGGTGATTGGGTGTGGGGAGACTCTCACTCCCTGTAGCCCTCACTTGGGGTGATTGGGTGTGGGGAGACTCTCACTCCCTGTAGCTCTCACTTGGGGTGATTGGGTGTGGGGAGACTCTCACTCCCTGTAGCTCTCACTTGGGGTGATTGGGTGTGGGGAGACTCTCACTCCCTGTAGCCCTCACTTGGGGTGATTGGGTGTGGGGAGACTCTCACTCCCTGTAGCTCTCACTTGGGGTGATTGGGTGTGGGGAGACTCTCACTCCCTGTAGCCCTCACTTGGGGTGATTGGGTGTGGGGAGACCCTCACTCCCTGTAGCTCTCACTTGGGGTGATTGGGTGTGGGGAGACTCTCACTCCCTGTAGCCCTCACTTGGGGTGATTGGGTGTGGGGAGACCCTCACTCCCTGTAGCCCTCACTTGGGGTGATTGGGTGTGGGGAGACTCTCACTCCCTGTAGCCTGCTGTGATTACTTCCAGGGTGACAGCCCACTCTCTTGGGCAATTTTCCTGCAGATCATCATGAAGATGAACTTTCATAGAACAATATTGTTTAGATGAATTAATGATTGTACAGACATTCTGACGTGATTTAAATAGTTTTAGGAAGTTAGAGAAGTTGATAGAAAGTTTAAGGAGATGGTTTAAGTTGTTTTGCCAGAAACATATAATAAAGTTAGAATTAAGAGCAGAATATGCTCCCTCCCTTGAAGTACGATGAGGGCTGCATAAGTTAAAAATGGAATACAGTGCTGGGCAGTGGTGGCACACACTTTTAATCCCAGCACTTGGGAGGCAGAGGCAAGCAGATTTCTGAGTTTGAGGCCAGCCTGGTTTACAGAGTGAGTTCCAGGACAGCTAGAGCTATATAGAGAAACCCTGCCTCAAAAAACCAAATAATAATAATAATAAAAGGAATACAGTGAGCCTTCATGCATTATAAGCACATAATTGTTCTTGAAAGAGAAAGATAGGCTTGGGACAAGTTAATGATCAAAGAAAACATTCATTCTAGGCTGAGTCTGAGTTCCTGGATCTTGTGATCTAGAAGTGTGGCGATATGTTTGCTTTACACTAGGAAATGATAAGGTTATAAATAAATAGTAAATAATAATAATAATAATAATAATAATAATTCTGAGTGTAAGATGATTACATTTGTTCATTTTAGCTGAACAAGACTACAAAAAAAGACGTAAGATGGATGATGATCTGTTTCTTGGTAAATACAGACTGTCAACTAAGCATATAAAAATACTTGCTGCTGTAGACATGTGGCCTAAATCTTATTAATCATGACAAAAAATTATTGCTTTGGGGTTATGATAAACTTGTATAAAGAAGGTTAGATTGAAAATATTTAGCTATTAATATGAGTTTCAAAAGAAAAATATATAATCAATAATCTTGTAATTTCCTTCTGTGTAATGATTTTAATCTATTTTGAAGAATACATTTTGTGGTGATTTTTTAGAGATTATGTAACTTGTGGCTATGATGTAATCTTTTTCTTACATACAGAACTTTAACTTAAATGGTATAAAAAGGCTAAGAGAAAAAATAAAAAATAAAGTTGTTGGAGTTAACTTGTTGGAGTTTGATCTATCCAATTATGTTTATGTGTATATATGTATGTGTATATTTGTATATGTATGTGTATATTTGTATATGTGTGTATATATATCTGTATATGTGTAAAGTTGGTTGCATTGCTCCATTCCCCCAGTGTGTGAACGTGTGTATGTATGTATATTTGTTTGTGTGTATGTGTGTATATATACATATATATACATATATATTAAGTTGTAGTTTTTTCTTGTTTCAACCACTCATTGCATGTGTGTGTGTTAATGTTCATGCATGCATGTGTATGATTCCCCCCCACACTCTTTTTCTTTCTCTAGTTGCAGGCTGTCATCAACAGCAGCCCTTGTTGGTTGCTATCAGAACTTGTTGCTATCAGCACCAGCCCCCAGTCACACTCAGCTCTCCTCAGTTTACACTGTGGTGTTGAAGCTTGCCTTCAACAGTAACTCCTTTGCCTTTCCTTTTCTATGCCATTTCCCTATAAACAAGTTTAGCTGAATACTGAAAGCAAATCATCTAAGCTCTTTTCCTGTCATTCCCTTTGAACATTCAGATATGAGTGGATTTTCTGGAAGGTTTATAAATGACTATATTTAGGGAAATATTAAAGTTATATATTTGCATCAAGTCACACTGTGTTGTTGGAGTGTGAGAGATGCCATTAAAAATCCATGGGCAGGCTAAAAGGTATCAAGAATAAGAAAACAGCTCACCATTGCAAGTTTCAAACAGCTTTATCTAGACTTGTTTAGGATAAGTGAAGAGATTTCTTGGCCACTAAGTGATCTCTGTGTATTGCTATCATTAATTCAATGTCTTGTTTTCATGGTCATGAAGTTATTTCATTCCTGTCCTCGCTTTCTCCTTTTATTACACCATAGATACATATTCTTCTCATCCTTCAGCTTATTTGACTGAATTCTTTTCTCAGCCCAAATCTGTGCTTTGACCATTCTCACTGGGCCTGGGTATGGGTTGAGCATAGGGCTGTGACTTTTGGGTTAGTCACTTTCCTTGATCTCTAAGTGGAAATTAGGCAGCCATGAGTCTACACATAGAAAGAAATGCTTGCATCATTTCCCCTTGCTGCCATTCAGAGTGAAGCTTGAGTCATGGCATGGGTCAAGACCAAGACATGAGCCAAGACCAAACTTTCTATTGGAATCTGAATTTCAGACTTTGAACCTAAAAGTATCTCCACATCACTATATAATACTTCATCCTAGAAAATATCTTAACATTTAGAGGATGAAAGGAGTTAGGAGAACACTATTAGTCCAGTTATAAATAGCCTCTGCATGTCCTAAGTGCCTGTCTTTATTGGCTCTTTTCCTATCACTCCTACTATAGCTTTATCTTGCTATCTATGATAATATTCTCTGTAGAAGACAACCAATAAACCTGGCCTTTTGAGCTCTTTTTACCAATGTTCATGATATAGGAGGCTGCAAACCCATGGCCTTTATCACTCAAGCTGAACATCTGCTGAATCAGAAGCTTGGGCACCCAATTTGCAAGCTTCCAACCTCTAATTCCTCATGAATTGTATAAAACCTCCAATTAAGGACCTTTGTGATATACAAAACTCACAAATATTTCCTTGGGCATTGTTTTTAAATGCTTATTATCTTACTAAACCATTTCTACAGTACACTTTTATCTTGATGGGGCTCTGCCTTAAATCCCTATGTTTCCTTATCTACCCACGGATAAATTTGGATTGCGGGAAAAACCCCGTGTGAATGGTATTTCTGTGCCTCATCCCTCCCCAGGATACAGATGGATAGCTACCCTGAAACAAAGGGTGTTGGAGACTCCAGCTTCAATATTATGTAGATCACTGAGACGTCAACATATTTAAATGAGATATAAGGCAAAACTCTAGTCTTCATAAAGTGTAGACCATGGGCCTTTAGTAAATTTGGCGTGTCATTATCCTCCTGTGTAAATTTTCCTACATAGTAACTTTTACATACCTCACAACACTTTATCTCCACATCTTTTGCTGAAGATTCCAAAGAAAAACTGAGAGAAAATTCATGCCAGATTTGTATATTCTCAAATTCAGAGATAAGGGCACTAAACAGAACCTGTCATCAAACCAGGAAGCTTCTCTTGTTCACAACTTTTCAAAATTGAAAATAGAACTAAATGAGTTCAGCAAGATGCTAAGAAGAACTCTCATGAGAAAAAAGAAATTTTGTGAATAGCAATTCAGTTCATCAAAAAGGTCATGATTCACAACCCCAGAACAATAACATCTGGTAGCCAGGAAGATGGAAAGAGGCATCTCTGCTCAACAGTTCCAATAATGAGGTTGTAGAGTCAGGGTCAGAAATGAAAGGTTTTCTCCTGATAAATCTCATAACTTGGAAGCCAGATTTTTTTTCCCTGACCCGTCTATATCAGCTTCACCATAAAACCAAAGTAAAATCTACACTTACCAGAGGTAAGAAAGTTCTCAAAACAGGGCTGAACTTTTCTCAGGAGTGGTGCTAGAGATGAGGACAGTGCGACAGTTTCCTTTCACAGACTGTGACTTTCTCTCTGTTCTCATTCAACTGTCAGCTCAAAAGAGGAAGCGGATGTGAGACAACACACAGATATCTATACACGCATCTGCACTGCCTCCACCCACTAGCCAGCCGCATCCTCTGCTCTAGCTTAGGAGACTGAAGAATAAAGCCTCTATTACCCATAAGCTTACAGGCAGAGCCCATCTTCTGAAATGGCTGCTTGCTGTGAGTTCAGTTTTCTACACCTAGGGAGGGGTATTGCCCACTAGACAATGGGAATCTGGGAAAGTCTCCCTCCAATATAATTAGAAATAGTTAAAATCCACTCCTGCAGCAAAATGCACATAGAAAATGTTTTAAAAATTAGACTTGTCTCTCCATAAAATCTACTCACATTTATTTCATACATGAGAACTTCTCCCTTCCTGGACTTTTCATAACTCTTTCACATTCAGGTAAATTCTCGAGACGCTTCTTCTTAAATACTATCAGTGAAAACAATTTTAATGCATTAATTTCTCTTTAGTTTTTTATTGGATTTATTTGCATTCTCTCTCTCTCTCTCTCTCTCTCTCTCTCTCTCTCTCTCTCTCTCTCTCTCTCTCTCTCTCTGTGTGTGTGTGTGTGTGTGTGTGTGTGTGTGTTTATGCCCCTGTCACAGCATGCATGTGGAGGTTAGATGACAGTTTGAAGGAGTCAGTCTTCTCCTTCCACCATGCAGATCCTGTGTTTGAACTCGAGTCGTCAGGCTTACTAGAAGGCGATGTTTCTCACTGAGCTGTCACACTGACCGTGTGTTCATTTCCTAACACGTTGCTTGTTATGCTTAAACCTACTCCATGTTCCTTATTCTAGGAAATAACTACTTTTCTAATAAAAATTTTAAGAGTTAGACCTTTAATGGTGACTACATCCTGGAACTGTCTTCAGTTTGCTGTCTTTTAGTTTCAGGGACGCCTTACTAAACTCTAGAAGTTTCCCTCTTTCAGTTTCATCCTGGGTAGCATTTAGCACCACTGACCATTCCTCCACCACAGTTTCAGCATCTCCTATTGGCCTTGCTTCCTTGTGTCTTTGATAGTTCCCTATTCTCAGTTACCTTTCTAGCCACTGTGATAAGAGATTTTGATAAAAGCAATTTAAGAAAGGAAGGACTGATTTTGGCTCATGGAAAAGTCATAGGAAGAGGTTGCTTTAGCTGGTGACATTGCATCTGCAGTGAAGAGAAAGCCATAAATGTTTGTGCTCAGCTCACGGTCTTCTTTTTTATACAGGTCAGGATCTCTGTCCAGGGAAAGGCGCCACACACAGTGAGCAGGTCTTCCAAATTCAATAGCTTATTAAGATAATCACTTATAGCCATGACCATTTCCTAGGTAACTCCGAGTCTCATCAAATTGACAACTGAAATTAAGCATCACCCTTATGTAAGCACCCATGCTTACTCCAGTCCAAGGTCTCCTGATATGACCTCAAGGAGTTATATCAGGTTAGGCTGGGGTAGCTACAGTGCTACTGAGGCCGTGGCAATTTTATTGAGAGCAACCAGACTTTTTATAACTTTATCAGAAAGAGAATATGATGATGGTTGACAGGATCAATAAAGTGGGGGTTGCCAGGGAACAGTGACATTTGCAAGCTATACAGAGTACACAAGATTAATATCTACAACCAATTGTTCTGTCAACCGTCCTTGCTTCTTAGACTTCCAAGGGAAACAAAGAGACCTGGATACCTCCCTGCCTGAGGGAGTGCATCAGTCTTTCAGGAACTGGAAGGCACATTGTGCTCCAGGAGTCATGGACTCTATCCTGAAAAACCTATGATGCATGCCTTTCAAGGCAGCTGGCCAAGCCAACTCCATGGCTGCCTGTACACTTACTATAAATATTTATCAGAATAGTCATTGTACAAAGTACTCTTCTCGAATGCTAAATGTAACTGCTTCCAGATATGCGTTCTTTTTTTTTAATTTTAGGGTTGAAATGATAGTTGGGTTTCCTTTTTTATTATGGCCCCAAATTGCATTTCAAATCCCAATAAGACAACCCACTTGAATAGCCATATACAATTTAAATACAGCTGTAACATGGTGGGGAAAAGCTCAAATAAAGTTTTTCCTCAGAAAATTACATTCTAGGAACATGATTCTCTTTTCATGTTTTTTTCTTTATTTAGTCTCTGAAAATGTCAGGCATTTATTCATTGCATCTGAATCCTATCCATTCTTCATTTCCCATCCTCCTACTCCTCACAGGACCACCCCATAACATTTACTTCTTCCTTCATATTCTTTAATCATTTATTTTTAGATCGCTAACTTCAAGTAGTGCCACACTCTTAAAGATGCCTCTCCCTCCTTCAATAGTCATTAATTGCTCCTCAGTTAGGGGTAGGGTTTTAGGATTCCTGCCCTGCACCATGCTGGAATATTTAACTGATTGGTTTTATCTGTAGATCTTGCATGGCTAATGACTGCTGTACTTGGGTTCATGTGTGCAGCAGCCCAGAAGACAGGTTTTCATACCATTCCTCCACATCCTATGGCTCTTATATTCTTTCCCCCTTCAGTGGAGTTCCTTGAGTTTTGGGTTGGAAGTTGTTATAGGTGTCCCATTTATAGCTGAGCACTCATAATCCATTATTCTCCACAGTTTAAACAGTAATGTTCCTCTGTATTAACTACTACTAACTGAATAATTAAGACGCTTCTCTGTCTAGGGTTGGAAGCAGCACCAAACTATACATCTTTAGAAGACATTTTATAACATTTAGAGAAACAACAATTCTTCTCCCATAAGATCTATGACTTACCTAGATCATGAGTTTTGAGCGTGGTTACAGTATCATGCATGAATTTACTTTTATGAAGAACACCTTATATCTAATCAAGAGAAGAGTTGATTAATATCATAAGTAACCTTGCCACTATTGTACCAAATGTGCACATTTGTCTGACACATTGTATCATGCAGGGTCCATGATGAATAAGATCATTGATGCTCCCTTCTCCTACCAGCTTTCATAGAACCTTTCAGAATTTTGAAAGTCAGCCATCAGAGAGACTCTGGGTCCATCTGATTGAGGTTTTGTGTCTTGCAGCTAAAGTATGTGATGTTTTCAGGAAAAGGGTCTTACCATTTAGTTACAGTGGTAACAAGAACAATGGCAATATCTCATATTGTTTTTAGTGGCTCTGGGGTCCTACTGATCAATAACTCACATGGAGGTAAAACTTTAATATTTTTATATTTAGTGTGTGTGTGTGTGTGTGTGTGTGTGTGTATACGCATATGCCAAAGTTCACACTTGAATGTCAGAAGACAATTATTAGGAGTCAGGTTTTGCTTTCCAGCATGTGAGTTCCAGGGTATCAGACCTAAACCTTTTCTTACTGAACCACCTCACCAGTTCTTCTACAGATTATTTTCTTAAATATACTATAAGGAAATGATAACTGTATTTTCTGTCTTTTATCTCTCCATACCTCCACTTTACCATATTTCTTTATATCCAGGGATAAAAATGTCAAACAAAATCTCCAATATAAGATAGATGTTAACTATACACAAAAAATAAAATTAAAACTTATTATAAAGCCACCACTCCTTGTTCTTCATTAATAGTATTTTCATCTACAAACTATCTGTAAAAATTGGGAAATTATTAAATTTCATATAAACTTTGCTTCTGGAATTCATTAGTTTCTTTAACTTTATTTTATTTTTTTTTTTAAAAAAAAACATGTTTTGGATATGGAGATTATCCATGTCAACTGGGAATCTAGAAACATGAAGAAATTTTAGGTTTCTCAGAGCTAGGATACTGATATTGTCATTTAGTGTCCTAAAGGCAAAGATACTGGATGCCTTTAAAATCATGTGGTTGTTCAGAATGAAACAAATAATTATTATGTCTGAAATGCCAGAATATTGTTAACACTGATATATCATTTTATTGCTGGAATGTCACTTTGGAATGACAATCCAGCTCTTAGTGCCTTTACTGTCATGGACACATTAACATCTTCAGGTCTTCATATTCCTGGCTGCAAAATGGGGATGATAATCCTGAAGGAGTGGTTTTAAAGGTAGAGGGGATAAAGCCATCTCGAATGTTCAGTTATGCCCATCTCAAAGAAATGCTCAGTGATCACAGAATTTCTTAATATTTCTAAAATAAAATGCTTTTGATTTATTCAGCTATGTCTCAGTTTGAAAAAGCCTTTTTACAAAAAAATTTTTGGAGATATTGATTAAAAAATTGCTAATTGACTTTTTTTTTAAAGAAAAAATGTTTTCTCTTTCTACAAGTAATTGCTGAAACACAAAGATAAAGACTGGTTTCTATAGAGTTTCTTTGTGCTTACCTTCTGGCTCAGTTAGGCCTCTGCCCTCTCAGACACTCAGTCCCCATCTTCCATCTGCACCCTCTGACTGTATTCAATACCACAAACTTCACTGATCATGTTTTCACATGGTTCATGAAAATACCCACTTGACATTTATGATGTTGATGCTATTCATGATTTCAACATTTTAAAAATATTTTTGTTTATTTTTCCTTTGTAAACAAAAACTCTGCTGCTAAATGAGATAATAAAGTATCTATAACCTGTGTATATACGTCAAGGGTTTGATGTCACATCTTATGGACAATTTATCATTCCAAGGTGACTTTATTCTTTATAGAATTTGGCAAAAACATAGGGTTGGATTAAGAACCATCTGATTTCAATATAAATATGTGCTAATTACTTGATTTTATTGAATATCAGTCTTCTAACAAAGATAAACAATCCACTAAGATTCTCATAATTTTAAAATCTATAACATCTTTTTTAATATAACACATAAGCATGTCATTCATTTAATATAAAATATGTGAAAAGTTATGTACATTGTTTTAAAGACAGGATCTTACACTATAATCCAAACTTCCCTGAAACTCTTGGCAATTCTTGGTTGAAGCTTGCCAAGTGAGAGAATTACAGACATGAGTCTCTTGGCCTGGTTCACAGTTTTGCATATGCATACATGACTTGTAAAATATAATACTTTAAAATGCATACTTATGTGAATATTAAGATACATATGAATGCATACATCATTGTGTAATATGTAGATAATAAGTGCAAGCATATTTTATATTTTGTTTATATGTAAATATATTTCTTTTTTTTAGATTTTTTTTTAACCATAAAATATTAAGGACTTTTAGAAATCAGTATTGAGGCTGGAGAAATGGCTCAGTATTTCACAATATATGCTTCTCCTGCAGAGCCTGGAAGAAGGTTTCCTGCTCTCCTGTCCTGTGGAGCCAATGTTCTCTGTTGCCTGCATAAGATTCTGTATGCATAGTACACATAGACTCAGGTAAACACAACCTACACACTAACATAATGAATAAGTGAATGAATAAATAAATATCTTAAAAATTCAGTATAATCCTCCAATTTAAAAAGTTACAAATATTTTAGTAAGCATCACTTAATACTGCTTATAAATAGTGGACTTCAGTAGAATCCAAAGCCTGGTTTCTATGATGGTGTTATAACACTATAACCAAACGGCCACACTCGGGGACTGTCCTCGGTGTTTTATTGCTTCTTTTTTTCTCTTACATTCTTTTTCTATGATCACCCCTCTTTTTTTATCTCTGTAATCTAAAGATATCAGATTATCTTTAAAGCTAAGAGTCTTTGAAACACAAGGATCAGAGAATAGTTGCTTCCAAAGGGAGGATTCCACGCACTTATGTCATTATGTACAGCAAATGAAACACTGTTTCTGTTATATTTGAAAGATGTCTTTATATAACACAGCACAATATTTTATGTTTAATTTTACAAATGTTATACATCTAGAGATAGATGTTTTGTCAGTGCCATATATGTCCTTACTATCTAAAAAGCTAAATTCACTGTCCTTCCATTTTTATCTTGTTCATTTAAATAAGATACAGAATGTATTTTTTTATATCTTTGTTCAGAAACTATGGTTGTTATTACCTGTTCCTTTAAATGACGACGTCTGGTCTGGATTGAAAGCTGATTTATTTATATCTAATCACCGAGCAAATAAAAAGATTTTAGTTTTGAGAAGTTTAAATATTTCAAATAGCCACCTCTTTTTGTTCACTTATTTATGATTTGAGAACTCTATCCCAAAGTAAGTTGTTTGAAAATAGTTGATTCTTTGTAATAGGTTGTTACTATAGTAATTATGTTGATTTTAAATAATTGTTATAAATTTGAAATGAACCATTTGAGTGTTTGCACAGAATTTCCTTAGACATTAATAGGTAACACTTAAAAATTGCACTTCCTTGTAACAGTCATTATAAGATCACCTTACATATTTTCATTGAAATGAAGCAAAAGTCTCCAGGTACTGCAAGATTGTAGGGCTCAAAAGAAGTATGAGAACATTTTGGGAGGACACACCTTACAGATGGCAACTAAAAACTGCCTAATGCCAGAACATAGCCATTGGACATATTGACTATTTCCATAGAATCTATTTCAACTGAAACAAATATATTGATCCATATGTACAAGCCCACTTTTTCCCCCAGCTCATAAGAAGGAATTTCTTGCCATCCCACATGGCCATAATGACTGCAGTTGTTCCAGGCTCATTTTCACATGGTGTCTGGTAGAACTAACTTTTCGTTTTTTTAAAAAAGTTTATTATAAAGTACACTATCCCTATCTTAATTTTCCAAACCATATTTGCACATGTGTACTAGATATATTGGGGTTTTAAAAATATGCACTTATTCTTTGTTACATGATTTGACTTGCATAGAAATTTAACTGTAGATGTAACAGATTGGTAAAATTAGACTTTTATATATAAATGCCTAAGTTTTATGGGTAAAATTTTGTATTACCTGTAGATATTGCATTATTTATTATTAAAATATTTACTAATTGGTGAGTATGAAATTTATAAAATTAATATCTGTTTTTATTATTCAGTTTACTTTATTGAAGAAGAATTTTAGAAACACTCCTTTGTTGGTGTGTCTATATTTGAAGGAAGGGAGATATAAAAGAATTGTTTCAATGGAGAGTGAAAGGGTCACAACATGAAACCAGCACTAAAGTTATGGCTGTTTCCTCTTAACAACAAAACTGACTAGGAATGGTGTGACTCCTCTATAATATCACCAATAAGAGATTGAAGCCAGAGCGTTGTGGGCTTAATGGTAGCAACCTAGAAATAAAAGAAGAAAAACACCTTAAACATGGACCTTATTTTTTAAAAAACTTTTAATGAATAAGAAATAACCATTTACAATAAAATGGTGGACTGTAGTTGTATGAATAAAGGCAAAAATAATTATTTGTATGTATCTAATATCTTGGTGAATTTCACTAAATAAATAAAAATGTAGTTGGTAGACATTTTGAAATGTAAAATGCACTATATTAGCAAATGCTGTGATCATTGAATTTTTCTATTTCTAGTAAAGCTTTTACCTTTTGGGGGGACAGAATTTAACTTCATTCAGTATAATTCTAAGCCCCTTTAGAGTGTTTATGTGAGCAAAAACTTACTAATATTTTTATATTCTGGTATCTCCAGAACTAAAAGGAGGGTAGTCCTGATTACGTCTTTTGGGTTTAGTTAAATGACTGTCACATATAGCATTACACGATGGAGAAGAGGGAAATGACGAATGACATCAGAGTGCTCAGACATTGTAAATTTTATCATCTACTAGGACATCACCATAACAAAAACACTGCAAAATAAGTTCCAAATGTTTTTATTCTACAAAAGAGATCCTTTTAAAAATATATTCTCAGCCGGGTGGTGATGTAATCCCAGCACTCTGGGAGGCAGAGGTAGGCAGATTTCTGAGTTCGAGGCCAGCCTGGTCTACAGAGTGAGTTCCAGGACAGCCAGGGCTACACAGAGAAACCCTGTCTCGAAAAAACCAGTATATATATATATATATATATATATATATATATATATATATATATATATATACTCCTGATAGCTAAAATTGCTACAAAATGTATTTTAAGAGAATAACACTGACACAATTATATTGCTTTTGTAAATTTGAAAATATTTCTAGTATGTTTCACCACATTGCTGGAATGCTTTTGTAAGACAAATAACTAAGAAATTTTCTCCAGTTTTGTGAGCTAACAAAAGAGAGCCAATAGATGGAAGCTTTATCTCAAATTAATAAATAATTCAGTGTATTTGTACAATAAGTAAACACCACTAAAATTAAGGATTTGTATGATTTATTTAATTAAAGTGATTATTCAGTAAAAAAAAAAAAAACCCTTATAGTATCTATACTAATTCTTTTTCTTCATTGTCTAATATATATCATTTAATTTGTTATGGAGATGAGGATATTAAGTAAGACATAGTAAAAAGTTAAAAAGGTAACAGAAAATGTATTAAAGATTCTAGTCCACTTCAAGCCAAATATATATCACCTTTGAATAATATCTGTTCACATGCAATGTCCAGATGACTTCTGAGCTCTGTCGGGCCCATCAGACAGATGGAAGGGGCCAGGCACAAATTGAGTTGATGAAGCTGAGGAGCTAAGGCTCATCTGGAAGGTTGCCCAGACCTGGGGCACAGCCAGGGCAGCTGCCCAGAGAGGAAGCTGCTGCTCAGAGCCCGGCTCTGTCTAGCAGCTGGGCCCCTCTGCCCAGGCCCAGGTGCATGACATCTGCTCCATTTAAAGCTGGGCTCCTATGATATGAAAAAACAAAAACAAACAAACAAAAAAACCCCACTACTTTGTGTAGGAATCTTTTTTTTTTTTAACTGCTCATGTGAGATGTTCAGTGATTTGTTTCCTACATGTATCAAAGGACCAGAGTAGGAGGAGAGCCAGATGTGGAGCACTTGGGAAGCAAAAGCAAAAAGCAAAAAAGTTTGCCAAGCACTACATAGTGATGCCCGGGCCAGCCTGGGCTTTAGTGGGAAACACCGCGAGTAGAAAGGAGGAGACAGTGGCAGCCCATCAGGGGTTTCTTAACAGGACAAATATGTCTGTCCAGGTGCTGTTGTCCTTGGCCTCTGCATTCTGGGAGTGAAAGATCTTACACTGTGATGAGATAAATTGGGGAAATAGAAAAATTTAAAAGATCAGATTGTATATTTAAAGCTTAACTTCTTGGAGATGTTCATAAACAGATTTGAAACGTGCATCTTCAAGGAAGATGGAACAGTCTATTTTGCATGCATGTGTGTGTGTGTGTGTGTGTGTGTGCGTGCGCACGTGCGTGCACGACACACACACACACACACACACACACACACACACACACAGGCACATGTGCCCCAGGGTGTATGTGGGGGTAGAGGACAATGCCACCTTGTGGTGATTACCATTGCACAAGTGCTCTGCCTACCCAGTCACCTCATCAGCTCTGCTTTGTCTGTTTTTGACGGTGTTAGTTTTGGAATGTTGTCCCTTGTTTCTGTTCTTTCTGGGTTACACAGTGATATTTGTAACTTTGGCTATACTCACATTTACTTTTGATAGGCTTTCTTCTGTCCAAGCTCTTTCAGTTCAGAAGCATTGAGGCTTATGGAGATCTCAAGTGAATTTAGATGATGTTTTATACCAACCCTAGTGTTTTATCACCCAGGGTGTAATAATTCGGGAGGGTGCAACTCAGTGGGCCCTGGTAAGGTGTTCCCCTGAACAATCAAGCCACAGGACAGGCCAAGTACAAGAGGAAGTTGGTTACGGACCGTGTGGGGGTCTGCTGTGGGGGAACCGAGGTTCCTTGGTCCAGGAAGACACAGGTCCGGCGGAAACAGGACAAACTGACATGACCACAGAGGTGGTTTAAAATCTGAGCATATTTCTCGGGTACCTCTCAAAGTCCAATCAAGTCAACATCTCGAATTAAGCATCATATACATCTGTAAAAGGCTAGCTAGGCTTTCTCAGGCAATACAGGGTGTTTACCCCAAGTCCAGGGCCCACGTGGCTAAACTGCTTCTTCATCTTGGTCGCCGTGTTGCGCCGGCTGGGGAGCTGAAGAAGGATGGTGTCTAGCCTCCTGGCGATCTCGTGCTTAGCTTCCTGGTGAAAATGGCGACATTGTAGAGTTTGGGAAGCTGTCTGGCTCGCGCTGTCTTTTAAGAGTCCTTTTGCCTAGTCTGCCGTTTGCATTTGTCTCTGTGCCATGCTTGGGGCCATCGTAGGCCCTGGGCAATCAGCTCTAATGATTAGCTCTGGTAGCAGTCTCTAGCCTCTAGCCTGGTAAAGCTAACTGGCTACAGCTTGAATTAACTAACTCATTCCTCCTCCGAGTGTCTCTCTCTCTCAGGTAGAGAGAGTCTACTGCCTCTCTGTAAAATCAAAAGTATCTATTGTCTCTCTGTCTGCATCTCTGACATTCTCTTCCTCTCTCTCTCTCTCTCTCTCTCTCTCTCTCTCTCTCTCTTTGTGTGTGTGTGTATATGTGACTCAATGACTCAATTTAGTCTCTCTGAGTTAGTAAGTATGAATTGTATCCTGAATCACACCTGGATAAACCAAGAAAGGCTGTTTTTGTCAAGATCTCCCTGCGTGAGGCCTGTAACAAAAGACAGTTCCTCATGTAGCTTCCCTTGCTATTCAGGTGGGCCTGAGATAGCCTGTCTGCAAGCAAAATCAAAAATCAACAGGTGGAACTAGATTAACTTGTGGGGGAAGGTGGCTAGGGAACCAATTTAAATGTAAATTCTTTCTACCTAGCCCAAATACTCATCTTTCTGGCAGGGACCTCATAAGATTATTCAGATGTAAATATTCTTAGTCTGGGCTATTGTTTGGAAACTATCTGCCCTGAAAGGT
This sequence comes from Apodemus sylvaticus, assembly GCF_947179515.1. Lineage (NCBI taxonomy): Eukaryota > Metazoa > Chordata > Mammalia > Rodentia > Muridae > Apodemus > Apodemus sylvaticus. The sequence goes on from NC_067491.1 coordinate 3,045,605, forward strand.
AGTAGACTAGAACCTGTGACTGGAATTTCTGGAATGCCTTTTCTACCATAATAACATAAATGGTTGAAGCAAAGCAGAATTTTTTGTTATAAGATGGATTCTTATATTTGCTTGGTTAGGCCATGTCTCAGCCATCAGAATTGCCAATGGAGATTCTTAGCTTCTGAATATATGGGGAGGTCCATTATTCCCAGGAGACATTTTTTCTTTCGCCTCTGTCTGTAAAATAACATTTTTCAGACTTTCACTGGGCCACCGTGGCAGAAGTTTATTGGGGTAAGTTTATTGCCAGGAAGGGGAGCAGGGAACTGGAAAGGGGTAAGGCAGGGAATCAGGGACAGAGAAGGATAGAGAAGAAAGAGGAAGAGAGGAAGAAGCCAGCCAGGGACATGTAGGGAAGAGAAAGAGAGAGGGAGAGAGAGAGGGAGAGGAACAGGGAGGTGGAGGGAGAGGGAGGGGAAAGGGGGAGAGGGAGGAGGAGAGAGAGATGAAGGGAAAAGGAGGGGGGAGGGGGAGGGGAAGGGAGAGGGAGGTGTGGGGGGAAGGGGGAGGAAGAGAGGGAGGTGGAGGGAGGAGGAGGGAGAGGAAGAGGGAAGGGTGGGAGGAAGGGGGAGGGGGAAGAAAAGGGGGGAGGGTGAGGAGGAAAATGAGGAGGAGAGGGAGGGTGAGGGTGAGGGAGGAGAACTGAACAGTCAAGTCTTTATATGCGAGCCAGGCTCATACCTGAGCATTGCTAACTGTTGGGCAGAGCCTAGAGGAATTGCTAACACCTACAATGAGATGGACCTGCAGTGGAGAAGGACCATTTGGGGATTGAATAGTATGGGAGCCAGTTACCCTGAGAACTTACAACAAACAAGCAAGCAAACAGACTATTTGGAGAAACCTATGGACTTCAATAATTTCAAATCTGCTCTCTCTACCTAGAAGAAGGCTTAAAGTAACCTCTCATAGGGAAATAGATGAGGTAGAACGAAAAACAGGCAATTTAGAATTGAAATTTTTCTAGTCTATGTGGGCTATGTTGTGTAGCAATTTCTTCTGAGATAAAGCGTTTGATCTTAGAGGGAAGCATCTTAAGACTGGGATGCTCTAGAGTTCATTGAACATTCCTTTCTGATCTTAAAACCCAGGAAGTAAACAGTTTAAGTCTTCAGGAAGTCCCTGAAACTGACCAGAAGAGTGTCATAGAACAGGTTGTAATAATAAAAATAAAGTGGATAGTTTATAAGAAAAAGAGATAGATTTCTCATCAGTTGTAAAGGCTTGAAATCCATGCTCAAATTGAGCATGTGTCTAGTGAGGGGTTGCTGCCTAGTTCAAAGTCTTTTGTCTGTCTTCACATGATAACACTAGAGAGCTAGTCCTCTAGAATTTTTTTTACAAGAGTATTAATTTAATCCACAAAGGCTGTGTTCTAATGAATCAATCATTTCCTAAATTACTGTCTTTTAATATCATCACCTCGGAGATTAAAATTTCAAAATATGCTAATAAGAGAAACTTACTTCTGTAATGGGCAACAGTTAATGCAGAGACTCATAACTGCTAAGAATGTGTGACTGTCCAGTGCTTGGTCAGAAACAGAACATCTGTGTCAATCTTCCCTCTTGCCCCCGCCAAGGCTGGCAGAACACTATAGATGAGAGGACAAAAAAATGTAATAGCTGCAAGAAGGGGAGGAGTTTTATAGAATGCAGTCTTATGCATCAGTTGCTCAAAGGAAATGAGACAACAGCTGATTTCTGATCAAAGGATGTCTGCAGAGGCTCCTGAGAGGGGTCAATGCAGGAGACTTAGTTCAGAGCTCTCCTTCTCAGGCTCTAAGAAAGAAGGGCTTGTAAAGTGAACAAATAAATAAAATTTTTAAAAGTTATTTTAAAAAAAGAGAAGAAAGAAGGAATGGAGTAGAAGAGGGGAGGAAAGAAGAGAAATGGCTTCAGAGACAGGGACAGAACCTGGAAAGAAGTGACTCACCAACTGGAGAAGGCGAAACTGAATTGTAAGGGTTGGGAATTTGTCTTGCCCAAGCACACACCCAACCTCCACCCCCTGTGTCTTACACTGTGGGTCTTTGAAGACCAGAGTTGTGAAAAAGTGGGTATGGATGTCCCGACCCGCAGGACAGTCAACAGGGTCCCCGGACCACCTAGGAGAAGGCGAGAGACTAGAAACTAGAAAGACAGACAGCAAGACAGTATTCTTATCAAGCTGTCAAATTTTATTTTTTACACAAGGCAATTTAAAGGGAAGGGTAAAGGTGTAGGGAGGGGTGAAGGGGTACAATTTCAGGGGGCTGGCATCATTTCGAAGAAACAGTTTTTCAGAGTTTCTGGGTAAAGCTAGTTATTGCTGCTGGAATCTTGGCATGATAAAGGGGGTCATGAGGAGGTGAAGTGGAAAAAAGTTGCTATAGTAACCTATCCACAGATGAGCTTTGAGAGGAGGGGGTTTTGAGATATAAGTAAGAATGGCTCCTGGCATGGAGATCTAAGTGAGAATGACTCCGGGTATCGAGATCTCCTGGCACTGAGATCTAGGTGGGGGTGGCTCCTGGTCTCGAGATCTCTTGGCATCGAGATTTAAGTGAGGATGGCTCCTGGCATACGGATATGATCTAAATACCTTAAAGTGGATGTACTCTAATTTGCTGTAGTCCACATTCAACTTGTTTCTTCTGTTGTGTGTTTAGAGAAGGGGTGAGGAACAAGAGTCAGCTACCTGCTCTGCTTCCCTTCCAAATTCTTTCTTTTCTTTTTTCTTTTTTCTTTTTGGCAGGTGCTAATTAAATCCACTGTGGATGTTAACTATATTTATTTATTTATCAATTTTTACTTATTCATTTTACATCTCACCCACTGACCCCTCCCAGTCATTCCCCCTCACAATACTTACTCTGCTCTCCTTCTCTGAGTGAGTGGGTACCCCTCCTGGGTATCCCCCCTACCCTGTTACTTTAGGTCTCTGCAAGGCTAGGTGTTTCTTCTCCCACTGAGACCAGACAAGGCAGCTCAGCTAGAAGAACATATCTTAAGTACAGGCAACAGCTTGTAGGCCCCATTCTGACTCCAGTCATTTGGGACTCACATGAAGACCAAGTTGCATATCTGCTGCATATGTGCGGGAGTCCATGTATGTTCTTTGGTAGGAGGTTCAGTCTCTGAGTCCCAAAGGTCCAGGTTAGTTGACTCTGTTGATCTTTCTATGCTCTTCAGACCACAATCATTCTTCCTATTTTTCCATAAGAGCCCCCAGGCTTCATTCACTGTTTGGCTTGGATGTCTGCAAGGTTTCTTGAATCTCACTTACAAGGGGGAATAAAATAGTCATAAGAGGCAGATTGAGGGAGGAAACTGGGAGGAAGAGGAGATGGGGAGAGGAATGGGGGAAGGGGTGCAGGATCAGGTATGGGAAGGGACAGGAGAAATGGCCAGATAGCCATGAGAATGAGTAGAAATCTTCAAATGACAGGGGTGAGGAGGTGGTGGGCATCTCCAGGACAAGACAGAGACCTGGGATAAGAGAAGTGCCCAGGAATCAGTAGGAGTGGCCTTAGCCTTGACTCACAACATGGAGGATATGGAACCTGAAGAGGCTATCTGCTATATCCAGACAGGAACCCCAGTGGATCGACAGAGACACCAACCCATCCACAAAACGTTCAGTCTCTCCTATCTACAAGGAATGCAGGTACTGGGGAGGAAGCAGAGACTGAGGGACTGGCCAACCAATGCCCAGCCCAACTTGAGACCCATCCCATGGGCAAGCACCAAATCCCTGACACTATTAATGATACTCTGTTATGCCTGCAGACAGAAGCCTAACATGGCTGTCCTCTGAGAGGCTTCACCCAGCAGATTTTATGTTTTATTGTAAAATGATGAAATAAAATAAAATCCTTCGCAGTATGATTTTCTTTAATATCAATTAGTAACAAAACAAATAGCATTCATTAACTTATTAACTGTTGTTAAACAATATTTTAAATAATTATAGGGTTCAACTGATGAATGAAATGATTTATTTTATTTTTTATTTTATTTTATTATTATTTTTGTTGTTGTTTTTTGGATTTGGTTTTTTCAAGACGGGGTTTCTCTGTATAGCCCTGGTTGTCCTGGAAATCACTCTGTACACCAGGCTGGTCTCGAACTCAGAAATCCACCTGCCTCTGCCTCCCAGAGTGCTGGGATTACGGGCATGCACCACCACTGCCTGGCTATGATATTTTTTTTAAACTGATTTTTTTCTCCTACAAATTTGAATTCAGAAACGTTCAAGCTGATGTACTGTGTATCACCACCAGGTGGCAGCCGACACCCATTTCAGAGCGCGCAATTACAAAGTTCTTCCTAAGTTGACCTCAATCAGAGCAGCATGTGGACCAACACGTTTATCTAATTTGAATAACTGGAGGGGACATATTTGCAGCTAAAAGGACAGTAAAGGCATTTTTTCTTAGATTATTCATATTTTATTAAGGATGCCCAAGGTTAAAAAGAATTTCAAAGGTGAGGTAGCCCAAAAAGGTCTGACTAGGCACAAAGAATGCTAAATGAGCACATTTAAGATGTAAAGTGGTAGGTAAATTTGAAGAAAATCAAGTGGTTACACTGTCAGTGGGAAATGATCAAACTCTAAGGTGACATGATGTGAAGCTAAATATAGGGAACTCAGTGCCTTGTCTCAGGATCTAACTTTGTGGAAATACCCAGTTGTTTTGAAAGTATTTCAATTTTACAGAGGTTGTAACTCTATGCCTGTCATTATAATTTATGATTATTAATACATTGCTTTATTATACCTTCTTCCTGAACTTTCTGAGAATATACTGTAGACATAATGTCTACTTATTTATTATTCAGCTTAAAACAAGGATAGTAATTTTCATAACTAAACTGTAATTATGAAAATCAAGAAATTTCACAAGATGCAATATTGCTATTTAACTAACTTACAGACTTAATAAAAATTTTACTTTTTGGGCTGGGGAGATGGTTCAATGGGTAAAGTGTTTCTTGGGCAAGCATAAGGACTGGAGTTTGGATCCTCAGCACCCTAGTAGAACTGCATGTGACACTTCATGCCTGCAACACTACTGATTAGGTGCTGATTGGAGACAGGTGGATCCATGAATGTAACAGGACAGCCATCTTAATACAGATAACAAGCTCCGGGTTCAATAAGAGAGCCTGCTAAAAGGATAAAAAACTTGGAGAAGCAACTGAGGAAGATATCTCAACATCAAACTCTGTCCATATACTCACCCTCTGGCAGGTACAACCCCACAAACATTGTACACATGCATACGCCACACATACATGCACAAACATTACCTAAACATGCTCAGGATCATCATTACACGCAATTCTCATTCTTCTCGTCTTTTTTACGTCTAGCATTGTTCTTCCATCTTTATTTATCTTTCATGGCTGACATTTCTAAAGAATGAAGTGTGGTATCTTCCTGAGCCTACAGTTCTCAGTGCACACAATTGCATAAGGAAAATATCAAAATCTCTGACCACAAACTGGGCTTGCCTTGGCCTGGAAACATAGCCCCCATCATCATCCAGTCTCCTGAGATTTTGTGTTAGAGTCAAGGTTTAAATACTTTCTGAACCCAGTATCAGAGTTTTAGGCAGAAGGAAAGTTGGTAGTATGTAAGAACTTGAGGTACAAGCTCCCTTCTCCCCTCTTTCCCTCTTTCCCTCTTCCTCTCATGGTGCTATTTCTAAACATAGCTCTAATTTTATCCCAATAAACTCAATTTTTATTGATTTATCACTGGACACACTAATCATCCAAAACTAGTAGTTTAAAGTTGAAAGTTTGATAGGAATAAAATGTTTATATAACTTTAAAATATTTTTAAAAATTTAATAATTTTAAAAGAAAAACCATAAATTTATAGGTGAGAGAAAGTGTTCCGTCTCAGACCACCCCCCCCCCCCCTGTATCCCCCTGCCCTGGCACAAGGACCTGAGGTGCATATTTTAAACATCAAAGCAGACTTGGCTTTTAGGTTCCCCAGCATCCCTACCTGTCATACTCTGCCCCCAGCCTGAATTTTGCAGCCCAGGGGCTGGGCTGCCTTTCTTGCAGAGGTACTTCCCTATACAATCCAGACATTTTGGTCTGTTGTTCTCTTCTTCTCTTTCTCCTCTTTCTGTCTGTGAGCTGTTTTCTTTCTTTCTTTCTTCTCCCTCCCATCCCCACCATGGCAATTTCCCTGGCTTCCTTTCTTGGGAACACTGATCTCTCCTGCACAGGAGCAGCTTCCTGATAAACCTGCCTTTAATAGTTAAGCCTGGGTTGAATAGGCTCATTGGACTAGGGAGAAATAACCTATCAGAGAGCATGACTACAACCCTCACAAAAGACACAGCCTTCCCACATGCTTCCTGGTGCTGTGCACTTAGACAGATAGCATCATTCACTGCATGTCCAAATCTGATCACATGAACTATGGAGAAATCAAACTCAAAAACACTCTACAATGCCATACCACATTCTTCAAAAATGTTAATGTCATGAAAGATGGAGAAAGATGAAAGAACAATTTTGGACTTTAAAATAAAAAAAAATGAAAAGAGAAATGAAAACTGCATGTAATGCAGAAGTAACATCTGATCTCACAGATCTCTCTCCTGATGTCCATCGCCCCTCGAGCTGCCCTTCTCCATCTTTTTAATCAACTCTCGCAAATCCATCCTGCTTATCTCAGAAGAGGACATAACTGAAATAAAGCTTTGAAGGGAGGAGAGGCTCGATTTTTCCACTAGCTGGGTAGACAGTAGATTTTCATCTATAGGCTAGACAAATGCCATCTACTTCACATTCCCCCACTGGCTTGCAGTGAGATCATGAGGAAATATACAGTAGAAAAATCTGTTAGGATCAAAACAACCCCGAGATTTCACCTTACACCAGTCAGAATGGCTAAGGTCAAAAACTCGGGAGACAGCAGATGTTGGCGAGGATGTGGAGAAAGAGGAACATTCCTCCACTGCTGGTGGGGTTGCAAGATGGTGCAACCACTGTGGAAATCAGTCTGGAGGTTTCTCAGAAAACTGGACTTGACACTTCCGGAGGACCCTGCTATACCTCTCCTGGGCATATACCCAGAGGATTCCCCGGCATGCAATAAGGACACATGCTCCATTATGTTCATAGTAGCCTTATTTATAATAGCCAGAAGCTGGAAAGAACCCAGATGCCCCTCAAAGGAGGAATGGATACAGAAAACGTGGTATATTTACACAATGGAATACTACTCAGCAATTAGAAACAATGAATTCACAAAATTTTTAGGCAAATGGTTTGATCTGGAAAATATCATCCTAAGTGAGGTAACCCAATCACAAAAGAATACACATGGAATGCAATCTCTGATAAGTGGATATTAATTAGCCCAGAAGCCCTGAATACCCAAGGCACAAATCGCATAACAAATGACTCCCATGAAGAAGTATGGAGAGGGTCCTGATCCTGGAAAGGATTGATCTAGCATGGGAAGGGAATATAAGGACAGAGAAAAAGGAGGGAGGTGATTGGAGAAGGGATGGAGAGAAGAAGGTTTATGGGACATATGGGGAGGGGGGATCCGAGAAAGGGGAAATCATTTGGAATGTAAACAAGAATATAGAAAATAAAAATGTTAAAAAAAAAAAAAGAAAAATCTGCTAGAAGAAAGACTGTTGGTTTTCATGAGGGATGTGATTCTTGAGAGGCTACCCGTGTGTTGTCGATGTCTCTATACTCATGCCACTTCTGGCTTCCTGCGCATGGGCTATGTGCGTTGGTCTGGTGATGTCCACAGGCTTTAGGAAAAGGGCTCATCTGTGCCCTGCTTGGCTCCTCTTTCCAGAGCCCTGGAGATCGCCAGAGACCCTAGAGAAGAGGCACTCCTGGGTGTAGGGCAGATGCTGTGCAGCTGAGCTGTTAGGATAAGGCTGGCTCTGTCAGCTTTTAGAAGTCAGACAAAGCATCACCCCATCTTTCACTAGAGGAAACTGGTGAGTTTTCTCCTCACTCTCAGTGCCTCTCAAGGCCCAGAGAGAGGCTGTTATTGGGAAAAATCTGAAGAAGTAGCAGTCTCATTGCATGAGGCAGAAGAAAAAAACTGATCACCTTCTCTGTCCTTTATTATAATCCACAAGGCAAATAGGATGAAAGAGAATTATTCTCAAGGCTGATACAGAACAGAGGAGCGGTTGAGAGCTGCGAGGAGCATTAATTCTGAGGGTTAAAAAACATGCGATTCTTAATAAGTCCGTCAGTCAAATGTCATCTTACTTTTTTTGTTGTTTTTAGATAAGATCTCAATTCGTAGGTCCTAGCTGTCCTGGAACTTACTATATTGACCAGGCTGGCCTCTAACTCACAAAGATCCACCGGCCTCTGCTTCCAGAGTGCTGGGATTAAAGGTGTGTGTTGTTAGCATTCTGTCTAAGCTCCACCTCACAATTACCTGGCAACAGCCAGACATGCCCCTCCCCACCGTTACCTGGCAATGCCAGGCCGGCCTGGCCTACTATAAAAAGGGATGCTCAGCCCCGCCTCTCTCTTACTCCTCTTATTCTCACCTCTTTCACTCTCAGCTTCTCTCTTGCCCCTCTTGGGCTCTCCTCCCCTCTCACTTCTCTTCACATGGTCATGGCTGGCCTCTGCTTCTCTACTCTCTCCCTCTCTCTGCCTTTCTCTGCCTCCACTACCCCTTAACTCTCATCCCATGCCCTGAATAAGCTCTACTCTCTGCTATGCCGGTGTGTGGATCTGGTCCCTCGGGGGAAGGGATGCCTTGGCACGGGCCCGCTGAGGCACCCCCTTCCCCCACACTGCCGTATACCTTATTCTCTACCCTCTGTCTCCTTTTATGATCACAACATGTGTCACTATGCCTGACACCTCCTCTCTCTTCAAGTATCAGAGGCCAACAGACCTATCCTAAAGATAAAGTTTTATGGACTTTAGGGGTATAGTATACTTTTCCTTTTCAAAGGATAGTTTAATTTTGCAAGACTGTTGGGATATAGAGGTGGGGTTGGCACCATGCAGGAAGAGGCACTATGCTTTTCAGAGAGGTGTTGGATTCGAGTCTTGATTCTACCATTTACTTGGTATTTGAGTTTGGACAAACTCCACTGCCCTGTAGCTTTGTTTTCTCATATAACAAGGAAGGGATGCTAAACAGAGGTATGTGAAACTACTCCATAGTAAATAAACTAACAGCATAGCTATTATATCCTTTTCACTTATATTAGTGAAGACATTAGATTGAGGGTTAGAAAACCTGGTTTTTATTTTTTATTTTTTTTCTGAATATCCAGCAATACCCTCCTCTTTTCCCATAGGTACCCCACAAAAGAGCAAACTCATGAGATGAACGTCTATTTCCAGTTCTGACACTAAGTCATGTTTACAGCTAATGTAAATGGCTGTGTTGCTATGAGGCCCAGTTCCCCATGTGTAAATGTGCAGTAGTTGGCATATTTAGAATCAGTTTGTCCTACATTTGGTTCCTGCATTCACCATTTGCTAATATATGACTGAGAGCATTTTACTTTATTTTCCTGAACCTCAGTTTTTTTCAGTTAATGAGTGGGTGGATTATAATATTTAATACTGTGCTTGGCTTTGTAAAGATTCTGTATGATAATAAACATAAGCTCCTTAGTAGAGCTCAACACGAAGTAAACAATCTGGAAGCAAATTAGTAAACAACCTGGAAGCAAATTAAAAGCAGGAGGCTTTTCTGTATGGGTGGAATAACCTAAGAATTGTTCTTTAAATTAAAATTTTTCTTTCTTAAAGTAAAAGGAATAACACAACAGATGTGCAACACTCAGATCTTAATTGCTTTTCACATTGAGCTGAAGTATATCTGAGAATATCTCCCTTAGTTCAACTGTAACTTGCTCCAACAACCCTTAACCTAGCTCCAGGATGACCCAGAAAGGGTTCATATACTCTCAGACTCACATTCATCATGCAGAGTGGACCAGTTCTTAGCTACAAATCCTCCTTTCCAGACACTCTAGTACCATTGCACACACACACACACACACACACACACACACACAGACTCATGACAAGCATGCACTCACACCTATACACAAAATCACCACACACGTGTAATTTCTCTAAAACCAAACTAATGTCTCTGTTGACCCTTGGCCAGAAGCCACTTTCTTTTTCCTTTCTCCCAGGGGAATGTCATCCTCTGTGACACCCTGCCCCCACTGCCTGCCCATTGCAGGCACACACTGGTCAGGATCCCTTTGCTCCTCTATTGCTTGGTAATTGTATTCTCCACCTCCTAGTGTCATGCTAATACAAGCTCCTGGCACAGCTGTCCAGATTAAATTAGAATGCAGACCAGCAGGCTGACTAATTACATTTTCTGGGTTAGAATTGTCTTCTCCCATCTTTGGGGTACTGGTCCAATAAAGAGTAAATGAGCAGTGCCAATATTTGCTGAGGATAGTTGACTCTTTGTGCCTGGGTGGTTTTGTATTCCCAGCCAATTTGGGCCCCTTGAATTAGATTAAGACCATATGAGAGAATATAGCTTTATTCCAAGGACCTCCACAATCCCACCCAAACTCCTGTTGGTGGTCAGCTCAGTAGGGCCAAATGGAGGATGATAGGGGACTTTTCCTTAAAAATAAGCCTCGACTACCACCTCCATATGTCCATCTGTTCTTGCAACGCACAGTGTTTCTGTCACATGTCTGTGCCTCCTTTCCTGCAGGAGAAGAATTGTTGAATTCTTGTTCTGTCTTCCTTAGTACTGGGGATCAGGCTTAGAGCCGTACACTTATGAAGAAGGCACTGTACTACCAAGTCACATTCTCCATACCTGCTTAATTTTTTTATTTGGAGTCAGGGTCTTATTGGATTGCCCAGGCTAGTTTTGAATGCATTCTGTAGTGCGTGCAGGGTTTGTATTCTGATAATCCAGTTTTGCCTTCCCTAGTAGCTGGGATTACAATTATAAGCCATCAAGCCTTGACAAATACTTTGTACTTCTGTCTCACATTTAAAAATAATGCTACTGTAATTATTAATTATTAATACAAAGCATTTTCAGGGATTGCCTTTTAGTTTATGCCTTTTCTTGCTTATGCCTGGAAAATAATAGTTTTCTTCATGATGACAGGGTCTTCCTTTTTAAAATTATTTTTAATAAAGAAAAAACTATCTGTCAATATTTGTCACATTAAAATTTATCTTACGCTTTTGTATCTAACAATAAGGGGATAGAAAATGTGAAGTCATAACTCTTGCTTTGAAGAAAGCCATAGCCATTAAACATAGTAGCACATATGTTTGAGAGGAAGAGGCAGGAGAATCAGGAGTACAAGGCTATCTTTGGATGTATATCTGGTTCAAGACCAGCCTGGACTATATAAGACATTGTCTCACAAGAACAAAAACAGAGGAGTCAGGCTTTATATATGTGAAATAAGTATGTGAACTGGCTGGTTTTGTGTCAACTTGATACAGGCTGGAGTTATCACAGAGAAAGGAGCTTCAGGTGAGGAAAGGCCTCCATAAGATCCAGCTGTAAGGCATTTTCTCAATTAGTAATCAAGCGGGGGAGGGTCCATCATGGGTGGTGCCATCCCTGGGCTGGTGCTCTTGGGTTCTATAAGAGAGAAGGCTGAGCAAGTTAGAGGAAGCAAGCTAGTAAGAATCATCCCTCCATGGCCTCTGCATCAGCTCCTGCTTCCTGACCTGCTTGAGTCCCAGTAACCTGACTTCCTTTGTGATGAACAGCAGTGTGGAAGTGTAAGCTGAATAAACCCTTTCCTCTCCAACTTGTTTCTTGGTCATGATGTTTGTGCAGGAATAGAAACATTGACAAAGACAGTATATGTGAATAGAAATCAGGAAATATATATATATATATAACGTACTATAGGCAGAAAAGGCATGTTGATTGAAGAAGAACCTTTAAGTAAAATTTTGAAAATTATTCATAAGACTAATAAAATGAACATGGGAATTCTGTACCAAGAGAATGAAGACAGAGACATGAAAGGCATAACAATTTCATGACTTATAAGCATGGCGGGTATGAAGGAAGTACCCAGAGATGAGGATGGTTTTAATTCTTAATTTTTTAGAATTTCATAGAATATTTATTGATCATATTCTTACTCACTTTCCAGACCCTCCCAGATCCTTTTCTATTCTCCTATCTACTCAACTTCATGTTTTTCTCTTTCTTTAAACAAACAAATTTTAAAAGCACACAGATAAACCAAAAATATGAACTGGCCAATTCCTGAGAATGGAGCCTGCCGTAGAGTGTGCTGATATGCCCACTGTTGCTTCATTAAAGAAAATTGACTTTCTTTCTCTCTCTTAGAATGTATAAGTTTCAAATATACTCTTGGCTAGGGGTGGGACAGAGATAAGTTTTGAGAAGTAGAATGATGCTTTATTTACAGAGCTCTATGGGGCCCAAACTTCTTAGCTGAGGGGGACACGAATTTTTCTTAAAGTCTAGAGCTACCCCAATTATGAGCATCAAAATTATGCCTATAACATTCCTTCTACAACTAAGTGTACTGCTGTAATGTGACTGTTCCTTTTGTAGTGACACAAAAGAATAACATTTAATGGATTAAAAAGAAAAATTCTGGCAGTAGAGTTACTTTAAACAGAGCATTGGTGTCCCCCCTCATAGTCCTTGAACTCCTTTGCCACTGGGTTTCTTCATACATAAATTCAGAATATGTTTCTTCTGCACTGTATCAATTACTATTCTAAAGATAACACAGTGTTATGGAATAGAAAGGCCCTTTCTAAGCCGGGCATGGTGGCACACGCCTATAATCCCAGCCCTTGGGAGGCAGAGGCAGGCGGATTTCTGAGTTCGAGGCCAGCCTGGTCTACAGAGTGAGTTCCAGGACAGCCAGGGCTACACAGAGAAACCCTGTCTCAAAAAACCAAAAAAAAAAAAAAAAAAAAAAAAAAAAAAAAAAGAAAGAAAGAAAGGCCCTTTCTCTTGAACACTTCACTCTAGTACCTAGGTAATTAAACGATGCATACATGTATACGTGTTTTTTTTTAAAGTGATTGTTATATGACCAAAGAACAAGAACTCTGTATTAGTTTCCTAGTCTACCTTAGGAAAGCATTGAGCTTCTGGTTTTATATGTACTCTGTGCTAAAAGGAAGTGCTAAGCTGTCAACCTGCCATGACCACACTTTCTCTGAAGCCTACAGAGAAATCCATGGTTACCTCTTTCTTTTCTTAGTTCCTATGCAGTAAGCACACAGTAAGCACAAGAGACTTAGGAGGCTAGGGAGATAGATGGCTTAGTGGGTAAAACTGCTTGATGTACAGAATTCAGTAACTTTTGGATCTGAGTTTGAATCCCAGAACTAATATAAAAGCAAAGTATATGTACAAGGAACTGCAGGCCTCCGCATAAATGTTGGGGGCCGTGCAGCCTCAGAGGCAACTTCTGCGTGAGGACCTAATTGAATACTGCCCAAGAGCCTAAAGATTGGTCGTACAGACAATGGCAGCCTATTGGGAACTGCCACTTGAAATACATGCTTGCTTGGGACCAATGGGATGCGGGTGGAGGGTATGGAGGACGTTCCCTGAGAATTAATAAAGCAGTTTGCTGCTCCCTTTTCACCTGCCCTCAGAGTCTGAGCCATTGATTTCACACCCTCTAATCCCCAACCACCAAGTGCAAGGATGGTTGGGCTGTGGGTGATCCAGGTCATACAGCAGCAGGTGTGGCCACATAATTGTGTTATATAGGCATTAAAGGCCCATAAAGACAAAGCTATCCTGAATGGAGATGCAGTATTCCAGGTGGGCAGTCCAATGACTTGGCTAAAGGACCTATTCCTAAGGAAAGTTGAACTATCCCCAGGTTGATGGGTTCACCTTAAGCCTGCTAAAGAGATGGAAATAGTAATTTTTCCTTAATAAAATAATGTTCTTTTCCCTTCAAGAATTCCTACCTGTTAGCATAATCCCATGGGGTTCTTCTGCTGGGTCTTCCTTCCAATATTTCAGGGTCCTTACTAAGAAAGGTATAACTTTTCCTTTCTTTTCTGTATCTTCCTTTTAGATGCTGGCAAGAGCTGAAGTGCACTATTATTGTTTCACTGGGCTTCCTTACAATTTCTCTAAAGCCCCACTTCCTACAATGTAGCTCTTTGCCAGACACATAGCTTACCTCCAGTCAACTTACCTCAAGTGGTATGGATTTCCCCATTTCCCTTCTCCATTCGCTTTCTGTTGGAGGCTGTTGATATTTTGATTTAGCTTGCCTTGGAACTTTTCTTATAAACTTAAAAAAAATGTTTGTGAGTTTCTTTTTCAGTCTATTCTTAAGCTCATTTGTTAATGAAACTAAACACTCAAAGAAGGTACTCCAGTTATCCACTATTATATTAGGGATATGTGAGAAGCCCCTGCATTTTTTGTAATACTTTCATGTTTATAAATATAGTTGTTGGGGAAGGAGACAGAAAAGATGAAGGGTTTTCTAGGCTTGCTAGTAATGACCAGCTTCAGTTATAGAGAGACTTTGCCTCAGAAGAACAAGGTAGAAAGTGATAGAGCAAAACAGTTGATGTTATCCTTCAACTTCTCCACTAATACAAGTTGGGCACACCTGCACATGCACATTTCATACACTGGCAAAGCACACAACACTCACACACACACAGACTTGGAGAAGGAATCAGAACATATTATTGAAGCGGTGTCTCATGAGTGAAATCCTGTAAAATTATGGTGGTTTGACAACAATCATGTCCTTCCTTAGTTGACAGGTGCTTCACTCAAATCTTCTCTCATTTCACATCAACAATAATAAGATACACATTTATGCTAGGGGCAAACATGAATGGCCAACTCCCAGAAACACTCTTCAGGTTAATTCAAATATCATGTTCCAACATTGTAACACTCTTGTGAAGTTTTCATAGTTACAGAAGAAATAAAAGTAAAAACTCAGGGCACTTTTCAAATACATGGTTGGAAGTAGCAAGTAGGTACATTGCAAGGAAGCACAGACATCCCTGTTACTGGTTACAGATGCTACCTGAAGACTTTTTTTTTTTTAGCTTTTGTGTTGCTAAAAACTAGTAGTCTATTAAAATGTTTCAAAAGGATTAACATAATGTGACAAGGATACTGTGCCAAACACAAAGCTGGGTAATGATGGATGTCTCGAGGTAATTTGACTCTGGTCTAAAACATTCCAACTCCCTATAAACACAAAAGTTCTGGTCAATCAATTTGCCTACGGAAATCTTTGACATAAGTATAACGTGTTCCTAGAAACTTCAATTTATAGTTCTTTCTGTTGGCTAGTCACCATATTTTATCCATACGGAAATCAAATGTTATTTTATATCACAGTGTACTTACTAGGAAGGCTCATTCTTAGGGTCTGATAATGATGAGGCTGAATAGGCAGGAAAACAGTCAACAGGAGAGAGAAATAATTTGCAAAACATTTAGACATAAGTACTTGGACCTATCAAATTTATGTTCCATCATGGTCCAGGGTGGATTTACCTCTTTATATCTGGCATAACATTTACATATGGCATATAACAGTACTATCTCCCAAATTAAAATAATCAAAGGCACAGTGTGTTTGAAGAAGCAAAAAGGCTACAGATAAATTTTTTTTTTGTCATTTGTTATTGCTTTTTTTGAGGGGTGGAGAAATGTTAGGGATAAGTACATGTGAGGCAAGTATTCTGTCACTGAGTTACAGCCTTCAGTTCTGGAAACAGACACTTCAAACAACCGAATGCATTGTCTTTAAGATTATGATTCCCCAGGATACACAATTATTCATATTTCATGAAGTATTTTATTTTATGCTGGGAATATTTAAAATAACTTGTTTTTGTATTTCAGCTTACTTTTGGCCAGCTTGATTTCATAGCTATAACTTATGAGGTGTGGCTAGCTCTAATTTTAGAAAGAATTGATTTTTAATATATAAATTATTGTAACAATTTTTGTGACTATTAGTTTACATTGCACTAGATTTTAGTTTGATAAAATAAGTGGCAAGTCACATTGTAGAAATCAGATAATCATACAGTATCACTTTAAATTTTTCTACACTTATTTGTTTTATGTACATACATAATAACATGTGCCAAGACCAAAGTCTAGAGAACAGAGGACAGCTTTGGGGAGTTGGTTCTCTCCTTCCACCATGTAGGTTCCAGGAATCAAGTAGGGTTGTCAGTATTGGCAGCAAGCAACTTTTCCTGCTGAGCCATCTCCCTGGCCTTAATAACAAATATTTTTAGACACCAGAACAAAACTAATAGTCTAGACTGCTGAGAAATCAGAATTCCATGTATTTTGTGATCATAATCACAATTTATTTTATAATCAGAAAGGAAAATGGGACTCTAATAAGAAGGTATCTGGTAATCTTTTCCATTTATGTTTTAGTGGAAAAATTCAAATACTACATAAATTTTAATATCAACTCACTATCACAGAACAACTTACTCTTTTAATCAAAACATCTAGACTTTTTTTTAACTAGTAAGATGAAATCATACAAGTATGAATAGATATTAAGGGTTAGGAAGGGGACTAAGGATACAGTTCTTGGAGTAGAATGCTTGTTGAACATGCACAAAACCCTGGATTCAATCCCTAGCACAGCAGAAATAAGGTGTATGGTATATATCTATTATCCCAGACTTGGAAAGTACCCCCCCCCATCACTCATACTACAGGGGAATACAGTTCAGCCCATTATTAATTGATAACTAATTCAAAGTGGTTCCAGAGTTGTTAGAGGTGAGAATAATTGACAATTCCAGAAAATTAAAAAAAGAATAACTAAAAGGATAAGACAGAGGAAGGTATTTCTATGGAAGTAATGACAGGAAAGAAGCAAAAACATGAAAAGATATGAAGTTATAAGGGAATGACAAATTGTCTAGTAGGCCTTCCCATCTAAAGAAAAATTACATGCCTCTCATAACAGGGAGAATCTAAGACAGGCTAAAGTGCAAATAACACCTGAGCTTCACAGATTAATGGTTTTGTCTGATGTTTAAGGAATACTTGTGAAGTTCAATTTTCTATTTTATCTAAATAATTCCATGTAATTGCAAAATGTCTTATTTTATTAGGCCCACAGTGATTGGAGCTGTGCTTAGTTGTCATGAAAACTCTACAAAAGTTTGAGCAATGATACTGAATTGGCTGTGTGATGAGACAGCCATATAGTTCTATTTAACACATGTAAGAAGCTATGCTTTATACTGCAGAGCATCATCACATGAAAACAGTGTGCCCTCTACAGAAGAAATGTACAAATGATATTAACTGTGATGGCACACGATGAGACAAGGACTATATGATAGGCACAAGAAGCTATTCTTCCATTTTCTGCAAAGTAAAAATTATTTAACTTCAAAAGAAAAAAATTTACAGAAATAGTGCCATGGATTTTAAAACTTACATTGGGTTTTAGTAAGTAGTGAAACTTATTCAAGGATACATAATAATTTAATCTAAATATAATTTGGTTATAAATAATAATTGCAAGAGATGAGACAAGGTATCTGTGTATATATAGTATAAGAGCATTGTTAGCAGAAAAAACAACTGAATGGTTTGAGTTGTAGCCAGGGTTTTTGAAGACTAGTAAGGAAACTAATAATCCTGGAGTAGAAAATGTCAGTGAAATTTTGACAAAAGTTGGAAATAATAGAACAAGAAAAAAGACCTCCCTGCAAGCTTAATTATACACGGTATGCAAAATAGGTTACTGTGTAGCTTAAAGATAAAAGCTGTATATACATGTCCAGTTCACATTTGGTGCTGAGTTCATAGGATAAAAGTTCATAGGCATGATGTCTCAAAGCAGAGTCTAATGTCCATCTCCTACTGGAACTACTCCCTGACCCTCAAGTCACTCTGTGCTCAGCCCTAGTACAACTTCTCAAATGAAGATGTTCATTTGAGATTCTTTATCTGTGTGAATAGCCATCAGGAGACAATGGGAGTCTTTAGGAACTGGGACATTTACTATTTCATTCTTGCTTGTGTCTTCACAGATTTGAATAGATAATAGTTGTTAAATAGGATATAATTTTAGATTATCTGCTGATTGAGATTTTCTGCACCATTGCTCCATTCTGCTAGTGTGCCTAATCCTGAGTTTACTGATAACGCAGTTCCCTGTCTCATCTTAATTGCACAACACAAGGCATCCTCATAGAGAAGAACCGGCAAAGTAGCTTCACTGAGCTGTAAGTTTTGAGATTTCCACAATTTCAAAGGCTTCGTAAGGGGCAAACAGAATCAAGATGAGTAAGGGTGGCAGAAATAGGGCAAAGGTGATACAAAGTTGGGAAGGGAAAGTGTACCTAAACCTTCAACAACTTGCATACAAAGTCTGCATACAAAGAGGCAGGTGGGGATAATGACTGAAGGCCAGGGAGGAGATGATGAAAGGCTGACAGATGGAGTGCTCCCTTTGAGGGCTCTCTGAGGACCAGCCATTGCAAATCCACACAATGTCCTGAAGTAAATCAAACTGGGGAACATGTGCACTAAAGGAAGGAGAAAGAAGGGAGGGACAAGAGGATACACAATAGTGTTGAGCCTAATAGGGACATGGAAATCCCCTTAAACCTTAAAGCAGTTGGGGAGGATGGTATTTAGGATGTTATTCTGGAGCAGTTGAGAAGTGAGGGGTCAGTGGACAGGGAAGACTGAGGTCCAGTGTCCTAAGGCCTCAGGGAATTTAGTCGTCTATCCAATTCATTCTCAAAACTCTAAGCACAACTAAATTTTTCATACTGAAGATATATAAGAACATGCACTGGGAGGATTGCGCTGGGAGCTATATGCACAGCACTCTTGTCACTTTATTTTGAAACAAAGTCCTGCTAAGTTCCCCAAATTCTAATGTTAGAGCTGGTCAGATTATTATCATTCTTGCTGGCCATTGGATATGAATTCTTTCCTTGTGATCAGCTTTTAATGCCACCTTTATCTACCCAGTAACACTAATTTTAACAAGTAACAAACATCACAATTACTCTCCTTAGCATTTGTAATACCACACATAAGAGGGAGGAATCATCCCAAATGATTGTTGAAACAGCACAGGACAAGACCAGATGCAGGAGCAAGATTCAGTTGGGTATATTTAGATTCCTGGGGCTGGACAGATGGCTCAGTGGTTAAGAGCACTGACTGCTCTTCCAGGGATTCTGAGTTCAATTCTCAGCAACTATGTGTTGGTTCACAACCAACTGTAATGGAATCTGATGTCCTCTTCTGGTGTGTCCAAAGACAGTGAGAGTGTACTCACATATATAAAATAAATCTTAAAAAAATGTTGCTTCCCCTTGGAAAAACATGGCTACTTTATAGATGGATTATTTACTTCCTAACATTTCTTAATTTACTCTATCATATCATTTTGGGTAAAACAAACAAAAAACAAAACAACAACAATAACAAAAACCAGCATGGCATTATTCACTACTCAAAATATTATATAAAAATAATATATCATTATGCACTAAATGAAAGGACACAGGGAAGTTAATTCAAATGAACCTGCCAATAATTTGTATAGTATACACCTGAATATGTTTAAGTGATGGAAGGAAAAGCTATTCCCTTAGTTAAATATATACTTTGTTTTCAAGAAACTACTCCCTCAGTGCATTTGCGTATGGATTCTTACCTCTAGGTGTGCCTATTTTTCTGAGTTTTACCTGAAGAAGTATGACTTTTCCATCTTACTCTTTATTTCCCGTTTTAAGAATACCAACCCAAATCTTAAGCTTGCTCGCCCTGAAATTGTAAACTGTAGATGTACATTCTTCTCCCTTCTCTCTCCTTCTTACCCATCACCTTCCCAATCTCCTCTTCTCCCTTCCCTTCCCTAACCTCTCTCATCATCTTCCTTTAACGGAGAAGCATGACTTTCTCTTTTCTCCTATCCATCTTTCTCTCCCTGGCAGATTTTTAACAATTCCTGCCTTATTGTTTTTCAAAGTCTAATAAAATCATCATCTTTACATTTCCTTCTCAGTCTGTTTTAAAATAATTTTATCTGAGAGACTAAAAACATGCATATAAAGGGACCCTTTATTCCCTAGTAGCAAAGCTGTATTGCACACATTATAGCAGAAGCTGGCCTTGATTCCTCCCGGCTCAGCCTTCTAAGTAGCTATTTGACAAGGCTGCATCACTTGGTCAAGCTCACTAGCACTCTCAATGCCAGGTGGCAACATCTACCCCAGAATATTGTAGGAGGTTCCTAAAGAATACAGTCTGGCCTTAGGAGGTACCCACTGAAAATATTCAGTCTTAACTTAGCTTATATTACGAATAAAAATAAGGGGATAAAAAGATTGCTCGGTCTTTAAGTGCACCGGTTGCTCTTACAGAGGACTCATTTTCTGTTCCCAGCACCCATATGGTGGCTCTCAGCTTTCTATAATTTCAATTCCAGAGGAATCTGACATCTTCTTCTGGACTCCTTGGGCACCAGGCACATACATGGTACATAGATGTACATACATACAAGCACTCAGGCACATAAAAAAATATCAAACCAATAGAGAGGCATGGAAGTAAGCAGCCATTCTAAGAAGTATATTCATTCCTTGGTTTTGTTACCCTGGACAAGCTAACATCATTTCTGTTTTGCTTACTGATATATCTTTAATACCCATTATGCATGAGAAACACTCAAATCTTTATTTGATGGATAAATTAAATTTGTTCTCTATCATCTAAATGACATATCTAAATGGGTATTTACCTGTTTAGAATGTGCAGGGTCTTTGGTTTGATGAACAGGGAAAAAAGGCAAAGAAACAAGTTAAAAAGTAATAATAATCACACCCATGAAAAAGAACTATTGTAGGTAAAGTTACTGACATGAAAAATCAGAAAGTTGTGCATTTCTAAAGGAGAGAAATATTCAGAGTGCTGATGTAAGGACTGTTCAAGCGAATGTTGGTTTCCTTATTTATTTTTATCACCCCCTTCTCCATAATTCTGATATATTGAAATATTTAGTTTGGGTCTCAATGGCTGAGCACAGCAATGTGTTTCTTTTTTTGCCTGATTCTCTGACTTCTCAACTCATATTAACATTAAAAGTTTTAGAAAATAAAATAGTTCTAGCTATGGGAGCAGAAAGAAAACAAAGTAAAATTAGAAAGTTGTTGAAGAATCATTTGCCATAGAAGTAGGTTGTAGTTACTTTTGCGTACTGTGAGCAAAATAATGGGCAGAAACCAAGTAAGAAAGATTAATTTTGGCTCAGTTTTAGGAGTGTCATTCCATTATAGTGGAAAAGCTTTGAACTGGGTGACTCATTTTGCCCCAGTGAAAGCACATGGCAGAAACTAATCAAAAAGTGGTAGACCATAAGACAGAGAATATCTAGTAGAATCAAGTTATACCCTTTAAGAGTCTACTTGGTGAAATAGTTTTGATTTTGACCTGCAAGTACACAGACCTGTGCTCTGTTTGTTCCTCAAATACAACTGAAAGTACTTGAAGGTTGTACTCAGCTTTATTAACCATTTTGTGTTGGTGTTTTAGTTACTTATCTGTTCAGGAAATCCCCACTGACCCATACCACATATTTTCTAGGTGGAGAAGCCATAAAATTGGATTTAATTAAGTTTAAATTGTTGTTAAGACTTGGCAGATGCTTCTGGGGCTAAAGAGCTACTTAGTAGCTTACCTTAGTAGGTGAGAATTAATGAGTAGATTCAATTGTTCACCTTGATTGTCTACTTAACATAATTTAAAATCACCATAGAAAAAAGCTTCTATGTATGTGAATGAGTATGTTACTCAAACAGTTTAACAGGGCAGGGGAGGTCCACATAGGATATGGGTAGCTCTCTTTTATGGGATAGGCCCTGAAGTACATAAAAGAGAGAAATAATAAAAAAAGAATGTGAGTTGAACACAAGCATTCATTTCTCTTTGCTTCTTGACAGTGGATGCAATCTGAACAGCTGCTCCAGACTCCTGCCACCCCCTTCCACATAGGTATGGACTGTGCTCTCAAACGGTAAGACAGAACAAGCCCCCCTTTCTTGTAATTGCTTCTGTCAGGGACATTTGACAACAATGGGAAAAGTAACTAATACGGTAGCATTTTAAAGACAGTATATTTTAGTTATGTTCTAAAACCTATTGTACTCTCACAACTTACAAATTACTATTTTATACTTATGAAAAATGAAAACAATCTTTTTTGATTTAGATCTATGTTGTAACAACAAAAAAAGCCCCTTTATCTTCATATAAAGATGTTACATAAGGGATGAATGCACATGTAAAAATATGTATCATCTAATGTATATTTGTATATTTAAAAAATTAAGAGTTCTGTCTAGTTAGCTTTTTTTTTCAATTTAACAAAGGCTAAGGTCATCTGGGAAGAGAGAGGCTCAACTGAGAAAATGTTTCTATCAGTTTGGGCTATAGGCAAGTCTGCATCAATCATATTTAACAGATAAATTAATATGGTACAATTATTGTTGTAACACAGAAATACAGAAACAAATCATGTAAAAAGAGATCCTGATATTAGTTGGTCAGTAGGGAATAAAGATCAGATTCTAATGTTTAAGGTAAAATACCAATAACTAGCATTTACTGCTCTCTTGCTAAGTATCAGACTTTATACTAAAAACTTAGCAAACTCACCATCTGTTATCGTGTATACTCCTCAGATAAAATTCATTAGCTGAGCCTTATTACCCACAATTAAATATGGCGGAACTTAGGAGTAGAGAAGGAAAGAAGCTGTCTGATGTGGCGTCATCAGTAAATAGTAGCATTAAGCGCCAATGAGTACAAGAGGACTTTTGGGACAACAACTGCCAAGAAGGCTTAGGGAAAGAGCACAGAGGTTTTAAAAGAGAATTGTTAAATATGTTTAAGAATTTAAGCAAATGTGTGTAATATATGAAGCTGAAATGATGTACAATATAAATGCCCAGATGCACAGACTTTGTATGAATGGAATAGAGGAAAAATGAAGCAAATTACCAATTATACAGGTAGAGATACACCCACACTTATACTTACGACCTGGTCACTAACTAATGTTGGTGCCTTATTCAAACCTGAAGACCTTTGAATTATTCAGTCTCAAAAGATGATTGTGACATCTAACAATGTTGTCATTACTGAATGTTAGAGGTAGAAAGAACATGAAAGATCAGAGACCAGAGATTCTGATTTACCCTGATGGTTGACCATAGGGAACACTATGCTTGGGCCATTAGACCACACCTTACCAAGATCCTGAGGAGTCCACCTGCTTATACTGTATTAAACAAACACTGCTAAAGAAATGGGGTCTGGTCCTAGATTAATGTTCAGAACACAAGTATACATGCTTCCAATCTTTTATTATTTATTTGTTTGTTTTCACGGTCCACTATTTGTTAGAAGAATGAAATGGATTTTGTGGTTGTAAAGATGGATAATGAATTTCCCTGATGTCATTCTCCACAGACTTAGAATGTTAGCTGGTGTCTTTATACTTTGCTACTGTCCATATTTAGAAGTATTTCAAGTCACATACCACTTAGTGTAAAAACATTTCTCAATTAATTTTGACATGTTGCGACTTTACTACTTGAGCCCTAAACTTTGGTAGATCAGAGACTATGTCCTTTGCCTTCTTCTCAGCCTGTTGCCCATCCTATTGCCACTGAGTCCCAATAAGTGGACCAGGTTTAGGGCCTGCTCAAAATTTCTGTGATTCTAGGCAGCCCAATAATTTCTTTCCTGAAGCTCCATTTCTCACTTTCTATAGTTCTTGATTTATGCCCCTGGACCTCATTTGTTTGGAAGTAGTGGTCTTAATTCAACAAAGGCAAGTGGTCTCCCAAGGGAAGACAAGAAGGAGGGACATCTGGGGACAGTTACCAACAGCGTCTGTGGCTTTCAGCCCAGGGCCCTAGGGCCAGTGTCAGACAGTGGTCTCACTTCTTCAGTGTCTGGTTTCAGAAGACAGTTTCTACTCTCCTTACAGGCCTATGGGCAGGTCTCCTTTGGGGGTCAGGATTACTGGGAATACTAATTAATTCATTAGTGGGGTTGATGGATTATCAGGCTGTCTCCTAGCAGAGGAGCCTGGGGGTGGGGTGGGGTGTAACAGATTGCTGCTCATAAATCTGCCTGTTGCCTTCCTTTTCTCTGCTTCAATGGCTCCTAGTGTCAGCCCAGTGGGCCAGCAACTGAGTGCTGGTCTGGTCTTCTTTTCCCCACTCAGCAGATGGTTCTAACAGGTTACCTCAGATCTTTACAAAAAAAGCAAAAGAAAAAAAGGAAAGGGCTGTGGACTGGCCCTCTGGCCCAGGAACCATGTGGGGGAGGAGAATGAATGCAAATGACCTTCATTCTCTTTTCCTAACAGCCATCACTCCCTCCTTTTGCTGATTGCACAGCCTTCCTGCTCTCTCAGAATTCAACAGCCAAGCCCATAACAGCCAAGGAGTTTCGACAGTAACCTCCATGAATGCACTCCACCCACCTTTCTGAAAAAAACAACAAACAACTCAAAAACCAGTTTTTAAAGAAAAACTTCCTCTGCCACTAGATGAGTATGCACATGCACACACCCACCACACATGTGCACACACACAAGTGCACACAATTGAATGTATTTTGTGAGTTAATCCTCTTATGATCAAGTCCTTACATCTGTTAGAGGTATCTGGGCACACTGTTCCATCTCTATCCTCATCTTTGTCTCAATATGTTCACCTTTCTACTAATGTTCCATTCCTCTCCTCCCACAGTGAATCTCACAGGCAAGGTGCCACTTCCCAAAACAACAATAACAACAACAGCAACAACAAAAACAACAACTTTTTAGTATCCATGGGTATGGCTTTGAAGACAGAATTCTAATAAGCATACATCTAGAAACTATTAAGGTGCTTTATCTAGAGGCAAACTGTCCCATTCATAACCTCTCTCTGGCTGAGGAATAAATTCTGAGATGTTTTCTAGAAATTACCATGTCTATCATGCTTTGCTTAATTACTCCAAAAATGAAGTTTATTTTGCTGAGCAAATATTTCCATGATAGGGAGAAAAAAATGATTAGTGAGGCTTTAAAGATTTGCTGAAAATTATTAGTTACTTGTAAAAACCAGAAAAAGTTATTTTTTATTTAGTTTTCTATGAAGACCAAGAGTCACAAAATGCCTATGTTAGAGTTCTAAAAATTAACTATTTAAAATCTAAGACAGTCTTTAATTACAGTGGTAGTAAAACTATCTTTTAGAGACAGAGCTCCAAGGGTTTACACATTTGCTTTTGTTTTCATAAATGTCACATGAATAATTACACGACAGACCAGTACAGTGAATATGGTTATAACAGGAATATGTTATGTTGAAATGGGAGACAGAGATTTCCTCATTTTACACTTAAAACTCTGAGAAAAAGGCTGGGGGATGTAGCTTAGTGGTAGAATACTTGCTTAGCATATGCAAGGCCCTAGGTTTAAATTTTAATAACACACACATACACACACACACACACAGCAAAAATAATCTGTCCAAGAAACAAACCCAAAATCCTCTGAGAAAACAACCAACCAATCAAACCAATAATCTCCACAAGAAAGGTAGTAGAGTTATTAGCACTATGTCCTTGCTGTGTAGTTTTCTCGAATTTTGATTCTTTTTAAACATGGGCCACCAGTCTCATGTATCTTTTTAGCTTTCTTTCCAAGTGTGTCTCCAGTTTTCTGAATCCCTCCTGTTCTGCCTGCTCTGTCTTGTATCTTTCTAACCACAAGTCTTTTCACCCATCAACTTCAGCAGCCCTCCCCCTCTAGTCCCTTCCTGGTTTAAACAAAACATGCACTGGCAAAGCCGGACCTGGCCAGAGAAGCCTTGTGAAGGAGGTGTGTCTTTAGGCTAGGAAGGGGAGGGGCTAGCCTGTGGGCAACATCTCCCGCCCTGGTCAGCGGCCAAACCCGGCAAAACTGCAGCAAGTCAGAAGCTCCAGTCAGATCACAGGAGCTGCCCAGAGATTGTGGTACTGAAAGAGCTACTCGCGGGAGCTGACCCTAAGAAAGAGGTAATGAATAGACCTAGGAAACCAGTTGTGGTGGAGGCACTGACCTGAAGGCATCCTGGAGGTGCATCAGAACTCCAGAAAAAAAGTAGAATAAGTAACAGCCAGAGTACCCAGACCAGGAATAGTTACTAGAGAGTAGCTATCAGCTTAATATGGATGACTGAAAGCATCTTCTGTTTCCTACAATCTGCCTGTTCAGGTCAGGGTAGACCTGACTGTCCTGATAGTCCTTCAGGACACAGATCAGAGTTTAATCTTGGAACTGGACTTCTGGAGGTGAGCCTGTGAATGGGGTCTGGGTACTAAAGTTTCTGTGTGAAGTTCCCACAAATGCAGAAGAGAAGAGGTTGCTGGTGACTACTCTGTCACTGTGAAGCCCAACCTTCCATCTAGCTAATGTTAAAAGCTGCAAAAGTTTAGTTGTTTTCCCAGAGTGGCTTAGCAAGCACGTCGGAAGAATTGGCACATTTGAGTGCTTTGTTCACAAAGCCCAAGGTTTTGGCAAATAGGGGAAGAAGAGGAAGAGAAATGGAAATTAAATAAGGAGAGGGAGGTCTTAGGCGGCCACAGGTGACGATTCTCCTTAATATTCCCATTTGCTTTGCCAAAAGTTCTTCAGTGGTTTGAATGAAATAGAAAAATGTATTTTCCCCCAGCTGTTTGAGATTGTAAATTAGATAAAATGATTGTCCAAGTGTATCTTTCCTCTCCTGTCATATACTCATCACTTTTCTACCAAAAATATATTCAAGAAATACTAAAAAATGCAAATGACCCCACCTTAGTTTTTAACATAGTAAAGAACATGGAGAGAAAATTGAATACTTGTTTAACCTCTGCTAATGAAGTTCACTATTATCATCTGACTGTGAAACTGAATGAAGTACAGTATAGCCTTGTGTTCTCTCTCTCTCTCTCTCTCTCTCTCTCTCTCTCTCTCTCTCTGTGTGTGTGTGTGTGTGTGTGTGTGTAAGTGTGGGACATGCAGATAGTTGTTACTAATCAATGGGAAATTGTAGTTGTAGATATAAAAGCTTGGCCTTGAAAGACTCACTACTCTACTCACTGTTCCCATACAGTAACACTTGTGAACTCCTTGGTTTATGTTTTTTTGTTTTGCTTCTTTTTTGTTTTTGTTGTAGGCTCTGTAGCTCTGAGCAAAGTATTTAATTAATGTGGTTCTTAAATTCTCTAGACATTAGCCTGTATGATCCCTTTCTGTTGTATTTAGAGCCAGAGCAGCAAGAGGTAATCAAGTATCATCAGCTTATAAGGGGAAAACACTGGCCAACCTAACAAAAATACATGTGTAAATACTTTTCACTTACTTTTCAATTAAAACTTTTCTAGAATGATTAAAGGTAAAGGTATAGAAAGAATTCCACGCAGTAATCCTCCACATAGTAAAAATATACAATGACTATGACTTCATTAGCCAAGATACTATGCAGTTAGAATTGTCTATGGCAATTACCTTTTCAAAACAGGTTTTAAAATAAAAAAGAGAGAGAGAATAATATTTTAAATAAAGAAAATAACTCAAAACTGAGATTTTATTGAAGGAAATAAGGAGGTAAATCCTGTAACATGTAGGTGTATATGAAAATCCAAATACTGATGTCAAAGACAAGAATGAATTTTTTAAGAATGAGTTTGCATATGTTGGGGGTAGTAGAATTCCGTAATCAAAAGCAAGCATTCTTTAATACCTTTTAGCCACATTGGCATATGTTCCTATATATCTTGAAAATGAATTTCTCTTCAAGAAATTGAGAAAATCTTGACATGATTTTATCTCTATGTTCTATGAGGCAGAACCACAGCCTTTAATATTCATACACTATTCACAAAATATTAAAACAATTTTGCTATGTTCATCGCACACTTTAGTGATAACAAAGTATCTTAGTTTTTGTGTTTCTTTCAGGATACCTATGAAATGGCATGTTAACAGGTTAAAGGATGAATTGGGCTTCGATTTTTGCTCTGAAAAGAATTCCCTTAAGTTTTACTCATTAAAAAATTAGACGCGCATCATACATTTTCAACACTCAGATCTGAGTTTTGTTTTCTTTGTCTATCATGTGATACCTTGAAAATATTAAAAGTAGAAATTGAGAACGCCCATTTAATCTTTGGAAAGTTCTGGCTTTTGCTTCTATTTGTGAGATAC
Source organism: Apodemus sylvaticus (assembly GCF_947179515.1). Lineage (NCBI taxonomy): Eukaryota > Metazoa > Chordata > Mammalia > Rodentia > Muridae > Apodemus > Apodemus sylvaticus. Next base: position 3,073,920 of record NC_067491.1, read on the forward strand.
TTCACCTTTCCTCTGGAGCTTGTGGAGGAGTTATATTGCTCACATTGGGAACTGAAGATAAAACAGTCCTAAGAAATGAGGCTTCGGCCTTCCACAAGAAATGGGATGACCATGTAACTAACTGAGTATTAAATCACATTTCTTCTGCATGAGAATTTTTCCTCTTTCACTTTCCTTTCATGTACACAAGTATAAGCAGAATGAAAATTTGGAAGCTAATTTCATGTCTGACTATAGAGGCATCTGATAGAGCTTGGAATCTCCATTCATCCCTTTAGTCCCACAGGACTTTTGATATTTAGCTTCATTATAACATGGGTAAGTAGGAGTTTTTTTTTACACATCTTTAAACAAAAAGGGAAATAGATTACTGATCTTCATTGTCCTGAAATTAATATTAAACAGATTTAACATTATATGTGTAATTATTGTCATTGTGACTCATGAGGTTTAGAAGTCATTTCTTAACCCTTATGTGGAATTCATGACACTTGGCATTAATCCCAAGGGTTTAATCCATCAACTCATTCTATGCTGAGTTATATCTATTATTATTATTCTCATTTTAGGAGGAGAAGATTAAGGTAGATAAAAGTTTAAGTCACAAATATAGTAAGTAGTAAAATTGAAATTTTGATCCAGTCGACCTGACTCCAGTGTGTATAGATGAGAAGTGAAGACTATTGGGCAGTTATCATATCTGCTTCTGTACCAATCAGGCGAGGTGGCATTCAGATAACAAGAGCATATATAGTGTATTTTATTTATTCATTTGTGGTGAGAATTTGATTTTTAATGAAGAAAACGCATGCAAGAATGGGTTAGACTTTTGAAATTCCAAAAATAAATTCAAAATAAACACATAGATATTTGTTTTACATTATCCTTTGCCATACTTTTGTGTTGAGTAATGTAAACTATATCTTATTTTTTTATTATATAAAATAATACAATAAATAAAACTAGGATTAAGAATCAGGAATTGAAAATATTGGGTTAGAGCTCTCTCTGTACTTTTTTAGTCACTATGTTTTTGAAGCTACATTTACATGCCCACAGAATTCTCTTAAAGCTACGGTACCAAAACAAATGGGAATAGAGAAAATTAAACCAGATCCATTCCTGTTCTTCTCATGGTTGATAAAAGAAGAAAGGTAAAATTTTACTCCTTTGTTTTCCTTCACATTGTTTTTCCACATCCAATAAATTTTTCCTTTATACCTACCAACAGTATCATTTTTACAAAGCTTCTTAAAAACCACCAAGTTTGTTAAAGACAAATATTAGTCAATTTTATTTTCTTAACCCCATTTCCTGGTAGGATGCCTACTAATGTATATAGAAAGATTAAGCAAGACTTGTGAGGAACAGTGAGAAGATAGGGAGGCCAAAGTCAGAAGTGAGAGTGGTACTCAGATCCAGGTGAGTCAGGTGGCTCTCCTCTCTTTCATCTCTCCCTCCTCTCTATGCACATCATTATGATACAGTGCAATGATGCTAATGAAGGTGGGAGAAAGTGAGGAGGAAAAGGAAGAGAAGAAGAGTAGAATAAGTAGCCAAAAGCAACAAAGAAAAGCCTTTGAGATAGGAATGAATTCCTGGAATGTGAGTTAAAAGCTGCCCCAAGAGAAAACTTCCTTGGATAATGATCATTCCTGTTGCTTCAGCTCTATTGATCTACAGTTGGTAAAAACAAAATGTCTTTCTTCATTAACTATGATGAAAGAGAAAAGGGAGGAAAAGAACTGTAAAGCCTAGGATTTGGGACCAGAAATGTTTTTATGTCCTGTTACACTATGTCTTTACATGTCGATCATTTAAAACACTGGCCTCAAGGTGCTGCTGACTATACTCATCACCTTCAAGAGTATGCTCTATTGGATATATAGATTAATGAGTGCAAAAGTGCTGTAAAATTAGAATGCTACACAAAAGCTATTGTAATTACACACAGAGAGAGCATTAGTTTTCCCAAGCCTTCCCCATCCTATTTTGGCCTCAGCCTGCACCTGCCTCTGGTAGATCTGTGTTATTTTAACAGAAAGTTAATTAGGTCCTTACCCATCCCTCTGGATATTTGCCCGACTTAGAAGTGCAGCTCAGTACACAAGCTTCATCATCCATATTAAAAGTGGGATTTTCTGACTTGGCCTGGGCAGCCAGTTGACCAGTAGCTTCCAATGTGTGTTTTCAATAAAGCTGCTTACCCAGGAAGCCTTATTAAGTGAGTAAGTCAAGCTGACATGATTTTCTTGCTGATTAATATGAAACCTGGGCTGTTTTCGCAATGCAATAACATTAATTATTTAGAGGAGGTAAATGAGGTTACAATGAAAACAAGCTCCAATTGCCAGAAACAATTCAAACAATATTTTTATACTTTTGTAAGTGCCATGTACTAATCCTTGAATTAATTGATTCAAGACCCAGCTTCAAGGATCAAAAGGTATTTTATTATGTGCTTTCCTTTCTCATAATCAAAGGTGATAGAGGAGTTAATATTTTAAGGACTAACTAGTAAGCTGGGATGCTACAGCAGGGTTTATCAGACACTTTTATCTGCTAAACTATATAACTACAAATGACTCAAAAGATCTGAAAACTACTCAAACTCTTGTAATATAAATGCAAGAAGTTTACTAAATCACATCTCTATTTTTCATATGGCAAAATTTGCATGTTAAGCCTATCAAACAGTATCTGTTAAGTAAGTGAATTGAAATAGGTTTTTTTTCTGTGTTTACCTAAAACAGTCCCATGTTATGTTCACAGTCACTATATTCTGTTTTGTTTTATATTTGTTTCATATTTTTCATTTCTCATAAAGTATTTTCTGACTGTTTCACTAAATCCATCTTGAATAGGTTTGGTGGATCACTGACTTTTGCTTCTAACTATTGTCATAGTGTGAGATTCATGTGCAAAGGAAAGAGTTGTCAATATATGGGTAAACTTGTTAATGGCCAGTGGCAATTTTGTTCCATGGTTCTTTCATGACACTGTGTCACATGTCGGACACCCTTAACCACTGTGAGAGAACACAGGGTACTTATAAAGAATTACAATGCTCTTTTGGGCATGGATCAGTCTAGCCACAGTGGAAATATTTAATATGAAGTGCTTGAAGTCACCTGTTGGCAGAGCCAGTGGGGAACATGGGACTGTACAAGTTAGATGCTTGTGAAATATCTCTAAATAGAAACTAGATGACCCTCTGTAGAACACAGGAAGGTAGTCTTGATTATCTTCCTAAAGCTTTTCATTTTATGCCAGGAAGTCAGAATAGTTTACTTGCTTAGCTGCACAACATATATTTTATTTGATAATATAAATTTTTCATACTATATATCTATTATTTAAAAGCTATTGTTCAATTTTAGCATTTTTTCATTCTTTGTTTACTATGTTGTACTTTTAATTACATCTCTGACCACAGCTTTCTCTTCCTTCATTCCTCCCACCAACCTCCCCACCTTCCTTCTTCCATTCCTCCATTTCCCTTCAGAAAACAGCAGGCCTCCCAGGGATATCAACCAAAAGTGGCATAGCAAGTTACTAATACTAGGCACAAGCTGTCATATCAAGGCTGGATGAGGCAACTCAGTAGGAGGAAAAGGATCCCAAGACTGGGCAAAAGAGTCAGTGTTACTTTCTATCTCCACTGTTAAGAATCCCAAAGAAGAACATGCTACACAACCATAACATATATGCAGAGGGCGTACCTGAGACCACAGGCTCCACGATTGTTGTTTCAGTCTCTGTGAGCTGTTATGGGCCCTACTTAGGTGATTCTGTGGGCCAGGCTCTTCTGGGTTACCTTAAGAGCTCTGGTTCCTACAGTTCTTCCTCCTCTTCTGTGGGGTTCCCTGAACTTTGCATAATATTTGGTGTGTATCTGTGCATCTGTTTCCATCAGTTGCTGGGTGAAGCCTCTCTGATGATGATTGGGCTAGGCACCAATCTATGAATATAGTAGAATATCATTAGGAATCATTTAATTAATTATTTTGGCCAGTTGTGTCTGGTTCTATCCTAGGTGCCTGGGCTGTCCAGTCTCTAGTTCCTGGCTATCCAGACAGTGTCAGATATGGGCTCTCATAGTGTTGGCCTCAATTTGGACTAGCCATTGGTTAGCCACTCTTACAAGTTCTGTTCTACCATTACCTCAGACTATTTTGCAGGCAGGACAAATTGTAGGTTGAAGATTTTGTGGCTGTGTTGATGTCCCAGTTCCACCACTGTAAACCTTACCTGGTTACAAAAGATGGCCAGTTCAGGCTCTGTATCCCCCATTACTAGAAGTCTTGGCTAGAGTCATAAAATTTACTACACTAGGTTTCCACAGTGCCTCCCTCCAAGTACCCTCCCCTTTACAGTTATCTTTCCAAGTACGCTACTTTCATCCCACCCCCACACTCTCCTGATTCCTCCTGTTCCCATCCCTACTCACCCACAGTCCACTTACAAAATCTATTCTATTTCTCTTTCCCATGAAGATCTATGTATCCTTCTTTGAGTCTTTCTTGACTTAGCCTTTCTGGGTCTGTGGTTTGTAGAGTGATTATCCTCAATAGCTAATATCCAAGCACATATTATGTTTATCTTTCTGGGTCTAGGTTACCTAGGATATTTTTTTTCTAGTTTCATCCATTTACCTGTAAATTTCATGGTGTTATTTTTATAACATCTGAATAATACTCCATTGTATAAATGTACCACATTTTCTTTATCTATTCTTTAGTTGGGGAACAACTGAGCACAGAGTTCCCAATGGAGGAGTTGGAGAAAGGACTGGAGGAGCTGAAGGGGTTTTTAGTCATGGGAAGAATGATGATGTAGGCCAACCAGACCCCCCAGGGCTTCCAGGGATTAAGCCATCAACCAAGGGGTATACACATGGTTGGGTTAACATAACTGTGTCTTGAGGTAGATCCATTTCCAACTCTCTGAGCAATATTGATTTCCTATGGCTGTACAAGTTTATACTCCCACCAGCAATGAAGGAGTGTGCCTCTTGCTCTCCATCCTAGCCAGCATGAGTTGTCACTTGTGTTATTGATCTTAGCAATTCTGACAGGTATAAGATAGAATCTCAAAGTAATGTTGATTTTCATTTCCTGTATGGCTAAGGATGTTGAACATTTTTAAGTGTTTCTTGGCCATTTGAGAGTTCTCTCTCTCTCTCTCTCTCTCTCTCTCTCTCTCTCTCTCTCTCTCTCTAATATAGTTTTCATTTACATTTCAAATGTTATGCCCTTTTCTGGTTCCTCCCCTCCCAGAAAACCTCCCACCCATCTTCCTTCCCCCTGCCTCCAAGTAGATGCCCCTCCGACCAACACACTCCCACCTACCCCCGTTGATTTTCCCACACTGGGGCATCTATCAAGCCTTCATAGGATCAAGAACCTCTCCTCCCACTGATGCCTGACAAGGCATTCCTCCTCCACAATTGTGTCTGGAACCAGGTGTACTCCTTGGTTGATGGCTTAGTCCCTGGGATTCTGGGGTGTTGGGTTGGCTAACATCATCGTTCTTCCCATGAGGCTGCAAACCCCTTCAGCTCCTCCAGTCCTCCCTCCAACTTCTCCATTGGGGACCTCACTATCAATCTAATGGTTGGCTGCTAGCATCTGCCTCTGTATCTGTAAGGTTCTGGCAGGGCCCCTCAGGAGACAGCCATAACAGGCTCCTTTAGGCAAGCACTTCTTGGTATCCACAATAGTGTTGGGGTTTGGTGACTGTTTATAGGATGAATCTCCAGGTAGGACAGTCTCTGGATGACCTTTCCTTCAGTCTCTGGCCCACACTTGGAGCATTGTCTCCATAATTGCTTCTGAGAGTATTTTGTTCCCTTTCTCAGAAAAACTGAAGCACCCACACTTTTGTCTTCCTTCTTGAGCTTCATGTGGTCTATGAATTGTATCTTGTTTATTCTGAGCTTTTGGACTAATGTTCACTTATCAGTGAGTGCATACCGTGTGTGTTCTTTTGGGTTAGGTTACCTCACTCAGGATGACACTTTCTAGTTCCATCCATTTGCCTGTACTCCACTTTTAATGGGGTTATTTGGTTTGTTTGTATTTAGTTTCTTGAGTTCTGTGTATATTTTGAATGTTAGACTCTGTTAGATGTGGGAAAATCTTTTCCCATTCTGTATGCTGCTGTTTTGTCCTGTTGATGGTATGTATCCTTTACCTTACAGAAGATTTTCAATTTCATTAGGTCCCATTTATTAATTGTTGACTTAATGTCTGTGTTATCAGTGTTCTGTTAAGGAAGTTGTCTCTTATGCCAAAAGCATTTATCAGGTTTCACAATGAGATCTCTGATCCACTTGGACTTGAGGTCTAATAAAAGGTGATAGATGCAGATATATTTGTTTTTTCTTTTTTTACATGCAGACAACTGGTTATACCAGCACCAATTGTTGAAGATTTTTTCCATTATGCATCTCTCTCTCTCTCTCTCTCTCTCTCTCTCTCTCTCTCTCTCTCTCTCTGTCTGTCTGTCTCTCTCTCTCTTAAATAAAATGATCAGGCATCCATAGATTTGTGAATTTATGTCTGGGTCTTCTATTTGATTCCATTGATCAACCTGTCTGTTTTCATGCCAATACCATGCGACTTTTATTATTATTATAGTTCTGCAATATAGTTTGAAATCAGGGATGGTGATGACTCTAGAAGTTCTTTTATTGTACAGGAATTTTTTTTAGCTATCCCATGTTTTTTTCTATTGTGGCAATTATTTATATGCTCACCTATTTCCTTTATGTTATAAATTTGCTAAAGAAAAGAATGTGTGCCTGGAGTTTTACTTGTGTTATTTTGTATAAAATGCTCATAATATAAATAATCTAAGTATAAATGGTCAGACAGTAGCACCACAATACAGGTTCAATTTTTTATTTTGTGCTTTTTCTTTTTCTTCTCCCCCCCTTTTTTTTTTGCAATGTGCTGTAAATAGATGTGTTTTTAGGACAATTCTTTGAACCTTGCTTTAATTTAAACTGACAGCTGGGCAAATAAAGTATGAAATATCCATGGAAGAAACACAAAGTTTATGTGTCTTTTCACAAGGTCTCATGTAGCTCAGACTGGAGTTAAACTTTCTATGCTGCTTAAGATAAACTTCTATATGCTGATAAAGATGAACTCCTGATTTTTCTACCTCCACCTCCTAAGGGCTGGGATCATAGGCATGTGCCATCATGTCTATCTCAGTTTAGATGTACACCAGGTATTTTGTGGTTTAACTTTTTATATTTTCATTTTCCAGAATCTATAGATGGCAAAAATGTACATGAAATCCAAGGATATGGTGGAGCTGGTCAGCACACAATCCTGGATGGACAAAGGTCTGAGTTCTCAAAATGAAATGAAGGAGCAAGAAAGAAGACCAGGTTCTTATGGAATGCTTGGAACCTTAACTGAAGAGCATGACAGTATTGAAGAGGAGGAAGAAGAGGAGGAAGATGGAGATAAACCTAAAAGAAGAGGTCCCAAGAAAAAGAAGATGACTAAAGCTCGCCTGGAAAGGTTCAGGGCTCGAAGAGTCAAGGCCAATGCAAGAGAACGGACCCGGATGCATGGCCTGAACGATGCCTTGGATAATCTTAGGAGAGTCATGCCATGTTACTCTAAAACTCAAAAACTTTCCAAGATAGAGACTCTTCGACTGGCAAGGAACTATATCTGGGCCTTGTCTGAAGTCCTAGAGACTGGTCAGACACTTGAAGGGAAGGGATTTGTGGAGATGCTATGTAAAGGTCTCTCTCAGCCCACAAGCAACCTGGTTGCTGGATGCCTCCAACTGGGGCCTCAATCTGTCCTGCTGGAGAAGCACGAGGAAAAATCTCCAATTTGTGACTCTACTGTCTCTGTCCACACCTTCAACTATCAGTCTCCAGGGCTCCCCAGCCCTCCTTATGGCCATATGGAAACACACCCTCTCCATTTCAAGCCTCAACCATTTAAGAGTTTGGGAGACTCTTTTGGGAGCCATCCACCTGATTGCAGCACCCCCCCTTATGAGGGCCCACTCACACCACCCCTGAGCATTAGTGGTAACTTCTCCTTGAAGCAAGATGGCTCCCCCGACTTGGAAAAATCCTACAACTTCATGCCACATTATACCACTACAAGTTCAGGGCATGTGCACTCAACTCCCTTTCAGAATGGCACTCCCCACTATGATGTTCCTGTAGACCTGACCTATGATTCCTATTCCCACCATGGTATTGGAACTCAGCTCAATACAATCTTCTCTGATTAGAGCAATAAGATAAGCACCAACATTTCCGAGAATGAAGTGGAGATGTTTTCCATGTTTCTAGTTGCTGAGCTAAACTCTAAGAAAATTTAAAAGAACCTTTGGATACACATCAAACATAATAGTCCTAGCTTGTTCAGAACTTCCTATACCTGTTAACTTTCTTCTCACTAACTTCTCACATTGGATTAGTCCAATGTTTGTGATCCTCAAGTGAACATATCTGATGGTTTGAGACCACATGGTAATAGAACAGAAAGCCTAGGCCTTGCTCCAGTGGTGCAAAAGACTAACTGAGCTTTCCATTTCTAGTGTTTCGGTTGCTTCCTGATAAACATGAAGCAACTGTTCTAAATCAACATATACCTTTCACCTCACATACATTTTTAAAATTAAAAAGCAATAAAAGGAAATAGCACAAATGGAATGAATAATTAGACCTGGAAGCGGCATCAGGTACATGTTTGGTGGCTTATAGAACACAGAATTTGACAAATCATCTTTGTGTCTATTTAAATAAAACTTCCAGAATCTAAAATAGTAACTCAGATGTTACCAGAAATAGCCAAGTATGTTCTTTAAGAGATTAGCTTTATACACACACATTTTAGTGATTGCAGAACCATGATAGAAGTCTCACACAAACTTTATTCTTGATTCTATTTAAAAAAGAACTGTCTTAGTAGTAGGAGTCAAGAAAGAAAGACATTGAAACTTCAGTTCTGGGATACGGAAATATCACCTAGCTCATTTCTTAGCTTCCATAACTAAGGGCTGGGGGAATTTTACAGGTCTTCAGGTGCTTCATTTAGAATCAGAACTCAGTCAGGTTCATACTGTAGAGCAATAAAATGGTGCTTGGCTGCCATTGTAACTAACATAGTTGAAGAACTCTGTCTCACCCATAGCCACTGGAAAAATGTGGATATTCTCTAGCAAGATGAATTTCACTGTTTAAAGCAACATGATTAAAGTAATAGAGTTTTGTCCACTCCAGTATTGTACACTGCAGAACTGCAGGCACTAATCAATCTTGAATTCTTACAACAAATATAACTCTCTACTTCCCACCCTCCACTGATTGTTTGTTTTCATTTCCAAGATATTATGCTATTATATAGAAAAATTTTGATTAGAATAAAAATTAAGGGTCAGTGAATGCCTTTATCTGTCTGTATCTTCAGTACGGGTTTTGATCAGTTTTAAGAAAGTTTAGTTTTCTTTATGTGGCATCTCTTTTCTTTGTATCCTCATTGGCTCTAAGTTTCTCTTCTCCAAAGAAATTAGCTCTGAGAAATTTTGCTATCATGATCCATCTTCCAAAGCAATTATTTAGGTTCAACCCAAGAGTATACATAGTTTATTTATAGTGGGTGATGATGTATCTTTAGGAATAAATTTTAACAACATTAATGACAAATGAATATGCCATTTTATCTACCAAACTATATATGTATCTCTTTTCTTTATCGCTGTTATTTATTTCTTCACTCTGTGAGTTACTTTGTGTCCATCTTATTGCTGCACTTACTCTGCTCTACTTTGTACCTTTGGCTTATAAATATGTTTAAAAATCTGTAAAAAAAAAAAAAGTCTTAAACAACTTGTGACAGTAATTCACCTGCTCCCAACACCTTGAAACACCCTAGTGAAAATAGGCAAGGAGAATTATTTATAGAATCATCCTATGTAATTTTTTTGAGAATTTGCTCTTACTTACCTTTAATTTATGTTTATAGATAATCGTTATCTGCATTATTTATTAGATACTATTTATTTAATTTATTTTTCCTTCTTTTTATGTAAAAATTTGAGTCCCATAGATATAGCCTTAAAGCTTCACTGGGAAAGTAGCTTATATGTTTTGAGTGAGAGAAAAGGAGAAAATCAGTTCTTGATTGTCATGGTTTTATAAAAAAGAGCAATAATTTGAATAGCTATGCAACTTAATGGCTTTAGATTTTTTTCCTTTAAGGTGCAATAGAGTTACATTATTATTTATGCCTTTGGAGAATGTAGTACATGTGAACCAAGACTATAGACTTGTGAAGAGAGATTTTATAATTAAATACAAATTTAGTACTGTACCATGCTTGGAAAGAACTTGTTCTTTAAATAATGTCTAGTCTTCTGTGAAGGTTTTCAGATAAAATGAAGCAATTGTTTAAATGAAATGACTGTTTTCCCTCCCTTTTCCAGTAGCAATAAAGCTTTGAGTGTTATTACACATTGTGTTTTTCTTGGCAATGTTACTTTTTGGAGATTTCATTGAGTCTTTACCTTTATATTTGGTGAGCATTAGCACAATAAGTCCAGCCAAGGCAGAAGGTTTACACATTTCTTCTTTCAAGTGGTCTTGGCACTTGCCAGATTTGAAAGGCCACAATGTAGTAAATAAATGTCTTTCACTCATACAATAAACTACAAAATTTTCAGTTGAGAAAACAGGAATCTTTCAGACTGCAGAAATACTTAGGGTCTTAGTTCAACCCCAGAGAGGTTAGCCATAGACAGATGTACTAGTATTTGCAATTTAAGTGAGCTTGCCAACTTTTGAAACAATATGAAATATGGTTTTGACAATTGCCTTTTAATATTTTCTGATTTTTTTTAGTTTTCTTATAATTTTTCCAAGAGTCCTTTTTAAATGAATAAAATACAAATTAGAAAAATCTAATAATGATGATAATGAATATAAATAAAATTGGTTAACAAAGGAAACGTGAGCTTAAGATTTAAAAAACAAAACATGTAAAGGAAAGCCATCTTCCTGCCTGTCTCTCAAATCTGCTGTTCCCGGTTTCCACAAAGAAACAATTGCTTCAAACACATTAAATTAGTAATTACCAGAGATCTTTTATACAAACAGAAGCAAATATTTGGTACATTTGTCACATACATTAAGATATATTGTCTCTTCCTCTTTTCTATAAATAGTTCTGTGTATTGACATATTTAAGCACATATCTTCAGATTTTTTATATTTAAAAATATTTTGATCGTGATGCCTCAACTGGCTATCATTAAACAATAAAATTTATGAAACTAAGTTGAAGAGTTTATGTTGCAATCCTGAATGACACATCATTTGGCAGTTACCGAGAGTCTCTTTACTTTGTAAAGACTGCTCCAAAGACAATGACATGTCTCAGCTACAAGATGTTTATCATGTAATGTCAGGTTTTAAGTGATTTACATACATTTATTCATTTGATCCTAAAGTCATTCCCATAAAACAATCACACATTGCTCTCATTTTACAAATTAGGAAACTAAGGAAAAAGATCTGCTCATGTTTTCATTGCTTGTTAATGGTAGAGGCTGAAACAAGGTTGCTGTTTGATAAGCCATTAGCTACTTTTGGCCATGCTACATCTCAATCTGACCAATTACCACATCCACAATAGAACCTGAGAGAGGAAGATTCTCTTCCTTGACAAAATACAAATATTTTATTGGATGTGGCCTGTGTAGGCTATGAAGACAATAGGGGAGAGACCCTAGGTTAATTTGTTTTTGCTTGAAAACACCCACCATTCCTAGCACATGTATACATTTAATGATTTCATTTTGCACATTTTTATGTTGTAAGATAGATGTTTTACTAGTAAATCAGAGATATATGAATGTAAAATATATTAGCAAAGAAGTGTCAGATGTTCAAACTTAGCTCCTTTAGCCCGAGTGATTGATATATAGTGTGGTACAATGATTATATTGAAACATTTGAAGATAAATAATAGTACTTAACTAGAAAATTTACTTGATGAGCAATCTTTGTTCAGTTGGTCAACTTTCACAGCCTTTTACTGTTATTTACAATAGGTTGAAAACAATCAAGGTCATTAAGATCAAGGGTTCTAGTTCAAGTCAACTAGAACCAGCCTCAAAGTCCAGGATTGTTCAGAACTCAAACACTGGTATTTTCTATTTTTAACTAGTCAATACTTTAAAATAGACATCCTCAAAAGCAAACCTACTAAATTTAGGATAAAAGAAGTTTGAATTTTGCTTTCTTTATAGAAATTAATGTACAGCTGAAAGAAAACTTATTGCAGCTTTTTGCTCTGATCTGGGCTGCAGTGATGTACAAAAGTACATACCTTTACCTCAAAAATGTATAAAAATACAGAATTTTTATTGTAGTTTTAAGTTGTTATTGAGAATATCTCTGGACTAGGAAGTAAACCCAATGCAAGATTACAGAAACCAATATTAGAGTACACACTGCCGTCTATAGACAGTCGAATAGTCAAAGCCCTATTATATATATTAGCAGCATTTTATACATATTAGAGACACATAGATCAAATATTAGACAAAATATTTAATAGAAGGGCTAGAGACCTTTTCTTACTCATATGCCTACTAGTTAAAACAGACTATGTAGAAAATAACAATTGTTATTTTCTATGTATTTGTCTTAGATTAGTGAATTCTACTTTATCCGTGGTTAAGTAAAATATATTTCCTGGGATTAATAGTATGGCAATTTTAGATGACTTACAGGGAGAATAACCCTGATTAAATTAATTGAGTTTGTGAAATCTCCTTTGTTTTGCAAAAATAAATTACAACAGAAAATGGGGAGGGCACATTGGATCCAGGGAAACAGATGATTGTATTGGAAAGCCCTCATCTTGACTGTCATTGGGTATGTCTATACGTAAATGGATGACTCACTAAATGTGAATCAAAGGCAATTTTAAGAAACAATAGCTAAGTGTGTGGTGCCATATGCCTGTGGTGCCACATGCCTTTAATTCCAGCAGGGGGCTGAGACAGGTAGATCTCTGTGAGTCTGCAGCCTGGTCTGCAGAGTGAGTTCCAGGACAATCAGAACTTCAAAGAGAAATCCTGTTTCAAAAAAACAAATAAAACAACAACAACAATACTACTACTACTAATAATAATGATAATGATGATGATGATGTGATGATGATGAAAGAAAGAAGGAAGGAAGAAAGAATAAATAAATGAAGAAGGAAAGAAGAAATAGTTGTTTAATTGGAAACTTACCACAGAAAATTAAAACAGTTATTGATGCTAAGTCTACATATTTGTGAAGTAAGATTATTCTTCCACCCCGTCCCCTAACCCCATGTCATCTTATGCCAGATTATACAGAAAAACTACTACAAATCTCTTTCTTTTAGCCTATTGTCAGTTTCTAGAAAGCCTCTGAATTAGGCTCCATACATTGTAGAAACTTACCAATAAATGTATAAATAAATAGTAGAACATGACACCTCTCTTCCAGTCCTCTGTCTCTCTACATGTGTCCTGGTTCTCTACTGGCAGGAATTAGATAAGGATGCTGTTCAATAAACTCTCTAAGCTTCTTCTATTATTAGGCCTATAAAGTAAGATGCTTTCAACATTAGATACCTGTCATTTCTCTTAGTTAAATGTATTAATAATTCTATTAATAGCTTCTATTCATTGTCTCCATGAGAGGAGAGCAAATTTACATATTTTTGGAAAAGAAAGAATAAATTATTGAATAGAAGCTGATATACAAGCAAATTATGAACTTCATGTTAAAATCTAAGTGCTTACATTGTCTTTCTTCATAGACATATATGAATGCATACATATTAAAATAACCATATAGAAAGGTAATTGCCATAGCTATGTACATTTGAAAATGTGGATAATTCAACATAGTTTGGTATACATTGAACAACAACTCCTATATATTCTCAACACTATATATATATATATATATATATATATATATATACACACACACAATGTTGAGATTATATATAATTATATATTGTTGGTGTATATATATAATATATTTGAATATGCTTTCAATAGAAATACTTTTTGGATCATTTAATTTTTGACAAGTCTATAGACAGTTCCTTTGTTTACATTGTTAACATCGAAATTAGAAGTTTAGGCTTCAAGAAAGGAGATGGGGCAGAAAATAATACGTGGGAGAGAGAGGGGTCGATTTCTTCCTGTTAGGCTGGACCTAGAGGGACAGCTTGACAATGACAATTATTTTTCCTTATCTAATGCTGTTTCCCCTCCTATGAGAGCTAGCCTCTGAGCTAAGCCAGATCCAGGGCAGGCAGGCAGGCAGGCAGGCAGGCAGGCAGGCAGGCAGACACGTGGTTGGCCCACTGAGGGTTAGGTACAGCCGCAAGCTGCTGGAGGACTCCTGGAGCAGACTATCCCCTGGCTCCTGCCCACCCTATTGCTGCCAGACTGCAGCTTCCCTCCTGCCAGACTCCTGGGCATACTGATGGGAATGGCATAATTACTTAATCCCTGCCTAGGGAGATCTAGGACACATGCAAACAGATGGAGGGCCAGGGGGAATCAGAGAGACTTTGTGTTGGAGAAGGGTTAAAAGACAAGTTTGGGAGTCACAGGCCAGCCTGAGGGAAAGTCCTGAAATTTCCTTCTTTCCCTGCAGTTTGAAGGTAACTCATCTTCCATCCAAACAGGAACTCTGGAAGGAAGGACCTAGACTTTCTCTTTGCTATGGGAAAAAGCTTTGAGAAAACAAATACTGATCCTTAGTGTTTAGATTTCCACAAAGAGGAAAACAACATGAGCAGTTACTGACAGAGAACCAGAGTTCCAGAAGGGTATAGAGAGTGTAGAATAAAATCATATATGGGGGAAAAAAAAAGAACCCTTACAAAAGATCTGTTTAACGTCCTTCCATTCACCTAACCCCTCGGGCAGGCTTCCTTTCCCTTGCGTTCAGACTTCTAATATTCATGCATCTGAACTCATACAACAGTGATAATATATCTTGTATTCAACATCTCCTTTTCTCTATCATTATACTCTGATAAACTATTTCAAAGTAAGATCAGCATAATGGTATTTTTTTTTATAAAAAAAATCTTCCTTAACATGGGGAAATGATTCAACAGGTAAAATACTTGCCACACAAGTGTGAGGGACCTGAGTCCCAGACACCCAAACCCCACAGGAAGCAGGGTGCAGTAAAATATACACCTCTACAATCCCAGTGCTCCAGTCGTACAGAGACAGCTTAATCCCCCAAATTTTAAGCCAGCTAGCCAGCCTATGCATCATAGTGATCAATAAGAAGAGAAGGTCAGATACCTGAGATTTTCCTCTGATGTCTTCATGTGCTGTGATATGTGAATTCCTATGCTCACCAATACAAATATGTACTCACATGCATGTCCATGGACACACACTGACTTAAAAGCACTGCACTGATCTTCCTGTCATTATGAAATAGAACATACACCTTCCAAACATAATATTTAGCCTCTCTCACACAACTGTTCATGGTCTACACTTCCAGACATACATATACCACTAATTCTTCCCTTAAATCCAGAAGCTACCCACTCTATGCTCTCTCCTTTTCTTTGCTATTCTATGTAACCTAATATTGTCTTCCTGGGTTACTGTTCCTCTGATCACCACAAAGTGAAATTGTTACTTGTCTTAGCTCAGTGCAATAATTTTTCCTGAGTGTTGTTCTTAATTACTAAATCTGTTCAAGCCCTTCAGGTCTGGATGGAAATTGTGTCTGTTGAAAAATTCCCCAGCTATCTCTATAGTCATTATATTTCTCATCTTTCATAGTTTAGGGGCTCGTGATGACAGATTCCAAGATTTAAGTTTTTATTTTAACTTATGTATCCTCTGTTTTCAGTTACTGAATAAGGGAAGCT
The DNA here is from genome assembly GCF_947179515.1 of Apodemus sylvaticus. Classification (NCBI taxonomy): domain Eukaryota; kingdom Metazoa; phylum Chordata; class Mammalia; order Rodentia; family Muridae; genus Apodemus; species Apodemus sylvaticus. The sequence goes on from NC_067491.1 coordinate 3,089,870, forward strand.
GTTTAGGGTACTTGTTATATTGATAGCCATTAGAGCAAGAGATAAAAGAGTAAATCAATTCTTACAAGGAAATGCTTAAAGTATTTATTGGGAATTATGATGTTCACTTTATATTCCAAAACATTAATAAAATGTTTGTTTCTGCCTTCCTACATTGTCCATACTGCCATTCAACTTGTGGCCCAGGCCACTGAGTGCTGGAATTAGAGGCTTTATTCATTATCCCCTTCCAAATAATACCCAAATGTACTTACAATAAGGTTGTAATTGGTAGCCAGTAAGATAGCTCAGAGAAAAAATTTGCATGTGGCAAAAGCCTGATGACCTGAGATTTCTGTGCACATGTGCATGTGTACACACACACACACACACACACACACACACACACGAGAAGAGAAAATAAAAAGGAAAGAAAATGAATAACTTTGTATAGAATTAATGTTCATCCTTATTTGTTTGATACAGGGTCTCAAGTAGGCCAGACTGCTTTTATAATTACTGTGTGGCAGAGAATGACCTTGACCAGTGCCTATTTCTGATAATTCTATATTGGCTTCCTCAGGGTTAAGATTACAGCTGTATGCCAACATGTTCGGTTTTATGTGGAATTAGAGAGTGATTTCAGGGTTTAGTACTCATGGGGCAATCACTCTACAAACTGAGTCACGTACCTAGCTCCTTGAGTTCTATTTTCTTCACAATGTTTTTATACAAATACAGATATAGAGTAAAATGTAGATAAAATAAACATTGTTGAAACAGCACAGTTTTAGAAAGCAGAACAATAGAATCAAGGTGAGAATAAAAAAGAGTGGGTGCAGCTTCCTTAATTTGAACATTTCAAAGTCTTTTAGATATTGTCCTAAAGGTCTAGGTCATTCATGAGGTAGAAGGAAAACTCAGCTGTATATTAAAAAAAAAATAGACATCTGTTGCCATTGTTTATCTTAGGCAAGGGCTATTCATTCTGGTTCCTGCTGCCCACATACTGTGAAACATCACCTCTTGAATATGGTCTCTGATTGTGTCTCTAGAACAACAGAAAAAAAAATCACTGGTTCCTTGTGCTGTGCTTTTTTTTTTTTTTCTATCATAGCGACAAAATATCTGCGAAAATATAACCTGGTGGGTGAAGTTATTATTATTATTATTATATTGTTATTATTTGTGGTTTGTGATTCCAATTAATGTGACATGACCCTATGACCATGGGCTTGTGGTGATGAGAAGAGAGAGAGAAAGCTCTTCAAAGGCATGATGCAGCAAGTTACTTCCAACAATATAGCTTGATGTCATACACTTTCCACCACCTTTTAAGAGTCTACCCAATTATGAATACACAAATGAGCTAATATTTTCTTTTACTAGGGTGGAGTCCTCATAATTCAACTACATCTTAAAGATTGGACTCAATTTGGAGACCAAGTTTTGAACACATGGGACTTTTAGAGAACACTTTATATGCAAACCATAATTTCCTGTTTTTGTTTTAGGATTCCCACATAATTCTATTCCCTTGAAAACTTTTGTTGCATTCAAAAACTTTCTGTTTAGTCACTGGATTTATTTTCACAAATGTCATGGTGTACCAAGGAGAACATTTTTCACCAACTGTGTATATAAAGAAAGCTCTGTCTCTTATAGTCTTCAGAGGTTCATGATTTATTTTAGGATTGATAATTCAACAAGCACTAGATAAGTACCATGTTTGCCACATGATATTATTCACTGACTTTGGACCAATTTCAGAATTTTCTAAACATCAAAGTCTTTATCTGCAAAATAATTACAATAAAATTTAGTGGTTTTTATGACATTAAGCATAGTTAACATATATAGTATGAGACCTGGTACTCTCTCCTGTAATAATTTGTAGTTGGCATTGCCTTCATCACCATCTACAGTTTCTCCTAGGAGAGTGAGATATCTGCCACACTGGGCTGCTGAATCAGACCAATGCAGAATCAGAACAAAGAGAAAAGGTGATCCATAGGGGCATACATGGTTTTGAATACCCTCGAAAGCCATCAGAAGGAATTACTGGGTTACAGTCTAGAGTGTGTGACTCAGCTGGAGCCGGAATACAAAAGGTCCCTGAACAGAAGCATCAGGGACAGACAGGGGGCAGCTGACATTGTGCCTGCAGTTGGCACAGTCCAACAAGATTTTCAAGGATAAATGAGAAAGAAAATCAGCCCTGGGAGGGAGTACTGCTGACATGTTTTCCTGCTTCTGAGCAGCAGCTGCAGGCAGATGGAGCAGCTGCAGCTGTTCCTAGGAGCCTGGATTCCCTGGGAAAGTGGGCATCAGGAAAGGAAATGAGAGGGAGGCAGGCATAGGCTCTCAGGATGGGAGATTCCATTGCACAGCATAAGGAAATTGAGTAAATAGGGAGAAGCATAAGGTGGCAAGAAGAGGGTGTTATGAATGTGAAATGATGCTCTCTATTGGAAACTGGATGATATAACTTTAGAAAACGCTAGATGAGGTCTGGAACTTTGTCTATGCCCTTAAATTGCTGCATAAATATGGGTGAATAACTATCCTAAAAGCTAGTACTAATTGAACAGTTGTCAAGTTAAAAGTGATCTTACATGTTTGCATTTATAAAATAATGTAATCCTTACTGAAACATTATATCTGCAATAACAGGTTTTCAGTTTTCATGTGGAAGTCTGAGGCACAAGGAACAACACACCACTATTATGAGGCCACATAACTAATGTCTTTAAGTACTGAAATTTCACAATGGAATTCTGATTTTAGGACCTATATGTTTTTGGATTACACTTTAAATATTAGATTACAATTTAAATAATTTTATTGACACATAATAATTTTATGTATTTTAGTGGATGCAATGCTTTATTTCAATGCACATATGCAACGCACAATGATTAGATCTGTAAAATTAACATATTAACCTAAAACACGTATTATTTCTTTATATTGAAAATGCAATGTACTCTCTGGTTTTAAATGTACCAATAATTGTCATCAGACTTAGTTACCATACTGAACTATAAAACATTAGAAGTAATTCCTTCTGGTTAATTGCACCATTGCCTCCAAGAACCATCCCCTTCCCCCTTCTTCCTCTTTCCAGTCTTTCCAGCTGTTGGCAATTACAATTCTCTTCTCCACTTCTGTAACATAAGCCTTTTCATCTTGTACATGAGTAAAAGCATGTGGTATTTTATTTCTCAACTTAGATGATATTATTTAAAATAAGGTCCTCAGGTTCCACTTTTATTGTTACAGCTTCCATTCTTGTTATGGGTGAATTATATCCTATTGCATATATGAAACACATTTTTCCCATTTATTTGTCTCTCAGTAGACATCTCAGTTTATTATATATCTTTGTTGTTGAGCAAGCAGATGTGTCTTTTACTTTGGAGGTCTGTGGAGTGGAATTGCCAAATTACTTGGTGCCTTTATTTTTATTTTCTATGCTTATGCCTTATTGCTTTCCACAATGGCTATACTGATTTAAATTTCTACCAACAGTATGTGAAAGTTCATTTCTCTTCACCTCTGACACACTTTTTACATTTTGATGTCATTCATTCTAACTGGGGTGAATCTAAGTCTGCATTTCCCTCTTTCATTCTCAACCAAATCTGTCCAATAGAACACTGAATTTTTCAAATTTGTCTGACACATTTAAGGACATATTTAAATTTATTTAGTTACAATTAAACTCCAGTAGTCTCATATGGCTAGGACCTATCTAATTAATGGACTAGCTTCATTCTACCTCTTTTAAAACCTATTATTAATATTTTCCAACATAAAATTGTATGTTTGTGCTTATGAATGACTTTACTAACTTCAACCATACACAGATCATTAGTAAAGTATGACTCACTTCTGACCACAGAATTTCCTCAGAATCCATCATGACAGTGGATTTTCAGCAATCATGAATAAGAATGTAGACTTTTCATTTGAGAAGACATTACTGTGGACTGTAGATCAAAATAGATAAGAGATCAATAGATTTAGGAATAAAAAGCAAGAGGAGTCCTTACAGATGCTATCTCATATAGTCTCTTGAAATTAGGTATCACAGCTTCCCTTTTCTCACTGACAGTTGTGACACCATCACATTACTCTTCTGCTACATAACACTCCCATTCCGTTGGTGTTTTTCTCAAAAGGCCTGATTCTAGCACCTTATGATGCCCTGGCTGTCATTTATTGCCCCCAGAGGTAGAGACTTTTTTCATGTTAAATATGTCACTGAAGAAGACCTCAGTAATGGGTCATGAAAGGCTCAGGGGTTGTTAGTTCTTACAAATATACAAAAAATAACATCTATTCATATAATTATCTGACTAGAGTTTTATTTTGATCATTGGTTGTACCCTAAAGTACCCACCTGGGCATCAACCTACTAGTCCTCTGGACATTTCAGGGTCTTATTAGTCAAGTATATCCTACTAGATTTTTCACTAACTTTTAATTTTTAGAAATAAGCTACCATCTTCCTATCTTCCTTGTTTTCACTTAGTTTTCATTTTATCTGTAAAATTTATACTTACATTTCATGAGGTGGATCAATGTCATTTGCTTTTAGCAGCTTCTTTGATCCTGATCTGAACATAGTCATTGTTCAGACAAGTGAGGCATCCCTACTCTGTGATCTACTAATTTCTTTTTCTGATAGTCACAAAGCATTTGACTCTAACCTGCATGAGAACATTTAACTCATTCTGTTACAATACATTGCTTTCAAACTTATCTTTGTTGAAAGCTTGTAACTCATCAGTAGCAGTAAGATAAATTACAGCTGTCTTTCCTTGAAATGTCCAATGCTCTGATTAATGTCAAGAGTTAAATATTCAGTGAATGGACAAAAGCATGAACTACTGAGCTACACAAGATTAGACTGTGTGGCAAAGCAAATCCATGTTCCTGACAGACAAGCCTAAGGCCAGGAAGAAAAGAACCTATTCTTTGGGCAACCTAACCTTTTCTCTTCTAAACAGAATAACTAAGGATGGAGTCTCTCCTCATTGTTTCCTGACAACCCTACAGAAATTCAGTCATTTTAGTGTTGCTTTCATATTTGCTTCTCCCCAACCCCAGAGCCACCCATCTACACTGTTCTGAAACACTTGGCTTATATTTTCTCTGTCCCAATTGATCCTCTTTCTATAGCACTGGAATTTCATTGTTCTCCATACTCTATTTTCTCCTGACCTCTTGACTGCTCATTGTTAGAAGTCAGGAGGGCTCTGCTGACATCTGGGCCCAGCAGGACAGGTCTGGCATCCCAAGATATCTCTGAAAAATGCTGGAATACCCAATATTCAAGCTTGATGTTGCCTTCTTCTCTTCCCATAAGTCCACAGTCCTCACAGGATCTAGCTCCATTTCTTCAGGCTTGATAGTGTATGTATTAGCATGGCTGCTATAAACATAACAGGAGAAGACAATTGCATGTTTGTATGTACTATGTGCACATTTCTTCTCAGTCATACCTATATACAGTTAACCTCTGAATCCCCATATCTTTTTTTTAAATTTGATATTTTCTTTATTTACATTTCAAATGTTATCCCCTTTCCTGGTTTTCCCTCCGAAAACTCTCCATCCCATCTCCCCTCTCTCTGCTCACCAACCCACTCACTTCTGCTCCCCTGTCCTGGCATGCTCCTATACTGGGGCATCGAGCCTTCTCTGGACCAAGGGTCTCTCCTCTCTTTGATGTCCAACAAGACCATACTCTGCTACATATGCAGCTGAAGCCATGGGTCCCTTCATGTATACTCTTTAGTTGGTGGTTTAGACCCTGGGAATTCTGGGGGAGGTACTGGTTGGTTAGTACTATTGTTCCTCATATGGATCTGCAAGCTCCTTCAGCTCCTTCAGTCCTTTCTCTAGCTCCTCCATTGGGGACCTTGTTCTTAGTCCAACGGTTGGCTGAGAGCACCCACCTCTGTATTTGTCAGGTACTAACAGAGCCTTTCAGGAGACAGCTATATCAGCTCCTGTCAACAAGTGCTTGTTGGCATCCACAATAGTGTCTGGATTCGGTGATTGAATTTGGGATGGATCTCCAGGTGGGGCAGTCTCTGGATGGTCTTTCCTTAGGTCTCTGCTCCACATTTTGTCTCTGATCCCCTCCCATGGGTATTTTGTTCCCCCTACTAAGAAGGACCAAAGTACTCATACCTTCTACATCTTCCTTCTTCTTGAGCTTCATTTGGTCTGTGAATTGTATCTTGGGTAATCCATACTTCTGGGCTAATATCCACTTATCAGTGAGTATATACCATGTGTGTTCTTTTGTGATTGGTTTACCTCACTCAGGGTGATATTTTCTAGTTCCATCAATTTGTCTAAGAATTTCATGAATTCATTTTTTTAGTAGCTGAGTAGTATTCCATTGTGTATATGTACCACATTTTTTGTATCCATTCTAGTGTTGAGGGACATCTGGGTTCTTTTCAACTTCTGGCTATTATAAATAAGGTTGCTATGAACATAGTGAAGCATATGTCCTTATTACATGTTGGAGTATCTTCTGGATATATGCTGAGGAGTGGTATAGCTGGGTCCTCAGGTAGTAATATGTCCAATTTTCTGAGGAACTGCCAAACTGATTTCCAGAGTGATTTTACCATCTTGCAATTCTACCAGCAATGGAGGAGTGTTCCTCTTTCTCCACATTTTTGCCAGAATCTGCTGTAACCTGAGTTTTTGATCTTAGCCATTCTGACTGGTATGAGTGGAATCTCAAGGTTGTTTTGGTTTGCATTTCCCTAATGACTAAGAATGTTGAACATTTCTTTAGCTGCTTCTCAGCCATTCAATATTCCTCAGTTGAGAATTCTTTGTTTAGCTCTATACCCCATTTTTAATAGGGTTATTTGGTTCTCTGGAGTCCACCTTCTTGAATTCTTTGTATATATTGGATATTAGCCTCTGTCAGATGAGTCCCCATATTTTAACTTGCTGCCTTTGTTAGCCCCTCTGAAAACTGTCACTAGCACATTATTTAACAATTGAAACTGATGGAATCTTTCAATTGCCTTAAATTCTAGATATGTTTCTGCTATAACACAGGCCCCACTGTTTCTTCATGAGTCTTGGTGGTATATAGCAACCTACAAGCCTAGACCATGACACAAATTAGTTAATCATTGCATCAGCTATGTACCAAGCAGATATTAGCAAAAATTACTTTTCCAAGTTTAACTGAGTTTGATATTTACAGTAACTTATTGCATAAGTTTTTATCTCCAGTGACATAAATATCAATGTCAAGCCACAAGCCATCCTCAACACTTAGGGAATGAACTTTTCCATCAAGTAGAATGTCTTCATGCTGGATCCTATCTTATCTTCATCCTGCCATTTACATCTTGCTGTACCATGATCATTATTATTTGATGGAAAAAGTACCTAGTAGGACAGATTTAGTTAATAAACAGGTCTTGTTATTAAACAACTCATTATAAAGCTCTCAAAGTCTTTAATGTGTCTGTATGGAACAACAGTCAGGATTTAGCTCTAGACTTGTGACCTTGATGTTGACATCATTTTCATGCTCTTTGTTCCAGTCTAATATTACAAAACCTATGTATCTGATGCAGTGTTAAGGTTAGAGGAAAGCAAAGTACAAGAAACACTTACTCTTTTCTACCTCAAATAAGAGAGATGGAGAATGTTCTATGATAATTTTGCTCCAGGCCCTGGCAAAGAGGATTGCATGTCTTAGTTCCTCCTGAATATTCATGCTCGCTTAAGGAGGCAGCTAAACAATTAATTGGTAATTCTTCAATAGTTTGTTCTTTGAGAAAGGCTTGCTGTCTCATATGGGATTTGCAGGATTGAATGTTTACCTTTTGTTCTCACATTTGAATTCTATTCAGAGGTAACAGATAATCTGTTGGCTCCTTAGGCAAGGACAAAAGAATAGGTAGGTTTTTGTTGTTTCTTTGTTTTTGTTGTTTGTTTTATTTCTGTTTGTTTTTAAAGAAATGGCACTTAAATACTATGGCAAATCGAGGAAATGAATTCTATGCTTATCATGTGCTTTGAGCTACTTTTTCTGTTTTTGCCTGATCTGTAACTTCACTCTCAAGTTGTAGCCTTCTTCCCTAGCATTCCCCATTCCTATCATTGTGTGTTATAGATTAATGTGATTCTTTTAACATACATATATAATTTCATAATATTTATGTTATATATATGAATATATATATTCAATAGGGCGTATGTGTGTATGATGTGTGAATGTGACCATGGGTAGGCACAAGCTATAGCATCCTGTGTGGATAGAGGTCACAGGATGACTTCCAAGAGTCAGTACTGTCCTTTGACCTTTAACTCATGTCCTGATTTTACATGCTGAGCCATCTCATTGACTCCAAGATATACTTTCAATAAGTCTCAATTGATCACTTGAATAACCTCTGAATTGAAAAGCTCAAAATATATGCTCTTAAAAAGGGAAAAGGGAATGGGAGAGAAATTGATTTCTGTTATTTCATACCTAAGAAAATTACTTCAATGACTGAGCATAGTTTTAGAAAAATAAGAGATTACATTAAATTCATTTGGGGAGCAAATATCGATTATCAATCTGATTTAGATAGATTGAATTTTATCTTTACAGTAATTTTGCCTTGCTATGAGACCTGGAAGGAAACCATCAGAGATCAGCTAGTCTAGTCTTAGGAAATACAATGTAATTAAGCCTTGGGCAAGAAGCTTTTTGCCAAATGCTTCCTCTATACAATGCCAGTATCAATTAAAATAAATCCTTCTCAGGTATATTTGAATCACATTGTAAAATGCAAATCTGTGATTATACTTACATAAATAAATGATTAACCAGATCCCTAAACAAATAAATGGGAACAAATAGTCATATATCCTATAGAGATGAATTTGAGTAAGCTATATGAATAGTGAACATCTTTGCCTTCTATAATGTATCCTTTTTTATATACATTATGAGAAGATATATAGAAGAAGGCAGACAAGTAAATGGAGCTTAATTTACTTAATTCCTTTAGGGTGAACTATGAATGGCATCCTTTGAAAGAGAGCAAGTACAGAGGCAGATGTTTGCAGCCAACCATTAGACTGAGCACAGCGTCTCCAATGGAGGAGTTAGATAAAGGATTGAAGGAGCTGAAACCATAGGAAGAACAACAATATCAACCAACCAGACACCCCAGAAGTCCCAGGGACTAAACCACCAACCAAAGAGTACACATGAAGGAACCCATCACTCCAGCTACATATGTAGCAGAGGATGGCCTTGTCAGACATCAATGGAAGAAGATGCCCTTGGTTCTGTGACGGCTTGATGCCCAGTGTAGGCAAATGCCAGGCTGGAGAGGTGGGAGTAGATGGGCCCATGGGGTAACAACCTCATAGAAGCAGGGGAAGAGGGATGGGATAGGGGGTTTTCAGAGGGAAACTGTGAAAGGAGATAACGTTTGAAATGTAAATAAAGAAAATAGCCAATAAAAAAAAAAGAGAGCAAGAAGAGATATATAGGAATGTTTGGAAGCAGGAAAAAGAAATTATGTACTTATAATCTTGAAAATAAAATAATTTTTAAAAAAGGATACATTATAGAAGGCAAAGATGTTCACAGAAAGAAACATTACTTCAGTCAGGTAATGAAGATTAATATTAATAATAGTAAGGCCTGATAAATCACCACATCAACTTACACTTCATATGATAAAAATGTCACTTTCTTTAAAAAAATACTCAATCTGATCTTAGGATAATACATTTAGAATTTATAACAAATATTTAATGCTATTACAAGGTATTAACAAAGGGAAAATAGATACTGGGAATATGGGGACTTTCTATAATACTTTGAAAATATTTCATCAAGACTAAAACTTATAAAATTAAATGATAATTTTGAATGTTTAAGAAAGGTAAATGGTGAGTAAAAATTATGAGTAACCCAAGGACCCTGTACTAAGATGGAAGAGACATACTATGGACATACCACTTCTAAATGCTATGAGATGAGAATATTCTCTGCGTTGTAAAAGAGGAAAGACCTGAAGTTACAAGACAAAAGCTGAAGTCAGGCTCAAAAAACACTCATATCCAAAGAAAAGGGCACTTTCCTTATATTACTGACATCAGGGGAGAGACTGGGGTCACAACAGCTATTCTTGGAAGGCAGGGCATGTCCTGCTTTTAAGAGATGCATGCCAATTACACCAGTGTCTGAGATTTTAGAAAAAGATTATGGGTTTGTTTGCAGCTATGTTTCTGATTCCAAATAATCTACTCATCTCCACCAGGATTTACCATAATGTCTAGGAGATCACTTCAGTTCATACAGGTTACTTTATTAGTCAACTGCACAGTTTTATCACCTTTTAGATGTTCAATAAACATTTTGGCATCATGAATAGATTACAGGATACTTCAATTCAAATAAGTTTCTCAACACTGTCTTACTATTTGTTTTATTCTCATAACAATTCTGAAGAATTGACGATGGATAAGACACTTGCCTGTACTTTCCTCATTTAATGGCTGAGTTCGTTGTATGGACTGGTCAAGCCAATATGCACTACTTTACAAAAATATTGGTTTTTTCTCAAACATTTACATATAACAGGACAAATAAAGAATGAGGGTAAATTGGATTACCACCTATTTCCTATAAATCATCCATTTAGAAACTGTTGCCCAGGATTATGTTCTTATCTCATTTATCTTCAGTCACTCCAATAGGACCACAGTCTATTTGGGCTGTTACAACACAATGTTTCAGGCTGGGGCATTTTTACACAGCATGCATTTGCAGCTGGGAAGTCCATTATTACAACACCAACAAATCCTAATTCTAAGGATTTTCATTTTGCAATGATGTGTTTTCTCTTGTGTCCTCGGTTGATAGAAAAGTATGAGACTCCTTCAAGCTTCTTTTAGAAGTAAGTCCCACTCATGAGGACTTGCCTTCATTGCCTAACAACCCCCTAAAATTATCACCTGTTAATACTATCTCATTGTGTATCAAGTTCCAACATATGAATTTGAGAGGACACAAGCATTCAGATCATAGAGGCATCAATCATCTCGTTGGGTAGCTTATATGTAATCCCCAATGCTATTCCTCTGGACTGACATTAAGTACCTCAAAGAGCTTCCTCTTTGCTTGTGAACCTACCATAAAAAGAACTGAGGTAAATTTTGATTAAAATCACCCCAAGGAAGAGAAACAGTCATGATAAACAAGTGTTCTCATAGGTCACAGGAAAAGTACTCTAAAATATTTAACCCCATTTTTGGTACTCAGAAAGAAGGACTTCAATACCATAAGAAAAAAATCTTATTTTCTGCTTTGAACTACTCTTTTCTGTGGCGGCTAGTGATAGCTTATTACTTGATTTTCACTCCTCCTTTAACACATAGACATATCACATTTTTAAAGTAAGCTATCCTCAGTTATACAAGAAGTAGGAGACAGGCCTAATTTGATACTACATATTAGCCAACTGATGCATGATGCAGATTTTATTGACTAACTTAGAGACATGGCATGAGCCTATTCCTTCAATTTTGAGGACTAGTGGTAGGTGGATCACACAGGAGGGTTTGGAATGTTATTCTTCTGATTAGAACTGCTATGTGCCTACAAATGTTGCTTCATTTGTTTTCTTGTTTTGTGCTCTTGGAAAAATACACTGTATTTTATTTTTGTTTTTCATTTGTAACAATAACAAAGATAACAGTCTTTCTTATATAACTTTTTATGAGAATTACAAGTGATGAGTGTTTAGATTAACATGTAGACATGGAAGTTGTCCTATCTTCTCTCCTTCTTGCTATTCTCTCTTCATTTCTATTGGTTAAGACTAGTGTGAAAAAGTACCAATTAGTAAGGCCGAGGAATATACACAAATTGAGAATATTTATTCTGCTAGATGCTTTTTAGTTTTCAGTTTGTTCGGAAGATCAAGAGCTCTTATTTCTGTACCCATGTATTTTAACTGGTATCATCCTTCATCTCTTTTTCAGCTCATATTAATATTTAACTTAGTAATTATAATATGCTTTTTTTTTACAGGAGGAGGGGAGAAAATCTGTGTTTGTATGTGTACATGTTTTGATGCCTTTAATAAGAACAAAAAGAAAAACCAGTGATGCTAAGTCCCCTCACGAGTAGAATAAATCAAAGAAAGAGCAGAACTAATTAGACAGAAGACAGATTGGGTGCTGGAGAGATGGCTCAGTGGTTTAAAGCACTGACTGCTCTTCCGAAGGTTCTGAGTTCAATTCCCAACAGCCACATGGTGGCTCACAAACATCCTTAACGAGATCTGATTCCTGCTTCTGGAGTGTCTGAAGACAGCTACAGTGTACTTACATATAAAAAGTAAATCTTTAAAGAAGACAGATTGGAAGGAAACATTGTCCCAGATAATGGAGCCCAGGATGGCAATGTAAGTTTACCAGGTTTATTCTCAATATTAATAACTGCATTACTTCAGGGTTTTTTTGTTCCACAGCCCCTTGTTTTACATAAAATTGAACCAGTGTGCACTGAGATATAGTCTATGGGGGGCATCTTTGCTCTCTGTCAGAGAAGGCCACTCTGTTCAAGAGGTGCTTATAAAATTAGGGACTTCTCTTCATCATAGCAGGCCTCTTAGGCTGATTTTTAACTTCCTTCCTAAGCATCACCAACAGAATACAAGAGATATGAGAATCTCAGGTGCAGAAGATCCCATAGAAAACATTGACACAACAGTCAAAGAAAATGCAAAATGCAAAAATCTCCTAACCTAAAACATCTAGGAAATCCAGGACACAATGAGAAGACCAAACCTAAGGATAATAGGTATAGAAGAGAATGAAGATTCTTCATTCTTACTTAAAGAGCCAGTAAATATCTTAAAAATTTTCAAATTATAGAAGAAACCTTCCCTAACCTAAAGAAAGAGATGCCCATGAACATACAAGAAGCCTATAGAACTCCAAATAGATTGGACCAGAAAAGAAATTCCTCCTGTCACAGAATAGTCAAAAATCCAAATGCACAAAACAAAGACAGAATATTAAAAGCAGCAAGGGAAAAGGGTCAAGTAACATAGAAAGGCAGACCTATCAGAATTACACCAGACTTCTCTCCAGAGAATCGAAAAGCTAGAAGATTCTGAGCAGATGGCATGCAGACCCTAAGAGAACACAAATGCCAGCCCAGGCTACTATACCCAGCAAAAGTTTCAATTGCCATAGACGTAGAAACCAAGATATTCCAAGACAAAACAAAATTTACACAATATTGTTCCACAAATCCAGTCCTGCAAAGGATAATAGATGGAAAACTCCAACACAAGGAGGGAAACTACACTCTAGAAAAAGCAAGAAAGTAATCTTTCAACAAACCCCAAAGAAGAGCCACACAAGCATAATTCCACCTCTAATAACAAAAGTAACAGGAAGCAATAATCACTTTTCCTCAGTATTTCTTAGCATCAATGGATTCAATTGCACAATAAAAAGACTTAGACTAACAGACTGGGTAAGTAAACAGGACCCAGAATTTTGCTGCATACAGGAAATGCACCTTGGTGAAAAAGGCAGACATTACCTCAGAGTAAAAGGCTGGAAAACAATTTTCCAAGCAAGAAATAAGCTGGATTAGCTATTCTAATATAGAATAAAATTGACTTTCAACCAAAAGTTATTAAAAATTTAAGGAGGGACACTTCATACTCATCAAGGCAAAAATCTACCAAGATGAACTCTCAGTTCTGAAAATCTGTGCTCCAAAGTCAAGGATATCCACATTTATAAAAGAAACTTTACTACCTATATCCTTAGTCATCAGGGAAATGCAAATCAAAACGACCCTGGGATTCCTCCTCACACCAGATTGAATGATTAAGATCAAAAACTCAGGTGACAGCAGATGCTAGGGAGGATGTGGAGAAAGAGGAACTTTCCTGCATTGCTGGTGGGATTGCAACCACTCTGGAAATCAGTCTGGCACTTCCTCAGAAAATTGGACATAGCATATAACCAGAAGATGCTCCAACATGGAATAAGGACACATGCTCCACTATGTTCATAGCAGCCTTATTTATAATAGCCAGAAAGTGGAAAAACCAAGATGTCCCTCAACAGAGAAATGCATACAGAGAATATGGTATATTTACACAATGGAGTATACGAAGCTATTAAAAACAATGACTTCACGAAATTTGCAGGCAAATGGATGGATCTAGAAACTATCATTCTGAGTGAGGTAACTTAGTCACAAAAGAACACACCTGGTATGTTCTCACTGATAAGTGGATATTAAGCAAACAGTGTGGAATATCCATGATACAACTCTCAAACCACATGAAGCTCAAAAGGAAGGAAGACCAAAGAAAGAGTGGATTCTTCAGTTCTACTTAGAAGGAGGAACAATATAATCAAGGGAAGTAGAGTGTAGAAGGGAGTTGGGAGGAAGAGGAGAGAGGGAGGGGAAAAGAGGGGCAGAATCGAGGAGGAGATGGATGTCAGGAAACTGGACAGAGTTGAGTAGCAATAGGGAATGGGAAACTGGGGGTAACAACCAGAAAGTCCCAGATGCCAGGAAAATAAGAGCCTCCCTGGACCCCACAGGGATGACATTAGCTGAAATAACCCATAAGGCGTGGGAGAACCTGTCGAGACTATATCCAGAGCTTAGGCATGGTCCCCCCCAGTGAGGGATGGGGCTACCATCCATCTCCAAATTTTAACCCAGAATTGCTCCTGTCTAAAGTAAATAGAAGGACAAAGAGTGGAACAGAGACTGAAGGAAAGGCCATCCAGAGACTGCTCTACCTGGAAATCCATCCCACATGCAGACACTAAACCCAGACACTATTGCTGATGTCAAGAAGTACATGCTGACAGGACCCTGATACAGCTGTTTTCTGAGAAGCTCTGCCAGATCCTGACCAAAACAGATGTGGATGCTTGCAGTCAACCATTGGACTGAGCACAGGGACTCCAATGGAGGAGTTAGGTGAAGGACTGAAGGAACTGAAGGGGTCTTATCTGGCATCAATGGGAGGGGAAGCCCTTGGTCCTGTGAATGATTGATGCTCCAGTGTAGAGGAATGCTAGGGCAATGAGGCAGGACTGGGTGGATGGGTGGGGGAGCACCCTCATAGAAGAAGAGTAAGTGGAGATGGGATAGGAGGTTTGCAGAGGGGAATGTGGAAAAGGGGATAACATTTGAAATGTAAACAAAATATCCAATTAAAAAAAAGATAAACTATCTGCTAGTGGCTCATGTGTTTGAAGCACTGGTCCTTACTAATGGCGTTGTTTTGAAAGACTGGAATCTTTAAAGAAGTGAGTTGCTGGAGAATGGGCCTTGTGGGTTATAGTCTGACCCCACTTTGGCCCAAGGTCTCTGTTTCCTGATCTACCAAATATAACCTGGTATAATCCTGATCTAACAAGTATAAACACAAGATCTTATCTTCACAAATCCTGCCCTATTTCTTCAACCATTATCATCTGAATCCTCATAAATTATGAACCAGAACGAATGTTTCTTTCTCTCAAGTTGTTTCTCTTACAATTATAAAAGAAAACACCTGAATATAAACAGTCTTGTTTGATGCTTTCATTTCAAGGAGACATTTTCCAACAAAAAGAGAACAACACATCCAATTTGTAAAAATAGTGAGGGTACCTTAAAATGATTATTATTTAAAAAATTAATTTTGACATTATAGTTATATAATTTGTTCTGTCTCTTTCCTTCCCCCAAACAATTTCATACACTCCTCCTTTTCCTCTTTAAAATTTATGACCTCTTTTTTTATTAATTGCTGCTGCGTACATATAAACATATGCATATATATTTATAATCCTAAATGTAATCTAGTCAGTCTGTATAATGTTATTTGTATGTAAGCTTTTAGGGCTGATAATTTTGTGTTGAATATCTAATTGGTGTGCTCTTCCCTGGAGAAGACTACAGAAATTTCTCTTTGCAACAGATAGAGACCATTACAGAAAACTACAAATAATAAATATGCAGCTGTGCAGCACAATCCTAAGGATACAGCCATAAAACACTCCTAAAGATAAGGGAACACTGCAGAATAGAGGACAGTATGATTGTAAGGGCCAGAGAATCAGGGATTTGCTGTGAGGTTATATCTTCTAATAATGTCAGAAGCTATACTTATAAAGTCTCATTAACAACATTTACCAAAAACATGAATCCAAACAAGGAAAGCAACAATAGACATGTCAAAATAAATAGGGGAAAGCCCTCAAGGCCTCAATCTGGATTCTAAGTTTTGTAAGGAAATGCTTTATGATAGAAAAAAAAGTATAATTTTAGCTCCTTTGTGGATCTACCATGTGGGTCTAAACTCCCCAGATCAGGCTTACTGGAAATTAGAGATGGTGAATCTCTGTATTGGGGTGGGATATAGTTTTATTGTAAAGGTTTGCAACTCTTTAACTTTTCTCAGACTTTTTAACAGTATTTTCTTTTTTCTGATATCATCCACTTATACTACCCATGAATCAGAGAAGAATGATTTTTTGAACTAGTAAAGAACTAGTAAGGGAAGCAAAGAGGCTAGAATTTCTGATTCTTCTACACAAAATAGTTCTTTGATAAGCAGTGATAAGCCAAATCTTTCCTCTGAGGGACAGTTCTGAATGCCTTCTCTTCCTAATGAACCACCTTGACTCTGGGAATTCCATTTACATTACACTTGGCTTTGTGTGGTTCTTGTCTTGACAGTATTCAATTGTTTCTGTTGCTGGTAATCCAAGGTTGACTTTCTCATATCTCATTGTCCCTCTGGGGCCTTAGACATCAAGACACAACAGGTTGTCTGGTCATCTATAATGGTAGTTGTTTTTCTGGGTTCTTTTACTTTAACTTCTACTTACCTAATATGCCTTGCCCCTTCAATTCACAGTGAAAATCTGATACATTTTAGGCCATGATGAAAGAAATGCAGCAATCTGGGCAGGTTGACCCTAAACTTGATCCCTATAGTTCCCTGTAGATAATCCCTTACCTCCCCCCTCACTCCCTGCCAGACTTTCAGGAGGTCAGGCATGACGTTACTGTGGGGGTGGGAGTAGGATTTGAGTTGCCTTCCCTGTCAGCTGGTGTTTGTTTTCATGACAGATGGTGGGTGATGACGTGTCTTTATTGTCCTCCCTAGTTTGCCCTAGAGGGAGTTTTTACTTGCCAGCAAATGTGCTGCTATACTTCCAGAGGAAATGGCATCTGCCTCTGAGGGGATGTCCAGCAGGCATCTCTGTCCTTTCCTTTGCATCCCTTGGCCTGAAAGCAACTCTGTGCCCCTCTAGTTGGCTTCGGAGACATAGTATTGGGGCACATTTAACCTTCGTTTGGAGTTATATATAGACACAGAATGAATATTTTTTACACTCAGATTCTTTAATAAAACATGAAAAATGTGAAATTTGCCAATAATCACTCTTGTGTCCCTACTAAATTCTTTCTCCATTTCATTTTCTCTTTCTTGGTCTTAATAACTGGGATAGTTTCCCTTAAAGTTAATAGGTGAAAATGTTACTTTTAGGTAAAAAGAAATGAAAATATGTATGGATGGTTTTCTGAGTGTTCATTATTCTCAAATGCTAACAAGCATTTGCTCTTATGCAAAGTATAAGGGAGCTTGCAAAGATCTAGTTTTTACTAGTTATGTTGATTGGTTTTTGTCAACTTGATACAAACTAGAGTCACTTAGGAAGAGGGTACATCAATAGAGGAGTTGACTTCATCTGATTGGCCTGTAGGCCTGTCTGTGAAATATTTTCTTGATTAATGATTGATGCAGGAGAGCCATGTTCACTGTGTTATTAGCCCTAAATGGGTGGTCCTAGGCTGCACAGAAAAGGTAGTTGAACACCCCAAAGCCAGTCATGCAGTAAGCATTCTTCCATCGTTTCTTCTTCAACTCAAAAAACAAGTTAAGACAAAAGTCATGGTGAGCATGGTGTGCGTATTTTTGGCAAGAGCTTAAGAGACAATAAAAATCTTTTTTCCTGAGAATACAAGCTAAGTTTAGTAATTTAATAATATTTTGAAGGAGAACAGAGCAAAGGTAAGGAAACTTATTGGTAGTGGAATAGAAAAGAAAGAGGGAAGAATCATGTAGTTGGATAAGTGAATAAAGGTAGTTTCTAGGAATTAAAGAGGCCATGTGTTTTGGACAAAAGAATACCATGCAACCCAAGACCAGAGTCATAGGCCCTAGGAGAGAAATGCAGATGTTTTTATGTCCTCTGAGGATGGGAAGAGAATAGAGCCATGCCCAGGCTTTCTGCAGGGCAGCTGCATATATGAGTACATAATGCTTGCAATAGCAGCCACGAGACCTGTACAAGCTCAAACCAGTACAAAAATAATAAACACCTAGCTAGCATGGAGATAGATGAAAACCTTACCTCTAGCCATGGAATTATTAACAATTATTAGATAGTAGAAAAATGAGAAATGGTTTTCTCAAAGAGTATAGTCCCTGGAAAGTTGACCACACTTGTATGGAAAATCATACATCCAAGAATATTTGGGGAGCATAAATTGGTCTTGAGAGGCTTTTATTTACTTCAAAAAGGGAACAAAGTTGAATGTGTTAGGGAATAGCAGAGGGAGTAGACCTGGAATGAGCTGGAGAGGAGGTAAATCTAAACAAAATGCACTTTATAAAACTCCTATCAAAATATAACCATCAGAAAACACAGTTTTAGAAGCGATAAGTGAAAGCAAAAGTGAGGGAGCAGGGCAGTTCCTCACTGTTTACTTTTCTCATTACCAAGACAAAATATTTAAGAGGAATATAAAGAGATGATAGGTTTATTTTAATTCATGTTTTCCATGGCTTATTGCAGTCAGTGCTGGCTGCACGTGGGGTGCGGCTCATGGCAGGAGGATTAAGTAATTACTGACAAGACTCTATCATAACCCACAAAGGCCTATCCCTAGGAATCACCTCTGGTAGCCATGACCCACCTCCAAACAGTTCAACAGCCTTTCTAAGGACATCACAAGTCTAATGATCATCAACAGCCTTCCTAATGAACACCACACGGTCCTCAATCACATGAGCCCATGGGAGCCATTTCACATTTGAACCCTAACACTATTAAATACGAAAGTACTTACAAAAATAATATTTTGCTTTTCTTCTTATTAAATTAGAAGTAAATTGACAACAGTCCTCTGATTTCTGGAAGCTTTTTATCTTTGTGGCTAAAATTTAGATGTCTCATTAAGATCTGCATAGTTTATGAGGACTTGAAATATCCCTGTGCCTGCATGTTACTGAAATGACATCTATACTTATATAGTAGTATATTGATATACTTGTGTGACTACTTAGCAAAGAATTGTAAAATAAAAGAAAAACCTCACATTCGTGGCTTAAAAATATAGAAGCCTGTTTTTCTCTGATTAAAAAATCTTGAAACACATTCTTCTTTAAAAGGTAAGTACAGATGAGATAAAAAAATTCTTCCAAAAAAAAAAATAAATAAATAAGCCGGGCGGTGGTGGCGCACTCCTGTGATCCCAGCACTCTGGGAGGCAGAGGCAGGTGGATTTCTGAGTTCGAGGCCAGCCTGGTCTACAGAGTGAGTTCCAGGACAGCCAGGGCTACACAGAGAAACCTTGTCTTGAAAAAACCAAATCCAAAAGACCAAAACAAAAAAAAATCTTTAAACAATAAATATTAGGATACATTTGGAGAAATTACACAGTTATCAAGGACTCAGAAATGTAATTTCTCACTATTTTATACACATTGCTTTTATTCATCTCTAAAGTTGTTGCTCTAGATCCTGCTTTAAGGGTTACATTCAAGCCTAAGGAATGAGGGTGGATACAGAGAGGGCAAGTACAAACTTGTAGTGTGAGACCTGTGACTATTATCCCTAGCCTGAATTTAGTCACATGATCACCAAGAGTTGCACAGGTGTTGAACAACCATATGCCCAGCTTCCCTTTACCCTGTAAGAGCACTGACCAAATGTCAATGTATCTCAACAGTCTTTTTTATAGCTGGGTTATAATTACTAAAACATAACACATGGGTCATATTTATTGTTAGTAATCTGGTCAGCATTATTTCCCTTTTTAGATGAGAGCACTAGGTGCATAAATGATCAGCAGCTGAGTTGGAATTTGAATTCAGGTCATTTGATGACTAATTTCCTATTCTATGCAATCTCTTGGGTTTTTTGTTATTAATGTAGTATGAAGATGGAAGTTTATAACTTTTCTTTTTGTAGCCAGTGGCCAATCATAGTTTATATTCCTCCAGGAACTTTTAAGTGCTTGTTGTTTAGGACTTTTTACATTTATTCTTCTATTTTTTATTTTTAAGATTTTTATTTTATTTTTTAAAGATTTCATGAATTTTTAAATGTAGGCAGTGCCCTTTTACTCTCTTCCCTTTAATGCTCATATTCCTTTGGTTGGAGTTAGCTAGAAAAATGTCCCTTGCTCTAAGCTTAATAGCTGCCAGGAACCAGAATGCTGTACTCTGTCATTATTTTTAATACAAGTTTAGGGATCAGCCTTTCTGTTTAATCCTTGGCAGATAAACTAACAGTAGGGAGATTGGGAGTCATTTATGAAGATGTGCTGGTTGTAGGAGATTGAGCAGTTGTTAATCTTTTTGGCTGAGGTTTGGAGAACCCATTTTAATCAGAATTTGTGCAGGAATAATCCATTATATAAATTCTGACCAAATCCCTCCAGTAATTGCAATGAGAACAGTATTTTTAGGACAATATGACTTTACAGAGATGAAACAGTGTAACTGGAGTTCCATAGAAGTACTCTAAAAGACTCTTGGGCATCAGCGGCCCAATTGGGCAGAGGTATGTGGAAACAACCCTCTGCTTCCTTTGTCTAGGAAGATTTCTCTAATGTTGTCTTACTCATGACCCTAGAAAGTGAAGACCAGCATAAAAATAATTATGAATTTATAAGCCCTTCACTTAAAAAATATGGAAAAAATCCAAGGTTATTATACAGATTAAATATGTAATTGTGAGGAGAGAGTATTATTCACTGTCAGGCAGAGATGAAGGATACAAATTTAGGAGATTTGAGCTTCAGATCGCAAAGGATGATTAGATAAGCAAGGTAGTTTTTTGAAGGGTGGGGTTCAAGATTGTGAAATATCTTTGAATAAAAGCCAACAGGGACAGGAAGGGAAAGTTCTCAGAGTATGAGGTTGTTCTGATACCTATGAAACGAGAGAGGAGGGAGGATGGTTTTAAAGGGAGTGATCCAAGATTACAGTTCTTGGATTTTTGACTATGTCAAAGAATAAATATCTCTGATTTAAAATTGTCCGTGGGAGATAGCTACTTGCTGCATGACCTCTACCATGCTCATTCATACTGGGGTGCCGTGGGATTGATGTGGCCTCACTGCATGCTGGAGTGGATCCAGAGACCCTCAGACTGGACTTGTTTGTCAAATCTGTTCACTTCAATAATCTCTTATGCATATAATCTTTAGTAGTGCATTTCCATGGTGACTACTGAGCTTCAGTATTTTCATTCTAAACAAAGAAGTTTAGGCAAGACAGTCTCAAATTCTCAGATACCACTTTCATTCTTGAATTCTATGTGTGTGCATGCATACAGGCTGGAGGATATATGGTGAAAAGAAAAAGATTGTTGGCTGTAGAACTGGAAAGAAAGATCATTCTGTCATATGGTCCTCATTCCCCACCTTGGCCTCTTCTATTTTTCTTTACATCAACCTGGACTGATCGCAAAACCAGCCACAGCTCAGCATAATCTAATCTAATCGAATCGAATCAAATCTATCAAAGAGGTAATGAACTATAAAAATGTAAATTCAATTACAATTAGAGGGGAGTTTTGTGTCGACTGGAGTTTGGTGCTAGCTAAAGAATAGAAACTCAGGCTAGGTTGAAAAGCCCCATCTGTGCTAGTTAGGTCTGCTGTTAGGGGTTGGGCAAATTTTATGAATGCAACGAAGACAAAGTATCACAGTAATGACTTCTAAGTAGGAAGGGGTTTCACTGTTTTAGATTTTGTCCATTTTCATAGCTAGGCCATAGGAAAGCAACTTTTCTTTGATCTTTCTTGCCCTCAATTCCTCTTTTGAATAGCACAGTTTTAGCAAGGGGTTGCCTGTCCTTTGGGTTTTGTGGGTAATAATAATTTACTTTGTTAAAACACCTATATATATCACCAAAGAATTTTATGAGTTCCCATTTTTCCTCATTTTCTGCGTATCCAGTTAGGATCCATTTCTTAGGGCTCATAAGAATGATTCCTTCGCTGGCTATCTTAAGAGGGTGGTGACTGTTTTTTGAAATTTGGGTTTTCTCTTTTGTCCCAAGCATCCATGGTACTTTGTGGCCTTTTCTATAAAGCCTACCACGTTTTGCCTCCATTAGGGATCTTTACATGCTTATTTTGTCTGTTTTTAATTTTTTCTAAAGATTTGTGTGTTTTTCCTTCATGTATATCTGTGTACTATGTACTTGTCTGGTGTCTACAGAGGCCAGAAGAGAACATTTGATCCCCTGGAGCAGGATTTGAGGACATATATGAGTTGTCATGTTGGTGCTATGAACTGAACCCAGGTTCTCTGACAGAGCAACCAGTGCTCTAATATGTTAAGCCATATTTCCAACCCCTATTCTTAGCTTTTAAAAACTTTATAACAAACTTGACTTCTTAGGTTACTTTTTTTTAAAAAAATTTTTTTATTTCTTCTGCATCTTTAATTGCTCTATAATGGTCTCTACACACTGAGATTTACTAAAAACAATGAATACTTACTTGACATAATTTTGTATTGTCAAAGAGAAAAACCAAGCAAACCAATTTAAAAAAAATAAAAATTTTAAAAACGAATCTCAAATTTTCTTGTTAATCCTTTGTGTTTCTTATATCTGTTGATCTGATTACAATAATTCTTATTTGAGATGTTTTAAAGTATAGGTCTAAGTTGCACAACAATCTTTTGCTTTCATAAAAATTGCATTGAATTTAGATAAGATTGTTTTAGTATTACTTTATTTTTGGCATGGTCATGTAGTTTGTATTTTTATTTTAAAATTTTATTTACCAAATGAAAGAAATTCTTATCTTAGTCCTACTTTTTACTAACATAAGTTTGGGCTCACGAAATTTTTCAGTAACTAATTCTTTGCCTTTAAAACAGGCCTAATAATTATATCTCTTCCATAAAATGACTATGATGCCATTTGGTAGTTTAAAAAGTGACGTGTACTTTCTATGTCTCTATTAAAAACAGAAAAGTAAAATTAAATATATCAAATTCAGCTAGAACCTACTGATATATGGTTGTTATATTTCTCTAGTAAAAATATTAAACTTGCTAGAACATTTCTTTTCCAAAGATACATGCTTATTAGAGACTGAACAAATAATATTTTGAGGATTAATAAAATGTTAGAAAAGAGAAAAAGATAGCAAAATCTACTCTTTCACACAGGCTCCCAACATTTAATAGAAGCAACTTCGAGTGTCATACAGGATGAAAGAACTGATGCATGATATTAGAAAATGGAACTCATACTTGAGAGGACTCTAGCTTATTTGAAAATAAAATAAATAACATGAAAATCAGATGCAAGATAAAACTCAGATTAGCATATAATCACATTAACAGACAAATGGAGTCAGGAGCTCAGAACATTGTATAATAAGTTAGTACCCTTCAAAAGAAATTAAGAGAAAAATCCAAATTGTTTATCTATCCTTCTGTTTCAAAGCAGAACAAAAGGCTTTGGGACCAGATGTGCCCAGAGTCCCATGCAGGCAGTTAGCTCAGTATCACCTACTCTAGGAGACCTGTATGAGGGCATTAAGGGTCATAGTTAAAGTGTGGTAGGCCCCTAAAGCCTGAGTGATTACAGTCTAATGCATCCAGCTTTGCAGAAAATAGGACTCAGATGAAGATGGAACTTCCTTTATCTGTTTTTGTTTTGCAAAAGCTCCAACAAGGAGAGGCTTTTCAAAATCGATTAAAAAAATTAAGACAATGAAGTCCTTTCTATCCTAGTTTGAAGGGCTAGGGGCAGCAATACTAAACCTAAAAATGATACTGCATCTCTTGACCAGAATGAATCTTTGTTTTATCCAGATTTCCACTATTTTGTGAGTTTCTGATCTTTCTGATAAACTTCCTATCACCTGCCTCTCTTTCTACATGCCAACAATAGATTATTTAGCTTATTAAGACCGATGCTTTACTATTCTTGAATGCTTAAAGAAACACCCCCACAGCCCTATATTCTATTATCCACAACTTGCCTGAATCATTGATAACACTGTTGTAAATATAAAAAGATAAAGCAGTAAAAGATATGTTCTGTGGGGGTGTGGTGAGGTGTGACATGCATCCCTTCCCCCTGAGGGACCAGCCACATGACAGTATAGTATAGAATAGAGTTTATTCAGGGCATGGGAAGGGGAGTTAAGAGGGTAGTAGATGGGATGACTCTAACCAAACAAGTGAAAGACCTATACGACAAGAACTTCAGATCTCTGAAGAAGGAAATCCAAGAAGACCTCAGAAAATGGAAAAATCTTCCATGATTGTGGTTCAGCAGGATTAATATAGTTAAAATGGCCATCTTTCCAAAGGCAATCTACAGATCCAATGCTATCCCCATAAAAATCCCAACCCAGTTCTTCATAGAGCTAGAAAGAGCAATTCTCAAATTCATCTGGAATAACAAAAACCCCAGGATAGCTAAAACTATTCTCAACAGTAAAAGAACTTCTGGAGGAATCAGTATCCCAGACCTCAAACATTACTACAGAGCAATAGTGATAAAAACTGCATGGTATTGGTATAATGACAGGCAAGTGGACCAATGGAATAGGATTGAAGACCCAGAAATGAACCCACACACCTATGGTCACTTGATCTTCTACAAAGGAGCTGAAAACATCCAGTGGAAAAAAGCCTTTCCAACAAATGGTGCTGGTTCAATTGGAGGTCAGCATGCAGAAGAATGCGAATTGATCCATTCTTATCTCCTTGTACTAATCTCAACTCCAAGTAGACCAAGGACCTCCACATAAAACCTGACACATTGAAACTAATAGAAAAGAAACTGGGGAAGACCCTTGAGGACATGGGCATAGGGGAAAAGTTCCTGAATAGAACACCAATAGCTTATGCTCTAAGATCAAGAATTGACAAATGGGACCTCATAAAATTACCAAGTTTCTTTAAGGCAAAGGACACTGTCAAAAGGACAAAACGTCAACCAACAGATTAGGAAAGGATCTTCACCAACCCTAAATACGACAGAGGGCTAATATCCAATATATACAAAAAACTTAAGAAGTTAGACCCCAGAGAACCAAATAACCCTATTAAAAATGGGATACAGAGCTAAACAAAGAATTTTCACCTGAAGAACTTCAGATGGCTGAGAAGCACCTTAAGAAATGTTCAACATCATTAATCATTAGGGAAATGCAAATCAAAACAACCCTGAGATTTCACCTCATACCAGTCAGAATGGCTAAGGTTAAAAACTCAGGAGACAGCAGGTGTTGGCGAGGATGTGGAGAAAGAGGAACACTCCTCCACTGCTGGTTGGATTGCAAGATGGTACAACCACTTTGGAAATTAATCTGGTGGTTCCTCAGAAAACTGGACATGACACTTCCAGAGGACCCTGCTATACCTCTCCTGAGCTTATACCCAGAGGATTCCCTGGCATGCAATAAGGACACAGATCCACTATGTTCATAGTAGCCTTATTTATAATAGTCAGAAGCTGGAAAGAACCCAGATGCCCCTCAATAGAGCAATGGATACAGAAAATGTGGTATATTTACACAATGGAGTACTACTAAGCAATTAAAAACAATGAACTTATGAAATACTTAAGCAAATGGTTGGAACTGGAAAATATCATCCTAAGTGAGGTAACCCAATCACAAAAAAATACACATGGAATGCAGTCACTAATAAGTGGATTTAATTAGCCCAGAAGCTCTGAATTCTCAAGATGCATTTAGCATATCAAATGATACCCAAGAAGAGGAAAAGAGAGGGCCCTGATTCTGAAAAGAGTTGATCCAGCATTATAGGATAATACCAGGACAGGGAAATGGGAGGGGGGTGATTGGGAAATGGGCAGAGAGAAGAGGGCTTATGAGACTGATGGGGAGTGGGGAACCTGGAAAGGGGAAAGCATTCAGAATGAGAGAGGCAAGAGATAAGAGAGCAAGATAGAGAGGAGGGGACAAGCAGCCCCTTTTATAGTGGGCCAGGCCTACCTGTCTGTTGCCAGCTAATTGTGAGGAGAAGCATACCTGGTTGTTGCTAGGTAACTGTGGCGGTGGAGTACAGACAGAATGCCAACAATTACTATATGTACGTTTAGCTATTCAAAAGATAATTTTTAAGCTTACTTACATATAGCTCAGGCACTTTTAACTTTCCCTTACTTTAAATAGTAAAGATCTTGTAGGACCCTAAAGATTATAGAATAAGACTTAAGGCAGTTAAATATCTAGGCTGGCTGTGATTCATTAATTCAGTTCATTTGAGTTGGTGTAGGGAAATGAACACGATGAACTTATGAAATATTTAACATGGTGTTTATGATTCTACATCTCACTATGGTATTGAAAAACTAAACCAGCTTATACCTTTACAGTGTTCTTTTCCCTATGGCTTGGTATATGCAATCATTTAATAGTTGAGTTTCCCTCTGATTACAATTTTTAAATATTTCACAAAGTTATAATATTTTCACTTCATGCACTTCTTTTGTAGAGGAAAAGGTTTGGTTTAAATCTGTAAAGTTTTGTTCTCACCTATTTTCTATTTGCACATTATGTAAGAAAATGGAAGATTTTCAGAAAAGATTCATTTACCTAAACTTTTCTCAGAAGTGCAGAAAAAGTACAATAGCTAAAGTTGCAGGAGAAATATGTTAAGAAGTTTATTATCTTCGTGGGAACACAGAGGTCATTGAACATTCATTGAAACTGTACCACCATTTTAGCCACATCCTTAGTAGTGACTACTTATAAGTTAAAGTTTTATTTATCTGTGTGACCCTCAAAAAACAGTTTTAATAAAAGAAAGATATTTAACAAAAGGCACACAGAGCCACTAACCAAAGAGTAACCTGTAAACATGTGCTTACATTGAAATATAGCTGTTAAAAATGACTTCCACGGAGAAGCCCCGCAGCCATACTTGCTGCCTGCCGGGATCAAAAGGGTCACTAGGTACTGTATCATCCTGAGCTTTAGATCTCTGGGGGTGCAAACCGCCAGGGTTCTGCCTACACTCAGGAACTGAGCACATAGGCGGTTTATCTACCAACCCGCCGGGCTCGGGGCCATGTCTTGCCCAGGGAGCTGAGGAAGGAGAGAAGCCCTGTGGCCATAATTGCTGCCTGCCAGGACAAAAAAGGGTCACTAGGTACTGTATCACCCTGAGTTTTAGATTTCTGGTGGTGCAAACCACCAGGGGTCTGCCTACACTCAGGAACTGAGCACATAGGCGGTTCATCTACAAGCCAGTCCATTGCAGGACCTGTGTCCTATGTGAGAATCAACAGAGGGAGTGACCTCCACCACAACATTTTCGCTCTATAATAGAGCACACAGAGAACACCTGGTTGACCTTGACAACCTATGTATAACATTGCTTGAGGCAAGACTGAGCAGGGCTCCAAAGGCACAAAAGAGGAAGGCAGCATATCAGTAATCTGTGCCAGAGGAAACCCAGTCATCCAGTGTTGCAGAGATAACCATAAAGATCCACAGTAGGTTGAAGCACCAGCCAGTGACAATAAGACCATCTAACACCTGGGAGAACTAGATGGCTAAAGGCAAACGTAGGAATGTTACTAACAGAAACCAAGGCATTATGGCAGCATCTGAACCCAATTCTCCAACAATAGCAAGTCCTGGATAATCCAATACACCAGAAAAACAAGATTTGGATTTAAAATCACTGGTCATGATGCTGGTACAGGAACACATGAAGGACATACTTAAAGAAATTCAGGAGAAAATGGATAAAAAATTAGAAGCCCTTACAAGGGAAACACAAAAATCATTGAAAGAAATTCAGGAGAATACAAAAGCCAATAAGGAGGAAACGCAAAAATCACTTAAAGAAATACAGGAGAACTTTGATCAACAGGCAGAAGTCATGAAAGAGGAAACACAAAAATCTCTTAAAGAATTAGAGGAAAACACAAACAAGCAAATGACGGAACTGAGCAAAAACTTCCAGGATCTAAAAACAGAAGTAGAAACAACTAAGAAATCACAAAGGGAGACAACTTTGGAGATAGAAAACCTTGGGAAGAAATCAGGGACCATAGAAGCAAATATCAGCAACAGAATACAAGAGATAGAAGAAAGAATCTCAGATGCTGAAGAGACCATAGAAACCATGGACTCAACAGTTAAAGAAAATGCAAAATGCAAAAAGTTTGTAACCCAAAACATCCAGGAAATCCAGGACACAATGAGAAAGCCAAACCTAAGGATTATAGGTATAGATGAGAGGGAAGATTTACAACTTAAAGGGCCAGAATATATCTTCAACAAAATTATGGAAGAAAACTTCCCTAACCTAAAGAGAGATGCCCATGAATATACAAGAAGCCTACAGAACTCCAAACAGACTGGACCAGAACAGAACTACCTCCTATCACATAATAATCAAAACCCCAAATGTACTAAACAAAGAAAGAATACTTAGGGCAGTAAGAAAAAAGGGGCAAGTAACATATAAAGGAAGACCTATCAGAATTACACCAGATTTTTCACCAGAGACCATGAAAGCTAGAAAATCCTGGGCGGAGCTCATGCAGACTCTAAGAGAACACAAATGCCAGCCGAGACTACTATACCCAGCGAAACTCTCAATTACTATAGATGGAGAAACCAAGATATTCCATGATAAAACCAAATTTACACATTATCTTTCTACAAACCCAGCCGAACAAAGGAGAATAGGGGGAAAGCACCATTACAACGAGGGAAACTATACTCTGGAAAGAGCAGGATATTAAGCTTGTTTCATCAAACCCAAAGAAGATAACCACACATGTATAAAATTAAAATCAAAAATGATAGGAAGCAATAACCACTATTCCTTGATATCTCTTAACATCAATGGACTCAATTCCCCAATAAAAAGACATAGACTAACAGACTGGTTACATAAACAGGATCCTACATTTTCTGCATACAGGAAACACACCTCAGTGTCAATGACAAAAACTACCTTAGAGTAAAAGGCTGGAAGACAATTCTACAAGCAAATTGTCCAAGGAAACAAGCTGTAGTTGCCATTCTAATTTCAGATAAAATTGACTTTCAACCTAATGTCATCAAAAGAGACATGGAAGGTCACTACTTGGTGGTCAAAGGAAATATCCAACAAGAAGAACTCTCAATCCTGAACATCTATGCCCCAAATACAAGGGTGCCCTCATTCATAAAAGAAACTTTACTAAAGCTCAAAGTACACATTGCACCTAACACAATAATTGTGGGTGACTTCAACACTCCACTCTCACCAATGGACCAATCAGGAAAACAGAAGCTAAACAGGGAGACAATGAAACTAATTGAAGCTTTGAACCAATTGGAATTAACAGATATATATAGAACTTTGCATCCCAAAGCAAAAGAATATACCTTTTTCTCAGCACCTCATGGTACCTTCTCCAAAATAGATCATATAGTTGGTCACAAGACAGACCTCAACAAATATAAGAAGATTGAAATAATCCCATGCCTCCTATCAGATCACTATGGAGTAAAAGTGGTCTTTAATAACAGTAAAAACAACAGAAAGCCCACATACACATGGAAACTGAACAATACTCTACTCAATGATACCTTGGTCAAGGAAGAAATAAGGAAAGAAATCAAAGATTTCTTAGAATTTAATGAAAATGAAAGCACAACATACACAAATGTATAAGACACAATGAAAGCAGTGCTAAGAGGAAAACTCATAGCTTTGAGTGCCTCCAAAAAGAAATTCGAGAGAGCATACACTAGAAGATTAACGGAACAACTGAAAGCCCTGGAACAAGAAGAAGCTAATTCACCCCGGAGGAGAAGAAGACAGGAAATCATCAAGGCTGAAATCATCAGGGCTGAAATCAATCAAGTAGAAACCAAGAGAACTATACAAAGAATCAACAAAACCAAAAGCTAGTTCTTTGAAAAAATCAACAAGATAGATCAACCCTTAGCTAAACTAACCAAAGGGCACAGAGAAAGTATCCAAATTAACAAAATTAGAAATGAAAACGGAGATATTACAACAGAAACCGAGGAAATTCAAAAAATCATCAGATTCTACTACAAAAACCTGTACTCAACACAATTGGAGAATCTGGAGGAAATGGACATTTTCTTAGACAGATACCAATTACTAAAATTAAACCAGGATCAAATAGACCATCTAAACAGACCCATAACCCCTAAAGAAATAGAAGGGGTCATAGATAGGCTTCTGATCAAAAAAAGCACAGGACCAGATGGTTTCAGTGCAGAATTCTACCAGACCTTCAAAGAAGACTTAACAGCAATACTCTTCAAACTTTTCCACCAAATAGAAACAGAAGGAACACTACCCAACTCCTTCTTCGAAGCCACTATTGCACTGATACCAAAACCACACAAAGATCCAACTAAGAAAGAGAATTTCAGGCCAATTTCCCTTATGAATATCGATGCAAAAATACTCAATAAAATTCTTGCCCACCGAATCCAAGAACACATAAAAACAATTATCCACCATGATCAAGTAGGCCTCATCCCAGGGATGCAGGGATAGTTCAATATACGGAAATCCATCAATGCAATCCACTACATAAACAAACTCAAAGAAAAAAACCACATGATCATTTCATTAGATGCTGAAAAAGCATTTGACAACATTCAGCATCCTTTCATGCTAAAAGTCTTGGAAAGGACAGAAATTCAAGGCTCATATCTAAACATAGTAAAAGCAATATACAGCAAACCGGTAGCCAACATCAAACTGAATGGAGAGAAACTTGAAGCAATCCCACTAAATCAGGTACTAGACAAGGCTGCCCCCTCTCTCCATATCTTTTCAATATAGTTCTTGAAGTCCTAGGTAGAGCAATTAGACAATATAAGGAAGTCAAAGGGATACAAATTGGAAAGGAAGAAGTCAAACTATCACTATTTGCAGATGATATGATCATATACTTTAGTGACCCTAAAACCTCGACTAGAGAACTCCTACAGCTGATAAACAACTTCAGCAAAGTGGCTGGCTACAAAATCAACACAAGCAAATCAGTAGCCTTTATATATTCAAAGGATAAGCAGACTGAGAAAGAAATTAGGGAAATGACTCCATTCACAATAGCTACTAACAGCATAAAGTATCTTGGGGTGACTCTAACCAAACAAGTGAAAGACCTATATGAAAAGAATTTTAGATCTCTGAAGAAGGAAATCGAAGAAGATCTCAGAAAATGGAAAAATCTTCCATGCTTGTGGATTGGCAGGATTAATATAGTTAAAATGGCCATCTTACCAAAGGCAATCTACAGATCCAATGCTATCCCCATAAAAATCCCAACCCAGTTCTTCATAGAGATAGAAAGAGCAATTCTCAAATTCATCTGGAATAACAAAAAACCCAGGATAGATAAAACTATTCTCAACAGAAAAAGAACTTCAGGGGGATTCAGTATCCCAGACTTTAAACTCTACTACAGAGCAATAGTGATAAAATCTGCATGGTATTGGTACAATATCAGGCATGTGGATCAATGGAATAGGATTGAAGACCCAGAAATGAACCAACACACCTATGGTCACTTGGTCTTCGACAAAGGAGCTGAAAGCATCCAGTGGAAAAAAGACAGTCTTTTCAACAAATGGTGCTGGTTCAATTGGAGGTCAGCATGCAGAAGGATGTGAATAGATCCATTCTTATCTCCTTGTACTAAGCTCAACTCCAAATGGATCAAGGACCTCCACATAAAACCTGACACACTGAAACCAATTGAAAAGAAACTGGGGAAGACCCTTGAGGACATGGGCACAGGGGAAAAGTTCCTGAATAGAACACCAATAGCTTATGCTCTAAGATCAAGAATTGACAAATGGGATCTCATAAAACTACAAAGTTTCTGTAAGGCAAAGGACACTGTCAAAAGGACAAAACGTCAACCAACAGATTGGGAAAGGATCTTCACCAACCCTAAATCCGACAGAGGGCTAATATCTAATATATACAAAGAACTCAAGAAGGTAGAACCCAGAGAACCAAATAACCCCATTAAAAAGTGGGGTACGGAGCTAAACAAAGAATTTTCACATGAAGAACTTCAGAGAGCTGAGAAACACCTTAAGAAATGTTCAACATCATTAATCATTAGGGAAATGCAAATCAAAACAACCCTGAGATTTCACCTCACACCAGTCAGAATGGCTGAGGTCAAAAACTCAGGAGACAGTAGGTGTTGGCGTGGATGTGGAGAAAGAGGAATACTCCTCCACTGCTGGTGGGATTGCAAGATGGTGCAACCACTTTGGAAATCAGTCTGGCAGTTCCTCAGAAAACTGGGCATGACACTTCCTGAGGACCCTGTTATACCACTCCTGGGCATATATCCAGAGGATTCTCCAGCATGCAATAAGGACACATGCTCCACTTTGTTCATAGCAGCCCTATTTGTAGTAGCCAAAACCTGGAAAGAACCTAGGTGTCCTTCAACGGAGGAATGGATACAAAAAATGTGGTATATCTACACAATGGAATACTATTCAGCCATTAGAATCAATGAGTTCATAAAATTCTTAGGCAAATGGATGGAGCTGGAGAACATCATACTAAATGAGGTAACCCAATCTCAAAAGATCAATCATGCTATGCACTCACTGATAAGTGGATATTAGCCTAGAAACTTTGAATACCCAGGACATAATCCACAAATTAAACGATGTCCAAAAAGAAGAGGAGTGGCCCTGGTTCTGGAAAGACTCAGTGCAAGAGTATTAGGGAATTCCAGAACAGGGAAGTGGGAAGGGGTGGATGGAGGAACAGGGGGAGGGAAGAGGGCTTATGGGACTTGCTGGGAGTGGGAACCCAGAAAAGGGAAAAACATTTGAAATGTAAATAAAAATATATCTATAAAAAAACTTAAAAAAATGACTTCCACTTACCATACTTGGCATAAAATAAAGCGGATTTAACAGAAATATGCATTATATGCTTTAGATAAAACTATAATCTCAAGAGCCATCCAGGGTAACAATAAAATTATCTTCACAGGCATTCTTCAAAGCTGTCACTAGGATCTAGTTTTGGAATAAAAAATGTTCATACTCCCAGCCCTATGTAAGCAGATGCAGGATTATTTACAAAAATTGAAACCACGTTTACTTACAAATTCAATGTCAAAAAAGAGTAACATAAAACTTTTTTGAGTTTTTCTTGAAGATGTATATCTATCAGGAGGCCATATCATTGCATACCTTATCAAGGACCAACAATAAAGTGACAAAACAAAACAAAATTAAACAAAATAAAAACTAAAACCTAAAAAAAAAACTTCAAAGAAAGCAGAATTGTAAAGAGAAAAGGTAATATTTTATATTAAAGTTCTACTGCACGAGGAAGCAATGGGCTCTACAATGCATAACACACATTGGGAAGTAACTTCATATTGAAGTAAGGACATTTTTAAAGGAACACATATAAGCCTGGCATCATTATGACTGACCAAGTAGCAGAAGCGGTCTGATCTTGGTGCTGCTGACCTAGGGATACTGAGGTTGCTACCCAGAAAAGCCAAGAGATCCAGTGTCAGTCACAGCATTTACTCTAGGGATGGCTCATTTGGTAAGCATGTTCAAACAAACCAGTGCTTCTTGAAGGAAACATTTTTGAGTCTGCTCCAAACCATTCAGGATAAGTGTGGGTTACTTGGTGCTTCTTTTGAAAGGGGAGAGACAGCTTGCTATTATTCTGACCCCAGATCTGGACATCATTTTGTCCTCAGTAGGGCCAGCCACGAAAAACTTTTCTAAGGTGCCAGTCTGATATTCATACCCCATCTGTCACGATTGCCCTGACTCTCATTAAATCTGTGGGCAGGGAGACACCTACTTCCACCCCCTCCATCCAGCTTCCCATAGCCACACAATCACATTATAGTCAA
Organism: Apodemus sylvaticus; assembly: GCF_947179515.1. Lineage (NCBI taxonomy): Eukaryota > Metazoa > Chordata > Mammalia > Rodentia > Muridae > Apodemus > Apodemus sylvaticus. The sequence goes on from NC_067491.1 coordinate 3,124,114, forward strand.
GTTGATTGTTTTCTATGGAAATCAGCAGTGTGTGTGTGTGTGGGGGGGGGGGGCGAAGGGAGGGAGGAAGGGGGAAAGTTCGACTCTCTTGTTTTCCTTTTCTTCCAGTATAGACTAGGACTGGGGAGGGCAGTTTCTAACCCCTCATGTATTTGGGAAAGAGACTAGGAAAGTGGCATACACGAGAGACCAAGAGGAACAAGAAGCGTACACAGGGAAAAGGCAAGGGAGTCATAGTGGAATTGCTTGTGTAAGTCATAATTTTGTTTCTGGAGAGTTTTCAGATTTCCGGGACTTTGATACAAGGAGTAATCATTTAACTAGTTATTCTAAATACAAGCATGTGGCATGTTAGCTTGATAGTGGGTAGACACGTTGTTAACTGTACTGATATACAGCAGAAACTCAACAAGCAAATACACAAGTTTGAAAATGTTTTTCAGTTTTTCAATTTTGATTTGTCCTTATTCTACTGGATAGAACTAGATGCTTCTTTGTTTATTTATTCACTTTATAACTCGTTACTTAGGGATGTTCAGAGTGAAAACACTTTTGCAGATAAAAATGGCAAGTTTGGATGTGATTTGAACATCTGACCTCCCACATTTTTTTTTTTAAATTTCACTAAAATTATTTGCGATTGATTAATGTCTCTTGAAAATTGTAATATTCTTTCAAAACTTTGGTAAATGTTGTCCTCCACAGTCCTTGCTTCCCATTCTTTTTAAACAAAATTTTTTTGTAGCAAAAGCAAATATGAGATACTTACTATATGACTTCATTTAAAAAACAAACACAAGGATATGAGAAAAAATGTGATAATGTGAATTCAGAACAATTTCTGATAATCTGAGATACTTGTATAAATTAAAGACTGAAGAAGGCCAGGCCTCAGATGTTCCCCCCAGAGACAGTTTGGGATTCAGAATAGGTTAGAGGGTGAGGGACAGACTCCCACAGCTGAGACTGTGATTCTTCTGTTTGATTGGAGGAACTTAGACACTAAATAACAATGCTTCTTGCTGTACTTTGCCTTAGTCTTTGACAGCAGCTTATCAGAACTGTCCTCTACAGGAATTACAAAGACTTTCTAATTCACATTGTAATGATGTGTTGGGAATGGGCTACATTCAAAGCCTGCTCCCATGATTTAATACACAGTCTATGTGTCAAATCCTTCCTGATGATGTACTCCTTATGGCCACGTGACAAATGCTTCCTGATTACATACACCACCAGCATAATGTTAGCTCTGCTTGCAGATCTTTCTGGCTCAGGACTTCTGCCCCCTCCCCCGACCCCCACCCATGTATCTCTTTGCTTGAAATCCATATAATTGCCCCTACCCAATAGTTTCCATTCAAGATACTTATCTATATTTTTCCTAACATTTTAAAATAACCCAGAAATGAATTAGCTTCTTCCTTGAAGCGTTAATGACACTTCCTAGTTTTCTGTTACCAATTTTTGCTTTATTTATTTCAGTCACATCCAACTTTCAACTTCAGTTAAGACCCTCACCGAAAATAATAAATGCCTTTCCTTATTCCTGCACCTGTTCTTTGTAAAAGATTTTTGTTCTGAAAATATTATCTTTTACCTCATAAAGCCATATTGTTGTGTGCTATGTGTATGGATATATTAGTACACACACACACACACACACACACATACACACACACACACACACACACACACACACACACACACAATTGTCCCACCATCCATAAAAGATTGACTCTAGGACCAATGTGTGTGTGTGTGTTTTATGAATATTTGTGCAGTGTTTGTATAAAGCCTTTATATTTTAAATATCTCCTGATATAACAGTTAGTACAATATAGATGCTGAGCAAATAATTGTTAAACTTTATTATTTGTCAAATTATGACAAAAATAACTCTGTAGATGTTTATGGTGATGTAACTTTTTTCTGATTATTTTTAATCTGTGTTGGTTAAACCTAAGTAGTAGAAATCATGGATGTGAAGTATAGACTGTATGTAAAATTACCTTCCTCTTCAACTCTGAATTCCATTGTTTTCATATATGAAACTATAGAGATTTTATTTAATGATCTTCAGCATGTATAGATTTATTGGTACACCACAGCATATTTGATAACACCTCTCTCTCTCTCTCCTTCATGAAGGATCACTGGGGACAAGGATTAGCCCTTTAAAATAAATGGATATTTCATAGAGTCTGCACCATAGATTTTGCTTACTTGACTCTTGAGCAAATACCTACAGTTATTTTTCCCTGTGAATTTCAAAATAAGTCTCTTTCCTTTTGGTCCTTTCCTTCGTTTCAGAATTCTACTGTGGTTTCCACATTGCTGTGGGCTGAGGCCCCAGCCTGCTGAAAGGGATCCAGATGCTGGGAGCCTGACAGATGGCTCAGCAGCAGCAACAGTTAGGGGAGAAGTCACTGAGGTGAATGCAGGAGGGGGGAGTGTGTCAGACTTTCCTACAGAGCACACACACACACACACACACAAAGACACACGGGAGGGTTTGAGCATCACCAGTGACTTCATAGATGAATATTTGCAAAATCTGACTAAAGAGTCAACTACAAGGTGAAAACCGTCTCCATTGTAGAAAGCCTTATTACCTGCTCTCCTTCACATCCCCAAAAACCACCCAGATCTGTCACTATCTCCCTGTTTAGTCTGTCTCCTTTTGTAACTCCAGACAGGGTTCTGCTCTGATTCAATGGGCTCCAGGAACAGGCCACATGTCCACAAGGTAGAGGCCATAACCAGATACATGACTCTAACACAGAACTTCCAGGGGTTTTTCAGCACAGAAAGAACCCCTAAAATTAAATATTTGTGGGTCTAAAATCCTTGGAAGTGAAGGGTACTACAATGGTAAGTATAACCCTGCTGTAGAGGATGGAAGGTCTCTGAATTTGTTTCCAGGTTTAACCCTGGGCAACTATTAAATCTCAGAGTTAAAGCTATGATGCTGAGACTGTTCAAGTGTAGCCCAAGCCAAGTTTCTCGCCCCAGGAGCATTGGCTCTGGCAATAGTTTCCTTCTAGACCATGTGTTTGCCTATCAGATGCCTAATAGCAGCTTTGAGGGGTCTTATTTTTGTTTGCCTTTTTTTTTTTTAAGAGAGAAGGAAACCAGTTCTTCAAACCTTGACCAGAATAGTCCTCAATCAAAGGAGTTCTAAGAGTTGTGACACTTGCCATTTAAAAAAGTTTTTTTGAAGCCCCAGCCAATTCATATTTTGTGAAAGGGTGAACCAACCCCAAGTATGTGGTTGCCAAATATAGTAAGACTTTCATGGACCCAGTAGTGATATAAATAATGACACAGACGCTTATTAATATTTTAAATCTTAGCTCTTAGTTTGGCAGTCTCCTGACTACTCATCTTTACTAAAGTTGGCTTATGGCCCACCAAGTGGCTAGGTCTACCTCGTTCTCCACTCTGGTCTATACATTCACCTCCAAGTCCACTAGTGAATTTCTTGCATCTTAATTCTCCCAGAGTGTCTATCTTTGTTTGGAAGTTCCACCTTTAACTTCATGTCTAGGTATTGGCTGTCAGATCTTTATTAAAGCCAATGTGATATGCCTCTAGATTGACTCAGGCAGGTTAGGAAGGAACAAATAGTTACAAAATGTGAGACAGGTGATAAGCCATAGAAATAGCTATATCAAGGGCTAGTATTTAGCTCTTTGCTGATACAGAATTAATGATTGAATATACAGAGACACACCTTTACACAATGTATTCCAACAAACACCAAGTTTATTTTGGCATCTTTTCCTGAAAAGAAAAGGATGATTAGTGATTGTGAACTCAGTGTTACTGTATTATGGTAGGGCTAGATAGGTTTATTGAAAATTCCTTTCTAGGTTCATTGAATGAATACATTTCAATGTACACAATAATGACCCTGAGTGTAAAACACAAGTTACAATATTGCTGTCTAGCAATAGATCAATAATCAAAGAGGATATATAAAGCACTAAGTTGCACTAATGAAGTGCTCATGTGTAAGACTTTATTTTCATTTATTTATTTTATTGAAAAATATATTTTTCTCTTATACAATACATTCTGACCACAGTTTCTCCTCCCTCCTCTTTTTTCAGCTCTTCTTTACTATCCCTTTACCTCAGATCCACTCCCTTTCTGTTTCCAAAAACAACAGCCAAACATGTCAAAACAAGATAGAATAAGACAAGTTAAAGTTCTCATATCAAGACTGGACAAAGCAACCCAATAGGAGGAGAAGAGACCAAGGAACAGGTAAAAGTATCAAAAAAAAATCTGCTCCTGCTCTTAAGAGTCCCACAAAAACACCAAGCAAACAGTCATGATATATAAATGAAGGACCTAGTGCAGATCCATGCAGGTCCCATGCTTGTTGCTATAGTCTCCGTGAGTCCATATGGACTCCTGCCTAGCTGATTTGCTGGGCTATGTTCTCCTGGTATCCTAATCCTCTCTGACTCCTGTAAAATTTTCTGTCCCCCATGGTTTCCCTTAATTGTGGCTGTCCAGCAGCCATGGACGGTCTGGGTTTACCTGAAAGGGGGGCTGGAAATGGAAGAGATGGGAACCTTGATCAGAACCTTGTCTTGGCTTCGTTCTCCCCCCACCCAAGTCTCTTTCATCATTTTACTGGAGATCGTGCCTGGCTACTGGAGTATTCTCTTCAGGTACCACATCCCCACTGTGGCACATTTTGATTAAGATCACCCTCATTGGCTTCCAGGATCCTTTCTCATCCCAGGTTTATGAGAGTTCCGAGAGGACCCTCTAGGAACTGGCAGATACATTGAAAATGTTATGAACAAAGCATTTGCACATCTGTTTACTGCCCTTCTCAGGGAAAGACATTGGTCTTTATCTTATAGCGCCTGCTACTTAGCATCCTGTCCCACATAAAGTGTTCATGTGTGTTTGGTGAGCTGAAGGAAAAGATGGCAGGGGAAAAACAGCAGGACACCCAGGAGCCTCCTGTTCTGTCTATCTGGTCATGCTCTACGTGTCAACACAAGCTCCTATTGCTAGTAAGTGGATTAGGACGACCTGAAATCTCAGTGGGCCAGCTCAAGACTAGTTTCAAATTGGAAGTATAGAATGCAAGGACATCTCAAGCTCAAGAAAGTTAATAACTTGACAAGGTTCAGCCTAAAGAGGAATCCTATTATAAAGTAGTAAATGCTTATCTTCTTAAATAATATAACATTATAAAAAACATCCAGTGATTTTTATAAAGAAAACAAAATAATTTCAGTTAAAATATGACACATATTCCTAATATCTTACCTTGAAAAAAGACTAGACAAGGGAAGGTACTGCAATGTTAGTGTCAAATCAGGTCAGGAAAAGTTGGGAGTAGAAATCTTGGTAAAGATTCATTTTATATTTCCCTTTAGTGTCAGTTATTTTAGCATCAACCACCATTTAGAGGCTTCAGGGTAGAGAAAGGGCACATATAGTTTGTAATGCTCCTAGGGAGACATTTTACTGAAGCCAGGATTTCCCTCTGGACACCGCGGACCCGTTTGAAGAGGCATGATGTGGACATGCTGCCCCCTTGCGGTAGCATCAGTGGTCTGCAAGGTTAAATTTATTTCTGGTTTACTTTATGTTGCTTTTTTTTTCATCCAAAGGAACACACACTTTTGTTAGCACAGGGAATATTAAAGTATAATACTTTAACCTAGATCTTATTTCTACACATACATGCTCATCAGATATGTGGTCAGAAATTTCTGTGTGTTTATGTATGAAAGTAATTTGCTTTATTGATAAAATTAGTTTTTTTTTAAAGTTAGGAGGCAGTCATTTATTTCTTAAATATTGCATACAAAGTAGTTTTACTGCAAATACCATGTATTTTTCCTAATTAGTTTTCAGAAAAACACATGATTCAGTACCATTTTCTACATGTATTCCACAGCATTTTCACATGTATTCCTCACTAAGTATGTATTGTATGAACAACAATAAACAGGGATAGCATGATTATAAACGTGTGTGTGTGTGTGTGTGTGTGTGTGTGTGTAAACTATTCTTCTTTGAAGTTTAATAAAGAATAGCAAGGCTCTGGGAGAGATAAGTCACTGTAGCTGCCCTTTCTATGGTAAGTATCATTCTTTCAGCCTTGCTTACTCCTTTCAGAAGACAAACCTCAGAACAAAAACCCATTTGTCCCTGCTACTGTCCATGTCTGGAACTTGAAATCTAAGCTCAGGGTCAGACATTTGACACCAAAGGCCAGTTTCCTCAGGACTGAAGGATACGAGCTGAGTGAACACGGAAGGCATCCAGGTCAAGTACAACTGTAACCACTGACCTTCAGCTATCTTGGTTATAGATCCAAGCAATAAGATTGTCACCAAATACATCTGCAAGAACATAACAAAATACCCGGCATTCTATGGTTTCGGTTTTTGTTATGAATTGTAAATGCTAAATACTGGCCTCCAAGGTCTGGTTGCCCACAAGGACAAGAGAATCTGCATGTAGACCCAAGTGACGCTATATGACCTTGCCTCTGCACCCCGCAAGTTATGCCTGATTGGTGAATAAAGTTGCCTAAAGCCTATAGCTGGGAAGAATTGAGATAAGCAGAACTTGGGGTTCTCAGGCTTGGGATCAGAGGAGAACCATGAGGGTGAGAAGAAGCTGCCATGGGTAGGTGAGTCATGAAAACCTAGCCATAAAGACGAGCAAATTGGAGTTAAGAGGTGCCCAGATGAAATATAGCAAATTATAAAATGGGGTAATTGATGAGGGAATGCGGAGAGCCTTATTGGGGTGCTATGCTGCCTGCCGCGCAGTAGCCTGATATTGGCCAAGGACGGGGCCTCAAGCAGGAATCTGACATTAGGGCATAATAGGGAAGTAGGTTATGGTAGGAATTTTTATCTTAGGGTGGAACGAGAGAAACGCTTCAGGCAAGATTCTGGGCTTGGATGTGAAGTAGGCTCAGGTATTTTGGTCATCCTTATACACCCTTGGAAACAACTGTCACTGAAGTGATGTGGGACTTTGCTTACTGCCTTGACAGGTTTGTGTTGACCGTCTCGCTTGTTCCTCATTGTACTACTATGGATCTTAATTCCTGCATGTAATTAAATCAGTATAAAAATGGATTGAGAATTATTAAATCTGCCTTCAGTCTCAGAATTGACTGGAGTCATACTACAGTTTTGTCTAATTGTCTCTTTCTTTTCAATCCTTACTCCTGCACTGAGGAACCTGTTGACTGACTGAGTGGGCTTGGTCAGATTCTAATAGTATAGAGGGTATATATTTGTTCAGTGCTAGTGCTGATTAAGGCTTATTATAATAATAAAAGTTATGTGTCTTTTATTTGGGGACTGAATGATCAAAGACAGGGCAGAAACTCTGCTTGAGATTAAATATTTCTACAACATGACGTGATAGATTTAATGTAGCTGATGGGGTCAACTCTGCTGTATGGAATCAGGCCCAGCTTCAGTGAAAGCTGAGAAATAAGATTAACCTGGATTGGGGGATGGGGGATTCTGAGTCATGAGTACAGGGCTATATCAAACTCCCAGAAGAAGTACAGTCTATGAGTAAGGAGTTCTTATCATAGTGTCAGACTTTCCTGCTCCCAGAGAGAAGTAAATGAAACAAAAAATTCCGGTCCATAAAAAAAGGGAGGAAGTCATATATTTTCAAGCAATGCTTCTGTAATTCAACACAATGGATTTGTATCTTGGTGAGTGTAACTCCAAAACATAGCTAAGTTATAAAAGAGTGGAAAGGTACATTGCCTGCATCAGGCAAGGTAAGGTAAGGAGTCGTTTCTAAAGGGTATCCCCTCCCAAAGGCAACAGAGACATTTTATTTAGGAGTCACATATTCGTTCCTAAATTTGAATAGTTAAAGAAGTTTGTTCTTAAGAACGTTCAGTGTCTTTTTGTCTATGCCGACCTCAACATCATAGATCATATATGTAAAAGATTAAACTGGCAGGCAGAAATACCTTATGCTTAGCTTGAACCAGAAAGTTTTAGCTGAAATAGATGAAAGAATACTTTGAAAGTGCATTAACAGAGAAATCTGTCCCTGAAGCTCCCTGTCTTGCTTAATGTCCAACATTCCAACCAGACCTTTGAGCTCTTTCTAGTTCATGACTGGTGAAATTTCATGCCACTGGCCCAGCAGAAGAGGAGAACATGGATTCTACATCTCAAATGAAAATAATAAAAAAAAAAGAAACCCAGCTGAATGAAGATTGTTGAATAAAAAGTAGCCGATGACTACATTTTTTGAGGTAATCAGTAAGTCATTTTCTTTAATGTGTAGAAAAATTATGCATATATTCAAATACTACAATTTGAGAAAACATTAACTTTGAAACAATTTAAACAGAAACACAAATATTGGTCCCCCCACCCCCTGGGAATATGAGAGATTCACATGGCAAAGATATTGACAGAAGTATCTTTTTTTATTAGGCATTTGCTTTATTTACATTTCAAATGATATCCACTTTCTGAGTTACCCCTCCAAAAATCCCCTATCCCATACCCCTTTCCCCAACTCCCTCCCCCCATTTCCTGACTTGCATTCCCCTATTCTGGGGAATGGAGTCTTTATAGCACCAATGGTCTCTCCTTTCATTGATGTCTGAAATGGTCTTTTTTTTTTTTTGCTATATATGTAGCTGGAGCCATAGGTCCCTCCATGTGTACTCTTTGGTTGGTGGTTTAGTCCCTGGGAGTTCTGGGAATACTGGTTGGTACATATTATTGTTCCTCCTGCAGGGATGCAAACTTCTCCAGTTCCTTGGGTCCTTTCTCTAGCTGCTCCATTGGGACCCTCTGTTCATTCTATTGGTTGGCTGTGAGCCATGGGTATTTTGATCCACTTTCCATTAAGGATCAAAGTACCCACACTTTGATCTTCTTTCTTCTTGAGCTTCATGTGATCTGTGAGTTGTATCTTGGGTATTCTGAGCTTTTGGGCTAATATCTACTTATCAGCGAGTGCATATTGTGTGTGTTCTTTAGTGATTGGGTTACCTCACTCAGGAAGATAGTTTCTAGCTCCATCCATTTGCCTAAGAATTTCATGAATTCATTGTTTTTAATAGCTGAATAGTACTTCATTGTGTAAATGTACGACATTATCTGTATCCATTCCTCTGTTGAAGGACAACTGGGTTCTTTCCAGCTTCTGGCTATTATAAATAAGGCTGATATGAACATAGTGAAGCATGTGTCCTTTTTACATGTTGGAGCATCTTCTGGGTATATGACCGGGAGTGATATAGCTGGGTCCTCAGGTCCAATTTTCTGAGGAACTGCCAAACTCCTAAACCTAATAAAAAACTTCAGCAAAGTGGCTGGATATAAAATTAACTAAAACAGATCAGTAACTTTCCTATACTGAAAGGATAAAGAGGCCGAGAAATTAGGGAAATGACAGCCTTCACAATAGTGACAAATAATATCAAATACCTTGGTGTGATTCAAACCAAGCAAGAGAAAGATCTGTATGACAAGAACGCCAAGTCTCTGATGAAAGAAATTGAAGAAGATGTCAGAAGATGGAAAAATCTCCCATGCTCATCAATTGGCAAGATTAATATAGTAAAAATGGCCATCTTGCCTAAAGCAATATACAGATTCAATGCAATTCCCTCAAAATTCCAACTCAATTCTTCATAGAGTTAGAAAGAGCAATTTCCAAATTTATCTGGAATAACAAAAAACCAGATAAATAAAAAAAATAGATAGCAAAAACTATTCTTAACAATAAAAGAACTTCTGGCAGAATCACCACCCCTGACCTCAAGCTATACTATAGAGCAATAGTGATAAAAAAAAAAACTGTATGGTATTGTTTCAGAGACAGGCAGGAAGATCAATGGAATAGAACTGAAGACCCAGAAATGAACCCACACACCTATGGTCACTTGATCTTTGACAAATGAGCGAAAACCATCCAGTGGAAAAAAGACAGCATTTTCAACAAATGGTGCTGGATCAACTAGCAGTAGACATGTAGAAGGATGAAAATTGATTCATTCTTTTTTTTTTCTCTGAGACAGGGTTTCTCTGTGTAGCCCTGGCTGTCCTCAAACTCAGAAATCTGTCCTGGAACTCACTCTGTAGACCAGGCTGTCCTCAAACTCAGAAATCTGCCTGCCTCTGCCTCCCAAGTGCTGGGATTTAAGGCGTGTGCCACCACCGCCCAGCTGATCCATTCTTATCTCCCTGTACAAAGCTCAAGTCCAAGTGGATCAAGGACCTCCACGTAAAACCAGATACACTGAATCTAATAGAATAGAAAATAGGGAAGAACCTGGAGCACATGGTTACAGGGGAAAATTTCCTGAACAGAACACCAATAGCTTATGCTCTAAGATCAAGAACTGACAAATGGGACCTCATAAAATTTGCAAAGCTTCTGTAAGGCAAAGGACGCTGTCAGTAGGACAAAATGGCAACCAACAGATTGGGAAAAGATCTTTACCAATCTACATCTGATAGAGGGCTAATATCCAATATATACAAAGAACTCAAGAAGTTAGACTTCAGAGAACCAAATAACCCTATTAAAAATGGGGTATAGTGCTAAACAAAGAATTCTCGACTGAGGAATACCAGATGGCTGAGAAACAACTAAAGAAATGTTCAACATCCTTAATCATCAGGGAAATGCAAATCAAAACAACCTCACACCAGTCAGAATGGCCAACATCAAAAACTCAGGGGACAGCAAATGCTGGAGAGGATGTGGAGAAAGAGGAATACTCCTTCATTGCTGGTGGAATTGCAAGCTGGTAAAAACCACTCTGGAAATCAGAAATATCATTTAAAGTTAACAGTGCTGTTCTTTTTGAACAGGCTTTACTCAGGATCATCTTGTCCTTTGAGCAGAAGTATGCAGGCAAGAACTCAACAATGGTAGTTACCTTGTACTGCTCCCTGTTACATGCATGTTTTTTGTCATGGCATCAGTCTAATGGCTAGATGTATGCCAGGATTGTCTCCTTTTGTTACAGGAATGAAGCCTAACTAGAAGTAAGTCCAAACATTTACAGAAGTTTTTTCTCAGTAATTCTTAACTTCAATTATGCTTGAATCATGAAATTCTTCTTTCATATAGTTTTTTAACAAGCTGTTGTTATATCTGAGTTACTTTGGAGGCAGCACCCATTTAGCTAAATTCTTTATTTAAATTAATATTTCTTAAGTAAGATTATTAGTAAATACTTTGCACTGCAAAGTTTGCAGCATTATTATTATTATTATTATTATTATTATTATTATTATTATTACTATTTCACCCTTCTCCTGCATCAGTGCCTGTCCATGTAAGAAGATCCCTAAGGGGAAAGCTACTGTTTTTGCCTTCCTGCCTTCTCTCCCTGTTATTGAGTGTATCTGCTCCATGTCACAGCAGTTGTCATCCTTCAAATTCAAATTCTTCTGCTCTCTCACGTGGAATCCTTTAGGCATTCATCACCCAGTTGGAACTGCCGAGGCATTGAACCTCTTGTACTGAGAAGCTATCAAATGTGCAGATGGCCATGTTGGGTTGAGTTATGTAGGCCAATCTAACAAATCTCCTTTTCACTATATATGAATTCTGTCAGTTTTGGTCCTCTGAGAACCCTGATTGTTATATGTAGCAGTACAAAAATATCACAATCATTTACTGATGGTGAGTTTTTTATACAATGTATGGAAAAAATAGAACATATAATATTCTGTGAGGAGAAAGTAGATATGAGATGGCTAATCTTGGTTTTCGATTTGACTACATATGGAATCAACTAAAACCAGGCATCTGGGCTCATCTATAACGGATTTTCTTGGTTGTATTATTGGTGATGGAAAGACCAAACCTAAATTTGGCTCACATCTTCTGGTGGCAATCTACAGAAAAAGAAGATCTTTTTGCCTGCTTGCTCCTATTCTTTTTTTTTTTAATTTTTAAATTTCTTTATTGACTATCGTCTTCATTTATATTGTCAATGATAAAACCTTTTCCGATATCCCCCCTCCCCTAAGACCCCCAACCCTTCCCCTTCCTCCTTCCCCCTGCCTCCACCCAACACACTCCCTCCTCCGTCCCCCCTCGGTTTCCCTTTGTTGGGCCTTTACCTGACCAAGGACCATTCCTCCCACTGATGCCCAACGAGGCCTTCCTCTGCCATTATTTTGGCTGGAACCATGTGTGCCCCTTGGTTGATGGTTCAGTCCCTGGGAGTCTTGAGGCACCTGGGTGGCCAAAATCATTGTTCTTCCCATGGGGCTGTAAACCCCTTCAGCTCCTCTGGACTACCATCCAGCTCCTCCATTGGGGAACCCATGCCCAGTCCAATAGTTGGTTGTTAGCATCTGCCTCTGTATTTGTAAGGCTCTGGCAGGGTTCCTCTGGAGACAACTATGGCATGCTCCTTTTGGTATGCACTTCTTGTGGTCCATAGTAGTGTCAGGGTTTGTTGACTGTTAATAGGATGAATCCCCAGGTGGGGCAGTCTCTGGGTGGCCTTTTCTTCAGTCTCTGCTCCACACATTGTCTCCCTTATTGCTCCTGTGAGTATTTTGTTCCCTTTCTTAGAGGAACCAAAGCACCCTCACTTAAGTCCTCCTTCTTCTTGAGGTTAGTGAATTGTAACTTGCTTATTCTGAGCATTTGGGCTAATATCCGCTTATTAGTGAGTGCATACCATGTGTGGTTTTTTTTTGTGATTGGGTTGCTTCGCTCAGGATGACTTTTTCTTTCTTTCTTTCTTTCTTTCTTTCTTTCTTTCTTTCTTCCTTCCTTTCTTTCTTTCTTTCTTTCTTTCTTTCTTTCTTTCTTTCTTTCTTTCTTTCTTTCTTTCTTTCTCTCTCTCTCTCTTTCTCTCTTTCTTCTTTCTTTCTTTCTTTCTTTCTTTCTTTCTTTCTTTCTTTCTTTCTTTCTTTCTTTCTTTCTTTCTTTCTTTCTTTCTTTCTGGTTTTTCGAGACAAGGTTTCTCTGTGTAGCTCCAGCTGTCCTGGAACTCACTCTGTAGACCAGGCTGGCCTCAAACTCAGAAATCCACTTGCCTCTGCCTCCCAAGTGCTAGGATGACACTTTCTAGTTCCATCCATTTGCCTAAGAATTTCATGAATTCATTGTTTTTAATAGCTGAGTAGTACTCCATTGGATATATATACCATAGTTTCTGTATCCATTCCTCTGTTGAGGGACATCTGGGTTCTTCTAGCTATTATACACAAGGCAGCTATGAACATAGTGGAGCATGTGTCCTTATTACATGTAGGAGCATCTTCTGGATATATGCCCAGGAGTGGTATAGCTGGGTCCAATGTCTAAGTACTATGTCTAATTCTCTGAGGAATCGCCAAACTGATTTCCAGAGTGGTTTTATCTGCTTGCAATCCCACGAACAATGGAGAAGTGTTCCTTTTTCCTCACATCCTCTCCAGCAACTGCTGTCCCTTGAGTTTTTCATCTTAGCCATTCTGACTCGTATAAGGTGGAATCTCAGTGTTGTTTTGATTTGCATTTCCCTGATAACTAAGGATGCTGAACATTTCTTTAGGTGGTTTAGAGCCATTTGAGTTTCCTCGGTTGAGAATTCCCTGTTTATCTCTGTATCCAATTTTTAATAGGGTTATTTGACTCTCTGGAGACTAACTTCTTGAGTTCTTCCTGAGTTGTATTACTTCTATACGTTGTATTAGCCCTCTATCGGATGTAGTTGGTAAAGATCTTTTCCTGATTTGTTGGTTGCTGTTTTGTCCTATTCACTGTGTCCTTTGCTTTACAGAAGCTTTGCAGTTTTATGAGGTCCCATTTGTCGATTCTTGTTCTTAGAGCATAAACCATTGATGTTCTGTTCAGGAACTTTTCCCCTGTGCCCACGTGTTCAAGATTTGTCCCTACTTTCTCCTCTATAAGCTTCAGTGTGTCTGCTTTTATGTGTAGATCCTTGATCCACTTGGACTTGTGCTTGCTCCTATTCTTGCTGGCAATTTTATCTATACCATTGTTAAGACATTCCTTCAATTTTATTAAAAATCCACTTCTTCAGGATTTTAATGTAGACTGAATACTGGCAGCTTTCTAGAAAACTCACCATGCTACAGTGGCTGGATCCATACATTCATAAGATCAGCCCTGTTCCTTTAGAGAACACTGACTAGTGCGGGGTGCTTCTAAGATAAGTTTGTCTCATCAGATTATGCTGGGAAACTGACATAGTAGCTGGAAGAGAGTAGAGCAACCAACTTTTGATTGTGTACAGTGGTGATGACAGAAGGGCAGCTCAGATCCATCTGTATTAGAGTTCCTGGTTAGTAAATAACAATGAAGAACTGGCTTTAATGTGTCATTAAAAGATTTAACTAAACCAAGAAATTTACACGAGGTGAAATAATATGGTCAAGTGATAGATACTACTTGCTAATGGTGCTGACAATATTACACAAGAAAGACTTATAAAATGAATGGAAAGTATAATTGCAGTTTCAATTTCAAGCTGAATAAAGCATCATTACATAGTATAGCAAGAAAATGTATGCTTAAACGAATTAAAAATGGATATTGTTGAGAGTCTTGAGCCTGACCCTGCCTGAAATCGAAGTTCTGTCATTAGTATTTAGATTTGATCTCTCAGACACAGAAGAGATGAAAGTAGAAAGGGAATATGTCAGTAAGCAGGGGATAGAAGGAATGGGGATAAGAGAGCCCAATGAAAATGCATATAACCAAATATGTGTCCCGTATTTGTGAAAATTTCAAGGAATAATTTAAAATGTTCTTAAACTCATACCAGAACATGATGATGAAAGCTGGATTACAAATTAAATATCTTAGTGGACTTAATATTCATATGAATGAATAAAAATGTGTCTTCAGGATGGAAACCATAGAATGTTTCAAATCATATTAGCATTCTAAATCAAACTGAAAATATGACAAGCTCAAATTAGGGCAAGCAATACCTTGTGTTTTAACATGTTGCTTAAACCCAGTTCTATGGAGAGTAAAATATGCAGCATTGACATTGATTTGTTGCAAGAGCTGATTTATTAATGGTAGTTGTGTTTTATTGGTGTTCAATTTTTAGACTCATGCTTATATTCTAAATATTAACTCCATATCTGAAATACAGGCGGCAATGTGTGCCTTCTATTGTATAGGCTAAGTCATTCTGATGATAGTTTTTTTGTTGTTGTTGTTGTTGTTGTACAGAATACTTTACTTCTTATGTAATTTGATGACTTATTTTGGCGGGCTAGTTCCTGTGTTATTGGCATCCTGTTGAAAAGGTTACATCGATGCTTTTATCATGATTTATTTTCTTTATTTTCCTTTAGGGGTTTCAGCACTTCAGGTTTTAAGTTGTAGTCTTTAATCTAGTTTGGATTGATTTTCTTTTACACAATGACGATATATGGATATAATTTCATCCTTTTGTAAGTGGA
The DNA here is from genome assembly GCF_947179515.1 of Apodemus sylvaticus. Taxonomy (NCBI): domain Eukaryota; kingdom Metazoa; phylum Chordata; class Mammalia; order Rodentia; family Muridae; genus Apodemus; species Apodemus sylvaticus. The sequence goes on from NC_067491.1 coordinate 3,139,563, forward strand.
TATCCAGTTTGGTGGTCACTTTTTCCCACAGTGATTGAATGGGGGGTGGGAGTGGGAGTGCAGCTCCAGTGGCTCTTCTTTCTTTTTTTTTTTTTTTTTTATAGTTTTTTTTTTTTTATTTGATATAATTTATTTACATTTCAAATGATTTCCCCTTTTCTAGCCCCCCCCCCACTCCCCGAAAGTCCCGTAAACCCCCTTCTCTTCCCCTGTCCTCCCTCCCACCCCTTCCCAGTTCCCCGTTCTGGTTTTGCCAAATACTGTTTCACTGAGTCTTTCCAGAACCAGGGACCACTCCTGCTTTCTTCTTGTATCTCATTTGATGTGTGGATTATGTTTTGGGTATTCCAGTTTTCTAGGTTAATAACCACTTATTAGTGAGTGCATACCATGATTCACCTTTTGAGTCTGGGTTACCTCACTTAGTATGATGTTCTCTAGCTCCATCCATTTGCCTAAGAATTTCATGAATTCATTGTTTCTAATGGCTGAATAGTACTCCATTGTGTAGATATACCACATTTTTTGTATCCACTCTTCTGTTGAGGGATACCTGGGTTCTTTCCAGCATCTGGCAATTATAAATAGGGCTGCTATGAACATAGTAGAGCATGTATCCTTATTACATGGTGGGGAATCCTCTGGGTATATGCCCAGGAGTGGTATAGCAGGATCTTCTGGAAGTGAGGTGCCCAGTTTTCGGAGGAACCGCCAGACTGCTTTCCAGAGTGGTTGTACCAATTTGCAACCCCACCAGCAGTGGAGGAGTGTTCCTCTTTCTCCGCACCCTCTCCAACACCTGCTGTCTCCTGAATTTTTAATCTTAGCCATTCTGACTGGTGTAAGATGAAATCTTAGGGTTGTTTTGATTTGCATTTCCCTAATGACTAATGAAGTGGAGCATTTTTTAAGATGCTTCTCCGCCATCCGAAGTTCTTCAGGTGAGAATTCTTTGTTTAACTCTGTACCCCATTTTTTAATAGGGTTGTTCGGTTTTCTGGAGTCTAACTTCTTGAGTTCTTTATATATATTGGATATTAGCCCTCTATCTGATGTAGGATTGGTGAAGATCTTTTCCCAATTTGTTGGTTGCCGATCTGTCCTCTTGATGGTGTCCTTTGCCTTACAGAAACTCTGTAACCTTATGAGGTCCCATTTGTCAATTCTTGCTCTTAGAGCATACGCTATTGGTGTTCTGTTCAGAAACTTTCTCCCTGTACCGATGTCCTCAAGGGTCTTCCCCAGTTTCTTTTCTATTAGCTTCAGAGTGTCTGGCTTTATGTGGAGGTCCTTGATCCATTTGGATTTGAGCTTAGTACAAGGAGACAAGGATGGATCAATTCGCATTCTTCTGCATGCTGACCTCCAGTTGAACCAGCACCATTTGTTGAAAAGGCTATCTTTTTTCCATTGGATGTTTTCAGCCTCTTTGTCGAGGATCAAGTGGCCATAGGTGTGTGGGTTCATTTCTGGATCTTCAATCCTGTTCCATTGATCCTCCTGCCTGTCACTGTACCAATACCATGCAGTTTTTAACACTATTGCTCTGTAGTATTGCTTGAGGTCAGGGATACTGATTCCCCCAGATTTTCTTTTGTTGCTGAGAATAGTTTTAGCTATCCTGGGTTTTTTGTTGTTCCAGATGAATTTGATAATTGCTCTTTCTAACTCTGTGAAGAATTGAGTTGGGATTTTGATGGGTATTGCATTGAATCTGTATAGTGCTTTAGGCAAAATGGCCATTTTAACTATATTGATTCTACCGATCCATGAGCATGGGAGGTTTTCCCATTTTTTGAGGTCTTCTTCCATTTCCTTCTTCAGAGTCTTGAAGTTCTTGCCATACAGATCTTTCGCATGTTTGGTAAGAGTCACCCCAAGATACTTTATACTGTTTGTGGCTATTGTGAAGGGGGTCATTTCCCTAATTTCTTTCTCAGCCTGCTTATCCTTTGAGTATAGGAAGGCCACTGATTTGCTTGAGTTGATTTTGTAACCTGCCACTTTGCTGAAGTTGTTTATCAGCTGTAGGAGCTCTCTAGTGGAGTTCTTTGGGTCACTTAGGTAGACGATCATGTCGTCTGCAAATAATGATAGTTTGACTTCCTCCTTTCCAATTTGTATCCCTTTGACCTCCTTATGTTGTCGAATTGCCCGAGCTAGTACCTCAAGTACAATATTGAAAAGATAAGGAGAAAGGGGGCAGCCTTGTCTGGTCCCTGATTTCAGTGGGATTGCTTCAAGTTTCTCTCCGTTTAGTTTGATGCTGGCTACCGGTTTGCTGTATATTGCTTTTACTATGTTTAGGTATGGGCCTTGAATTCCTGTTCTCTCCAAGACTTTAAGCATGAAAGGATGCTGAATTTTGTCAAATGCTTTTTCAGCATCCAATGAAATGACCATGTGGTTTTGTTCTTTGAGTTTGTTTATGTAGTGGATTGTATTGATGGATTTCCGTATATTGAACCAACCCTGCATTCCCGGGATAAAGCCTACTTGATCATGGTGGATGATCGTTTTGATGTGTTCTTGGATTCGGTTGGCAAGAATTTTGTTGAGTATTTTTGCATCGATGTTCATAAGGGAAATTGGTCTGAAGTTCTCTTTCTTTGTTGGATCTTTGTGTGGCTTTGGTATCAGCGTAATTGTGGCTTCGTAGAAGGAATTGGGTAGTGTTCCTTCTGTTTCTATTTTGTGGAATAGTTTGAAGAGTATTGGTGTTAACTCTTCTTTGAAGGTCTGGTAGAATTCTGCACTGAAACCATCTGGTCCTGTGCTTTTTTTGGTTGGAAGACTTTCTATGACTCCTTCTATTTCTTTAGGCTTTATGGGACTGTTTAGATGGTCTAGTTGGTCCTGATTTAATTTTGGTATTTGGTATCTGTCAAGGAAATTGTCCATTTCCTCCAGATTCTCCAGTTGTGTTGAGTACAGGCTCTTGTAGTAGGATCTGATGATTTTTTGGATTTCCTCAGTTTCCGTTGTTATGTCTCCCTTTTCATTTCTAAGTTTGTTAATTTGGATACTTTCTCTGTGCCCTTTGGTCAGTCTGGCTAAGGGTTTATCTATCTTGTTGATTTTCTCAAAGAACCAGCTCCTAGTTTTGTTGATTTTTTGTATGGTTCTCTTTGTTTCTACTTGATTGATTTCGGCCCTGAGTTTGATGATTTCCTGCCTTCTACTCCTCCTGGGTGAAATAGCTTCTTTTTGTTCTAGGGCTTTCAGGTGTGTCATTAAGTTGGTAATGTATGCTCTCTCCATTTTCTTTTTGGAGGCACTCAGGGCTATGAGTTTTCCTCTTAGCACTGCTTTCATTGTGTCCCATAGATTTGGGTATGTTGTGTTTTCATTTTCATTGTGTTCTAAAAAGTCTTTAATTTCTTTCTTTATTTCTTCCTTGACCAAGGTGTCATTGAGTAGAGTATTGTTCAATCTCCATGTGTTTGTGGGTTTTCTGTTGTTTCTGTTGCTATTGAAGACCACTTTTATTCCATAGTGATCAGATAGGAGGCATGGGATTAGTTCTATCTTTTTATATTTGTTGAGGTCTGTCTTGTGACCAATAATATGGTCGATTTTGGAGAAGGTACCATGAGGTGCTGAAAAAAAGGTATATTCTTTTGTTTTAGGATAGAATGTTCTATATATATCAGTTAAATCTAATTGGTCCAAAGCTTCAATTAGTTTCATTGTGTCCTTGTTTAGTTTCTGTTTTCCTGATCGGTCCATTGAGGAAAGTGCAGTGTTGAAGTCACCCACAATTATTGTGTTAGGTGCAATGTGTGCTTTGAGTTTTAATAAAGTTTCTTTTATGAAAGAGGGTGCCCTTGCATTTGGAGCATAGATGTTCAGGATTGAGAGTTCTTCTTGTTGTATTTTTCCTTTGACCAGCAAGAAGTGTCCCTCAGAGTCTCTTTTGATGACTTTGGGTTGAAAGTCAATTTTATCTGATATTAAAATGGCTACTCCAGCTTGTTTCCTGAGACCATTTGCTTGTAAAATTGTCTTCCAGCCTTTTACTCTAAGGTAGTGTTTGTCTTTGACCCTGAGGTGTGTTTCCTGTAAGCAGCAAAATGTAGGGTCCTGTTTACGTATCCAGTCAGTTAGTCTGTGTCTTTTTATTGGGGCATTGAGTCCATTGATGTTAAGAGATATTAAGGAATAGTGATTGTTACTTCCTATCATTTTTGACGTTATTTTTTAAATTTGATTGCTTAACTTATTTGGGTTTGATGAAAGGTTACTATCTTGCTTTTTTCAGGGTGGAGTTTCCCTCCTTGTATTGGTGTTGTCCTCCTATTATCCTTTTTAGGGCTGGGTTTGTGGATAGATATTGGGTGAACTTGGTTTTGTCGTGAAATATCTTAGTTTCTCCATCTATGGTGATTGAGAGTTTTGCTGGATATAGTAGTTTTGGTTGGCATTTGTGTTCTCTTAGAATCTGCATGAGATCTGCCCAGGACCTTCTAGCCTTCATAGTCTCAGGTGAAAAGTCTGCTGTGATTCTGATAGGTCTTCCTTTATATGTTACTTGGCCTTTTTCTCTTACTGCCTTTAGTATTCTTTCTTTGTTTAGAACATTTGGTGTTTTGATTATTATGTGACGGGAAGTATTTCTGTTCTGGTCCAGTCTGTTTGGAGTTCTGTAGGCTTCTTGTATATTCATGGGCATCTCTCTCTTTAGGTTAGGGAAGTTTTCTTCCATAATTTTATTGAAGATATTTGCTGGCCCTTTAAGTTGTAAATCTTCACTCTCATCTATGCCTATAATCCTTAGGTTTGGTCTTCTCATTGTGTCCTGGATTTCCTGGATATTTTGGGTTACAAGCTTTTTGCACTTTGCATTTTCTTTAACTGTTGAGTCCATAGTTTCTATGGAATCTTCAGCATCTGAGATTCTTTCTTCTATCTCTTGTATTCTGTTGTTGATATTTGCATCTCTGTCCCCTGATTTCTTCCCAAGGCTTTCTATCTCCAAAGTTGTCTCCCTTTGAGTTTTCTTAGTTGTTTCTACTTCTGATTTTAGATCCTGGATGGTTTTGCTTAGCTCCTTCCCTTGCATGTTTGTGTTTTCCTGTAATTCTTTAAGAGATTTTTGTGTTTCCTCTTTCATGAGCTCAGCCTGTTGACCAAAGTTCTCCTGTATTTCTTTAAGAGATTTTTGTGTTTCGTCTTTCATGACCTCAGCCTGTTGAGCAAAGTTCTCCTGTATTTCTTTAAGTGTTTTTTGCATTTCCTCCTTGTTGGCTTTTGTATTCTCCTGGATTTCTTTCAATGATTTTTGTGTTTCCCTTGCAAGGGCTTCTAACTTTTGATCCATTTTCTCCTCAATGTCCTTCATGTGTTCCTGTACCAGCATCATGACCAGTGATTTTAAATCCAAATCTTGTTTTACTGGTGTGATGGGGTATCCAGGACTTGCTGGTAGAGGAGAATTTGGTTCAGATGTTGCCATATTGCCTTGATTTCTGTTAGTGACGTTTCTGCGTTTGCCTTTTGCCATCTAGCTCTCACTGGTGTTACTTGGTCTTGTCAGTGCTGGACTCACCAGTGCAAGCTGCCCCTTCCCCGTTGGCCTCTGGTGCACAGCTTACACTCTGCACTGCCTATAGACAGGGTGCTGTTGTCCAGGCTGTTCAGATCCCGAAGCAGGCACCTGAAGGCTCCCGCTGGGGCCCGCAGGATTTATTGGAGCACACCGACTTCTCCCAGCTGGCCGCCCGGAAGCCCCCACTAGCCTCTTGAGGGACCTGGAGATGTGGCGGCCACCCAGGCTGATCTGAAGCAGAGAGAGTTGAGCTGGGGGCTTCTGCCTGAGGCCTTGCCCCAGATTGTGTCTGTGGACCAGGTGGAACCCGTGTGCACCCCCAGGGAGCTCCGAAGGTGAATGTTGCTGTGACCTCCCCTGTGCTCCGCTCACTCCGCTGGGCAGCCGATTTCCCCAACCGGGCTGGCGCACACTAGGTTAGCCTTGTCGCCTGGGCCCTGAGTCCAGGCAAACGCCTGGGAGGCCAAGGTCCGAGCAAAGTTCCCCTAGGGCTATGTCTGTTATTTGGGTCCGCCAGGTGACCCGGATGGCGGGCGTGCGCGTCCGCGCTCCGCGAAAGCACCGGGAGAGTCTGTTGTGCTAATAACCTCCTGGGCTGGTTGACACACAGATGGCCCACCAAGCCGCCCAGTTCTTGGGGTCCGTCCTGTGCCTTTTGGGGCCTAGACCCCCGTTTTGTTAGCCTCAGGCTACGCTTGTTAGCAGTCTCTGCCCTCCCGAGCACTCTGGCTCCTGTAGGCAAAATGGCGGCGCGTGCACCGGCCGGGGCAAAAAAAAAAAAAACTCCTGGCTGGGTTGGCGCCCCGATGGCCACTCGAACAGCCCAGGGCCTGGGTGCAGGCCAACGCCCGTCTGGCTCAGACCCCTGCGGTGTTGGGCCTAGGATTATGTTTGTGTACCTCAGTCTGACCGATCTCTGGAGCCCGGGATCAAGATGGCGGTGAGTCTCTCCTGACTGGCGGGCAGCCGAGTTCTGAAGTGGCTTCCATGCAGCGAAAGGCTCCGCAGAACCGCAGTTGCTTGCCGCCCGGCTGGTCAGCGAAGGTCAGTGGTCGTGGGCGCAGGGCCTAACTGGACCCTGTGTCGCCTTGGTTCCACTGCTGATGGCCCTTCAGCTGGAGCAGCCACTGCTACCGCCGCCGCCGCCCCAGCCCCTCGTCAGGCTCTTCTTTCTTGTTCTTAGTTCATCTTGAGACAGTGGAGAGGGGAAGAACATTGTTGGGAGGAAGACTTAGTCTTACATGAGAAAGGGTTACTGCATAATAATAAAGCATTTTCCTGTCTCAGTTCTAAGTCACTTTGCTTCAGTAGCCTCCCTGCCTTCCAAGTTCTTCTGAGGCAAGAAATTGTTTAGCACCTCATTATAAAACAGCAAGAGATTAAGTAAAGGATTAATTTTCTAAAGCTTTTCCCTTTGGTCCAGATGCTTCTCATTTGCCAGACTAGGGGGGCATTTGGAGTAGTAAACTTCTATAGAACCAGGAGAAGAGAATAATGCTCACAGAAGGAAAAACTTTTACCTAAGCAAATATCAATTAAACTCACATAAATTCATACAAAGATTCATGAATACACATTTCTTAAGTCTCAATTCTAACTATTGGGCCCAGCTTATGTACATACTGATAATTACATACTTACACACATACATCCATACTTACATATGTATATGGAGCAAAAGACAAGTGCAGAGAGAACTCACTCATTCTGGATAAAAATGAGCTCCAATCCTTATTTCATAGAGAAAGAAAAAGCTTCCTTATTTTATTCTCTATTTTAATACTAAATTCATTAAGCCCAAGTTTGTAAGAAGAAATCTTTGGTTTCTTTAATAAGGCTAGGCCTGCCTAGCTATTAAGAAAAAGATCTGTTCTGCTACATTGTAAGGAGAAGTCTGCCTGTTCCTGTTCTCTCTACAGCTTATTCCTTTTACCCTTCCCCTTAGCATTCTGCATATTGCTCTCTTAATATATTAAGTTGTCTTTTAGTTTCTAAGTTATTCTACTCTGCATTCTCCTTTTCTTCTTTTTTTTTTTTTCCTTTTTCCTAGCTATATTCTTTATTTACATTTCAAATAATTTCCCCTTTCCTGGTTCCCCCCTCCCTGAAAGTCCCATAAACTCCCTTTCCTCTCCCTGTTCCCCTCCCCCTTCCCTGTCCTGGTATTTCCCCACACTGCTGCTTGATGCATTCTCCTTCTAATCTTGTTCTCTTTTCCTGCTCTGATGTCACAATAATGCTTTTACTCTAAATACCATTACTATCATCGCTATACCCTTACTTCTAAGTTCTTGAATTCAGTTCTTCCTAAAAAAAGGTGTCTTCAGCTCAGTTCTAATTTCTCTCTTTGATTCACGAAATTCTTAGGACAGAGCTGGAGAACATCACCCTAAGTGAGGTAACCCAGTCTCAAAAGAACACTCATGGCATGCACTCACTGATAAGTGAATATTAGCCTAGAAACTTGGAATACCCAAGACACAATGAATTTCATGAATTGGTTGTTTCTAATGGCTGAATAGTACTCCATTGTGTAGATATACCACATTTTTTTGCATCCATTCTTCTGTTGAGGGGTACCTGGGTTCTTTCCAGCTTCTGGCTATTATAAATAGGGCTGCTATGAACATAGTGGAGTATGTATCCTTATTACATGCTGGGGAATCCTCTGGGTATATGCCCAGGAGTGGTATAGCAGGATCTTCCAGAAGTGAGATGCCCAGTTTTCTGAGGAACCGCCAGACTGATTTCCAGAGTGTTGTACCAATTTGCAACCCCACCAGCAGTGGAGGAGTGTTCCTCTTTCTCCACATCCTCACCAATACCTGCTGTCTCCTGAGTTTTTAATCTTAGCCATTCTGACTGGTGTAAGGTGAAATCTCAAGGTTGTTTTGATTTGCATTTCCTAATGACTAATGAAGTTGAACATTTTTTAAGATGCTTCTCTGCTATCCGAAGTTCTTCAGGTAAAAATTCTTTGTTTAACTATGTACCCCGTTTTTAATAGGGTTATTTCGTTTTCTGGGGACTAACTTCTTGAGTTCTTTGTATATATTGGATATTAGCCCTCTATCTGATGTAGGATTGGTGAAGATCTTTTCCCAATTTGTTGGTTGCCGATTTGTCCTTTTGATGGTGTCCTTTGCCTTACAGAAACTTTGTAATTTTATGAGGTCCCATTTGTCAATTCTTGATCTTAGAGCATACACTATGGGTGATCTGTTCAGAAACTTTCCCCCTGTACTGATGTCCTCAAGGGTCTTCCCCAGTTTCTTTTCTATTAGCTTCAGAGTGTCTGGCTTTATGTGGAGGTCCTTGATCCATTTGGAGTTGAGCTGAGTACAAGGAGACAAGGATGAATCAATTCCCATTCTTCTGCATGCTGACCTCCATTTGCACCAGCACCATTTGTTGAAAAGGCTATCTTTTTTTCCATTGGATGTTTTCAGCTCCTTTGTCGAGGATCAAGTGGCCATAGGTGTGTGGGTTCATTTCTGGATCTTCAATTCTGTACCATTGATACACCTGCCTGTCACTGTACCAGTACCATGCAGTTTTTAACACCATTGCTCTGTAGTATTGCTTGAGGTCAGGGATACTGATTCCCCCAGAATTTTTTTTTTGTTGTTGTTGAGAACAGTTTTAGCTATCCTGGGTTTTTTGTTATTCCAGATGAATTTGAGAATTGCTCTTTCTAACTCTATGAAGAATTGAGTTGGGATTTTGATGGGTATTGTGTTGAATCTGTATATTGCTTTTGGCAAAATTACCATTTTAACTATATTAATCCTGCCGATCCATGAGCATGGGAGGTTTTTCCATTTTTTGAGGTCTTCTTCCATTTCCTTCTTCAGAGACTTGACATTCTTGTCATACAGATCTTTCACATGTTTGGTAAGAGTCACCCCAAGGTACTTTATACTGTTTGTGGCTATTGTGAAGGGTGTCATTTCCCTAATTTCTTTCTCAGACTACTTATCCTTTGAGTATAGGAAGGGTACTGATTTGCTTGAGTTGATTTTATAACCTGCCACTTTGCTGAAGTTGTTTATCAGCTGTAGGAGTGCTCTAGTGGAGTTTTTTGGGTCACTTAAGTAGACTATCATATCATCTGCAAATAATGATAGTTTGACTTCTTCCTTTCCAATTTGTGTCCCTTTGACCTCCTTATGTTGTCTAATTTCCTGAGTTAGTACCTCAAGTACAATATTGAAAAGATAAGGAGAAAGGGGACAGCCCTGCCAAGTCCCTGATTTTAGTGGGATTGCTTCAAGTTTCTCTCCATTTAGTTTGATTCTGGCAACTGGTTTGCTGTATATTGCTTTTATTATGTTTAGGTATGGGCCTTGAATTCCTGTTCTCTCCAAGACTTTAAGCATGAAAGGATGCTGAATGTTGTCAAATGCTTTTTCAGCCTCCAATGAAATGACCATGTGGTTTTTTTTTTTTTTTTTTGAGTTTGTTTATGTAGTGGATTGTATTGATGGATTTCCGTATATTGAACCAACCTTACATCCCTGGAATGAAGTCTACTTGATCATGGTGGATGATCATTTTTATGTGTTCTTGGATTCGGTTGGCAAGAATTTAATTGAGTATTTTTGCATCGATGTTCATAAGGGAAATTGGTCTGAAGTTCTCTTTCTTTGTTGGATCTTTGTGTAGTTTTGGTATCAGCGTAATTGTGGCTTCATAGAAGGAATTGGGTAGTGTTCCTTCTGTTTCTATTTTGTGGAATAGTTTGAAGAGTATTGGTGTTAGGTCTTCTTTGAAGGTCTGATAGAATTCTGCACTGAAACCATCTGGTCCTGTGCTTTTTTTGGTTGGAAGATTTTCTATGACCCCTTCTATTTCTTTAGGGGTTATGGGACTGTTTAGATGATCTATTTGGCCCTGATTTAATTTTGGTATTTGGTATCTGTCTAGGAAATTGTCCATTTCCCCCAGATTCTCTCTCCAGTTGTGTTGAGTATAGGCTTTTGTAGTAGGATCTGATGATTTTTTTGGATTTCCTCAGTTTCTGTTGTTATATCCCCTTTTTAATTTCTAATTTTGTTAATTTGGATACTGTCTCTGTGCCCTTTGGTTAGTCTGGCTAAGGGTTTATCTATCTTGTTGATTTTCTCAAAGATTTTCTCAGCTCCTGGATTCATTAATTCTTTGTATGGTTCTCTTTGTTTCCACTTGATTGATTTCAGCCCTGAGTTCGATGATTTCCTTTCTTCTACTCCTCCTGGGTGAATTGGCTTCTTTTTTTCCCGGGGATTTCAGGTGTGTTGTTAAGCTGCTAGTGTATACTCTCTCCATTTTCTTTTTGGAGGCACTCAGGGCTATGAGTTTTTGGGTATATTGTGCCTTCATTTTCATTAAATTCTAAAAAGTCTCTGATTTCTTTCTTTATTTCTTCTTTGGCCAAGGTGTCATTGAGTAGAGTATTGTTCCGGCCCCATATGTATGTGGGCTTTCTCTTGTTTGTGTTGCTATTGAAAACCACTCTTACTCCATAGTGATCTAATAGGAGGCATGGGATTAGTTCGATCTTCTTATATTTATTGAGGTCTGTCTTGTGACCAAGTATATGGTCAGTTTTGGAGAAGGTACCATGAGGTGCTGAGAAAAAGGTATATTCTTTTGCTTTATGGTGAAATGTTCTATAAATATAAGTCATATCCAATTGGTCCAAAGTTTCAATTAGTTTTACACTGTCCCTGTTTAGTTTCTGTTTTCCTTATCGGTCCATTGAAGAGAGTGGAGTGTTGAAGTCACCCACAATTATTGTGTTAGGTCCAATGTGTGCTTTGAGCTTTAGTAAAGTTTCTTTTATGAATGAGGGTGCCCTTGCATTTGGTGCATAGATGTTCAGAATTGAAAGTTCTTCTTGGTGGATTTTTCCTTTGACTAGCAAGAAGTTTCCTTCTGTGTCTCTTTTGATGACTTTAGGTTGAAAGTCAATTTTATCTGATATTAGAATGGCTACTCTGGCTCATTTCCGGAGACCATTGGCTTGTAAAATTGTCTTCCAGCCTTTTACTCTAAGGTAATTTTTGTCTTTGACACTGAGGTGTGGCTCCTGTATGCAGCAAAATGTAGGGTCCTCTTTCCTTATTCAGTCTGTTAGTCTATGTCTTTTTATTGGGGAATTGAGTCCATTGATGTTAAGAGATGTTAAGGAATAGTGATTATTACTTCCTGTCATTTTTGATATTATTTTTATATTTGAGTGGTTATCTTCTTTTGAGTTTGATGAAAGGTAACTATCTTGCTTTTTCCAGGTGTAGTTTCTCTCCTTGTATTGGAGTTTTCCTCCTATTATTCTTTGCAGAGCTGGGTTTGTGGAAAGATATTGTGTAAATTTGGTTTTGTCATGGAATGTCTTGGTTTCTCCATCTATTGTGATTGAGAGTGTTGCTGGGTATAGTAGTCTTGGCTGACATTTGTGTTCTCTTAGAGTCTGCATGAGATCTGCCCAGGATCTTCTAGCTTTCATGGTCTCTGGTGAGAAGTCTGGTGTGATTCTGATAGGTCTTCCTTTCTATGTTACTTGGCCTTTTTCTCTTACTGCCTTTAATATTCTTTGTTTAGTGTATTTGGGGTTTTGATTATTATGTGATGGGAGGTATTTCTGCTCAGGTCCAGTCTGTTTGGAGTTCTGTAGGCTTCTTATATATTCATGGGCATCTCTCTCTTTAAGTTGGGAAAGTTTTCTTCCATAATTTTGTTGAAGATATTTGCTGGCCCTTTCAGTTGTAAATCTTCACTCTCATCTATACCTATAATCCTTAGATTTGGTCTTCTCATTGTGTCCTGGATTTCCTGGATGTTCTGGGATACAAGCTTTTTGCATTTTTGCATTTTCTTTGACTGTTGAGTCAATGGTTTCTATGGTATCTTCGGCATCTGAGATTCTTTCTTCCATCTCTTGTATTCTATTGTTGATATTTGCATCTATGGCCCCTGATTTCTTCTCAAGGTTTTCTATCTCCAAAGTTGTCTCCCTTTGTGATTTCTTAGTTGTTTCTACTTCTGCTTTTAGATGCAGGATGATTTTGCTCAGTTCCATCATTTGTTTGTGTTTTCCTTTAATTCTTTAAGAGATTTTTGTGTTTCCTCTTTCATGACTTCTGCCTGTTTTCTCAAGTTCTCCTGCATTTCTTTAAGTTTTGTGTGTGTGTGTGTGTGTGTGTGTGTGTGTGTGTGTGTGTGTTTCTTCTTTATTGGCTTCTATCTCTTGGGCCTTATTCTCCTGCATTTCTTTAAGTGATTTTTGTGTTTCCATTATATGGGTTTCTAGCTTATTCATGTTCCCCTGTGTTTCTTTAAGTGATTCATTTATGTCCTTTTTGTGTTCCTCTAGCAGCATCATGAACAGTGATTTTAAATCCAAATCTCGTTCTTCTGGTGTGTTGGTGTATCCAGTACTTGTTGATATTGGAGAGTTTGGTTCAGACGCTGCCATATTGCCTAGATTTCTGTTAGTAGTGTTCCTGCATTTGCCCTTTGCCATCTTGTTCTCTGGCGTTAGTTGGTCTTGTCTCTGGCTGGTGTTTCAGCCTCCTGTGAGGCTCTAAGGCTATTTCTGCAACACTGGATGGCTGAGTTTCCCCTGTCACAGATTGGTGATGTGTTGTCCTCCTCTTGGGTGCCCTTGCAGTGCTAGTGTGCCTTGTCCCAGATTGTTTCTGTGAACCAGATGGTGCCCATTTGCTCCTTCAGGGAGTTCTGATGGTGTATGCTGTGGGACCTTTTCCGAGTGATGATCACTCTGCTGGGTAGCCGATCTCCCAACCGGGTTGATGTAGGCCAGGCTAGCCTAGCTGCTCAGGCCCCGAGTCTAGGCAAAAGCATGGCAGGCTAAGGTCAGAGGAAAGTTTCCCTTGGGCTATGAGTGTTAACTGGTTCTGTCAGGTGGCCAGGATGGCGGCTTGTGCGAACTCCCTGAAAGTGCAGGGAGAGTCTGCTGGGCTAACAACCTCCTGGCTGGGTTGGCACACAGATGGCCCACCGAGCATCCCAGGTCCTGGGGGCAGTACAGGCCCTGTCGGGCCTAGACCCCTGCTATGTTAGCCTCAGGCTATGCCTGTTAGCAGGCTTTGCCTGCTAGAACTCTCTGGCATCCTATAGCCAAAATGGCAGCATGTGCACGAGCTTGCCAGGCAGGGCAAAGAACCTCCTGGCTGGATTGGCACACAGATGGCCCACCGAGCATCCCAGGTCCTAGGGGCAGTCCAGGGCCTGTCGGGCCTAGACCCCTGCTATGTTAGCCTCAGGCTATGCCTGTTAGCAGGCTTTGCCTGCTAGAACTCTCTGGAGTCCTGTAGCCAAAATGGCAGCAAATGCGTGAGCTTGTTGGGCTGGGCAAAGAACCTCCTGGCCGGGTTTGCACACCAATGCCCCCCTCCCTGAACAGCCCAGGGCCTGGGTACAGGCCAATGCCCGTCGGGCTTAGATCCCTGCGATGTTGGCCTCGGGTTATGTTTGCGTACCTCAGGCTGTCTGATCTCTCTGGTGTCCGAGAACCAAGATGGAGGTGAGTCTCTTGTAACTGACTGGCAGGAGACAGAGTTCTGATGTGGCTTCTGTGTGGTGAAAGGCGCTGTAAGTCCGCCGCCGCTCGCAGCCCGGCTGGTCAGCGATGGTCAGTGGTAGTGGGCACAGGGCCTGCCTGGACCCTGCCACATTGGTTCCACTGCTGATGGCCCTTCCTCTGGACCAGCCGCTGCTGCTGTTGCTGCTGCTGCTGCCACCCCTCCTGCTATGTCCATAGTTACCCTTTTAAAACTGTGGCTTGATGGTTTTACAACCTCTTCCATGTGCTTTGAGAAGTAGAAGTAGAGTTCCTGCTTACTATCACAGAAGCAATTAACTAGTGATACTTAGAGACTGACAGAGTTCTCATTGCAATTTTGACTATTGAAGGGAGCTAATATCAGTCCCACTATACAAGAGCTTAATAAATACTGATATAATTTTAGATATTCTTACAGGAACATCATAAAGAATTGAGAAGTCATCTATTTGTCTATATAGCATCACTACAAGGCAGTACATCTTCATAGTTCTGCAAGTATCTGCTCAAAAGGGTGGGCTAATTCATAGTGATTGTTATATATGTTTAATAATAACAGGAAGACCATATTAATAGCAGGAATCTTTCCTAAAATGAATTTACCCTGGGCCTTGCTTATTGGAGCAAATCTGTTGCAAATTATTAATCTAAGTCAGACTCATCTTAGGAGAATCACCTCCTAGTTATTAGCCTATCCTATTATGGCTCCTGATAATTGGACTAACTAATATTCTTGGCAGCAACTAATTTTTCTTTACAAGTGTTTCAATTGCAGATAGCTTCTGGGTTAAGGATGGGAATTCATGTTTACTTACCTTTCTCAGTTCTGGGACCCTCATCTGTCTTCACCCTATGCAGGGTCTGTGTGTGCTACCATAGTATTTGTGAATTTATATGTGTATCAGTACTGTTTGGAGGACACTGTTTCTTTGGAGTCATTTATCCCTTCTATCTCTTATAATCTTTCCATTTCCTCTTTTGCATTGTTCCCTGATCCCTGAGGGGAAGGCTTGATGGGATTTGATGAAGATATTCCATTTGGAACTGAGTGCTCCAAATTTTCTTACTCTCTGTATATTTCCCAGTTGTGGTTCTCTGAATTAAGAAGAATGTTTTTCTGATGATAGTTGAGTGATGTACTAATTTATGGCAATAGAGGAATGTTATTAGGAGCCATTTCATTGCTATGTTCCTTGAGCAGAAACATAGTATTTGATTTTCTCCTAGGCCAAATGCCTATCCAATCTCAGGATCTTGGCCATCCAAGCAGGCATGACTTCATCTTATTGAGTGAGTCTCAAATATAACCAGAGAGTGGTTGGCTACTCATATAATGTTTGTGCCACTATTGCTACCTTGCTTGTAGGTCACCATTGAATCTGAGTTTCTCCTTTGTTAATGTAAAGAACACGTTCCAGTACCATGGATGCTGGCCAGTAATGGCAACTTCTTTATGTTCAATGAGAAAGGTAAGTGTTCGCTCAAGCAATAGGGCTTCATCTTCATTTTTAAGGGAACAAACAATAGCTTTGTCAACAGCCTGATATATTTTAGGGTTGCTTGGTGCTCTTTTGCCAATGATTCAATTACATGTAACCTATTCCTAGCACTGAAAGTTTCCCTTGGTGCCATAAGAAGTTTAGTTGGGGCATTGTCTCCCCATTGTTTGATAACCCCATTAAGATTCCTTCATATATGCATTTGTTTTAGGAAGTTTGTACAGAAGTTCATTTCCATATGACCCCCTGAAATGAGCCTTAGTGTTAGTTGTCCCTCCCCATAATTCCTCCCTTTTTCTCTTCTTTCCACCTTCCTATTTATATCTCCTGTCTCCTATTGTCTCTCTAAACAATGTATTCTATTTCTCCTTCCTTTAGAGATTGTCTCCTTCTATGAGTTTAACACTAGATATCTAACCTATCTTGTTATTTAGATTGTAACATACACATCAATGATTTAAAGTTGACATCCACATAAAAAAGAAAACACACATACAATATTAGTTCTTTTGGTTCCAGGTTAACTTTACTCACAGTGATTTTATTTTTGCTCCTGGGAATTTTATAATTTCTTTTTTATCTTAACAGCTGAATAATATTCCATTATGTAAATTCCCTTTCATGATCTATTCATCAGTTATGGACATGTATGCTGCTTCCAGTTTCTTGTTATCCTTAATAGAGAAGTAATGAACATTAATGAGAAAATATATGTATAGTATGATGAGTATATTCTCAAAAGTGGTAATGCTGGGCCTGGAAGTAAATCTATTCCTAGCTTCTGGATGAATTTCCTCACTGATTTCCATAATGGCTTCACTACTTTGTACTCCTACTAGCAATGAGTAAGTGTTCCTCTTTCCCTCACATCCTTACCAGCATGAACTTTTAAAAGTCCCATAGACTTGAAAAATGAAAACATTTCAAAGTTAAGTCTCTTAAAAACTACCTAAAGTTTTCCTAAAAGTCTTAAGTTTCTCAACTGTGGCCTTCTGGAAAATAAAAATGTATGTTAAATACTTCTTATTCCATGATGGAAAAGAAGTGTAAATAAAATCTTACATCTCATTGTTTATCATGGGACTCAATAACAATTTTCTGAGCTCCAGAAAACCTGAGCATCTGGGCTCCTTGGTTCTATCATCCATAGCACACAAAAACTTAACTTCACAACTGTCACTTGTTGGTCATCCTGTAGTCCAGATATCTCAAATAATGCTGGCATTTTCACTACAAATGAGACAGTACCTTCAGTAATGGCATCTCTTAGACTATTTTCATGGACTCCAACCCTGACACATGGTGCCAAGCCTCAGCCTAACTCCATTATCCCTTCAAGCCTGGGACAGCCTTTGCCCATTTTCACCTTAGTGATCTTGGTCTCTACTTTAATAGAGCTA
The DNA here is from genome assembly GCF_947179515.1 of Apodemus sylvaticus. Classification (NCBI taxonomy): domain Eukaryota; kingdom Metazoa; phylum Chordata; class Mammalia; order Rodentia; family Muridae; genus Apodemus; species Apodemus sylvaticus. The sequence continues at coordinate 3,156,576 of NC_067491.1, forward strand.
ATTTCTCAAACCTAGGTAACAAGTATCAATTGTCACATTAAAGCCAAGTTTTCACTTCAATGGTGCTAGTTTCTTGTTAATTATAGGTGATTCTTTGTCCCCAGACTCACTAACAATTTTAGTGATTGTTAACATCAAATGCAATGGTAACAGTTCTGCTCCAGGTGGGGGAAAGTTTCCCCAGTGAAAGTATTATAGCTCTGTCCTGACAGGAGGAGGTTTCTGGAGTAGAAGAGTTGTTATAGCTCTGCTCTGAAAGGTGTCCTGGCAGTCAGGAGCCAAAGAACACAAAAAAGTCACACTTAACAACAAACATCACACAAGACATGTTTTGGGAGAAAAAAGAAATTTAGGAGTATGGCTGTCTCTGCTGAGAGTCTAGACACAATAATATTCTAGAAGCAAAATAAACCTAAAATCTTTACTCTGGCTTCTATTCTATTTCCTATTGAATGAAACAGAATACTTGAAGAAATATTTTATTCTAGGGCTCATAAACAAAAAGAAAGAAAACCTGAAGCAGCTGGAGTGCTGAAATGTAAGACAGAAAAAATTCAAAGGCTAAAACTGAAAATTAAGATAATGGATAAAATGAATCAATATGGATTGAATTATAAGCTAAGACAAAATGAATATCCATGGTTCAGGTGTTTCCATACTTGTGGCTGTTTATTCAAACAATTGAAATAAAGGTGCACACAATTTACAAAGCAGTTAGAAAACTGTATTCAAAAGCATAGTCGAAGTATATACACAGTCAAGCATTAAAATGGTCACAAGAGAGTACTTAGGGTCCTAATTATTGTTTGGGACTTCCTTTTATGATATTCAAGAGAAGTAGGAGTTTGATCTTTAAGGGGTACAACAAGGACAGCTTTCTATTTTGATTGACAACTTAGATTTTATAACTGCTTACTGTACTGTACTGTAAAAAATAAGGTATAATACAACTTATTTTAATTATAGGCATGCTCAATTATGCATAGAAATAAGATGATAAATAAGGTATTCTGCCTATGAGTCCATTAAGACTATATGGTTTACCAAGTTATGTAATTGAATGATTGCACTTCATTACAATTATGTAATGCAATTGAAATGACTGAATAGCTAGGCATGGTAACACATGCCTTTAGGTCCAGCATTTGGGAGATAGAAGCAGGCAGACATCTATGAGTTCAAGGCTGGCCTGGTCTACATACCTTGTCCTAGGCCAGCCAGTTTACATAGAAAGAACTTGTCTCCAAAAATAAAAAAGTCTAAATAGAAACTGTATTTGATGCTATTTATGGGGAAAGGAAACTAATGTCACTGGTTAGCATTCAGCTTAATGCAGTTGGGGGATCTTAGATTGTTTGCAGGTTGTTAGATGAATTGGTCAAAGAAAAACATGTATGCATAGTACCTGTTTAAAAGAGTCCTAGGTGGGTAACAATTTTCTAGGTGTTTTAGGATAGGGGTATGCATATAGCTTGAGCCAGGTGAAGTCCCATGTCACTAAGTTATTTCCTGGGCTTCCCTTTCTCACTATGTTCTTACTTCTTCTTTGTTAATGACATTAAACTGTTCTAACAAGGACACTCCCCAACATCAAAACATGGCTAGGTGTGCAATGTACCATGCCAAATTGGGAAGATAGTTAACTCAGAAATTTGCTAGTTAAGTCTTAATGTAAACTCTTTTCTGTAAGAAGGTAATATGAGTTTAATAAATCCCAGTGGGGGAGAATCTGGACTTGTTGGAGCAAATTAACAATGAAAGAAGTTTTGGGATTGTAGTTGAGAATATTAAAAACTTCCAGAAGTATGGGGACATCTGTTTTTGGGAGACGCATTTCTTGCATGTGTCTACTCAAACCCTCAAATTATTTATATACTATAAGACATCTTGTTGTACTTTTCTCCAGGTGGTGGTCAAATTGCAAAATTTCAGTATAAGGTTTTAGCATTTTTTTTCACATCAATGGCTTAAAAATTGTGTGTGCCAGAGAAAGAGCTTGAAAGTCCTTTTTTTTTTTTCATTACAATTTATAGTTACTTTCCACACTGGCATATATTAATATTGAAATGATTGTAAAAGTACAGAGTAGGACTGTCATTTTTAAGTTAACACTATTTTCTTACATGGATTAATTATTTTATTTAGGATTTGTTTTTTTGTAGCTGACATATTCAAACTGAAGTTAATAATTCCGACTTCTCAGAAAAGTAGTTTCTGATATTAGAAATCATTATTTTTCCAAACACATAGAGTTTTTTTAAATTAATTATTAATTAATTAATTTACACACACATTTCTTTTTTATTTGATATATTCTTTATTTACATTTCAAATGATATCCCCTTTCCTGAATCCCACCTCCCCAAAAGTCCCATAAGCCCTCTTCCCTCCCCCTGTTCCCCAATCACCCCCTTCCCATTTCACTATCCTGGTATTCCCCTACATTACTGCACATAGCCTTTCTAGGACCAGGGACCTCTCCTTCCTTCTTCTTGGGCATCATTTGATATGTAAATAGTTTCTTGCATATTCTGAGCTTCTGGACTAATATCCGCTTATCAGTGAGTGCATACCAGGTGTGTTCTTTTGTGATTGGGTTGCCTCACTCAGGATAACATTCTCCAGTTCCACCCACTTGCCTAAGAATTTCATGAATGTATTGTTTTTAATAGCTGAATAGTAGTATTCCATAGTGTAAATATATCACATTTTCTGTATCCATTCCTCTGTTGAGGGATATCTGGGTTCTTCCCAGCTTCTGGCTATTATAAATAGGGCTGTTATGAACATAGTGGAACATGTGTCCTTATTACATGCTGTGGAATCCTCTGGGTATATGCCCAGGAATGGTATAACAGGGTCCTCTGGTAGTATCATGCCCAGTTTTCTGAGGAACGGGCAAACAGATTTCCAGAGTGGTTGTACCAATTTGCAACCCCACCAGCAGTGGAGGAGTGGTCCTCTTTTTCCACATCCTCACCAGCACCTGTTTTCTCCTGAGTTTTTGATCTTAGCCATTCTGACGGGTGTGAGGTGAAATGTCAGGGTTGTTTTGATTTGCATTTCCCTGATGACTACGGATGTTGAACGTTTCTTTAGGTGCTTCTCAGCCATTCGATATTCCTCAAGTGAAAATTGTTTAGCTCTGTACCACATTTTTTAATAGGTTTATTTGGCTCTCTTGAGTTTACATTCTTGAGTTCTTTGTATATCTTGGATATTAGCCCTCTGTCAGATGTAGGGTTGGTAAAGATATTTTCCCAATTTGTTGGCACGTTAGAAATCATCCAGATGGTGCACAGGGCAAATGACCAGTGGAGAAGCTGGGACAGAAGTCTTCCAGCTGCCATTTGTACTAGGGAGACCTGTGGCTCCACAGCCTTCTGTGCAAGGACTGCCAGGAGAGAGTGATTCCCCCAGCAGTGTTTTAACTTCTGAGCCTGGAGGTGAGGTCTCCACCTTCTCTCTGCATGGGATCAGCTAGAAGCACACCCAGCAAAAGATCAGTGGAGGAGCTGGGACAGAAGTCTTCTGGCCACCATTTGCACCAGGGAGCCAAGCAGCTCCCTTCTGTGCAGGACCCACCAGGAGAGAGTGATCTCCCAGCAGTGCTTTCACTTCTGAGCATGGAGGTGAGATCCACCTTCTCTCTGGAGGGGAACAGCTAGTAGTGCACATGGCATATGATCAGTGGAGCAGCTGCGACAGGAGTCTTCTGGCTGCCATTTGCACCTGGGAGCCAGGCAGCTCCACCACCTTCTGTGCACAGACCCTGCCAGGAAAGAGTTGGTCTCTCAGGAGCACAGACACAGGCTTACAGGTCCACAGGAGGGACAAGCTCCAGCCAGAGACAGCAAGACCAACTAACACCAGAGATAACCAGCTGGTAAAGGCAAGCACAAGAAACCTACCAATAGAAACCAAGGCTACTTGGCAGCATCAGTACCCAGCTCTCCCACCACAGCAAGTCCAGGATACCCCAACACACACCAGAAAAGCAAGAGTTCAATTATAAATCACACCTCATGATGCTGATAGAAGATTTCAAGAAGGACATAAATAACTCCTTTAAAGAAATTCAGGAGAACATGGGTCAAAAGGTAAAAGACCTTAAAGAGGAAACAAAAATCCCTTAAAGAAATACAGGAAAACATAAACAACCAAGTGAAGGAACTGAAGAAAACCATCCAGGATCTAAAAATTGAAGTAGAAACAATGAAGAAATCACAGAGGGAGACAACTCTGGAGATCAAAAACCTTGGAAAGAAATCAGGAGTCACAGATTCAAGCATCGACAACAGATACAAGAGATAGAAGAAAGAATGTCAGGTGCTGAATATACCATAGGAAACATTGACTCATCAGTCAAAGAAAATGCAAAATGCAAAAAGCTTATAACCCGAAACATCCAGGAAATCTAGTACACAATGAGAGGACCAAATCTAAGGATTATAGGTGTTGAAGAGAGTGAAGATCTTCAACTTAAAAGGGCCAGTAAATATTTTAAACAAAATTATAGAAGAAAACTTCCCTAACCTAAAGAAAGAGATGCCCATGAACATACAAGAAGCCTTCAGAACTCCAAACAGACTGGACAAGACCAGAAAGTCCTCCTGGCACATAATAATCAAAACACCAAATGCACTAAAGAAAGAAAGAATATTAAAAGCAGTAAGGAAAAAAAGGCAAGTAACTTATAATGGCAGACCTATCAGAATTACACCAGACTTCTCACTAGAGATGATGAAAACTAGAAGATCTTGGACAGATGGCATACAGACCCTAAGAAAATACAAATGCCAGCCCAGGCTACTATACCCAGCAAAACGCAATTGCCATAGATGGAGAAAACAAGATATTCCATGATAAAACCAAATTTACACAATATCTGTCCACAAATCCAGCCCTACAAAGGATAATAGATGGAAAATGTCAACACAAGAAGGGAAACTACAACCTAGAAAAAGCAAGAAAGTAATCTTCTTCCAACAAACCCAAAAGAAGATAACAACACAAGCATAAAAATAACATCAAAAATAACAGGAAGCAATAATCACTATTCCTTAATATTCTTTCTTAACATCAATGGACTCAATTCCACAATAAAAAGACATAGACTAATAGAAATACTTTTCATGTAAATCTTCAATTTTATCAGAAAATGTTTGTAATTCCTCTTTCAATTAATTTAGTAATTTTTATGTCTACCATTTTATCCGCATTATTTTTCATGATAATCTTCAATTTCACCATGTTTTTCCATATTTCTATATTTTCTTCTATTTTATCAGAAATATTTTCCATGTAAATCTCTAATTTTATCACAAAATGTTTTTAATTCCACCTTCAATTAATATAGCAAGGCTTTTCTGCCTACTATTTTATCTGCATAATTTTCCATGAAATAGTCAATTTTCACATGTTTTCCTATATATTTTTGAGTTTTCTCAGAAATATTTCCCATGTAAATCTTCAGGTTTACCAGAAAATGTTTATAATTCCACTTTGAATCATCTTAGAATTATTTTTATGCCTACCTACCATTTAATCTGTATATTTTTCATGATAATATTTAATTAACATGGAATATTCAATTGACATAATATTATCAATTGATAATATTCAATTTAAATGTTTTTCTATATATTTCTTCAATTCTATCAGAAATATTTTCCATGCAAATCTTCAGTTTTATCTGAAAATGTTTATAATTCCACTTTCAATCAACTTAGAAATACTTTTATGCCTACCATTATATCTATATAAAATTCTCCATGGTAATCCTCAATTTTAAAATGTTTTTCTATATTTTTCTACAATTTTATCAAAAATATTTTCCAGTAAATCTTCAATTCTATCATAAGATGTTTCTACTTCCTTTTAAAATTAATTTAGCAATGTGCTTATGTGTATCATTTTACTCATTAATTTTCCATGAAAATTGTCAATTTTAACATGTTTTTCTATGTATCTCTATTTTATCAGAAATATTTTCCATGTAAATATCCAATTTTATCATAAAATATTTTTACTTCCTTTTTCAATGAAGAATGTGCTTTTTAGCCTCGGCTAAAATCTTGACCGAACATAAATGAATAATAGCAATTAAGAAGGTTAAATCCAGTCATGAAGAGTGAAAGCTAACAAAGCCTTGTTAAAGCTAGAAGGATGTCAGTGGCTAACGTGGAAGCAGGTGCAGAGACCAGGGTACTGTGCAGACTCTGTGGCATCTAAGCAGGTCAAAGTAGAGAGAACTAAACTGCAGCTTAATATGAAGAAACTTTTTTTAAACATGGAGATTGGTTCAAGATGAGTTTGTGATTATCTCAAGAGTATTCAACAAGCAGAGAAATCACACTTCGTGACTGTTCTTCGTGTGGCCTCGTGGGATGGCCCCAAACACTGCCCTTGTTATGAAATTTTAATTGACTTCTTTTCTAGCCTACTCTCAGAGGGACCTTGTCTTCCAAAGTCCTGAAAAACTTCGATGCTGCAATTTTCTGGAGTCATTTCATGGGGCCAGCGTGAATTAGGATTATTATAGATGCTGGCTGTTGCTATTTTCACAGCCATGCTGGGTCAAGGATTTTGTTACCTGCCTCTTATATCCATTTTGCTCCAGTCTTTAGTCTGAGGTCTGTTAGCATGGAGGCCAGAGTTCTGTAAGCTGCTAAATTTATAGATTAAGTCAATGACACTTCAGTTTGAACAGCGAAATAGAATTCTCTGAGTAAACTGTGGTGATCTAGAGGCCATCATCTTAGTTTTTGGAAAGTTTCCTAACAAGGTAAAACTAAATAGAGAACAAACTTTAATAATAGGAAATGGAAAGTTATGAATTTAGGCAAAATCACCAAGATATGCATGGTGCATCTATGAGGGGAATTAAATATTATTTGAAATGCTTAATTTAAATCTTGTTATTTTACAAATTTATCTTCCATTTAGAATAAATATAAATTGGAATCCTAAACTTCTTGTAAGAGAGGTTACAAGAGAGAATAAATACAAGAGACTATGCAAGTATAAGGTAAGAATGTTTATCAAATACTTCTATATTTTCTTCACATAAAAAAAAAACCACAGGGCATTATCTAGATACTTAAAATGTAATTTTCTTGCAGATCAAAATGCGTTGATATAATTTAGTGATTATTTAGGTTAGAATAAGCTTTTAGAATCATATTCCATTACCTAAAGAAAGAAAATGGCTAAATCTGACAAAAATATAATAGTTGATATTAAAAGTATAGTTTGAGTGGCTGGAGAGATGGCTCAGTGGTTAAGAGCACTGACTGCTCTTCCAGACGTCCTGAGTTTAATTCCGTCTGGCTCACAACCATCTGTAATGGGATCAGATGCCCCCTTCTGAAGGTGTGTCTGAAGACAGCGACAATGTACTCACATACATGAAGTGAATAAATAAATAAATAAATAAATAATTAAATAAATATTTAAAAAAATAAAAAATATCTTTAAAAAAGTATAGTTTGAACTATATGAGTTCTATTATTTCATTTGCTTTAATTTTATTTTTTAATAAATTGTATGATATTAAAACTTTTCCATTTCCTGTATTTCAATTATATCATAAATAATATTGGTCATTTATAATTATTAATACAGATAAGCCTTTCAAAGCCCGTTTTTCATAATTTTGTGTGCAAGATATGAATAACATTGATTTAGTGACTATTTGTTTAGGTTAGAATAGTCAGATTTTATTCTAGATAGATTGAACATTTTTCTGAATCCAAAGTTATCTACAGTGTGACTTAAATACATGCTGGAGCAAGTCACCTCTACTAAGTCTGCTGTGCTCATACAACCACTTAACCTTCAGTACTGCCACTCTAAACTATTTTAAAATGTGTTTTTTTTTAAATTAGTACTGAGTCATTGAGTGAGTTAATTTATTATTGGTCATTTAGCAGTAAACTGAAGATTACTGTCACATCGTGATAAGCCAACCTTTCATGAAATATATTCATGTCATAAGTAGTCCTGAATTGAAGTTTTCAAATTCAGTGCCAAACAATACTTACCATAGAGTAGATGCTTTTAAATACTGATTAAACACAATAATTTGTGGTCTGTTAGATACAGTTTGCCTTTGAAAAAATATGTTGTTTTCATTGGTCTAGCAACAAAGTAGGTCTTGAAACTGAGATTTCTTCCTTTCTTCTTTTTTTTATTTTAAAATTTGATTAAGCATCAAAGCAAATTAAACTTGTGACATTTTTACGAAAGTCTTGTTACCATAGTAATGACATAAAACTAGTAGCTTAAGATAGCTAATAAATTGTTAATGTACTATACATTTTGAAATGATCATCACAATCAAGCTCACAAGCTTATGATTTGCTGTGGAAGGCAGATATGTATGAAATGATTTAATGTGTCTTAAAAGTCCTTCTTGCCTTCTGTAAAAATATCCCTTTCCCACTCCAAATGAACAAATGGTGAATACTTGAAAGTAATCTGCACAGATATGTACCTGAGAGGATACTATCTATTCTCCAACAAAAATAAACACTTTAATCTACTTTACTCAGTAAATTTAGTTCATGTCCATTAGCACTGAGATCAAACTATTATAAATCTTTTGGGAAGGACTTCAGGTATGTGGTGGAGAGGGGTGAAGATGGAGATCAAGAACAGCATACAGTTGTGTTATTATTTCTATGGATTCAAATTTGTATGTGTTAATTTTATGGACTTTTATGAGAAATTTATCAAAGAAAGTATTGAATACAATGTATTAGGAAAGCTTTTGGGTTCTGAAGTTTTGTAATGCAGAGAAAATAAAAATATAACTTTACTTTTTTTTTATAACTACTGAGTTATAAAGTCAAAAGGAAGCTGCATATTGCCATTTTTGATTGTGGGAATACCACTCATCCCCACCCTATCAAAGAAGCTTCTTGGATCATTTGTAGGTTTTTATTATCCATACATTCATGGGAAGAATAAATAAGATTTGGTTTAAATATAACAAAAGAAAAAATGATAGTTATTTTTAGCTATTAGCTTAATTCATAATGAATATATCTTTTCATAATTTAAGAAAATCAGAAATGCTTCAAAATAATTAAAGTTGTTTTTGTTGCTTACCTATTAGCCTACAAGAACATTGAATGGTTTAGATGTTTTAGAAAATTAATGTATATTTATTCTTAAAACTATTGAGTTCTTACCATTAGATAAGGACCTCAATAACATTTTATGTCTAATATAAAATATTCTTCTATGGAACTCATGTTTTTTTTTATTGGTTCCTTGCTAGAAACCTGTAAATTTTTTTTCATATTCAGCAATGTTTCAGATGTGTTTTTTGACAAATTTACACAAGAATAGGAAGAATCAGACTTTACAGGATAAAAATATGTGTTATACTGACATTTTTATTTGCATTTAAATTAAATAGTTGTTTCATGAATTGTAAATCAGGCACTTTATAAAAGACCTCTGAAGAAAATAACTTTTGATAAATACCGTGGTTGCAATAGTCTATTTGATAGAAAGATCATACTACTTTGCCTTATACTCTTAGCTTTCTGTTTCTTTAGTTTTTATTATAAACAAGAAGGTAAAACTTGTTATTTAAATTTTAGAAAAGTATATTTTTAGTATTATGAATTTATCAGTCTTTAAAATGTCAATAATCTTAGTCATGTTATAACTCATAGCTTCTCATATGACAGTACAGATATAAGAAGTATCAAACAATATAATATTTAACACTGTTCTGGAGTAACCTTACATTTTGGTCCAGTTGTGTTCACTTAAGAAAGCAGGAAGGTATCTCTCATCTTAGTTAGCTGCTATGCAAATTTAGGGTAGTGGATACAAAAGTTCATGACAACAATGCATCTGTTAAAATGTGAAGTGTTACTGGTTATAGTTGATATACTATGGGGAGTTTATATGTTGATTTTCTTTTGCAACCTGAAGCAGAAATTTGCCATGGGTGACAAGGAAAGAGACAACCACTCACAAGTGACTGACTTCATTCACCATTCAGAAGTGACTGACTTCATTCTTGTAGGCATCAGTGTCCGTCCAGAGTTCCACAGTGTTCTCTTTCTTCTATTTCTTATTATTTATGGGATGGTTCTTCTGGGAAACCTTAGCATGATTGGCATCATAGTGACTGATCCCAGGCTGAACACACCAATGTATTTCTTCCTAGGCAATCTCTCCATCATTGACCTCTCCTACTCTACGGTTATTGTACCTAAAGCCATGGTAAACATCCTATCTCAGAAAAAGACCATATCCTTTGTGGGTTGTGTGGCTCAACTTTTCCTTTATGCACTTTTCATGGTAACAGAAGCCTTTGTGCTAGCAGCCATGGCCTATGATCGCTTCATTGCCATCTGCAATCCTCTCCTTTACAGCATTCGCATGTCAAAGAGTGTCTGTGTTCAGTTGGTGGCTGGTTCCTATCTCTGCGGCTGGGTCAGTTCTATCCTCCAAATCAGTGTAACATTCTCCATGTCTTTTTGTGCATCTAGGGTCATCGATCACTTCTACTGTGATTCAAATCCAATTGAAAAAATCTCCTGTTCTAATACTTTTATCAATAAGATGGTGTCGCTTAGTTTGGCTGTGCTCATTATTTTGCCAACAATAATTGTTATTGTAGTATCTTACATGTATATTGTATCCACAGTTTTAAAGATCCATTCCAGTGAAGGGAGAAAAAAAGCCTTTTCTACCTGCAGCTCCCACCTGGGGGTTGTAAGTTTGCTTTATGGGACTGTTTCCTTTGTGTATCTCACACCTCCAAATAATCCTGAACTTCGTAAAATAGCTTCAGTATGTTACATATTGTTCACACCTATGTTGAATCCACTAATCTACTCTTTAAGAAATAAGGATGTAAAAGATGCCATGAAAAAAGTCTTGTGCAAGAAAAACATTTTACTCTAAGAAGACTTGCACTCTCTTTTACTAATTCTTGTATTAGTTGATTGTTGTCTGTCTGATCCTTGCCATTTACACATTTAAAGTTGAAGTGTACTTTAAAACGGAGATGACAGACCCACAACTTTTCCAATTCACAGCATTAATAATTTCCTGTAAACAACATTCCAAATAAGTTACTGGTTTCTTTAAGGTGATAAAATATGAGAGCTCTGGACATTGGTGAAGATTGACTGTATTTTGAATAAATAGTATGTTTCTTACTCTGACAATAACACTATATATGCTATGTGGGTAGAGAAGTAAAGTATTTTGTAGCCACAAGTGAAATTTAGATGGATAAGGTACTTTACATGATGACTAACTCAGAAACTGTGCCTTTACATTGGCTTATATGCAAATGATACTTGGTATAAGGCCAGTGTTGTGCTTTATGTTTGATGGCATTTGACAGTGTCAAGGCATGAGTATGTGATGAAAAAAATGGAAATAGAGCATTATGAGAATGATCTATGCTGAATTAAAGGAATTAGACAATAACTTTGAGCCAGGTGGTAGTGGAGCATGCCTATAATCTCAACACTTGAGAGGCAGAGGCAGGCTTTGAGCTCAAGACCAGTCTAGTCTAAAGTGTGAATTCCATGTCAGACAAGGTTACACAGAGAGACCCTTTCTTAAAAAACAAACAAACAAACCAAAAAACACTAAAAAAAAAAGCCTCATACAAATCAGGAAAATATAAATGTTATTCTTGAGTAGCATAAATCTTATTTGTTTTCCTCTAATATACAAAAATAGGTTCTATAGCACTTTTCAAGTCAAACTGTGTTAAAATGGCACAATAAGAAAACATACTCTTGTTTTTAAAATAAATCAAGTTTGGAAATCATAGTTAAACTAATGAAAGACTTTAAATTTACACATATGGAGAGTTAGACCTCCTATGTGTATATGAATGCGTTTATGTGTGTACATTAGTTTGGTTCTGGTATGTGAGAAACAGTGAACAAGCAACAAGCTGAGACAAGGATTACTCCAATAGCATCCCAGTTTCAGTAGATGTCAAGGGAATTCGGGTGTGAAAGAAAAACAACTCAGAGGTCACTGTTTTACAAGTAATTTAAATAATGCTTAGGTAAATAGTGCCTAAGTCTAGGACCTATCATGAGACACAAAATCTAAGTCCACAAAATAGAGTATGCTTGCCACTTTCAGCCATAGACTGAACATCATGTAACCCAAAATACAGACCCTTGATTCAGTCTTTCTCCTGCTTTTGTTTAGGTCGCAGAGTTTTCTTTGATAAATACACAAAGGCATGTAACTTATCAGATTATTGTTTGTCACAGCAAATAATTTATTTAGTAATTATTCTTACCTAATTAAATAAAAGAGGAAGCTATGTGACTAAATAATGTTCTACTTATTTCCTCCTTCCAATTTTGTTAATCTATTTGTCTTGTATTTGATTTTAGAGAAATAAAATTTGAGAGCAAATTGAAATTCAAATCACTTTGGAAACCAATTTCTTGGAATAACTTATGATTAGTCTAAAAGACTAATTTTTAAAATTAGGTTTTACTTATTTTCGGCAAATCCCCTTTAGCTTAGATTTTTGTTCTTCTCAGCATCTTCCAAGTGTGGGTTATTGAGGATTGTTTGGAAAACTCAACCAAATACTGGATAAGATTATACCTACACTTACTTGCTTTCAACTTTCAACATAATGAAATACATTTCCTATTTTATAGCCACAGAAGACCATAGTATCTCAAAGCTTAACAATGTTACAAGCTGTTTTTCATAATTTATTACAAATATCCAAAGCAATTTGAAGAAGTAAAAAACCAAAAGCAAAAGGTCATCAAAGTGTTAAATTCAGTTAGCTATAATTGCCTTCTAATTTCTGTTACACAGTATCCTTCTTTGGTAAATCTTTCTCTGAGTTCATAAGGTTTGTACAATAAGTGAGTGGCTAGTATTACTTTCTTGATACTTGTGCCATCTTGATTTTATTGCAACATACTACACTCATATGGATATATTGTTGGATTTTTATTAACAAAATGTTTTGTGTTTTAATGATATACCAATTAAATGCTACAATATCCAAGAGACTTTAAAGAGTATATTCTTCATTATACATATTCTTTGCATTATACATCATTGTTTATGGATAACCTTAAAATTGCATATAATATTCTCTAGAGTATATGATCCTATGACCTTGAAAGCCCTTAAGAAGTTGATGATGGAGGCCCTGCCAGAACCTTACAAATACAGCCAACCATTTGACTTAGCATGGAGTCCCCAATGGAGGAGTTAGAGAAAGGACTGAAGGAGGTAAAAGGGGTTTACAAACCCATAGGAAGAACAATAATATCAACCAACCAGACCCCCAGAGCTCCCAGGGACTAAGCCATCAACCAAGGAGTACACATGGCTCCAGTTGCATATGTAGCAGAGGATTGCCTTGTTAGGCATCAATGGGAGGAGAGGTCCTTGGACCTAAAAAGGCTCAATAGATGCCCTAGTGTAGGGGAATGCCAGGGTGCGGAGGCAGGAATGGGTGGTTAGGTGGGTGAAGGAACACTCATAGAAGCAGGGGGATGGAGGATGGGATGGGGGTTTCCAGGAGAGGTAGAAAATGGGAAAGACAAACAAACATTTGAAATGTAAATAAAGAAAATATCCAATTAAAAAAAAGAAGTTGATGATGACATTAAAGTATTCAATACCCTTATTTGTACAGTACTGTTCACCCTTACAAGGTAATAGTTTTAGGCATTCAAGTTTACTTATTGTATTATAATGCCATTTGTTACAAATTTTGCATATTTCTGGTGACTGCCTACCTAGCGACTATATTATTATTATTATTATCATCATCATCATTATTATTATTTCATGTGTTTTCCATTACCAAGATTTTAAAGTTCTATTTCAGAACTTTCAATTCTAAATGATTACATAATCATCCAAACTTCACACTGTAGGTTAAAACTATTGAGTTAAACAGTATACAGTGGTATCCAGCCTATGCTACATTTTCGTTATCTTGGAATGGTTTAAACTCATTATGGGAGGTTTTTAAACATTATGATAATTGACACAGCTAAAGTGATATGGTGTTGTAAAAATACCGTGTTATCGAATTATATTAGACTGTTATTCTTATGAATTGTGTATGAGATACCACTTTGCACAGTTCCATGATGCTAGCACAGGTCACCAAATCAATAGTGTGCTGTGATTTCAGTGGAATAAAAATAGTGTTGGTCATGGAGGTAGAGGGATTAAAGAGGAAGGGATTGGAAAACATTTTAAAATGGTTATTTTCAAGAACCAAAAACAATCTAATTAAGGGAATCCATTGTGAAACTAGAAGGGAAGACTTCAAGTCCACACTTTTTCCATTATAGGACTTGGTTTGTAGATTTTTAAAAGATCACTCCTTTTTCTTTAGTCAATATTTTAAAAGCATCCCTATGATTGTTTTTGCAGGATAATAGTTGCTTTTAGTTTCCTTAAGAGAAGGCCTTGTGGTTTGGTTTCTTTGCTGGGAACTGCATAAATTAACACTGAATGATTTTAGCATAAAGTAGACTTGGAGATAAGTCTTCTTTGCTCTAGACAACACACACACAGGGTGAGGTGGAGTCCTAGTCTGCATCCCAAGAAACTAGAAAATGGAAATCATGGAAGCAGTTTACAAACAGACCCAAACTATTATATGTCACAATGCTGCAAGTACTTAATTCAAGACATTTCACCAGTAGATGCTCAGTTTCAGGCATTAGTGATGCTCCATTTGCATGAGGGAAGGACTCCAGGTGTTTTCCCTATTTGACTGATTGTCATGTTCCTCTTAGTTGGGTGTTGAGATTACTGTTCCAGAACAGGTAGAGGCAGACAGGGAATGGCTCCACTCCTGCAGTTCTCAATTCTGATATTCACAGGGCTTGAACTCACTCAACCATACCAATTCTTCTGTCTAATTGCACGGTCCACTTGCCCCACAAATCCTCCTTTTTACTTTTATAAAGGAGAGGTGTCATTGGAGTAACTGTCTCCTATGCTGGGAATGGTTTGATATCAGACCAAAACCTGCTGCTCATCTGCTGTTTTAGAAATTGGATAAGGCAGGATACCAGGAGAAGCAGGGCTTTAATGGTTAAAATATGGCCAAGGAGGGGAAGTGGTTAAGCTACCAAGAGATTTGAGTACCATAGGGTAGGGATGTTGGGAGCCTAGTGTGCCCAGAGATCTCCCTGGAGATCTTTGAGCATTTGTATATCTTGTTCTACCAGCCTAGATGCATTGACATAGAAGAAACATTCCTCACCCAGCAAAATGCAAGTCCTCCCTGTTTAACAGCCAGTAAGTCCAGGGCCTTCCAGTTTTGGAGAACAACTCTTGCTAAGGAAGTTATCTGGCATTGAAGAGACTCAAGGCTGTCTTCAGGAGAAGCCATTGCCAGACCAAGTTTGTCCTGGAAATCACTGGCTGGATGGTGTGTTTGAATGAGGGCTGCTCCAGCAATTCCTGTCATGCTTAGTGAGCCATTGAGACCCAGTCCAAAGAGCAGAAGGATGAAGATCTCTTTCTTCTGTCTCCTCCCAGTTTAAGTAAAACTCATCTGGTTCATAGAGATAAACCCGAGAAACAATCATTCCGGGGGATGTAGGAACCTTGAAAATGGAGCTTAATGCAGGAACTTGTAATGCCTTCCCACCAGAAAAAAGCAGAGGGTTAGCACATATTGGTTTGGTGATGGTGATGTATCAGGTACAGTAGGATGGGAACTTGAGGAGGTTCCAAAAGGGCAAAGGGAAAGGGGGTAGATCAAAGAGAGAAATGTCTTGTAATTTTTGTGTCCTTAAGGATCCATGGGGTTTGTCAAGGGAAATGTTAATGGAACCAGCTCCCAATAGTGCTCTGGAGAGGGAAGCACAGAAAAGGAATTGGGAGTAGATGGGGTAGGTGATTAAAGGAAGGAGATCAGCTAGCTGCATACGGGATGTATTGTCACCAGGAAAGGGTAGCTTGGAGCTCCTTCTGAGTTTGCTTTTCCTGTTGAAGAATATTAACATGGATAAAGACTGATCTGGAGGAGGGGTATGCTGTTGAGAGACATGTAGGCTAATTACAGGGAATTTGGTATAGCCATTAGGGTAGAGCA
This sequence comes from Apodemus sylvaticus, assembly GCF_947179515.1. Lineage (NCBI taxonomy): Eukaryota > Metazoa > Chordata > Mammalia > Rodentia > Muridae > Apodemus > Apodemus sylvaticus. Next base: position 3,172,687 of record NC_067491.1, read on the forward strand.
GACCCTATGAATCCCATTCAGCAATGTTTATCATAGGGATTGCTGATGGAAAGCTGAAAATGAGTTTTCAGGTTGGTGAACATGGTGCCATTGCAGCTGGTGGATTCAGTTCTACAACTCCAATATCTGGAACCTCCATATCTGGAGGCCTCCTGGAGGCATTCACCTGTATTTTGGTAAGGAAAGCAGAGGAAAGGGCTGGAGTAGGGGAATCTCAATCCTGGTCTAACATCCTTCAAGTGGGCAATCCTGGGCTTCTGTAATTTTGTTGAATCCTTTGTAGGTCTCCCTAGTGAAGAATTTCCAGTGGTGAGCATGGGGAAGGCTAGAGAGAAGCTGGGCAGTAGCAGAGTTAGTATGATGAATGACAAAAACAGCCATAAGAAGAGAGGAGAGGGGAGCTTTTGGAGGGCTCATGGCCTAGGCAGCAGTCACCAGGTCACTGATGTCTTTTCAGGAGATCTTGTTGTGTCACTGGGGGTGGCACCTCCTCTTCCTCCTCTGTTTTCAATCTGTTAGCAAGAAGTGGGTCATCTTCTTGGTTGGTGGGGTGGTGTCATACATTTCTGGTGGGAACCCAGATAGGCCTTGACTGGTCCTGTGGAAAAACACAAGTAAAACCCATTCTTGTTGTAAGAAGGGGGTATGGTTTCTTCCAAATCCCATCCAAGGGATCACGCCATCACACTAGGATAGGAGGGATTATTTCTGGTGTATGCCAATGGAGGAAAATAGGAGAGTGTTTGGAGGTCTTGTGGGTGTTAAATATATTTAGGGTAGTCAGAGCTGTCATTAATTGTATGTTGGGGGGGGGGGTAGGTGGTTATCTATTGTTTTAGAAAATGGGCTTTTAGGATTTGATGTGTTCTTTCTATTATTCCATGGCCCTGAGGGTTGTGGGAAATCCTGTATGGTGAGTGATTTCCCATTGTAAGCAGAGATCACTCTGAACTGAGAGCTAGTAAAGATAGGGCCATTATCAGTTTTTATCTATTGGGAAATGCCCATAATGGCAAAAGTAGAGACCTTTTTTTGAATGGTAGGCAGATGATGTGGGGAGGCAGATTCTCTACATTGGAACTCATGACTTTGGCTGGCCCTTCTGGGCTTCCTTTCTACACTTCCCAGACCATCCGCCAGGGGTTGGGGTTGGGGTCACTGTGGTTCTATGTTTTTCTTTCTATTTTCCTCCACTTAGTGGTAACTACTTTAAAAATAAGAAAGCATATTGAAATACAGTATGAAGAATTCTATTAATATCACTGAAAGTCAAGGAAATATTTGTATATTTGCTTTCATTTAATATTTAGCTATCTAATATATATCAGCCTCCATAATACATAAGGATAGCTATAAACATTTCAGTTCACACATTTTGTGTCAGAGTGTGTGACTAAGGTATCCAGCATTTCCCAACTAAGACAGGGCTTGTCACACTTGTTTTATCAACTTAACAGGAGAAAGGGGAAATAAAATTGAAAAAACCAAAACAACAACAACAACAACAACAACAACAAAGCAAAGCAAAACAAAACAAAAACATCCATCAGATGGGTCTGTAGGCAAGTCTGTCGGACATTTTCTTGATTAGTACTTGATGTGTGAAGACCCAGCTCTCAGGATGGTGCTAATCCCTAGGCAGGTGGTCTTGGATGGTATTTAAAATGGAGGCTGAAAACAAACAAAATCCAAGCAAAACAGAATTAAAATAAGCAAACAAACTAGAAATTGAAATGGCATGAAATCTTTCAGAAATTATTAGAATCGAACCCTCTCCTTGTATACTGGCTGGTTTTATGTGTCAACTTGACACAGGCTTGAGTTATCACAGAGAAAGGAGCTTCAGTTGGGGAAGTGCCTCCCTGAGATCCAGCTGTGGGGCATTTTCTCAATTAGTGATGAAGGGGGTGGGCCCATTGTGGGTGGTGCCATCCCTGGGCTGGTGGTCCTGGGTTCTATAAGAAAGCAAGCTGAGCAAGCCAGGGGAAGCAAGCCAGTAAGAAACATCCCTCTATGGCTTCTGCATCAGCTCCAGATTCCTGACCTGCTTGAGTTCCAGTCCTGACTTCCTTTGGTGATGAACAGCAACATGGAAGTGTAAGCTCAATAAACCCTTTCCTCCCCAACTTGCTTCTTGGTCATGATGTTTGTGCAGGAATAGAAACACTGACTAAGACATCTTTGGAAAACATAATTTGAATAAAATATAATTTAAGGGGGAAAAAGCAGGCAAAGAAACCCATGAAGCAGCATTATGTCATGGTCTTTTCTTCAGTTTCTGCCTCCAGAGTTCATAATCTCAGAGGGTGTGAAGAGGAATGGAAGAGTTGGAGAAGAAGATTTGAAATCTTATCAGAACATTCACAAATAAAGGTAAATAAAATACTATAACCTAGTTTCATAGTTATATTTGATATATTTAATAACTATATTGGTTATCTCAGGCAGTAAAATATCTTTACAATGAATGAGAGATCAGGAGATGTTGGGCATAAGGTGTAAAGCTTCTGTGTGACAGGATAGACAAATTATGGAGATATTTTTGTATCATGCTGACTTTGTGTAATCACATCAGACTGCATTTTTGCAAATTTATAATAGAGATCATAAAATTTCTTATAAAGTTTTATTCAGATGCAAAGAAGAGTGAAATTATATCATTTGAGAAAAAAATGGATGCAACTGGAAATTATTATACCTAGCAAACTAAGTTAGAGAAACAAATATCCATGGTTTCCCTAATTTTTGTGTCATATATATGATATATATATATACACACACACACACACACAAACATACAGACATTTTTTCATGTTGTTATTAAACATACATAACAATCACTAAGTTATACCACACCCCATTGGAGCAGATCTCTGCTCCATGAAGATGTACTGTCTTATAGTGATGCTATATAAATAGATGACTGAAGTCTTTATGATGAGCCTATAAGAATTCCTAAAATATACCACATTTTCTGTATCCATTCCTCCATTGAGGGACATCTGGGTTCTTTCCAGCTTCTGGCTATTATAAATAGGGCTGCTATGAACATAGTGGAACATGTGTCCTTATTGCATATATCCTCTAGGTGTATGCCCAGGAGTGGTATAACAAGGTCCTCCGGAAGTGTCATGCCCAGTTTTCTGAGGAACCACCAGACTGATATATTTATACAATAGAATATCACTCAGCAATTAAAAACAATGAATTCATGAAATTCTTAGGCAAATTGTTGGAACTGGAAAATATCATCCTAAGTGAGGTAACCCAATCATAAAAGAACACACATGGAATTCTGGGATATTAGCCCAGAAGCTCTGAATACCCAAGACACGATTCACATATCAAATGATTCCCAAGAAGAAGGAAGGAGAGGGCCCTGGTCCTGGAAAGGCTTGATGCAGCAATTTAAGGGATTACCAGGATAGAGAAGTGGGAGAGGTTTGTTTGGGGAATGGGCAGAGAGAAGAGGGCTTATGGAACTTATGGGGAGGGGGGAACCAGGAAAGGGCAAATCATTTGGAATGTAAACAAAGAATATAGAAAAGAAATCCAGCTACAGTGTTCTTACATATAATAAATAAATAAATAAATAAATAAATAAATAAATAAATAAATCTTTTTTGAAAAAAAGAATTCCTAAAATTATATCAGTGATTATTAGGCTCATTTTTAGTGGGACTGCTATTAGGTTCTTTTCTGATGGTCAAAACTGATGAGAGCTCTGCCAGTCTCCCAAGTGTCACCAGTTAATTGCTCTTAGATAGTAACCAGACTTTCTCCTACACAGAGAGACTGTAAAATAATTAATCAAAGGTCATAAAAGGGAACTAATTATTTTTATAGGTGCTAGGACAGAAGATAAAATATTGAGTAGGTTTATTTATACAAAACTTCACTTATAACTTAGTTATGGGTTTTAAACCTTTGGTGAACCTGTGGAGCGTAGACAGGTGATGAATGTTTAACTAGATAATTACCCCTAATTGCATGTAAACATTCTCTTTTGAAAACTTCTATTTTAATTCATGATTTGATTTTTTTCTGTGAACTTGTGATGAACTTTGTAACATGTGATCACGTATTCTGAAAGATGTTTAAGTGCTGAGGACAAAGAGGAGTGAGTATTGTGGTGAGAAGAATGGAGGTGAGAAGAACTGAGCTGAGAAGAACTGAACTGTGAGAGGCAACTGAGCTGAGGAGAAGTTTTTAGACAGAACACCTTTTAGACAGAATTGAACTCAAGAAGAACTTAGAAGTATGGGCATAGCTTTCAGAGAAAAGGCGTTGAGAGTAAGATCATTATTGTGACCTCGGTGCAGGAAGAGAGAACAAGATTAGAAGGAGAATGCAGAGTGGAATAACTTAGAAACTATAGGTAACATAAAAAAAAAACACCCCAAAACCAAAAAAAAAAAAACCCAAAGCAAACAAACAAACAAACAAAATACTAAGAGAGCAATGTGCAGAATGCAGAGGGAAAGAGGAAAATGAAGATGCTGCAGAGAGCAGAGGAGCAGGCAGGCTTCTCCTTACCATGGGACAGAACAGGACAGACAAGGCAGGCTTAGTCTTGTTAAAAGGAACAAAACTTTTTTCTTACAAACACAGGTTTAATTCATTTAACATCAAAAGGTTGGAAGCCTTTTCTTTCTCTATGCAATAAAGATTGGAGCTCATTTTTCACCTAGAATATGTGAGTTCTTTCTGCACCGGTGCTTGGTCTTTTGCTCCATATGCACATGTAAGTATGAATGTGTGTGTAAATATGCAATTGTGAGAATGCATGCAAGCTGGGCCCAACTGGATTTGACTGGAAATGAATAAATGAGCAAGCATGAAGCTGTGTATGAACTTACGTGATCCTGTGCATATTGGCTTACATAAAAGTTCGTCTTTCTTCCAGTGTTATCCTTTTTTTCCTGGTTCAATAGAAGTTTATTGCTGGAAACTTCACCCTAGCCCAACAAGCAAGAGGCATTTAGACAACAGGGAAAAAGCTCTAGCAATCAATCCTTCATTCAATCTCCTGCTGTTTTAGAATGAGGTGCTAAAGTGCCGGAGACTGCATGCAGTCTCTGGCCTCAGAGGAACACAGAAGTCAGGTCAGCTACAATAGCATAGTAACTTAGATAAGTAAGCATATTATTATACAGCAACCCTAAATATCTCTTAACACAAAGTCTTACCCTCCTATGATGTTCTTCCTGGTTCGATGCCTCAAGAAGAAAGGACAAGAAAGAAGGACAACATAAGGCCAGCAATTATGTTGCCCTGCAGTCAGAGCATTTTTTCATCTGTAAGCTTTACAGGAAAAATAATATGCATCTGATTTCTTGTTGTCATGGTAACATCTACTTAACTGACCTGGATAAACAACAAGAATTCTTCATCTCGAGAACTGTTGACATCGTTGTTTACTATGATGCTGATATTGGTGTGATTAAGAAGCAGACAGTAGAAAGTCTCATTCAAATTTCCTCAAAAGAATGATTTAAATTTACTACAGATTTGAAGATAATTTGTTCATTTTTATTTAAGGTCTTTAGTTGCTCAACATTTAAATTGTTTTTGCCATTTGTCTTGAGTATGTGTGTGTATACATGCATACATGCATCTGCATTATATACTACATATGGAAAAGTTAGATGCCAGCTCTTAAGAATCAGTTCTTCATTTCCACCTATCTAGATGAGAGAAAAAAAGAATATTAGAACTTGAAAGAAAGTTTGTTGAAAACTGAATTGTCACCAAAATAAAGAAAAAAAAAAGAAATGGGTTAAGAATGAAGAGAATGGTCTTAGGTCCTGAGGAGATTGAAGGGCTCCAAGAGCACCATAGTCCCCCATGGAAGCCTTCAGGATCCCTAAGACTAATCAGCTTGGAAACTTCCCCCACCAATCCCTTCCCAGTTAAATCTACCTGGGTCATAGCCTGCAGAGTTGAGTTGTACATGGTTCCTGAAACGAATTGTCTTGCTCTGGGCTGGTTCTTTAGTTCTCAGGAGACTTGTAGGACCCCAGAGTGTCTTGTGCCTCCATGGAAGACTTTGGGGCGCTAAGACTTGCCAGCTTGGAACCCTGCTCTACTAGTCCCATCCTAATCTGGTACTTCCCAGGCAAAAACTTAAGAGGTGACTTGCATGAGGTCTCCTGAACCCCACTATCTAGCTCTGTCCCAAGGAACGCCGTGGGAGCCCAAGAGTCTTCTGTTTTTCCATGGAGACCTACAGAGAACCCAAGAATTACCAGTTTAGAACATTGCCCCATCAATCTCCTACAAGTGCAGCCTGAAACATAGCAGCCCAATCAGATACCCTGACCCCCATTGTCTGTCGCACAGCTCAAAACTCTACCTGAAAGGTGCTGCTTTCATCAGGTTCATCCAGCCAACACCAGGGGAAACACATGCATAAAGGACAGCATAAGAACACAATAAGAACCAAGGCAATGTGCCACCACTAGAGTTCAGGTATCCTACTACAACAAACTCTGGATATCCTAATGAAAATAAAACACAAGAAGATGGCCTTAAATCCAATCTTATGACAGTCAACACAGGTGAGTCCTGTCCTGCAGCTCAGAGAATCTCATCCTGAACCCTCTGTCAGAAGCCTTCCAGTTTCTGTCTCCTGCTTGGGACCATCTTCTGCCACAGAGCACCAGGTGGCCCAGGAAGGTAGCTAACCACCCACCAGACCAGAGAAAACAGTCTGCACAGATGAGACTGGCTCTGCAGCACAAAGGATCACATCCAGCACTCTCTGGGAGAAGCCTTCTGGTTTCTGACTCCTGCTTGGGGCCATCCTCTGCCACAGTGCACCATCTCCAAGTGGCCCAGGAAGGTAGCTATCCACGCATCAGCACAGAGAAGAAAGTCAGTACAGGTGAGACTTGTCCTGCAGCTCAGAGCATCTGGTTCAGAACCCTCTGGCTGAAGCCTTCTGGTTTCTGTCTCCAGCTTGGGACCATCCTCTGCCACAGAGTACCATCTCCAAGTGCCACAGGAAGGTACCTAACCACTGATCAGCAGAGAGGACAGTCAACACAGGTTGGAACTCTCCTGCAGCTCAGAAGATCTAGTTCAGAACTTTCTGGCAGAAGACTTCTGGTTTCTGTCTCCTGCTTGGGACCATCCTCTGCCACAGCTTCCTAACTACAAGTGAGCAGTAAGGTAGCTAACCACCCATCAGAACAGAAAGGACAGTCAGCACCTGCCCTGCAGCTCAGAGGGTCCCTTCTGGGAACTCTCTGGCAGAAGCCTTGTTTCTGTCTCCTGCTTGAGACAATTATCTGCCACACTGCACCATCTCCCAAGTGGTTCAGGAAGGTAGCTAACCACCATCAGTGAAGAGAAGACATTCAGCACAGGTGAGACTTGCTCTGTAGCTCAGAGGATCCTGTCTGGAACCCTCTGGCAGAACTCTTCAGACTTCAGATTTCTTTCTTCCTTTTTCTTTCTTTCTTTCTTTCTTTCTTTCTTTCTTTCTTTCTTTCTTTCTTTCTTTCTTTCTTTCTTTCTTTCTTTCTTTCTTTCTTTCTGTTTATTTCATTTTTTTCATTTTTTCTTGAAAAGGGAAGTAAAAACACTTTATGATAAAATTAAAGATTTACAGGGAAAATATTTCAGATAAATATGTTTAAAATTGACAATTTTTCCTGGAAAATTAAACAGTAAAGTGGTAGACATGTAAGACATTGCTAAATTAATTGAAATATGGAATGTAGAAGAACATGTTAAAATTGAAGAATATCATGGAAAATTTTATATAGACATAATAATGGTAGGCATAAAAGTATTCCTAAATTGATTGAAAGTGGAATTATAAACATTTTCTGATAAACTTGAAGATTTACATGATTTATCATGATTTCTGATAAATTTATCAGATTTCTGATAAAACTGAAGAAATATATAGAAAAACATGTTAAATTAAAGATTATCATGGAAATTATACAGACAAAATGATAGGCATAAAGATAATTCTAAGTTGATTGAAGATGGAATTATAAACATTTTCAGATAAAATTGAAGATTTACATGGAAAATATTTCTGGTAAAATTCAAGAAATATATAAACAAACACGTTAAAATTGACTATTTAATGGAAAAATTTACATATAAAATGGTAGATATAAAACTCTTTTTAAATTAATTGAAGGTGGAATTAGAAACATTTGTGATAAAATTAAAGATTTACATTGAAAACATTATTGATAAAATAGAGGAACTATATAGAAAGACATTAAAATTGAAGATTATCATGAAAAATAATGTAGATAAAATGGTAGACATAAAAATTGCTAAATTAATTAAAAGGGGAATTACAAACATTTTCTGATAAGATGAAGTTTTACATGAGAAATATTTTGTTAGTCTGTCTTTTTATTGGGGAGTTGAGTTCATTGTTGTTAAGATATATTAAGGAATAGTGATTATGGCTTCCTGTTATTTTTGATGTTATTTTTATGTTTGTGTGGGTATCTTCTCTTGGTTTGTTGGAAGATTACTTTCTTGCTTTTCCTAGGGTGTAGCTTCCCGCCTTGTGTTGTCATTTTCCATCAATTATCCTTTGTAGGGTTGGATTGTGTAAATTTGGTTTTATTATGGAATATCTTGGTTTCTCCATCTATGATGATTGAGAGTTTTGCTGGGTATAGTAGCCTGGGCTGGCATTTGTGTTCTTTTAAGGTCTGTATGAGGTCTGCCCAGGATCTTCTAACTTTCATGGTCTCTGGTGAGAAGTCTGGTGCAATTCCGATAGGTCTGCCTTTATAAGTTACTCGCCCTTTTTCCCTTACTGCTTTTTAATATTCTTTCTTTAGTGAATTTGGTGTTTTGATTATTATGTGCCCGGAGGACTTTCTGTTCTTGTCCAGTCTGTTTGGAGTTCTGAAGGCTTCTTGTATGTTCATGGGCATCTCTTTCTCTAGGTTAGGGAAGTTTTCTTCTACAATTTTTTTGAATATATTTACTGGGCCTTTAAGATGTAAATAGTTGCTCTCTTCTATACCTATAATCCTTAGGTTTAGTCTTCTCATTGTGTCATGTAGTTCCTGGATGTTTTGGGTTACCAGCTTTATGCATTTTGCATTTTCTTTGACTGCTGAGTCAATGTTTTCTATGGTATCTTCAGCACCTGAGGTTCTTTCTTCTATCTCTTGTATTCTGTTGTTGATGCTTGCATCTATGACTCCTGAATTCTTTGCAAGGCTTTCTATCTCCAGAGATGTCTCACTTTGTGATTTCTTTATTGTTTCTACTTCCACTTTTAGATCCTGGATGGTTTTGTTTAGTTCCTTCACTTGCTTGTTTGTGTTGTCCTGTAATTCTTTAAGGGATTTTTGTGTTTCTCCTTAAAGACTTCTGCCTGTTGACCCATGATCTCCTGTGTTTCTTTAAGGGATTTTTGTGTTTCGTCTTTAAGGGCTTTTACCTATTGACCCATGTTATCCTGTATTTCTTTAAGGGAGCTATTTAAGTCTTTCTTGAAGCCCTCTATTAGCATCATGAGATACAATTTTAAATCCCACTCTTGCTTTTCTGGTGTGTTGGTGTATCTGGGATTTGCTGTGGTGGGAGAACTGGGTTCTGATGTTGCCATGTGGCCTTGGTTGCTGTTGGTAGGGTTCTTGTACTTGCCTTTACCATCTGGTTATCTCTGATCCTAGTTGGTATTGATATCTCTGGCTGGAGTTTGTTCCTCCTGTGGGCCTGTAAGCCTGTGTCCTTACTCCTCTGAGCTCAAAAGTGAAAGAACTGCTGGGAGATCCTGGTGTGCTATGCACAGAAGGCTGTGAAGTCTCCTGGCTCCCTGGTGCAAATGGCAGCAGGAAGACTTCCATCCCAGCTGCTCCACTGATTTTATGGCCTGTGTGTTCCTAGCTGGGACCCTCCAGGGAGAAGGTAGAGGTCTTACCTTTGCACTCAGAAGTGAAAGTGCTGCTGGCGGAGTGCTCTCTCTCTCTCTCTCTCTCTCTCTCTCTCTCTCTCTCTCTCTCTCTCTCTCTCTCTCTCCTGGTGGGCTATGCACATATACACACAAGGCTGTGGAGTTTCCTGGCTCCCTGGTGCCAATGGTCATGGAAAGACTTCCATCTCAGCTGCTCCACTGATCTTATGCCCTGTGTGCTTCTAGCTGGTACCCTCCAGATAGAAGGTGGAGATCTCACCTCTGTGCTCAGAAGTGAAGGTGCTGCTGGGAGATCACTCTCTCCTGGTGTGCTGTGCACAGAAGACTGTGGAGTCTCCTGGCTTCCTGGTGCAAATGGCGGCAGGAAGACTTCTGTCCGAGCTCATCGTCAGTTTTCTATCTCTAGGTTGGGACAATCTTTTGCCACAACACCCCATCCCCAAGTGGCACAGGAAGGTAGCTATCCACACATCAACACAGAGAAGACAAGTCAATTACAGGTAAGACTTGCCCTGCAGCTTAGAGGATCTGCTCAAGAACCCTCTGGCAGAAGCCTTCCAGTTTCTGTCTCTGGCTTGTGATCATCCTCTGCCACAGTGTGCCATCACCAAGTGGTGCAGGAAGGTAACTAACCACCGATCAGCACAGAGAGGATAGTCAACACAGGTGACATCTACCCTGCAGCTCAGAAGTTCCCATCCGGAACCCTCTGGCAGAAGACTTCTGGTTTCTGTCTCCTGCTTGGGACCATCCTCTGCAAACACTTCCTGTCTACAAGTGGAACAGGAAGGTAGATGACCACTGATCATCACAGTGAGGACAGTCGACACAGGTTAGACCTGCCCTGCAGCTCAGAGGATTCTGTCCAGAACCCTGGGGAAGACACCTTCCTGTTTCTGTCTCTGGCTTAGGACCATCCTCTGCCATAACTTGCCATCTCCAAGTAGTTCAAGCATGCAGCTAACCACCCATAACCACATAGAGGACAGTCAACACAGGTGAGACTTGCCTGGCAGCTCAGAGGATCCTGTCTGGAACCCTCTGGCAGAAGACTTCCAGTTTCTGTCTCCTGCTTGGAACCATCATCTGCAAATGTTTCCTATCTCCAAGAGGTGCAGGAAAGTAGCTAACCATCCATCACCACAGAGAGGAGAGTCAACACATGTCACACCTGCCTGGAAGCTCAGAGGATCCTATCTGGGAACTCTCAGGCAATAGCCTTCTGGTTTCTGTCTCCTGCATGGGATAATCGTCTGCCACACTGCACCATCTCCAAGTGGTGCAGGAAGGTAGCTAACCACACACCAGCACAGAGAGGACAGTCAACACAGATGAGTTTTGCCCTGCAACTCATAGGACCCCATCCAGAACCCTCTGGCAGAAATCTTCTGGTTTCTATCTCCTGCTTGGGACCATCTTCAGGTACAGAGCCCCATTTCCAAGTAGCTCAGGAAGGTAGCTACCCAACCATCAGCACAGAGAAGACAGCACAGGTGAGAGTTACCCTTCAGCTCAGAGGATCCCTTCTGGAACTTTCTGGTAGAAGCCTACAGATTTCTGTCTCCTGCTTGAGCAATCATCTTCTACACTGTACCATCTCCAAGTGTTTCAGGAAGGTAGCTAATCACCCATCAGCGCACAGAAGACATTCAGCACAGGTGAGACTTGCCCTGCAACTCAGAGGATCCTGTCCGGAACCCTCTGGCAGAAGAAGACTTCTGGTTTCTGTCTCCTGCTTGGGACCATCCTTTGCAATAGCTTCCTATCTGAAAGTGCCCCAGGAAGGTAGCTAACCACCCATCACCACAGAGAAGACAGTCAACACAGGTGAGAGCTGCCCAGCAGCTCAGAAGATTCAGCCTGGGAACTCTCTGGCAGAAGATAAGAAATGTCCTCCAACTTGTAGTTAATTTTTTATTATGATTTAAAAAAAATATCTAGATTCTCCATTTCCCTCATCTACTTGATTTTGGAATATAGATATCTTAATAATTAAGTTGTATTTCTTTGTATCCCCAGAGGGCTCTCTCCCAAAAGGGTGAGGGAAATCCCAATGCTATGCTTATTTGTAAAGGTTATAATATACTGAGTCTAAAACCCTTGTGAATAGCTTTTTCTGAAGCTTTGGTAGATTAGAGGTCCCAAATGGACATGGACATATATATGCAGTGTAATGTATTTCCTTCCTCAAAGCATATAAGAATCTAAGAATATATCCAGAGAATATTCTGCAGGTTGATTCTTCAGCTTGACTTGGCATGCCTACAAATTATACTCTCACACATAGATATTTTCTTCAGAGGTGAATACCAAATAATATTTAACATTTCTGTTCACTCTTCTTTTGGATTTTTTGGATTTGTTTTTTTTGTTTTTGTTGTTTTTCTGTTTTGTTTTGTTTTGCTTTGTTTTGTTTTGAGACAGGGTTTCTCTGTATAGCCCTGGCTGTCCTGGAACGCACTCTAGACCAGGCTTGCCTCAAACTCAGAAATATGCCTGCCTCTGCTTCCCAAGAGTGTTGGGATTACAGATGTGTGCCACCACCGCCCATCGGTTCACTTTTCTTAAAGAATGTTGAACTGTGAGAATAAAGAAAGATTTTTTTCTTTATGAGATTTTAGGGTCCATTTGAGAGAGAAAAAATATCCTACAATGAATGTTAAACTTTTTTAATTTGCAATTCACTATGCAGTTCCTTTCAGTTGTGTATAAGTTCAATCAAAATTCAAAGCTTTTAGACCCACAAAAGGAAATTAAACATATGAGGTAATTGAAAATGAATCAGTCACTTTTATTGACATATGTTCATTATGCAGTGTTTGGTTTAACAGACACTTTCACGTATATCTCATTGATCAAGTTCAGACTTTTCTATTATCTCCCTTCAGTACCCTCTCTCTATATTACTCTGCATAGGGTCACTTCTGTTTTCTTTTTCTTTTTTTTATTTTTTATTTTTTATTTTTTTGGTTTTTCCGAGACAGGGTTTCTCTGTGTAGCCCTGGCTGTCCTGGAACTCACTCTGTAGACCAGTCTGGCCTCGAACTCAGAAATCCGCCTGCCTCTGCCTCCGAAGTGCTGGGATCAAAGACATGCTCCACCACTGCCCGGCTCTGTCTTCTTTTTAATAAATGTTTATATATCTATATCATTCTCTATAACCTCTATCATCTCTACCTCTCTATCTCTATATAAACATATATGAACTAATGCATCCATAAAGACTTCAAGAACACAGTTTTAAAATTAGTCATTCTCTAAGTCTCAACTTCTTATAAATGAATGCATTAATGAATTAGTATTCAGAAATGAGTACTAAGGTGACTGACTGTATCTCTAAACCCAGACTATGTAAATTTCTACCTCTATAGTATTTCTTAAATTATCTATGTTCACTTCCTGTCACTGCTTCACAATATTAAAATGAATGTATGCAGTACCAAAGGAATGTATAGATCAGTGGTATAGTAAACATGGTAGTCATTTTAGAAGGAAGATACTATTGTATATTTAAAAAAAGACCCAACTATATCAATTTTTAAAATTAAAAATTGAAAATAAGATGTACAGTCCACATTAGCTGGTTGAATTCAGTTAGAGTTTAAGTATTTTGAAGCTTAAATATTAACTATTGCAGACTTGTAGACACCTGTACTGTCTAAAAGTACAGCAATTTATAGCATAAGGTCAGACTAACAGTTTGTTTATTCTGCCGTCCAGCATAACAAAGTATTATTAATAGTGTCAGGGATTGGTGCTTGTCCATGGGATGGGTCTCAAGTTGGGCCAGTCACTGGTTGGCCATTCCCTCAGTCTCAGCTCCATCTATGTACCTGCATTTCTTTTAGACAGGACAAATATTGGGTCAAAATCTTTGTAGGGTGGGTTGGTGTCCTTATCCCTCCACTGGGGGTCCTGCCTGTGTATAGGACATGGCCACTTCAGGTTCCATAACCCTATTGCTAGGAGTCTCAGCTAAAATCACCATTGGGTCTCCTGGGAGACTTTCCCAACCCAGTCTCTGGCCTGTCCTAGAGACACCCCCATACAATGGAAGAGTATTCTCCTTGTTCTACATCCTTGCCAGCATAAGCTGTCACTTGAGTTTTTGATCTTAACTAATCTGATGGGTATAAGATAGAATCTCAGGGTCATTTTAATTTGTATTTTCCTGATGACTAAGGACATTGAACATTTCTTTAAGTCCTTCTCAGTCATTCCATATTCCTGTGTTGAGAATTCTGCTTAGTTTTGTACTCTATTTTGTTTATTTGGTTTTTGGCATTTCACTTCTTGAGTTCTTTAAATATCTTAGTTATTATATTTTGGATATTATATACTTGGATATATATTTGATATCTGTCTGATATAGTATTGATAAAGATCTTTTCCCAATTTGTAGGTTCCCATTTTGTCTTATTGACTTTGCCTTACAAAAGCTTTTCAGTTTCATGAAGTCCATTTACTAATTGTTGATCTTAGTGTCTGAGCCATTGGTGTTCTGTTTAGGAAATTGTCTACTGTGCCAATGAGTTCAAGCAATAAGAACATGCCAAACACAAATATGTACATAATGAGATGAGATGTGAGTAAAAATGATGAAATGGAAATGAAGATAGTTTGGATAACCGTGGCGAAAAGAACTGGCTTTGTGAAAAGAAAAAAAAAATATTGAGAAACCCTTAACCAAACTAACTAAAAGAGGGAGAAAATCCAAGTTATTAAAATTATGCTTTGAGAGAAAGACATTACAACAGATACTAATAAAATAATAATACTAACAAACTCCCAGGAAATTATTAGGGCATATATTAAAAGTTATATTTCAATAGACTGGACAATATAAATTGGTTGGCTTTCTAGATATATATCCCACTAAAGAATAAAAAATAAACAGTCTATAAAATGCAATGTCTCTTTACTGACGGTCCTTTCTAGATATAGGAAGTGACCACTTCAGGATTCATATCCCCCCACTGCCAAGAGTATTAGCTAGAGTCACCCCCATAGACATTCTGGGGTCTCCCTTTGTCTCATGTCTCTGGCACATCCTAGAGATGCCCTTCCAATTTCTTTTTCCTCTCCCCTGATCTCTCTACAACTGATCCCCCCTTTCACTCCTCTTCCCACTCAGTTCCCTCCTTCCATTCACCTCTGATCCCTATTTTATTTTCCCTTCTGAGAAAGATTCAACCATCCTCCTTTGTTCCCTCCTTGCTATTTGACTTCTTTGGGTCTGTGGATTGTAGTGTGGCTATCCTGTACTTTATGGCTAATAACCCTTTGACTCAAAATGTGTCCTGCTTACAAAATGTACAGAAACAAAGAGCAGAGGCAGAGGGAATGACCCAACAGATAGCTGGCCCAAATTGAGCCCCATCCCATGGGCAAGAACTAATCCCTGACATTATTAATGATACTCTGTTATGCTTCCAGACAGGAATTTAGCACAACTGTCCTTTGAGAGGCTCCACCCACCAGCCAATGGAAAGAGATGCAGAGACCCACAGTCAAACATTAGATGGCGCTTCAGGAGTCTTATGAAAGAGTTGAGAAAAGAATCTAAGGACCCAAAGAAGGTAGGTGTCCACAGGGAGACCAACAGAGTCAGCTAACTTGGACCCTCAGGGGCTCCCAGAAGCTGATCCACCAACCAAAGAAGCATGCACAGGCTGGGCATAGCCCTCCTCCCCAATATGTAGCATATGTAGAGCTTTGTCTTCATGTAGATCCCCCAACAACTGAAGTGGGGCTGCCTCTGAATCTGTTGCATGCCTTTGGATCTTGTTCCTCTAACTGGGCCATTTTGTCTGACAGTAGGAGAGATTGTGCCTAGTCCTGCAGTGACTTGATATACAAGGGGTTGGGGCAGTGCAGGTAAGGCATGAGAGGAGTGGGAGTGGCAGGTGGGTAGGTGGGGGTGTGATACCCATGGGAAGCTATCTCTTCTCATGGGAGAAGAGGAAGAAGAGGAGTGGGGGAAGATTTGTGTGAGTGGGTACTGGGGGAAGATGTGAGGCTGATGTAATGTTTCTCAATTAGTCCATAAAATACAACAGAAAGAATAGCTATGCCTTGTTTTTCAGTTAAACTGAATGAAATGTCATTTAACATATCCTTTTAACTTAAGGTGGTGTCTATCACCGCTGCCTGGTCCTTTCTGCTGGGGCAGACACTTGTCTGGTCTGCTCCAGTGAAGACAACATATCCTGATCCATCCTAAAGAACCTCTGCACTCAGAGCAATTGAAACTGCTGCACTCACAGCAGTTGAGGATCCACTGCACTCAGAGCAGTCAAGAACCCACTGCATTCAGAGCATTTGAGTACCCTCTGCACTCAGAGCAGTTGAGGATCCACTGCACTCAGAGTAATTGAAAATCAGCTGCATGTAGAGAAGGTGGACATCTTGACTGCTCCAATGAAGACCCAACAGTCTAAAGACCTCCCAGTCAGGGTGACAGATCAGCAGCTTCTCTCCCCCTGTGAAGAGCCTCCAGTTGGAAGGCCCCACAGGTGGTCTGCTACAACCAGGGCCATAGGCCTACCAGGAGACCTGAAGCAACCCAGGGACAAGAGCAGACTCCAGACCAACACACACCAGAGATATCCAAATGGTAAAAGGCAAGTGCAAGACCATAAGCAACAGAAACCAATATATGTGGGCATCATCAGAACCAAGTTCTCCAACCATGGCAAGCCCTGAATACAACACACCTGAAAATCAGGAAACTGACCTAAAATCCTATCTCATGAAAATAATAGAGTCCTTTAAGGAAGATATCAATAACTCACTGAAAAAAATATAAGAAAACATGGGCAAACAGGTGAAGGAATTGAATAAAGTGATCCAAGATCTAAAAGTGGAAGTAGAAACAATAAAGAAGATACAAATGGAGGCAAACCTCGAAGTTGAAAACCTAGGAAAGATGTCAGGAATTATAGATGTAAGCATCACCAACAGAATGCAAGAGATAGAAGAGAGAATCTCAGATGTGGAAAATATTGTAGAAGAGACTGACACAACTGTCAAAGAAAATTCAAAACATAAAAATACTCCTAGCCCAAAGCATTTAAGAAATTCAGGACACAATGAAAAAAGCAAAGCTAAGAATTATGGAAATAGAGGAGAATGAAGATTCCCAGCTCAAAGTACCTGAAAATGTCTTCAACAAATTCATAGAAGAAAACTTTCCCAACATAAAGAAAGAGATGACCATGAAGGTACAAGAAGCCTATAGAACACCAAATAAATGGGACCAGAAAAGAAAATTCTCTTGTCTCATAGTAATCAAAACATTAAATGCACAGAACAAAGAGAGAGTATTAAAAGCTGCAAGTGAAAAGGGCCAAGTAACATACAAAGGTAGACCTGTCAGAATCATACCAGACTTCTCAACAGAGTCTATGAAAGCCAGAAGAGCCTGGTCAGAGGTCATGCAGTCTCTATGAGAACACAAATGCCAGCCCAAGCTATACCCAGCAAAACTCTCAATCAACATAGATGGAGAAACCAAAATATTCTGGGACAAAACCAAATTCAAACAGTATCTATCTACCAATCCAACCCTACAGAGGATACTAGAAGGAAAACTTCAACACAAGGAAGATATCTGCACCAAAGAAAGGACAAGATATTAAAGCATCTCACAACAAAGCCAAAAGGAGAGAACCACAAGTACATAAAGCCACCTACAAAAACAAACATATCAGGAACCAACAGTCATCTCTCTTTAATATCTCTGAATATTAATGGACTCAACTCACCTATTAAAAGACATAAGCTAACAGATTGGATGTGCAAACAAGATCCAGCATTTTGCTGCATACAAGAAACACACCTCAATAAGAAAGACAGATGCTATCTCAGAGTAAAAGGATGGAAAAAGGTCTTCCAAGCAAATGGTCCCAGGAAACAAGCAAGAGTTGCCATCCTAATATCCAACAAAATAGATTTTCAACCAAAAGTTATCAAGCATGGTGAAGAAGGATACTTCATATTCATTAAGGGGAAAATCTACCAAGATGAACTCTCAATTCTGAACATCTATGCCATAAATGCAAGAGCACCCACATTTATAAAAGAAACTTTACTGAAGCTCAAAATACACATTGAACCCCACACAGTAATAGTGGGAGACTTCAACACCCCACTCTCACCAATGGACAAGTCATTGAAACAAACTAAACAGAGACACAGTGAAACTAAGAGAGGTTATGAACCAAATGGATTTAACTGATATCTGCAGACCATTTCACCCTAAAACAAAAGAATACACTTTCTTTTCAGAACCTCATGGTACCTTCTCCAAAATCAACCATATAATTGGTCAAAAAATGACCCTCAGCTGATACAAGAAGATTGAAATAATCTCATGCATTCTAATAGATCACTATGGCTGGTCTTCAAGAACAGAAAAAAATACAGAAAGCCCACATACACATGGAAACTGAACAACTCTACTCAACAATAACTTAATCAGGGAAGAAATAAAGAAATTAAAGACTTCCTGGAATTTAATGAAAATATTGACATATCATACTCAAACTTATGGGACAAAATGAAAGCAGTGCTAAGAGGAAAGTTGATAGCTCTTAGTGTCCAGGTAAAGAAACTGGAGAGATCTTACACTAACAACTTAACAGGACACCTGAGAGCTCTAGAACTCACCCAAGAAGAGTAGAAGGCAGGAAATAGTCAAACTCAGGGTCGAAATCAACCAAATTGAAACAAAGAAAACAACACAAAGAATCAACAAAACCAGAAGCTGGTTCTTTGAGAGAATCAACAAGGTAGATAAACCCCTAGCCAAACTAACTAAAGGGTGGAGAAGCAGTATCGAAATAAACAAAATCAGAAATGAAAAGAGAAAGATAACAACAGAAATGGAGAAAATTTAAAAAAAAAATCATCAGATCTTACTATAAAAGTCTACTGAAAACAAAACTGGAAAACCTAGATGAAATGGATGGTTTTCTAGACAGATACCACATACCAAAGTTAAATCTCATTCATGGAAATATAAGAAGTTGTTAAAAACCTCCCAACCAAAAGAAGCCCAGGGCCAGATGGATTTAGTGTAGAATTCTACCAAACCTTCAAAGATCTGATGCCATTTTTCTCAAACTATTTCATAAAATAGAAAGAGAAGGAACACTACCTAACTCATTCTACGAAGACACAATTACTCTGATACCTAAAACACACAAGGTCCCAACCAAAAAGGAGAACTTTAGACCAATCTTGCTTATGAATATCGATGCAAAATTACCCAATAAAATTCTTGCAAAGCGAATCTAAGAACACATCAAAGCCATCATTCACCACAACCAAGTAGGCTTCATCCCAGGGATGCAAGGATGGTTCAATACAGGAAAATCTATTAACGTTATGCTCTATATAAACAAACTCAAGAAAAAAATCACAGGATCATCTCCTTAGATGCAGAAAAAGCATTTGACAAAATACAACACCCCTTCATGTTAAAAGTATTGAAGAGATCAGGAGTTCAAGGCCCATACTTACACATAATAAAAGCAATTTACTGCAAACCAACAGCCAATATCAAATTAAATGGAAAAATACTTGAAGCAATCCCAGTGAAATTGGGGACAAGACAAGGATGCCCACTCTTCCCATCTCTATTTAATATTGTACTCGAAGTGCTAGCTAGAACGATAAGACTACAAAAAGAGATCAAGGGGATATGAATTAGCAAAGAAGAAATAAAGGTACACTATTTGCAGGTGATATGATAGTATACATAAGTGACCCCAAAAACTCTAACAGAGAACTTGTCTAGCTGATAAACAACTTCAGCAAAGTGGCCAGAAATAAAATTAACTCAAATAAATTAGTAGCTTTCCTTTATACTAATGAAAAACCATGTGAGAAAGAAATTAGGAAAACAACACTCTTCACAATAACCACAAACAATATAAAATATATTGGGATAATTCTAACAAAACAAGTGAAAGACCTGTATGACAATAACTTCACGTCTCTCAAGAAAGAAATTGAAGAAGATCTCAGAAAATGAAGAGATCTCCCATGCTCATGGATTGGCAGAATTAACCTAGTAAAAATGACCATCCTATAAAAAGCAATATACAGATTCAACCTAATCCCCATCAAAATCCCAGTACAATTCTTCAAAGACATGGAAAGAGCAATTCTCAATTTTATCTGGAAAAGCAAAAAACCCAGAATGGAAAAAACAATTATTGACAATAAAAGAACTTCTGGGGGAATCACTATCTCGACCTTAAGCTATACTCAGAGCAATAGTGATAAAACTGCATTGTATTGGTACAGAGACAGACACATTGACCAATGGAATAGAATTGAAGACCCAGAAGTAAAACCATACACTTAGGAAGACCTGATCTTTGACAATGAAGCCAAAAATATACAATGGAAAAAAGAAAACATCTTCAATAAATGGTGCTGGTCTAACTGGCTGTATGTAGAAAAATGGAAATAGACCCATCTTTGTCACTTTGCACAAAGCTCAAGTCCAAGTGGATCAAGGACATCAACACAAAACCAGATACACTGAATCTAATAGAAGAAAAAGAAGGAAAGAACCTCAAATTCATTGGCACAGGAAAAATTTTCCTAAACAGAACTCTAGTGACTCAGGCTCTAAGACCAAGAATTGATAAATTAGACTTCAAACTGGAAAGCTTTTGTAAGGTAAAGGATATAATCAATAAGACAAATCGGCAACCTACAGATTGGGAAAAAAGCTTCACTAACCTCACATTCAAAAGAGGGCTAATATTTAAAATATATAAAGAACTCAAGAAGCTAACCACCAAAAAAACCTAACAATCCGAACAAAAAATGGGCTATGGAACTAAACTGAGAATTCAAAACAGGAATCTCAAATGGCTGAGAAGCACCTAAAGAAATATTTAAGGTCTTTAGTGATGAGAAAAATACAAATCAAAATGACCCTGAGATTCTACCTTACATCAGTCAGAATGGCTAAGATCAAAACCTCAGGTGACAACAAATGGTGGAGAGGATGTGGAGAAAGAGGAACACTCTTCCATTGCTGATGGGATTACAAACTGGTACAACAACTTTAGAAATCAATCTGGAGATTCCTCAGAAATTGAAAATAGATCTACCTGAAGACCTAGCTATACCACTCTTGGGAATATACCCTAAAGATTTCCCACCATGCATGTTCCACTGTGTTCATAGAGGCCTTATTTGTGATAGCCAGAAGCTGATAACAACCCAAATATCCCACTACAGAAGAATGGATGCAGAAAATGTGGTTCATTTATACAATGGAATACTATTCAACTATTAAGAACAAGGACATCCTGAGTTTTGCAGGCAAATGGATGGGACTAGAAAATACCTTCCTGAATGAAGTAACTCAGACCAAAAAGGACAAACATGGTATGTTCTCACTAATAGGTGGATGTTAAAAAGTACAGAGTACCCAAGATACAGTTCACGGAACTCTAAAAGGACAACAAGCTGAATGCCCAAGTGAGGATGCCTCAGCCCCACTTGGGAGGGAGAACAAAGCAATCACAAATGGGGAGGGAGGGATGGAGGACCTGGGAGGGAAAGTAGACAGGGGTAGGGAATAGGGGGAGAGGGGAACGTGATCTGGTATTGGGTGAGGAAAAAGGACTGAAGCCCTGAGGGCCAGCACAAAGAATGGAAACAGGCAACCTCAGGAGATAGAAGGTTGGGGGGGACCCTCTAGAATACACCAGAGACCCCCAGGTGAGAGACTGTCAGGGCTCAAATGGAGGGATCTTAGATGAAATGCCTGACAGTAGGAGAGGAAACTTATAGAGTTCACCTCCAGCACAAAGACAGGGCACCAAAAGAGGGAGATGGGGGCCATCCCACAGTCATAACTCTGATTCATAATTGTTCCTGTCTGAAAGAATTACAGGGATGGAAATGCTTGTAGGAAAAGAAGGTCCAGTGCCAGACCCACAGTGTCGGATCCAGCTCAAGGAGAGGTCCCAAGTCCTGGCACTATTACTGAGTCTATGGAACACTCACAAAAAGGGACTGAGCATGACCACACTACAGAAGACCCAACAAGCAGCTGAAAGAGTCAGATGCAGATATTAGCACCCAACCAATGAACAGAAACAGCTCACCCCTGTTGGATTAGGGAAGGCTAAAAGAAGTGGAGGAGAAGGGCAATCCTGTAGGAGGACCAACAGTCCCATTTAATCAGGACCCCCAAGATCTCTCAAACACTGAAACACCAAACAGGCAACATACAGCTGGTGTTGATATGAGGCCCCCAACACACATACAGGAGAGGACTGCCAGGTCTGTTTTCACTCAGAGATGTTGCACCTAACCCTCAAGAGCCTGGAGGCCCCAGGGAGTTGAGAGATCAGGTGGGGTGAGGGGTGGGGAGGAGGTACAAATTGCAGAACAGGTGGATGGGGTGGGGGAGAATAAAATATGGAGTGTAAAATAAATAATAATAATAATAATAATAATAATAATAAGGTGGTGTCTATCATTGATTATGATATTTTTTTCTGGAGGCATTAAAAACTTTATTTCCTTTCTTTTTTTATTGAATATAATCTTTAATTACATTTAAAAGGGTAAAACCTTTCCCATTTCCCCTCCCCCAAAACCCCCAACCTCCCATCCCCTGCCTCCAAGTATATGCCCCTCCACCCAACTCACTCCCACCTTCTCCCCTCTATTTCCCTTTGTTGGGGCATTTATTGAGACTTCATCTGACCACGGACCACTCCTCCCACTGATATCTGACAAGGCCTTCCTCTGCCACATTTTTGGCTGGAACCATGTGTACCCCTTGGATGATGGTTTAGTTCCTGGGAGTCCTGGGGCGTCTGGGTGGCCGACATCGTTGCTCTTCCCATGGGGCTGTTCTGGACCACCCTCCAACTCCTCCATTGGGGACCCCACACCCAGACCATGGTTGACTGCTAGCATCTGTCTCTGTATGTGTAAGGCTCTAGCAGAGCCCATCCAGAGACAACCATAATAAAAGTTGTTAGTCTGTATTTTTCATTATGGAATCAAACTTAACATTAGAAGTATTGTGGGAAAACATTAATTCCTATCACTTCATTTATTTTGTGATTTTATTTCAGATAACTTTTGATTACCTGTCTGGATATTGTTTATATTTCCCTGTGACCTCTTGGATGTGCTTATTCTTCTCTTCATATTGAAGTAGTTCTTTTTGTATAACCTGTAAAGATGGCTTAGTAGTCATAAATTCCCTTAATCTGTTTTTAGTATTTATTTATTTTTTTATTTCTCCTTCAGATTTAATAGATGCTTTTGGTGGGTAAAAGAGTGTGAGTTAATAACTACTGTCTTTAGGGTTTAGACCATTTCAAGGCCCATCTGCTTTAAGAGATTTCTACTGACTAAACAAACAGTAGTTGTTCTGATGGACCTACTTTGCAAGTAACTGATCTTTCTCTATTTCAGCTTTCAATAGCCTTTAAAAAATTTTTGTATTTTTAATATTTTAACTACATTGTCATATGGAGTTTCGTTTTTGGTCTTATTTATTTAGTGTTATATACATTTATTTTTGTGCCAATATGAACATCTCTCTATGTTTGGAAAATTTTTATCCCATTATTTTATTAAAGCTATTCTCCAGTAAATTATTTAAAGTATTACTGCATGCTTTATATATAACAATCTTCTCTTTCTATACCTATAATTCAAAGATGAAGCTTTTTCATAATACCTCAAATAATTTCTGTTTTGATCTTATATATCAAGAAAAATAAAGTTGTGAAATTCGCAGATAAATGAATGAAGCTGGAAATAATAATTCTTAATGAGGTAATCAAGACCCAGAAAGATAAAACATCATGTTCTCTTTTATTTGTAGAAATTAGTTTTAAACCATTTGATATCTTTGTTTCATTTTGGGATACCCATCAAGACTAGGAAAGGAGATAAGATATAAAACAGTGGAAATAAAGGGTAAATGAGAACAAAGGTACAGAAAGCATTAAAGAGACGGGGGAGAGCAGGATGAAGAGGGAATACAGGAAGGTATAACTAACACTAAGATACTTCCATAAACTAATATGAACATCTACTACTGTAGAAGTATCCTAAAATAAATGTATACATATATAGAAAATCACTATGCTAGAAATGGCTTACGTCTTAGGAATTGATGGACAATTAAGTTCCAAAAGCCCCTGAACATTACAGATGATTGCCAATATTGAGTTTCATAACTTTACAGTAAGACCATATTGCTGAAAACATTCCATACTTGAGTCATAGGACATGGAAAAAAAAACTGGTATTACACAGAAACTTTATGCCTATTGGATAGCTTTCATTGTTCTGGAAGGTGCTATGCATGTTACCAAGGAAGGGAATGTTTATCATTCTTATCCACTTGTGAATCCCATGAACTTTTTTATTTAACTTAAGACCTGGCCCACAGGATGAAATCAACATCTGGTATCGTGATCAGTCCAAGAATTTGTGCCCAGAAAAGTCACATACTCTAAAGGAAGAACCTAGTAAAACTAGCACAATTATTCTGCCAAATAAACACAGAATTAAACTAAGTCCTAGCCATTTACTGTTATACCCATAAATTAGTATCAGGAAAATGAATCCAGTTGTACAGAAAACAGAGCCAGGACACATTGGCAAATAATACCTCATGAAATTCAAAAGCTTCTACACAGTGTCTGAAACAATCAGGTGAATAGTCAGCTTACAGAATAGAAGAAAAGTTTTGGTAGCTACACATCTGAAAAAAATTTATATCTAGTCTATGAAAAACAGGAAAAGACTGACCCCTTTGAGAAATCAAAAACACAGTCACTAAGTGGGATAATAAAAATAACAGACCACTTAAGTGTGAAGAACAGCTGGCCAATAAACATGAAAATATTTTAACTATACTAGCTCCAAAGGTTTTTATTGATTCCCAACTTAGATTAATAATTATTGAGAAGACAAGCCATGTATATTTCAGTAAGTGATTATCTAAATTAAGGGAGTATATGGAAGAAGAATTATCAGATTGTATTTATTAAAATAGGAAATCCCATCTTACTGGGGTAGCACCATCCCATAGTCTGAGATCCTTTTTTGAATATAAAGGAGAGAGAAACTGGACAGATAGTAATTATCTTTCTCTTCATTTTGACTGGATCCAATGTTACTAGTGACTCCCTAGCTCTTGCTATCACGCCTTCTTCCAAAAGTAGGATTTTAACTTTAAAATATGAGCTGAAGTAAACCAATCTTTTCTAGCATTGTTTAGGTCAGAAAAATTTTATCACAGCATTAAAAATTAATACAATATCTGTTAGAGAAATGGAAACTACAAGAGATTCCATCTGATCCTATTCAGACAAGAAAACAAATGTGAGATGACAATATTTTGTGTTAGACAGTGTCTACCTTGTTTCAAGAGCTGAGAGTGACAGAAGACTTCAGATGTCAGCTTATGACCTCCACAGATGGATGAGCTTTGATTAGCTGCACATTTTAAGACTCCTTGAGCCCAATATGTTTTCCATTTTGCTTACTCATTTTCCTGGTTTATATGTGATAACTTTTATACTATTGAAATTGTTCTTTAATTTTTAAACACAAATTGTGATTTTTTGCAAATACTATAAGAGTTCTTAAAATTATTTAAAATATACAACCAATGAGAAATCATTAAATTTAGCAACTTTCAGGCAACTAGACTTAGAAGTAAACTCCAAATTAAATATATGTAGGCATTATTAAATTTTACCAATGAATGAGAGGACCTTTGCTAGTCATTGCCAAATACTATTCTCTATTTTTATTTACTTCACTTCCAATTGCTATTGACAAGATATAACTGACAACAGAAAACCTTTTTGGTGAATAGAATTCCAGAATAGGATGAATATTAATTTTGTTCACCAGACCAAAATTTTGTTTTAAATGTGTTTCCTTTAATATTTATTATCCTTTATTTATAAAAACTTATAAGGGCAAATTGAAAATGTTTCCTTTTAGGTGTACAATTTATCATGAAAAGATCCTATTTGTCAATTCCCTGAATTAAAAGGATTCAGAAAAGGAAAGATAAAATCCTGTGTTTTACATTGGATACAAGTTTTATCTTACTAAATCTGACCCTCTGTACTTTTCTTGGACTTTGTTCTGGAACACAAAAATGTCTTGATAATTGATCTAATTTCTCCTCTCTCTAGAGAGCTGTCTCCCAGAAGGGAAGAGAAATCTTACTATTATAACTGTTTGAAAATATTACCCTGTTATTACAAGTCCAAAGCCCTCATGAATAACTATGCCTTATACTTTGGCAGACTTATTAGAAGTGCCAGATGGTACGGGCCTTTACTTATCTATTCATGTTAGCTAGTCTACATTCCTTATAAGTGGGCAAGAATCTTAGGATGCAGGGGAAGGCTGCATTGCCTTCTTCAGGCTCATTTGTGTGGCTTCAGAACACAATTCCCTGAATTAACTCAACTTTGACAGAACATCATTCAGAAATTCACCTTTACTGAATCTTCTGAAAAAGACCTCAGAAAATTTTCAAGAATTCAACAGCTAAAGGATAGCTTTGTTTATAAAGTTATGAAGGATATAAATTATACTTTTTCTCTGAGAAGGTTCTGTTCTAAAAGTGGGATGAGTATGCATTTGTAGGGTGGAATTCATCTTAATTACAAAGCAATTTTTTTTACAGACAATTAACTTTATGTTTGTCATTTGTGGAACTAAAGCAAACAACAGAAAGGGACACATCATAGTTCTGTTTCATTCTTAGCAGAATCTGACAAACTACTATACTATACAAGGTAAAAAAGTAACTTTTACAACATTTGCGATTTGATAAATCATAAGTGTCATGACCTGATACTTGTTTGGTAAGTGATCTGGGAAAGATTCTTTTCCCAAGATAGAATGTCTTCAGTCATAAATTTACTAATGTTTCTGATGTTATGAACACTCAAACTTGTAACATAAGCTTATTCAATATTGCTTTCATTTTGCATCTTTATATCATTCAACTATTACCTATTAGCCACAATAGATATGTATTATAATGATTAATTTTTATTACTAGATTAAAAAAGCCATGGTGATAGTAAATATACAGAGAACATTTGGGCTTGATCTTGCCAAATGGGGAATAAAGTAAATTCAATTTTAATATTAAAACGTAATGTGGAATGAGCTATAGAAATAAATCTTGACAATTAAAACTGAATTTATTCTTGTCTGTAGGCAATATTAAAGAAAAGTGAAAAAATATATTACTTTTAAAATTTAGTTTATGACTACTTTAGGCTCTTTCTCTACTTAGATATCTTACTCTTCTTCGTTCTGAAAAATATCATCTAGCTTGTAATTATATGCATACTTAATTACTAGCTAAATGAATGAATATTTTATTTTCAGCATTTAAAGCAGTCATAGATAATAACATACTATGCTACTGTTTTAATACTCCTGTTTTATCTCAAAGTAAATATGTTTAGTAAAGTGTTTTTCATTTTCTATAAAATTTTAATATTTTTGTTGATTCCATTACTTGCATTAGAATGGTTTGACACCAAGTGCCATGTGCATATTATGATTTTCAACCTGATAAGCACCAATTGCTTTGTTATTTCTTAAGAATATTGAAAAGTCTGAAAGATGGACTAACAGTTAGCATTTATGGGATGCCTTCTCCTAATGAATTTCCCAGTGTGATTTATTTATATATGCCTTTTTATGTCCACAAAAGAATTTATCTACTCTTTACATACAGAGACTCTGTGGCTCAAGGAACTTGCCCAAGGATTCAGCTAAAAGAAGGGAGAAATTGAACCAGAACCTGTATATTTCACATTAAGTTCATGCTGTTCATGGTGCTATCACACAGCCTCTAGCTTCCCTCTGAGTCCACATATATCATAATCATTCATCATGTGTATATATGACTCATGTTTACTCATTAGTTTCCTTTACCCTGATATACTCACAATATAGGAGTAAGAATCATAGAGGGTCAGAAGGAGGTTACTGTTATGTGAAGAAAATATGAAGATAATATTAGAAAATATGTTTTGGTCCAAGGAGGAGAATTAGGAAATTCATGTTAAGGATAAGTAAGTTTACCTTAACACTCCAGAACATGGAAAAGTGAGCCAGGTAATGACCAGGAAGCACTTATCAAAGTACAAGTGCAGTATAAGTCTCAAGAATGACCAATAACATGGATTCTACAGCTGCATTTCTTCATGCCAAATTATGATTCTGACCCCAGTAGGTAAAATGTCAAGACTTAATATGTTTTGTAGCTCATTTGTAAACATGAAATATATTATCTCCTCCTTTTATTGTTTTATAGATTAAATGAATTTGACAGAATCATTTGGGAAAATGTCTGACATAATAAAATATTATATTAACATTTGTAATAATTGTTATTACTCATACTCAAAAATACAAATTTCAAAGTGGATAGAAAAAGGAGTAGATTGATTTATAAATAGAAGAATAAAAGAAAGTCTAAGTGAACTCTTTAAGAAATGTGCTATTGTTGGTTGTGAAATTATATGTAGAGAAATAAAACAAGGCAACTTAAGCCTTATTTTTCCTATTTTTATTTCCAACATATTACGTAAATATGCGGTAGGCCCCCTTATTATCTTGGAATTACAAAATCTAGGAAAAAATTAAAATAATATTTGCTGAGCCTTGGGACACAGATAAGAAATCAGTACTGATCAAAAGGGAGAGGTAAGATAAGTTCAAGGCTTTCTAGGCTCTACAGAAGATTCAAGAGAAGTCTTGGCAATTTCCCAAGATCTCATTATAAAATGCACATGAAATGAGAAAGTCCTGGGCTTGCTGGCAGAGTGCATTTGGGGCATTCATGAGATGATACGTTCAATTTCCAATACTATCAGTAAATGTACTAGTGTTTCATCTGGTGAACAAATCCTATGATATGTGTTAGCCATTTCTATAATTGGTTATATATTTCTAACCATTATCTATCTTTAGGACCCCCAAATAGATAATGGATAGTGCAAGCTATTTTTAAAAAAATCAATCATTTTGAAATTATCTATTGAAACTCTAAGCTAAAACTCCAAGCTTTCCTAAATTTTAATACTAAAACCTATAGTATCTTTAAAATAACACTTAAACTTCTTCCTGTATGACATTTTTAAGCATATGGGCAATACATGTATATATATATATATATATATATATATATATATATATATATATATGTATGTATGTATTATGTATATATATGTATTATGTATATATATAAGGAAGAATATATATATATAACCATATATATGGTACATATACATACTTATATATGCATATGTACCATATATAGTATGTTTTATATATATATTCTTTATCTGGCATCATTATCTTACCAACTGTCTTAGTCATCCTTGTTTCCTACATGTATATTGGGTCTACTCTTCTAAAGATACCCTCCATGGAGGGAAGGAAGAAAGCCTTCTCCACTTGCAGAACAAGCATTTATTGGGTGAAGGTGCATCAGTCTCGACTGCTGCCTTTCTCATGGCTGCTGCAAGCTGCTCAGCTCCTCCTGCTTTCTCTTGGCACAGATGTGCATGCTCTTGGCACAGATGTGCATGCTCTTGGCACAGATGTGCATGCTCTTGGCACAGATGTGCATGCTCTTGGCACAGATGTGCATGCTCACCCTCTTCTTGATGAACTTGAGTGCACACTTGTCCTTGGCCACTTTGAGCAACTCCATGGTGCACAGCTCATAAGGTGCGAAGCTGCACATCTCCCAGACCATGTTCTGCACATACTTGGTGTGCTTAGTGAGGCGCCCCCAGGGTTGGCTATACCTCATTCTTCATCACTTTGTGGCCCATGTTGAGGCCCACAGCCATGGGGTAGTGGGGCCATGGCTGCTGCTCTCCCATGGTGGCCAGGACTTCCTGTGTACTTCCCCATATTTGATCATCAATATCATGAAGTGAAATTGAAGTCCGTATGTAGATAGAAAAATAATGTATAGAAAGGTGATTAATAAAACACAAAGGGCATCAAACCTATGGAGGAAAAGTCTAATTTTGCCACTTTGGGAATTAAAATTAAAAGTAGTATTTGAATACTGTATCACTTGTTTGAATTCAGTTTGTCATAGCATGAGGCCAAAATTAAAAAATGATAATAGAAGAGCACTGCAAACCCCTGTCCTGTAGCAGCTATTTAATATGAGATCAAACTAAGAGTTTGTTTATTTTGCTTTGTGCCTCTCATCAGGTCTCTTCCATGGGGGACAGAGAAACAAACAATCACTCAGATATGACTGACTTCATTCTTGTAGGCTTCAGGGTCAGCCCTGAGCTTCATATCCTCCTCTTCCTGCTTTTTCTGCTTGTGTATGCCATGATCCTTCTAGGAAACCTTGGGATGATGGCCATCATTATGACCGATCCCAGGCTGAACACGCCAATGTATTTCTTCCTAGGCAACCTCTCCTTCATCGACCTCTTCTACTCATCTGTTATTGCACCAAAGGCTATGTGCAACTTTTGGTCTGAGAGCAAGTCCATCTCGTTTGCAGGCTGTGTGGCCCAGATCTTTCTCTTTGCACTCTTCATTGTGACTGAAGGATTTCTCCTGGCAGCCATGGCTTATGACCGTTTCATTGCCATCTGCAACCCACTCTTGTATTCTGTTCACATGTCCACACGACTCTGCACTCAGTTGGTGGCAGGCTCTTATTTTTGTGGTTGTATCAGCTCTGTTCTCCAGACCAGCATGACATTTACTTTATCGTTCTGTGCTTCTCGGGCCATTGACCACTTTTACTGTGATAGTCGCCCCCTTCAGAGACTCTCATGTTCTGACCTTTTCATACACAAAATAGTATCTTTTTCTTTATCTGGCATCATTATCTTACCGACTGTCTTAGTCATCCTTGTTTCCTACATGTATATTGTGTCCACTGTTCTAAAGATACGCTCCACAGAAGGAAGGAGGAAAGCCTTCTCCACTTGCAGCTCTCACCTGGGTGTTGTGAGTGTGCTGTATGGTGCTGTTTTCTTCATGTATCTCACCCCCAACCGATTTCCTGAACTGAGTAAGCTGGCTTCTTTGTGCTATTCCCTAGTCACACCTATGCTGAACCCTCTGATTTACTCTCTGAGAAACAAAGATGTTAAAGAAGCTCTAAGCAAACTTCTAGAGAAGAAAAAATCCATTAGTTGATTTTTCCATGATCCATTCTACAGTAGTGTTTTGAGTATTGATTTCATAAGTTTTGTGGCCAATGATAAAATTTTCTCCTAACTATTTTAACAATGTTGTTAGAAGCCTGTTGTATACAGTGCATCGTCATGAATTATGACATCTTTGTCCCTCCTGTAATCTTTAAGTTCATGGACATGTCAATGTCCTGGGGAGGTTTTTTATATATCATCTTTTCTTTTCATATCTAATTATATTCTATTTCATAAAGCATTGTGTGCTTCATAATGCTTAAAGTATTTCAATCTTAATCATATTTATTAAACTGTTTTTATATAAATTTGATCTCTGATTGCTTTTTCCTCCTAGTCACAATCTTGATAATCCACAAAGTAACAAATTTAATTTTTTTAAAAAGTATATTGACTTTCTGTTTTTCACTGTTATTAGTATATTGAGTGCTCATCAAACTTTAGTTTGATAAGTATTTACATGAAGTCTTCACTACAGGCACTAATTTGAAATTTTCTCTGAGAATGCCAGGCATTGTGGAGTTCTTTGAGCCACACAAAATATAAATCTGAATAAAAGAATCTAGTTAGAAGATGAATCACTGGCAAGTATTGAGTATTCATTATCTCAATTTGATCCTTTATAGTAATGTTTTGTGTTAATTATTAATGGGGGTGTTTAATAAATGTATAGAACTAGATGAATCACGGAAATAGTATATTTTATAAAATGTGCTCACCTATCTCTATATGCATATTGATTTATTTAGTAAATTCTATCCAAAACATTTACACATGTTTTGGTATTGTGATAGGCATAGGAATGAATTACTTCATTTTTTGGAGTATTCACAGTGTAGTATATGAGCAGGCAGTCAAATGTCAAAGGCTTTGTGCCAAAGACGCTCTTTAAGGTCACCCTTTGAGGTGACTGAGAGCTGATGGTTGGTAAGCAGAGATGATTTTCTTGATTAAAAAATGGATTTAATGCTCAACTTCATTAGTCATTAGGGAAATGCAAATCAAAACAACCCTAAGATTTCACCTCACACCCATCAGAATGGCTAAGGTCAAAAACTCAGGAGACAGCAGGTGTTGGCGAGGATGTGGAGAAAGAGGAACACTCCTCCACTGCTGGTGGGGTTGCAAATTGGTACAACCACTCGGGAAATCAGTCTGGTGGTTCCTCACCAGGACTGGGCACGTCACTTCTGGAGGATCCTGCTATACCACTCCTGGGCATATACCCAGAGGATTCCCCAGCATGTAATAAGGATACCTGCTCCACTATGTTCATAGCAGCCCTATTTATAATAGCCAGAAGCTGGAAAGAACCCAGGTATCCCTCAACAGAAGAATGGATGCAAAAAATGTGGTATATATACACACAATGGAGTACTATTCAGCCATTAGAAACAATGAATTCATGAAATTCTTAGACAAATGGATGGAGCTGGAGAACATCATACTAAGTGAGGTAACCCAGTCTCAAAAGATCAATCATGGTATGCACTCACTAATAAGTGGATATTAGCCTAGAAATTAGAATACCCAAAACATAATCCACACATCAAATGAGGTACAAGAAGAAAGGAGGAATGGCCCCTGGTTCTGGAAAGACTCAGTGTAGCAGTATAGGGCAAAACCAGAGCAGGGAAGTGGGAAGGGGTAGATGGGAGAACAGGGGGAGGGAAGGAGGCTTATGTGACTTTCGGGGAGTGGGGGGCAAGAAAAGGGGAAATAATTTAAAATGTAAATTAAAAATATATCGAATAAAAAAAGAACAATGTTACCATAAGATAATAAAAAATGGATTTAAAAGGTATAAGGTTGAAATAGGGAAAATGAAGTTGTTAATGCTGCTGCTGTGGGTCTAAAGTTTCCTTATGTTGTTGAGAAAAAGACACATTTCAAAAACCACAATTAGCAAGTAAAAACAAAGGACTAATGAGCCAAAACTATGCAAAATAAGATGTGTTCCTAATTTTGAACTAGAATCAATGTTTGTAGTGATTGTATATGCAGAAAAACCAATGAGTAGAGCTAAGTTGAGGATGTACCCACCCAATTCATCAAACCCCTGGCTTGATTTTTAACAGCAATAATAAAAAGTATATTAAGGAGCTTTTAGTAAAGTAACGCAATAGAACACTTCAATTTTATAATTAGCATGTTTAAGAAAATCTACAACCAGCATTGTCCTAAATGATAAGAAACTTGAAGTGTTCCTGGTGTAATTACTAACAATGCTACAACGTCATATTTTATCACATTCCTTTAACCTGTACTAGAAAGAAATTGTACATAATATAATGAGAACTAGAAATAAATGTTTTGGAACTTAATTGTATCACTTAAAATTTTTATGTTGAAGCCTGTGTTGGTGTGAATGAGAATGACCACATAGGCTCATACATGTGAATGCTTAGTCACCAGGGAGTGGACAGAGCTTAGTGAGAGATTAGGAGGCATAGCCTTATGGGAGTAGATGGGGCCTCATTGCAGGAACTGTGCCACTGGGAATGGGCTGTGAAGTTTTAAAAGCCCACATCAGTCTCAGTATCTATCATGTTCTCTGATTGCTGTCTATGGATCAGGATGCAGCTCTTAGCTACCGATCCATTGTCAGCCCTGTCTGTTCTCCACCTTGGACTCACATTCCAAAACTGTAAGCAAGGCAATTAAATCTTTCATAAGAGTTTCCTTGGTCGTGGTGTCTTTTCACAGCAACCAAACAATGACTAAGACAAAGCCCAAATTTCCAGAGCTTCAGAATGAAACTATAGTTGATATAGTGTCCTCAAAGATGAAATGAAGTTAAATTTGAACTGCAAGTGGGTCACATATTTGTAGGAAGAAGTTAGAAGAAAAAAGAGAATCTTCAGACTTTCAGGTGATAGAACTTAACATATGCAGAGACACCAAGAGAATTGCCATTTAAAGATTAAGAAAAAAATTTCAGATGACCTCACTCTGATAGTGGCTTCATCTTAGACATCAGCTTCCATAGCTATACGAAAGTA
The DNA here is from genome assembly GCF_947179515.1 of Apodemus sylvaticus. Classification (NCBI taxonomy): domain Eukaryota; kingdom Metazoa; phylum Chordata; class Mammalia; order Rodentia; family Muridae; genus Apodemus; species Apodemus sylvaticus. Next base: position 3,206,862 of record NC_067491.1, read on the forward strand.
TTTTTGTGGTAACTATACCCAGTTAGTTGTATTTTGTTATGATGGAATGAAAAGAAAAACTCTTCAGATTAGGTGATTCATAAGAAAAAACAACTACACTTGTTTGCCTACAAAAAGATGTTAAATGGAGAAAATCCAAAACTCTCAGCAGTAGCAGCAGCAGCAGCAACAAAAACTTTCTGCAAGTAATGATTGGTTATAGTAAGTTTTCTGGAACAAGGTTAAAAGACAAAATTCCATTTATTTTCTACATACTATCAAAATTGCAATTTGAAATTTAAAACATGCTGTGGAGGTGAAAACATCAAGATGATAGAATAGAAATTTACATTCCTAGTTATTTGTGTAAACACAAATTTAACAATAATGCATGAAGAAAAAAATAGACTTGTGAGAATTCCAGAATACAGTTAAAATTTCACGATCCCCCTAGGAATCCATGAAGTCAAGAGTACTTTCCTCAAAATGGATAATTTTTTTCCTCTGTGGAATATATATTCAAATACAAACTAAGTACCCAGATAATACCTTTACCTAGTTTGCAGCAATATTGAAGTGGATGCTGACTTTTCAATTGTTTTTTTTTTTCCTTGAATCACCTGAAGGTCGAATGAAATAAAGACAGCCTGGATGTTAAGAAACTGCTGAGAGTACAAGTAACAACAGTAGGGCGACTTTCTTAATCCACCATAGCTAGGGCAGATGGGAAAAAGGAAAGGAATGCAGTTTGAGTTTTATATGTCTGGAAGTGAGGGGGTGGGGAATACAGAATTGCAGAATCCTGGTTATTTGGAAGACTTTCAGAAGGAATGCTGTCATCTTGTCTTTTCTCAGGAGCAGTGTTTATGCTTTGTCTGAATGTTTCTGAAATCAGTGAAAAGCTGTGAAAGTTGGTGTTAATTGAATTAAAGTCTTACATTATTTCAGACAGTGTGCAACAGTGGGTTGTCACATGCTTCTAACATAAGACAGAGAAATAGTGTGACACACCTCATGGTGATATTATATACAAAGGCATATTCTCCTAAAAATATTGCACATAATTTTATGAACTGGTTGGACTGATTAGGAAGTGTGTTTTTTCATAAAAGTCAGTAGATATATGCTAGGGGATGAAAAGAGTTTCCAACTCAAGATTATGAAACACAGAGAAACAAGCCACAAAATTATGGGGAAAATGAAACTAAAATGAAACAAACTAGCAGAAGTAGAACTAAAAAATGAAACCAAATGCAAAATTTAGAAATAAAAATTACAGTAACTGAAATTAAAAAATCAGTAGAGGAATTAAATAGCAGACTTTAAGTGAAATTAAGATTTTTAAGTAAAATTGAAAGATTTTTGAAAAATTATTCAAACAAAATTTAAAACAAAGTAATTAAAAGTAAAAAAATGCATTCCAAATTTATATAGTATTAAAACAGCATGTATTTTTGAAGTTTAAGAACACAAGATGGTATGCACTCACTAATAAGTGGAAGTTAGCCCAAAAGCTCAAAATAAACAAGTTACAATTCACCCAGCACAGGAAGCTCAAAAAGAAGGAGAACGTAAGTAAGGGTGCTTTGGTTCCTCTAAGAAAGGGAACAAAATACTCACAGGAGCAATAAGGGAGACAATGTGTGGAGCAGGGGCTGAAGTAAAGGCCACCCAGAGATTGCCCTATCTGGGGATTCATCCTATAAACAGTCAACAAACCCTGACACTACTAAGGATGATAAGAAGTGTATACCAAAAGGAGCATGACATGGTTGTCTCCAGATGGGCCCTGCCAGAGCCTTACAAATACAGAGGCAGATGCTAGCAACCAACTATTGGACTGGGCATGGGGTCCCCAATGGAGGAGCTGGAGGACAGTCTAGAGGAGCTAAAGGAGCTTATAGCCCCAAGGGAAGAACAATGATTTCGACCACCCAGATGCCCCAAGACTCCCAGGGACTGAACCATCAACTAAGGGGCACACATGGTTCCAGCCAAAAATGTGGCAGAAAAAGGCCTTGTGGCAGAAAAGGCATCAGTGGGAGGAATGGTCCTCGATTAGGTAAAGGCTCAACAGAGGCCCCAACAAAGGGGAACTGAGGGGGGAGGGGGGATTGTGTCGGGTGGAGGGGCATATCCGTGGAGGCAGGGGGAGGGAGGAGGAGTTGGGGGGATTGGGGGATGGGGGAAATTGGGAAAGGTTTTACCATGGCAATGTAAATGAAGATGATATTTAATTAAAAAAATAAAATGGTTTAATACGGTGGGGGGGGGGAGGGAAGAACACAAGAAAGTAGAAAGAAGCTTATTTTAATGAATAATGCTTGAAAATATAACAACTTGGGAGAGGAACCTAGACATTTAAATTCAAAGATCTGAGTGCATTTTTTGAATTTAAAACAGGTTTTTTCTTTCCTTTTATTGGATATTTTATTTACATCTCAAATGTTATTCCCATTCCTGGTTTCCCCTCCTCAAACCCCCATCCCCTTCCCCTTCCCCCTGCTTCTATGAGGGTCCTCACCCAACCACCCACCCATTCCTACTTCACCACCTTGGGATTCCCCTACATTTGGGGTATCAAGCCTTCACAGGACCAAAGGCCTCCCCTCCCATTGATGCCTGACAAGGCCATCCTCTGCTACATATGTGGCTCAAGCCATGGGTCCCTCCATGTGTACTCTTTGGTTGGTGGTTTAGTCCCTGGGAGCTCTGGAGGGTCTGGTTGGTTGATATTGTTGTTCTTTCTATGAGGTTGCAAACCCCTTCAGCTCCTTCAGTCCTTTCTCTAACTCCTCCATTGCTGGGGGAGGGGGGACCCCAGGCTCAGTGCAATGACTGGTTGTGTGCATTTGCCTCTGTGTTTGTCAGGCTCTGGCAAAGCCTCTCAGGAGACAGCTATATCAGGCTTCTGTCAGCAAGCACTTGGCATCTGCAATAATGTCTGGATTTGGTGACTGTGTACAGGATGGATCCCCAGGTGGGGCAGTCTCTGGGTGGCCTTTCTCTCAGTCTCTGCTCCACACTTTGTCTCTGTATTTCTTCCCATGAGTATTTTGTTCCCCTTCTAAAAAGGACTGAAGCATCCACACTTTGGTCTTCCTTCTTGACCTACATATAGTCTGTGAATTGTATCTTGGGTATTCCAAGCTTTTGAGCTGATATCCACTTATCAATGAGTGCATACCATGTGTGTTCTTTTGTGATTGGGTTACCTCACTCAGCATGATATTTTCTCGTTCTATCCATTTGCATAAGAATTTCATGAAGTCATTGTTTTTAATAGCTCCATTGTATAAATGTACCACATTTTCTGTATCCATTCCTCTGTTGAAGGACACCTGGGTTCTTTCCAGCTTCTGGCTATTATAAATAAGGCTGCTATGAACACAGTGGAGCATGCATCCTTGTTATGTGTTGGAAAATCTTTTGGGTAGCCAGGAGTGGTATAGCTGGGTCCTCAGGTGATACCATGTTCAGTTTTCTGAGGAACCACCAGACTGATTTCCAGAGTGGTTGTACCAGTTTACAATCCTACCAGCAATGAAGGAGTGTTCTTCTTTCTCCACATCCTGGCCATAATCTGCTGTCACTTGAGTTTTTTATGTTAGCCATTTTAACTAGTGTGAGGTGGAATCTCAGGGTTGTTTTGATTTGCATTTTCCCTGATGACTAAGGGTGTTAAGCATTTCTTTAGGTGTTTCCCAGTGATTCAATATTCCTCAGTTGAGAATTCTTTCTTCAGCTCTGTACCCCATTTTTTAATAGGGTTATTTGATTCTCTGGAATTTAACTTCTTGAGTTCTTTGTATATATTGGGTATGAGCCCTCTATCTGATGTAGGATTGATAAAAATATTTTTCCAATCTGTTGGTTGCCGTTTTGTACTATTGACAGTGTCCATTGCCTTAAGAAGCTTTGCAGTTTTATGAGGTCCCATTTGTCAATTGTTGATCTTAGAGCATAAGCCGTTGGTGTTCTGTTCAGGAAATTTTCTCCTGTGCCCATGTGTCCTCTTCCCCACATTCTTTTCTATTAGTTTCAGTGTATTTGGTTGTATGTGGAGGTCCTTGATCCACTTGGACTTGAGCTTTGTACAAGGAGATAAGAATGAATCACTTTGCATTCTTCTACCTGCTGGCCGACAGTTGAACCAGCGCCATTTGCTGAAAATGCTGCCTTTTTCCCACTAGATAATTTTAGCTCCTTTGTCAAAGATAAAGTGACCATAGGTGTGTGGGTTCATTGCTTGGTCTTCAATTTTACCTTTGATCTACCTGTCTGTACCAATATCATACAGGTTTTTGTTTTGTTTTACTTTTTTTTTTTTTTAATCACTATTGGTCTGTAATACAGCTGGAGGTCAGGGATGGTGGTTCCAGAAGTTCTTTTATTGTTTAGAATAGTTTTCACTTTCCTGTTTTTTTTTATTCCAAATGAATTTGCAAATTGCTCTTTTTATCTCTATGAAGAATTGAGTTGGAATTTTCACAGGGACTGCATTGAATTTGTATATTGCTTTAGGCAAGATGGACATTTTGACTATATTGATCCAGCCTATTCATTAGCATGGGAGATCTTTTCATCTTCTGAAATCTTTGATTTCTTTCTTCAGAGACTTGAAGTTCTTGACTTACAGATCTTTCTCTTGCGTGGTTAGAGTCACGCCAATGTATTTTATAGTATTTGTGACTATTGTGACTAATTTCTTTTTTACCCCGTTTATCCTTTGACTAGAGGAAGGCTACTGATTTGTTTGAATTAATTTTATATCCAGCCACTTTGCTGAATATTTTTTTAAATCTGGTTTATGAGTTCTCTAGTGGAATTTATGGAGTTACTTAACTATACTACCATATTATCTGCAAATAGTGATATTTTGACTTCTTCCTTTCCAATTTGTATCCCTTCAACCTCCTTTTGTTGTCTAATTGCTCTGGCTAGTACTTCGAGTACTATATTGAATAGATAGGGAGAGAGTGGGCAGCCTTGTCTAGTTTCTGATTTTACTGGGATTGTTTCAAGTTTCTCTCCATTTAGTTTGATATTGGCTACTGGTTTGCTGTATATTGTTTTTATTATGTTTAGGTATGGACCTTGAATTCCTGATCGTTTTAAGACTTTTACCATGAAGGAGTGTTGAATTTTGTTCAATGTTTTTTTAGCATCTAATGACATGATGTAAGAAATCCATTCATCATCACATAAAATTGTCAAAATCAAAGAAATCAGCTCTGAGAACAGAAAAGAAAGGCAACTTGTTTTCAATAAAATAATTCTCAAAAGATTAATAGTGACACACAATTTATGGTCTGCCTACTCCTCAGAGCCAATAAGTAAAGTCCCTCGAAGACTCAGCCCCTCAGCTTCACTTTCTTGTCACTTATCCACCACAGAAATGTTAGGCACTGAAAGCCCCAGACCAGTAGCCTCAGACTTCTTGGTCTGTTCAGCTTTTGATGTTTACACCTAAGGGGACTGTCTAAGTTTGAGCCACTGCCAATGCTACCTCATTTCCCTTAGGTGTTGGAGCTAACAGGTAAGCACTCCCTTGACCATCAGCCCTAAATACACATTTTTATTCTTTCAACTAACTCCAAGTGCACAAACCTCAAAAATCCAGAAACAACATAAAAGTCTAAGACAGCATACCTCCTGCAAAAAAAATTGGTTATGCCGATTAAAACAACTCAAAAGGATTTCTAGACAAAAAAAAAAATAATAAAAGATTATACTTATGTCTAAACCACCTGAAGACAAAAACAGGTCCTCTCAGCCTATCTCCACTTCCTGGGATTCAACAACACACATAACATGGATCCAGGATACCCCTAATTCTGCCTCTGCTCTCTATAGAGCCAGATCCTGAAGCCTACTTAAGATACTTTGAGAGTTAGCTTTCTTCTCTTACCTTCTGTCTTATCAACTTCCCCTACTTATGCCAATCTGAAACTGTTTAGTGTCTTAATCCAAAATTCCGAGTAGAACTTTAGTCAGTTAGAACTCCCAGGTTTGAATCCTAAAACCCACAGTGGCTCCAAGACTGACAAACAAGAATCCTTCTTCTACCACTTGTTAAACTGGAGCAATAGCAGTCAAAGAAATGAAAACCTACTCAACAAAGTCAGATCAGGCATTCACACCAAGAAACATCACAAACATTATTACTCCAGATGTCTGCTTCTTAGTGCAATAAACATGAACATGAACAACTAAAATAGTGTACCTCTTCCTGAAACCAACACCTTTATCATTAGAAACCTGGAAAAAAGCAGTTTTGATTAAGCACAAGACAAAGACTACAGAAGGACCACAAATAGCAATTTAATATGGTCAAGGACATTAAAGAGGAAATAATAAATAAATTCCTGAGTAAAAACATTCACACATAAAAATCAAATCATAAATTGAAATAGAAGTTGACAACAGAGAATGTTTACATGCATATCCATTAGGAATAATTATCTGGCTAAACATTTACCACCTGTTACAGTTCCACAGGTTCATTGAAAGTTAAAAAACATAACTGAGTTATTGGTGAAGATTTGTGTAGATAAAGTCAGTCAATATTTTATCTTCTATCCTAGCACCTATAATAAATCATTAGTTCCCTATTTATGACCTTTGGTTAATAGTTTTACAATATCTTGGAATATGCTGAGTAGTAGAAAGTTTGGTTGCTATCAATTAACTGATGACACATGGGAGACTTCTAGGGTTCTCATTGCAGTTTTGACTATCAGAAGAGACCTAATAGCAGTCCCACTATAAAAGAGCTTAATTCATACTGATATAATTTTAGGAATTCTTGTAGGATCATCATTAAGAATTAGGAAGTCATCTATATGTCTATATAACATCACTACAAGACAGTACATCTTCATAGATCTGCAGAGATCTGCTCAAATGGGTGGGCTAATACTTAGTGATTGTCATATATGTTTAATAATAACAGAAAAAGCATATTAATAGAAAAATATTTCCTAAAATGATTTATTCTTAGGCCTTGCCTATTGGAGTTTTGTTGTAAATATAATCTAAAGTGAAGTCACTTCAGGAAGATCACCTGCTAGTTATTATCTTGTCCTATGATGGTTCCAGGCAATCATACTATATACGAACCCAGTACAGCTAAGTACAAGGAGGGCTCTTGGGGGTGCATGGATCTCCCTGGGAAGGATAAATAGAGTAGAATGCTTTTGGACTTAGAGCAGGTGGGGATGAGAACAGGAGGGATCAGGTGGGGGTATGAAGAGATGGAGGGAGAAACTAAGAGAGATGACTGGAATCGGGGAGCATTTGTAGAACTATGTGGAAACCTAGTTTAGTGGAAACTTCCTTGAACCTTGAAGGTGATCCCAGCAAGGACTCCTAGTGATGGAGGATGTGGAGCCTGAACCATCCATCTTCTGAAACCAGGCAAGACTTCCAGTGGTGGGATGGGATACCAACCTAACCACAGAACCTTCAACCTACAACCTGTTCTTCTTTCAAAATGTATGAGGCAATAGAGGCTCAGAACTTATTGGAGTGACCAACTGATGACTGATCTAACCTGAGGTCCATGTGACTAGAGGGAGCCTATACCCAACACTGCCTGGATGGTTCAGATATCTAGGAACCTCACAGAAAAAGGAGAAGGAAAGATAATAGGTCAAGGATGACAGGAGAACACAGCCCACAGCGTCAACTATGAAGGATTCATGGGAGCTCACAGAACTGAAGTGAGAATCATGGAGCCTGCATGGGTTAATGTTAGGCCTCTGCAAATACTTTGTGGTTTTTTAGCATGGATGTTTTATGGGATTCCTAACAGTAGGAGTGGGGTGTCTCTGAGTCTTTGCTCTTACACTTGTCCTCCTACTGTTTTACCTCATCCATTATTGATATGAGGGTTTATGCCTAGTCTTACTGGATCTTTTTATGTTGTGTTTGGCAATTGATATCCATGAGAAGCCTGTTCTTTTCTGATGGAAACAGAATGATTGGATCTTAGAGAGAGGAAAGGTAGAATGAGCTGGGAGGAGTGTAGGGAGAGTAGGATAAAGTTGGAATATATTTCATGACAGAAGAATAAATAAAAAGATAGAAGAAAAAAGAAAAACCTAAAATAAAATAAAATTCAAAATTAAATCTCAGGAAGTCAATCAAAAAAAAAACTCAGAAGAAAATCTTATCAACTGATTGAATAAAATATAAAAGAGAATTGCAGATCTCAAAAACAAAGGCAAAAGAAATGGATCATACAGTCAAAAATTTAAATCTAAAAGCAACCTGACACAAAATATCCAGGAGATCTAGGACACCAAAAATTTCAAAACTATGAACAATAGGTATAAAGAAAAGAGAAGAAATTCAGGTAAAAAGCACTGAAAATATTTTAAACATAATCATAGAGGAAAAATTCCCCAATCTAAAGAATGTAATGAAGATCAAGGTGAGAGAAGCATACAGATTAAAAAAACAGAACAAAAATCTCGATTCTTCATAACACATAATAATCAAGTGCATTAAAATACAAAAAAAAAAAGGATATTAAAAATACCAAGGGGGCGGGGTAACCAAGTCACACATAAGGACAGGGCAATTTGAATAACACCTGACTTTCAAGTGAAGGCTAAACGCCAGAAATGTCTGAATGAATATTGTACAAGATCTAAATGATCACAGACAACCACCCCAGATTACTGTTCCCAGAAAAACTATCAATTATACTCTATAGAAAAAAAAATTTAAGCCAGGCAGTGGTGGCGCATGCCTTTAATCCCAGAACTTGGGAGGCAGAGGCAGGTGAATTTCTGAGTTTAAGGCCAGCCTGGTCTACAGAGTGAGTTCCAGGACAGCCAGGGCTATACAGAGAAATCCTGTCTCTAAAAAAAAAAAACCACAGAAAATTTCATGATCAAAATAAATGTAAGCAATTTATGTCTATCAATATATATGATATATTTATGTCTATCAATATGTCTATAGAAGACACTGGAAAGAAAACATAATTTTAACAAGATTAGCTATACAGAAGAGGACACAGGAAATAAATAATCCCAGAACAATTAACCAAAAGAGATCCAAAAACCCAAATCTAAAATACAAACAAAACACCACATCGAAGAAGACGATAACGAAAAACCAGAATGAGATATAAACATAGATTTCAATAAAGATACTGTTGTGTAAAAACACAAAAGGTGCAACAGTTCTGGAGATGCAAATGCAATAAAAATAAAAATTCAGTGGGAAGCTGGGATGATGGTTTAGAAGTCAGCTTTCAGCACCTGTGCCACGCCTCTCACACCCGCCTTTAAATCTAGCTTTGTTGGTATATGAAGCCTCTGGCCTCAGCCTCAGCAGAAACTTAAGAGTCTCTCTCTCTCTCTCTCTCTCTCTCTCTCACACACACACACACACTTTAAAAAAATAATTAAATATAAATAATGCCTTGATAGCAATCCTCACTAATATAGTGGATCACATAGAATAGAGTATGAAGGCTAGAAGACAAAGCAGAAGAATTTTACTACTAATGACATTCAATAATATATTTACAAACATCTATGAAGGGAACTTTGGGACACCACAAACACACCTAACCTTAGGATCTGGGGCATAGAGAGATGAGAATACTGTATCAAAGGAGTAGAAAATATTTTCACTAAAGTTAATTTTCTACACCCATAGGAGGAGATCCCCTGGCAGCTAAGAGGTCAAAAAAAAATCCAAATTGACAGAATGAGAAAAGAAACACTCTATGACATATTACAATTAAAACATTAAAAATGAAGATTAAAGTATATTAAAAATTGCAAGATAAAAAGGTGAAGTCACTTATAGGCAGGCTCATTGAATAACATGTGCGTAACCAACAGAACAGTGTAAAGCCAGAGTGCCTGGAAAGATGAACTCCAAGTTCTGAAAGGTCGCAACTGACAACCCAAACCATTATGTCTAATAAAATTATATTAAAAATAAAGAAGGAATAAAACCTTTCAAATAAAAGCATATTAAGGGAATTAATGACTGATTAATGAACTTTACTTAGATATGAAAAGAAGGACTTTAGTGAACAGAAGGATAAATATAACCAAATGGTCACTGGAACAAAAAACAGTGCCAGAAGTACTAATCAAAAGAGATCAGGGAAAACATTGCAAATTCAACACAATTTCAGGAATTAACACACATTTTCTAATAATAATTCTGAATAATAACAGTCTCAATAGCACAGTGAAAATATACAGACTAGACTCCCTGGAGCCTCCTCCATCCCAGGTCTCTGCCACATTTGAGAGATGCCCCATTTGCCCCCTGCTAATTTCCATTCACTATCCTGGCCCTCTCTCCTTGTTTCTCCCTACACCTGAGTTCCTCCAGCCCCCAGGTTCCCCTCCTCATCTCTCTCTCATCCAGTTCCTTCTCTCCTTTCAACTGCAATGACAATTTTATTTCCCTTTCTGAGTAAGATTCAATAATCTTCCCTTGCACCCTCATTGTTATTTAGCTTTTGGGTTTGTAGATTGTAGCGTGGGTATCCTGTACTTTATGAATAATGTACTACTTATAAGTGAGTACATACCATGGTTGTTCTTTGGGTATGGGTTACCTCACTCCAGATCAATTTTTCTAGTTCCATCCATTTGTTTGCAAATTTTATCATGTCCTTGGCTTTTATAGCCAAATAGTGTTCCGTTGTGCAAATAAACCCATATTTACCTGTTCATCAGCTGAGGTGCATCTGGATTGTTTGCAGTATTTGTCTATTAATAATAAAGTGTCTATGAACATAATTTAGTAACTCTCCTTGTGGAACATCTTTTGGTATATGCCCAGGAGTGGTATAAAAAACTGGGCTATTCCCAACTTTTTTGAGAAACGGACAAATTGATTTCCAGAATGGTTATACAAGTTTGCATTCCCACCAGCAAGGGAGGGGTGTTCCCTTTGTTCCATGTGTTTGCCAGCATGTGCTAGTACTTGAGGTTTTTGATCTTAGTCATTCTGATGGGTATAAGTTGGAATATCAGAGTCATTTTGATTGCATTTCCCTGATGATTAAGGATGATGAACATTTTTAAGTGCTTCTCAGTTGCTAGATATTCATCTGTTGAGAATCCTCTGTTTAGCTCTGTACCCCAGTTTTCAATTGGGTTATTTGCGTTGTTGTTTTCTGACTTCTTGAGTTCTTTATATCTCATGTTGCGCCAGCCCTATTTATAATTGCCAGATGCTGGAAAGAACCCAGGTATCCCTCAACAGAAGAGTGGATGCAAAAAATGTGGTATATCTACACAATGGAGTACTATTCAGCCATTAGAAACAATGAATTCATGAAATTCTTAGGCAAATGGATGGAGCTAGAGAATATCATACTAAGTGAGGTAACCCAGACTCAAAAGGTGAATCATGGTATGCACTCACTAATAAGTGGATATTAACCTAGAAAACTGGAATACCCAAAACATAATCCACACATCAAATGAGGTACAAGAAGAAAGGAGGAGTGGCCCCTGGTTCTGGAAAGACTCAGTGAAACAGTATTCAGCAAAACCAGAACGGGGAAGTGGGAAGGGGTGGGTGGGAGGACAGGGGAAGAGAAGGGGGCTTGCGGGACTTTCGGGGAGTGGGGGGGCTAGAAAAGGGGAAATCATTTGAAATGTAAATAAATTATATCGAATAATAATAAAAAAAAAAAGAAAGTTTTCAATTGTATGAGGTTACATATATTAATTGTTGATGTTAGTACCTGAATTATGGGTGTTCTGTTCAGGAAATTGTCTCCAGTTTTATGTTGAAGTCTTTGATCAACTTGGACTTGAGTTTTATGCAGGGTGATAAATATGGATCTATTTGCACGAGACTTTTTGCAGGCAGGATTCCCAGAAGAGGGACCAAAAAACTTTGACGCAAAATTTGTCCCATATACAAGAAGCACAGGCAGAAAAATGGACCAAACACTAAGGGAATGGCCAACCAAAGACTGGCGCAACATGAGATCCATTCCATGAGCAAGAACCAGTCTATGACACTGTTAATGATACTTTGTTATGCTTGCAGACAGGAGCCTAGCATAACTGTCCACTAGAGGTTCTAGCAGCTGACTGAAGCAGATGCAGAGATCCACAGAAATACATTAGATGGAGCTCTGGAAGTCTTGTGGGAAAAGTTGGGGGAAGAATTGAGGAACCCAGAAAAGATATGGACTCCACAAGAAGACCAACAGAAGAAACTAACCTGGGACCTTTGAGGGCTCCCAGAGACTGAACCACCAATCAAAAATCATACAAGGGCTGGATCTAGGTTCCCTGCACTTATGTTGCAGATGTGCAGCTTGGTCTTTATTCAGGTCCCTCAACAATTGGAGTGACTCTGTTCCCTGTCTGTGCATCCTTTTCCTCTAAATGGGTTGTCTTATCTGGCCTCAGTGAGAGAGGAAGTACCTAGTCCTGCAGTGTCTTGATGTAACAGGGTGGGTTGGTATGAGGGTGCAGCTACCCCTTCTCAGAGGAGAAGGGGATGGTGATGGGAGATGGGTGGATAGGCTGTGTAAAGGAGGATGAGAAGAAGGGGCCTGCAATTGGGATGTAAAGTGGATAAATGAATGAATTTAAAAATTAAGATAAATAAATACATAGACAACATTTTTTCATTATGTACTTGTTACTGTGGTTTTTGCACATATGTATACAAATGAGCATGCATTTGTATGTTCATCAGTTTATTTAGATTGGCTGGCCAATGAACTTCAGGGGTTCAACTGTCTTCATTTCTCAATGCTCCCAGAGTTACAGTCATATCCATTAAGTTCAGCTGTTTATGGAAGACAATTTATCAACAGAGTCATTTTCTCAGCCCCTTTTCTCTCTTATATTATTTCTTTCATATTATTGTCACAGTCCTGTCCTCTAACTAACATTCTGGCTTTTGAGCTTAAATGGTTAACACTAAATTTTATTAACACTTCTCCCTATGCCTGAAGTCAAGATGGTGACCCAATGTATACTTTAGGTAGTGCATTTTGTTAACTGTTTAGCTAGTTTAAAAAATACATTGCTTCTATTGATTAACAAATATTTTTATATTATTGTCTCTTGACTAATGTCAGCACATTGTATTAACAGTAAAGATAAGAAATGAGTCTTTGGCTGGGAAGAAGCTCAGTGTGTAAATTGCCTGTTTTACAAACATGAACACCTGAGTTTAGATCTGCTAAACCTAGCTGTGTGTGATGCTACACATCTGGGACTTCTGTTCTGGAGGACATAAATGCAAGCATATCCAAATTCAATGGATATAGCTACAATGGTGATAGTCACATTCTGTTATAGATCATTTCAAACTACCTTAAGGTTAGCTTAGTTGAGGAATATGCTGTAAGTTAGTATATCCACAAATATATACCCACATATACATGCAGACACACATGCATACAACACACAAACATATAAGAAATGCGTCTATAAATGTAAAGTCTATAATCTATTAAAATATTATTGAACTTCTATGTGATAATAAAGACTATGAAAAAGGAACCATGTGTATGTTTTGTCACATTGTGTCTGTTTTATTAGCTTCTATTGTGTAGAAAGTCAGTTGTCATGTCTTCCAGAGAGCTTTTTAAATTTTCCAAAGGTTTGATAAGTGTACCAATTAATAATCTTTTTCCATTCTTAAATTCCAATTTTTAAAAATCCTAATTTCTATTTTGTTTATTTTTCTTTCCTTTTCTGAATCATGACACCAAGTATCTTATTGATGCAAGAAATTTCTGATCTCCATGGAATATTTATAGAGGTGATGCTTGCCCAACTCCTTGGTTTCCGGTCCCATAGGGATGTTTCTTTCTGGATTCATTCCAGGCCTTCTTGCCACTTTAATCAGTGAAACAGAACAAGAAGATTCAAGTCCATCAAACATGCATTAAGATATCTTCTAAAATATTTCTAGTGTTTGCTAATGCAAGAAAATCTAAGTTAGGGACTGGACACTGAGCAATTACAATCAATGCTGTGGAAATACTTCAGGCTAATGAAAGGTTTGTTTGTATTCTTCTTTTGATGTACTCATAAGAATACTTGAATTTTTTTATATTATCTTATAGGTAGAGAAAATAATGATATGAGGGTATTGTCTAAAGTAGAAAGATTCCCTCTCATGTATAAAGTTGGATATGGGTGTCTATCTCTCTCTCTATATATAATGACATTCTACGTTTTCTTTAGTAGATAAGATCATTTCAAATCAAATAACATTCTCATATCTGCTCAGAAAATATTATAATTTTCTAAATAATGCACAGTCTGGAAAGATTATGTGTCCAATATATATAAATCATTGATATTCACAAATTTTAGTGACAGTAAACAGGCCATAAAATCAAGGGGAAAATCCAAAATGAAACGTCTCATGATTTCAGACATCTTTCTGGAATTTCAGTTTTCTCATATAGAACACAGAGCCTCAATCTGCCTTTATTACACATATAGTGATAAAACTCTCACTGGATTAAGCTCTTCAATGGGAAGACTTTAACAATAGCAACAGATTGTTTATGTTCATGAAATATATTTATGAAATTGTTTATGTTTATACTAAAATTAGATCTGACCCCTCACTTATTTTATTTCTTCATTTTGTAGTTTTATCTCCATATTAGTTATGAAGGGTGAATTGAAGAGGAATTACTCAGAGTTAACAGAATTCATCCTGTTGGGATTCAGAACTTCTCCAAAGTTTCAGGTCTTCTTATTCTTAGTGTTTTTGATGATCTACATGGTCACCGTGGTAGGAAATGTCAGCATGATAACTGTTATTAAGATGGACTCCAGACTTCAAACACCTATGTATTTTTTTCTTAGAAACTTGTCCTATTTAGATCTCTGCTATTCTACAGTCATTGCTCCCAAAACCTTAGCCAACTTTTTGACAAGTGAAAAGAAAATTTCCTATAATGGCTGTGCTGCCCAATTCTTCTTCTTTGCTTTGTTTGTTACAACTGAATGTTTTCTTCTTGCTGTCATGGCATTCGATCGATTCTCAGCCATTTGCTCTCCTCTCCTTTACCATGTGCACATGTCCCAAAAAGTCTGTGTTCAGTTAGTAACTGGCTCCTATGTCTGCGGCTGCATCAACTCCATGATACAAACAGGATTCACCTTCAGCTTGCGTTTCTGTGGAGAAAACAGGGTGGATCACTTTTTCTGTGATGTCCCAGCTCTGATCAAGATCTCGTGTGTTGACACTTTTGTGAATGAGATTGTGCTGTTTATTCTTTCTGCTCTCATTGTCATCTCCACCATAACTATCATTCTGATTTCCTATGCCTACATCCTTTCCACTGTCCTGAAGATCCCCTCCACCCACGGGAGGAGTAAGACTTTCTCTACCTGTGGCTCTCATATAGCAGTGGTGAGTTTATTCTATGGAACTGTGTTCTTCATGTATGCCCAGCCTGGGTCCATCTCCTCTCCAGAGAAAAGCAAGATTGTAGCTGTGTTCTACACACTTATAACATCCTTGTTGAACCCCCTAATATATAGTCTAAGAAATAGAGATGTGAAGGATGCTGCAAAAAAAATATTAGGTGGGAATTGTTCTCAGTGATATTTATGAAACCTTTATTTAGTAGGCATTTTTCCTATTGTATATGGCAACAAATATAATTTCATAAGTTTTATATAGTAATAATTCTAGTACAGATGCATAGAATATTATTTTGTTTATTCTAAAAGCAAATCAAATTCTCACCTTATAGTATAATTGCATTTGTCTATGTAGCAAATATGAAAATTGACCCATATAGTTGTTAAAAATTATGACGTATATGTCTATTACATTTTATTACAAGTTCAAAGGCACTGTGATATTGGCTAAATGAAAACATGACCATAGCGTGCATTTGGTATGAAGGCTTACTGTGGAGCAAGCATCTACATTTATATTTAGGAACTATCATCCTTGGAGTTAACAAGAGTGTGTGTGAAGCATTTTTTCACAGAAATACATGTATTCTTTCAAACTGTATGTCATCATTTCTCCTTATAATACAAAGTATTATGCTAATAAGATGCTATATACATATTTTCTGTTAATGTAAACATGTCTTCTTGCAGGAAAGTGAGATGCTCATAGGGCTCTGAAAGCTAAATGAAATTTAAATGATCAGAAAGTTCATGAAACTTAATAGGTTTTGGAAGTTCAGAATTCCAACGATATAAAATATTATAAAACTGTTGTGTAGATAAAACTCTGTTTATTGAAACTGTTCACACACAGAGCAAAAAGCTGCATAGATGCAGCTTTCATAAATTGCTACGTAAAAGTAGGGTCGGTTTTATGGTAATTTAGCTTTCTCTGAAGCATCTGTCATCCTGTAAATATCATCAAATATTTATTGGTTTAACAAGCTAGACTTTGGTGAAAACACTGGGATAAGTCGACATTTATTCATGTCTTCACAGGAAAAGTCACACAACACAATTGGTACCCAAAGTGAGACCAAACAATAAATCCATGAATAAGTTTGGATAAGAAGTTGTTTGGCTCTTGAGATAGGAGACAAAGGTTCACCTCTCTGAGGGTAAAGTGTTTGTTGGGCAGTCTGCATATGTCTACAGTTCTCCATATGTTATGAAATGGTGTGCCTACTCACTGTAATGGCAATTGGATATGCTTTGTAATGGGTGATATGTAATACAAGAGTAGATTGTGGTTTCACCCCATACGACTTTTCTCTATGAAGAACATGATGGAGTTCCTCACTGATGATTGGGGACCACTTCATAAATACAGTAATAGCATCAAATGGGTATGAATGTTGGAGCACATTGCAGATACTTAAAATATATAAGAGAAGAAAATGTAATCAGCCTCTGGCTATTGTTTAATGGCCTCTACTATAGACATCATGACAGAAAGTTGAGGCAGAGTTTGCTGTCTTGAAAAAACTTAGCTATATAAGAGATAAATTACAGTAGGAAAAACACTTGATGCTTAAGCATTAGCCTGAAATTTAGCAGGGAAAGTGGTAAAAAAAAAAGGTATGAAAAAGGAGTCATTTATTGTGGTTATTGTAATCCAAGACTGTACACATTATAAATGTGATAAACAGTTCATCCTGGGATCCAAGGGCTTAGAACTCATGGTAAGTACTGAACAGTGAGGGGGAAAAAGCTTACGTGTCAGAGCATGCCATTCAGGTTTAACTTTTAACACAGAGAAAGGGAAAGTCCTTGATGTGTCATGCATAAGGGAGCCATAATGATGACAGGAAACTATGATAATGAGGTATCTGAGTTGCTTTAATTACGGAAGAGATAAGCAGAAAATGAAAGGACCTTTAAAGCATATATTCTGAGGCTGGGACACAGGGTTGGACAGGACTCTGACTACTATGTAAGTGCGGAAACAGTAATCTCTCTGGCCTTCCTTCTTTGAGACAGTTTCCATTACCTGAATCAGTTTAAAGGGAACTTGTTCCTGATCCAAGGATCTTTGGTTGACTTCATGAGTATAAGAAGCTGGAGGACAATAGAAGAAAAACTCTTATACTCTGGTAACTTGATATGCAAGATATAGCATTTGATGCTCAGTTGACAGAGGGGTTTTAACAAAACAGTTGATGTAGAAGGGACCTTAGGACTGATATTGAGTCTTAGTAGTTTTGCTGAACTCCATAATTGGGCACAATCATTGTGAAGTAGAAGATCTGAATTAATTAGGCTCTCAAATTGGTTTCATAAAGAAGATGGTAGAGAAAAAGCAATGGGCAAAATTGATAACAATGCTTATGTGGGTCACTTACAGGCAAATATGGAAAGATTCTTAGCAAGATATCCTAAGGAAAATACTGGCAGAGAGCCAAGTGCTATGCCATTCAGTTTCTGGATAAAGCCCAGCAACTGTTCACAGAAGACTCTCAGGACAAAATGGCACAGCTTACAAAGATTAAACAGTTATTTCCTCAAAAAGTATATTGTGTGCATATATCCCAAGCAAATATATATATATAAAACAATTGGTGGTAGAGAATGTTCACATAACATGAAGCACTTTCAGCAGGTATGTGTGGCTAAAGGAGAAATAAGATTGTAGCCCTGCTTCTTTTTAAGCTTTAGAGGAGTGAAAGTTAGCTTGCTGTGAACACTGGTGATACTTAGCTGTGTAGTGGTGTGACAGCAATAGCCAAACCCCAGGATGAGGACATTCATGGAAAATAAATGTGGATTAGGGAGTGCTAGAGGTGGAGGTATATTCCATATATGCTGATTTTCTCCAACAATCCTTTTTTGAGTGATGTTTCATTCAAGTTATGAGATCTTTCATGCTGTATAGATCTTTCATGCTGTATAGAACCATACTACTGTTTTTATCTCATTATATTATTACTTACTGACTACCAAAACAATAGGAATTTACTTGTAATGAAAGATGATTTCTTTTTAAGGATCCTGTTTATTCCCTGTAAAATTTCTTTCATGATATGTTATCCTTTGAGTTTCATATAGATTTGGAAGCTTCTGGGAGGACAAAAAATAGTTGAGGGTTTTAACAAAGGAACCATACATGTTTGGGTGAAAGCACTCTGGGGAGCCATAATTTTGGTGGAAATCATAGTGCTGGAATAAGCTACCTCCCATTAATTGTTGGTTATGAAGGTGTTCAAAACCATAAGGTTTTTGTTACTGCTGTTGATTCCATGACAGAACTATAGAGTAAGTCATATGGTTGAGGGCACTGCAAGCTTTGTTTGTAGGCCACAGAGAGATCAAACTGTGATAGAGGAGGCTGGTAGCTGCTAGCTGACTTTCTTAGTTCTGAAATACACTTTGTTCATTGTTGGGGTGTAACTGCCTGCAGTTACATTGAACGGGTTACCTGGTTACCTGGAAGGAAAGCTGGGGATAGAATGGAAGTGGTGGAAGAAACATGAAGCCAAGAGAAATTTCCTGATCAAGGCTCAAAGTTTAATGGGGGGTCTCCAAATATATATAGGTGGGGAAAACCCCTTCCCCCAAAGGCTGGAGGCACCAATCACTCTTGCAGAACCAGTTTGCTTGCTCTGCAGGTGGCTAGTGTCAGGTGACTAGTGCCTCTCAGGAAACTGCAGGTCCTTGGAAAACAAAGGGCTTCACCTTGGTCTGAGTGCTCCACCCTAGTTGGAGCAGGATTATGGCTAACACAGGAATTCCTGCTCAAAGGCTGGGAGAGGAAGTTCATCTTGGTCATTGTCAAGTTCCTGCCAGGAAGGCATAGCACCCCAATATGGCTCTTTACATTGGGGATTGATTTTTACCTCACAGTCCTGATAAAATATGTATCCTGCATGCTACACTGCCAACATGTCAGGAAAGGGAGGTCAATGGCACAGTAGTGGCAATTTATTATGGATTCAGCAAACTGCTTTATGAATAGACTCAAAACCTACTTCACAGATACTTCAAGACAGGACAAAAATATATTTAAAAAGTCATATGCCAAAAAAGTGAAGTGACAAAAATGGTTAGGTTGTGCTTCCCAAGATCCCCTGTAGCTATTTGAGTCTGTGCCTTTAGATTACTGTTATTTTTAGCCTTGACCAACTACTTTTTCAGTGCAATGTGGTTAATACAAAGACTCAAAACTGTTCAAGCTCATAGAAATAAGTGACTCTGTGACAGTGTCCTAATGTTCAGGCATCAATGGAAAAAAATAATCTGTATCACATTCTCAAGGTTCAGGGAACGTCATGGAAGAGTTTGTAGAAAAGAATGTAAAAGCTAGAGAGAGAGGTGGATTGCAAGTGGATATATTCTTAGAATAGGAACATCTCTTCATGGAGGGAGGAGGACAGAGGCTCATAAAAGGAAACTAAACAAAACTTCCAATGCTCTACAATCTCATAGAATTTTATTATATTCAGCAAGCAAAGAAAGTTATGAAATTCAAAAGGCCCCTCCCCGAGGTTATAAAACTAGTGAGGATTGCTGGCAAGAGTAGAGTTGCCAGTCTGGTGGGGTTTTCTGGGCAAGGAGCTTCAGTGACAAAGGTTTCACAATTTGTCCCTTATGCTGGGTCAATTTTCAGTAATGCATCTTCCTTTGAGTCACCACGCTACCATCATTAACCCCAATAGATACAATGGTCAACCCAGCCAGACTTAGATGGAAACTTTTCATTTCTCTCTCATAGTGCCATATCTGGCACGAACAGATATTTGTTCATGTCTTCCCAGGAGAGTATAGTTAATAATAAATAACATGCATATTTACCACAGACTGTCTTGACCATCATTCTTCTAAAGGAGGAAATGGTGGCAGTAGATGCTGAAGAATTTTGGTTGACCCAAACACCTGGATGACTCTAGGAATTTTCTTAGCCAAATATACATCCTAGCAAATGTGGAGTGATGTAAAAAAGTAATCACACAGACTAAAGACAATCATTGTTGATGGTTGTTAGAGATATATAACCAGCCCTGGCACATAACAAATTTGATCTTTTAGTCATTATTGTTAATATATTCTGTTTTTATTTTCATTTAACATTTTAACCAATTTTGGGTATGAATCTGTATAATGTTTTCTTTGAGCTTATTGTACATTAGAATTATTATTCTGGTTGTTCTTTGGTGTTTCTTTTCAATTGTTAACTTGGCAGAATCTCCAGTCACTTAAAAAGAGAGTCTTAATGGCCCTCCTTTTAAAGATTCCATCAGCCCATGGACATGTCTGAGTGGGATTTTATTTATTTATTTACTTTTAATTTAATTTATTTTTATGTTTTAGTTATTCACTTTACATTTTTCTCACTGATTCTCTCCTAGTAACTTCTTCCCACAACCCTTCTTCCATCCTATCCTCCCCTTCTCCTCTGAGCCAGTGTGGGTACCCCGGGTATCCCCTGACTCTGGCACTTTAAGTCTCTTCAAGGCAAGGCACTTCCTCTCCCACTGAGGCCAGGTAAGGCAGGCCAGCTAGAAGAACATATCACACATACAGGCAACAGCTTTTGGGATAGCCTCTGTTCCAGTTGTTCAGGACCCACATGAAGACCAAGCTGCACATTACTACATATGTGCAGGGAGAGGTAGGTCCAGCCCATGTATGCTCTTTGGTTGGTGGTTCAGACTCTGAGAATCCCAACGGTTCAAGTTAGTTGACTCTGCTGGTCTTCGTGTATAGTTCCTAGTCCCTTAGAGGCTCACAATCCTTCCTCCTGTTCTTCCATTTGAGTCCCAAAGCTCCATCTACTGTTTGACTGTTCATGCCTGAATCTGTCTGAGTCAGCTGTTGGGTGGAGTCTTCCAGAGGACAACATGCTCCTGTCTTCAAGCTTAATGGAGTATCCTTAAATAGTGTCAGGGATTAGTGCTTGCTCATGGAATGACTGGGTCTCAAGTTGGGTGGGGTTTTGGTTGGCCATTTGCTCAGTCTTTGCTCCATCCCCCTGCATTTCTTGTAGATAGGATAAATTTTGGGTTGAAAACTTTGTGGGAGGGTTGCTGTCCCTATCATTCTCTTGGGGTTCCTGCCTGGCTACAGGATGTAGCCTCTTCAGGTTCCATATTCAAAATGCTGTGAGTCACATCCTCATCGATTCTTGGGTTATCCAGGTCTCTGTTTAGTTCTGGAGATGTTCCCACGTTCTTACCCCTGTCAGTTAAGGATTTCCATTTATTTTTATGGCCATTTAGACATATCTCCTCTCTTTACCCACACATGATCCTGAACGTCCCATTTTCCTTCCCATCTATCTCCTTCTCCATTCCTTCTCTTCTTTCGCCTCTTATAAGTGAGATTCAAGCTTCCTCTTTTGGGCCTTCCTTCTTGTTCAGCTTCTTTGGGTTAGTGGAGTGTGGCATGGTACCTGTATTTTATGGCTAATATTGACTTATAAGTGAGTATATATCATGCATGTTCTTTTGAGACTGACTGGGTTACCCCACTCAAGATGATATTCTCAAGTTCCATCAGTTTGCCTGCAAAAATTCACGATGCCTTTATTTTATTTGTTATTAGATATATTCTTTATTTGCATCTCAAATGATTTTCCCTTTCCTGGTTCCCCCCTCCCGTCTTTATTTTAATAGCTTAATAATATTCCACTGTGTAGATATGTTTGTGTGAGTTTTTTAACTGGGCTAATTTAAATGGATAGATTCACACTAAAAGGGGTGACACCATTTCATGAGTTGGGTTCTGGACTGATTAAGAAGGAGAAAACTGACTAAAGACAACAATTCACTGCTTCCTGCTATTTGACTGTGAGTGAAATATAACCAGCTGTTTCAACTAGCCACCACTGATTTACACAAAATGATGGGTTGTAACCTGAAAATATTTGGGATCAAATAAATCTTTTCTCCCGCAGACTATTTTTTTCAGAGTATTTATCATAACCACTATCACACACAAAAAATAAGACACAGACCTAATTTAGTGTGTGTGTATCTGTGTGTGATTATTTTGAAAAAAAATTTTTTAACCTACATTAGTGTAAAGAGGTGGTTACATCTCTGTTCACAAAAGCAGCTGAAGGGCTTTTAAAGCCTTTCTGCTTTCAGTGCTCCTGAATCCTTTCTTCTTGTCCAGCTTTTTGTCCAGGTGCCATACAAGTGTCAGCTCTTGCTCAGGTCCTGCAAATTCTGCTCATTTCTAAGTGGTCACTGTTCCCTAATCCAGGTCAGGGTACGCTATGCTAATGACTCTGGCAAGTGTCCAATCAAAATCAAGATGTTTTCAGCCAGGGACAGATAGGAGCAGCCCAGCTCTTCTCAGGGTGCTAGCCATGTGATGAATATTCTATGGTGTGCTTCTGAACTTTCCCCTCCTTTATGCTAATAGGACATCTAACTTAAAAGGACGTTGGGGGAAAAAAACCTTGAAAATAAATACAGTTTTTTTTCCCTGATAGTTTTACAGGTCGAATCCAAGAGAGATTGTTTTACAGTAGATGTATTTTATCCTGCCTGTGTGTGAGGGAGAAGGCAGACAGGGAGGCACATGGCAGTGCAAACACCAAGATGGTGGTAGAAATTACTGAGATAGATTTTAGACAGCTAACAACTCTAAACCAGCTGGGTTCCAGCTCCAGTACCTTGTATTGCATATTATACATCCTATTGTTCTTTATTAATTTGCTATATTTTTTATAGTTATGACTTCTTTTTTTAAAAAAAAACTTTACTTCTTCCAATAAAAATTTAAATCTTCTAAAATGGAGAGAGATTTTTCTTGTGTCACCAGAGATTCCTTGTTTCTCTGTGCTCTGTCTTCTCTGTAAGTGCAACCTGGTTCTGCTATGTAGATCACAGGAATCTTACTTTCCTGTACCACCTGGTAAATACTGCTCTGCCCCATCCCATAGGCCTTCCAAAACCTCTTATTATGCTTCCAAGTACTTCCAGACCACTCAATTTTGACTTCACATCCTGTTCTGAATCTTACTTCCTTTAATTTACAGGCTGGTTGGCTGACTGGCTGATGTAGGATCTCATATACCACACTTCTGGTTATATCATCTTCTTTCCACCATGTAGGCCATCCAACTTCTCTGAGATCTTGCTTCCCTGAAACTGCCAGTTAAACCCAATTCTTTCCTATCCTTTTCATCTTTGTTTAGTCCCTCTAATTCTATACATGGATTTTCCAGAGTCTCTTGACCCCAACTTCTGATTGACTAGAAAAGGTTATGGTATGGGAAGCCACTTCAAGAGATAGCAAAGAAGACATGCACATGATATGCTGGCACATGGACCGTGACTATTAGTTCAGATAATATTGGGCTCTCAAAAGATGATCAGGTATAGAACCTGCAGTCCTTAGGATGAGTCCAGTAGAGGAAAACAATGACTCAACTATCTTAAATCTCAGTCTTCTCCTGAACATTGCACATGTGTCTACTGAAATATAAAAGTAATTAAGAGAAGAGAGGTAGATGATGTTAGATAGTTGGTAGATAGAAATAAGTAGATGATGATGATAGATTATATATGTATATGAGAGATAGATGAAAGAGGTGATCGATGATAGTTAATAGCTAAATAGCTAAGTAGATAATAGCTATCTTGCTAGATGGATTAATAGATGATAGATATTGAGATCAATAGATCTAGATAGATGATAGATATATATTAGGTACATAGATTATAAATAGATGATAGATTAAATAGATAGATAAATAGATGCATAGAAGATAGATGATAGGTAACATCTAGATAGATAACTAGATAATTAGGTAATAGCTGGCTAGCTAGATGGAAGGATAGATAGATAGACATAGATAGGTAGATAGAGATAGATAGATAGATAGATAGATAGATAGATAGATAGATAGATGAAAGATAGATGATATATGGTAGATAATAGCTAGCTAGAGAAATAGATAATACCTAACCAGCTAGATGGATGGATAGATGACAGACAGAGATAGATAGATAGATGAGAAAGATGATAGATAGGTGATAGACAGATATGGACAGATGATAGATGTTAGATAGATGAAAGATATATAGATAGATGGATAAAAGATAGATGATAGTGACTCACTACTATAAACTAAATTAGATATGATATGTCTCCTTGAAAAATTTCTAAATGTATAGAAATAACTAAACAATAATTAAACAGAGAATTCACAAGAGAGGAATCAAATGGTTGAGAAGCATTTAAAGAAATGTTCAAAGTCCTTAGTGATCAGGGAAATGCAAATCAAAATGGCTTTGAGACTCCACCTAATACCAATCAAAATGGCTAAGATCAAAAATGTAGGTGACAGCACATGTTGCCAAGTATGTGGAGAAAGAGGAACACTCCTCCATTGCTGGTGGGATTGCAAACTGGTACAACCACTCTGGAAATAAATCTGGAGGTTTCTCAGAAAATTGGAAATAGATCTACCTGAAGACACACCCCCCAATACCATTCTTGGGCATGTATCCAAAAGACGCCACAGGGGCACGTGTTCCACTATGTTCACAGAGGCCTTATTTGTGATATCCAGAAGCTGGGCACGACTCAGATGTCCCACAACAGAAAAATGGATACAGAAAATGTGGTTCATTTACACAATGGAATACTATTTATCTATTAAGAGTGAGGACATCATGAGTTTTGCAGGCATCCTGAGTGAGATAATTCAGACCCAAAAGAACATGCATGGTATGTTCTCACTAATAAGTGGATATTAGCTAAAAAGTACAGAATAGCCAGGATACAATCCACAGAACTCAAGAAGGTTAAAAAGCCAAAAGGCCCAACTGAGGATGCCTCAGTCCCACTTGGGAGGGAGAAGAAAGCAATCCTGCGGGTGGGCAGTGTGGAGAGGGAGGAAGAGACCTGGGTGGGAAAGGGGACAGGGAGGGGAAGAGGGGAATATGATCAGGTTTGTGGGAGGAGACAGGACTGAAGCCCTGAGGGCCAACAGAAAGAATGAAAACAGGCAACCTCATAGGTAGGAGGTGGCAGGGGAAGGGGGACTCTTTAGAATGTACCAGAGACCTGGAAGGTAAGAGACTCTCAGGACTCAAATGGAGGATCCTTAGATGAAATGCACAACAGTGGGGAGAAGGAACTTTTAGAGTTCCAGTTTCCAGTAGAAAGACAGGGGCATCAAGTGGAGGAATGAGTTGCCATCCTACAGTCAAAAACTCTGACCCAGAATTGTTCCTGTCTGAAAGAACTGCAGGGTCAAAACCAATAAGAGTCTGAGGGAAAGGAGGTCCAGTGACATCTCATGGGGAGGCCCCAAGGTCTGACACTATCACTGATGCTAATGTGTGTTTACAAACAGGAGCCTAGCATGACTACCCTTCGAAAGGTCCAATAAGCAGCTGAGAGTCAGATGCAGATATTTACACCCAACCAATGGACAGAAGCTAGTGACCCTTGTGGTTGAATTAAGGAAAAGCT
Source organism: Apodemus sylvaticus (assembly GCF_947179515.1). Lineage (NCBI taxonomy): Eukaryota > Metazoa > Chordata > Mammalia > Rodentia > Muridae > Apodemus > Apodemus sylvaticus. The sequence continues at coordinate 3,232,724 of NC_067491.1, forward strand.
GAAAGAGGCGACCCTAGAGGAAGATCAGCAGTATCAACTAACTTGGACCCCCGAGATTGCTCTGACACTGAGTCACTAACCAGGCAGCATATACCAGCTGATATAAGGCCCCCAATACATACACAGCAGAGGACTACTGGGTCTCGACTGAGTGACAGAAGATGCACCTAACCCTCAAGAGACTTGAGGCCTTAGGAAGTGGGGAGGTCTGGTGGGGTGGGTATTGGGGATGGTGACATCCTCTTGGAGACTGGGTGGAGGTTGGGGGATGGTGTCAGGGAGGAGGAGGTACGGGAGGCAGATAAAGACTGGACTGTAAATAAACAAATAAAGAAAGAATTAAAAAAAAAGAATGGCTCAGAAGAACTTACAATGAAGTCCAAAGAATAATTGTAACACTCCTAAAACCTCAAAGCAGCCATAAATATACTCCAAAAGAGACACCAAAAGTGAACAAAGATGAATGAATGAAGACACCAGTACAAGATATTAAAATATAATTCAAGACAAGATAAAATGAATAGCATTCAAATTGAAATGGTGCTAGAACAGAGAAGCTCAATATGTTAAATAAAAATGGGAGTGGAAAACTTCAATAGAATAAATGAAGTAGAAAACAATGTCAGAACTGCAGATAAAGTAGAAGAATTGAATCTATCAGTATAGGTCAAGGGTAAATTTTTAAAAAATGAATGGAATTTGGGGGAGCTTTTAGATACCATGAACAGGCCTAAATCTTGAATTATGTGCACAGACAAAAATGCTACATCCAAAGCACAGACAGTAATTTTAATAAAACCATGGAAGAAAAAATTCTAAATGAAAAGAAGAGATGCTAATTCAAGTATAAGAGGCCTTCAGAACACCAGTTAGGCAAGAGTAGAAAAGAAAATTCACAAGAAGACATTACAATTGGAACAATAGAAGCACAAAATAAAGGAAGGATATTGAAAACTTCACAGGAGGATTCAGTCGGTTACAGAGACAGGTTAACCAGAACACCTGGTCAGTTATTTGATAGAAGTTTTAAAGCCAGAATTGTCTGGAAAGATATGTTCTGAAATACCACAACTGCCACCCTTGACCATTATACCCAGCAAAACTATTAAAATTAGAGGATGAAAACAAATTTTCCATGATAAAAACAGATTAAAAGAACTTATGACCACTAGACCAGACTCTACAGAAAATACTAGAATACGTTGGGCTGTAGAGAATGAAAAACACATTGAAGGGGTCACAGTAGAGAAGTAAAGGAGCGGAGAATGGAAAAATCAGGCAATGGTGGAAAGGTTGCTCAAAATGAAACTACATGAAAAATTCTATGGAAGCCTATTTTTTTCTCCAGTCAAAGGGAAAAATAATTACTAGACATAGTAAAATGCAGGTGACATAAAAGGAGAGGAATATTTTCTTGAGATTAAATATTTCTATAGAAATAGGAAGTTTGGGGAAAAGAAAATATAAGGGTGGTATAGTCAAAATTAAGGTTATGAAGAAGCTTAATGGAAATATACAAGCTTATGATCTAATCAAATATATAATACATAACAAAAGATTTTAAACAGAAGTTTCCTGCGCGAATGGACAATATTGCTACAGAAAACATAGGATATTAAATGAAAATTCATGTCAGGTATAGTACACCTTCCTGAGTCAAGGAAGCCAAAATATTACATATTATTTCATGTAAGCATCCCATATGTAGATGGTAGTATGTTATTGCTGAAGACATTTGTCACTTAGTCTGAAAAACACAAAAAATCAATTTCAACTGTAGAGGCCTATAGAGGCCTGTAGAGTATCCTTTCTGGCTAGCTTACATAGTTTCAAAAGGTGTTATGTGGTCCACTTAGGGAGAAAAAAAAAAAGCAACTGTGTTTCCAAGCACCAAGCTGGAGACTAAGAGACTAAGGGTTTTAACCCAAGGGATTGGCAGAGTTTATAGATATATCCTACAGTACTCATGAATGGATTAATGTTGCTAACAAAAAGACTTGCGAAGCTGGGCTTTTCCATCTTCTACTGTGTGAGGACCAGGAAGAAGGCCTTTGCCTCAGCAGATCCTGATACTTTGATCTACATCTGCAGAACTGAGGAAAATAAATTTCCAACATCAAATGTTCTATTTTTTTTGCCATAGAACAATAAACTAAGTTTCTTTTAGGGAATTTCTTGATATGAGAAATTTTCACATGTCTGTTTAGTTTTTCATGTTGAATGAGTATATCATGAAAGAAGTTTATCAAAACAATAAAGCTGTTACATCTATTAATTCTATAATGCTTGACTATTGACTACATATTTTGAAATATATTTGGATGGCAATATAGAGAATGTGCATAAAACACATATATTCTACACTATATTGTGTTTTTCTTTTTTTTTTTTTTTTTTTTTTTTTGATTTTTTTTTTATTATTCGATATAATTTATTTACATTTCAAATGATTTCCCCTTTTCTAGCCCCCCCACTCCCCGAAAGTCCCGCAAGCCCCCTTCTCTTCCCCTGTCCTCCCACCCACCCCTTCCCACTTCCCCGTTCTGGTTTTGCTGAATACTGTTTCACTGAGTCTTTCCAGAACCAGGGGCCACTCCTCCTTTCTTCTTGTACCTCATTTGATGTGTGGATTATGTTTTGGGTATTCCAGTTTTCTAGGTTAATATCCACTTATTAGTGAGTGCATACCATGATTCACCTTTTGAGTCTGGGTTACCTCACTTAGTATGATATTCTCTAGCTCCATCCATTTGCCTAAGAATTTCATGAATTCATTGTTTCTAATGGCTGAATAGTACTCCATTGTGTAGATATACCACATTTTTTGCATCCACTCTTCTGTTGAGGGATACCTGGGTTCTTTCCAGCATCTGGCAATTACAAATAGGGCTGCTATGAACATAGTAGAACATGTATCCTTATTACATGGTGGGGAGTCTTCTGGGTATATGCCCAGGAGTGGTATAGCAGGATCTTCTGGAAGTAAGGTGCCCAGTTTTCGGAGGAACCGCCAGACTGATTTCCAGAGTGGTTGTACCAATTTGCAACCCCACCAGCAGTGGAGGAGTGTTCCTCTTTCTCCACACCCTCTCCAACACCTGCTGTCTCCTGAATTTTTAATCTTAGCCATTCTGACTGGTGTAAGATGAAATCTTAGGGTTGTTTTGATTTGCATTTCCCTAATGACTAATGAAGTTGAGCATTTTTTAAGATGCTTCTCCGCCATCCGAAGTTCTTCAGGTGAGAATTCTTTGTTTAACTCTGTACCCCATTTTTTAATAGGGTTGTTTGGTTTTCTGGAGTCTAACTTCTTGAGTTCTTTATATATATTGGATATTAGCCCTCTATCTGATGTAGGATTGGTGAAGATCTTTTCCCAATTTGTTGGTTGCCGATTTGTCCTCTTGATGGTGTCCTTTGCCTTACAGAAACTTTGTAATTTTATGAGGTCCCATTTGTCAATTCTTGCTCTTAGAGCATACGCTATTGGTGTTCTGTTCAGAAACTTTCTCCCTGTACCGATGTCCTCAAGGGTCTTCCCCAGTTTTTTTTCTATTAGCTTCAGAGTGTCTGGCTTTATGTGGAGGTCCTTGATCCATTTGGATTTGAGCTTAGTACAAGGAGACAAGGATGGATCAATTCGCATTCTTCTGCATGCTGACCTCCAGTTGAACCAGCACCATTTGTTGAAAAGGCTATCTTTTTTCCATTGGATGTTTTCAGCCTCTTTGTCGAGGATCAAGTGGCCATAGGTGTGTGGGTTCATTTCTGGATCTTCAATCCTGTTCCATTGATCCTCCTGTCTGTCACTGTACCAATACCATGCAGTTTTTAACACTATTGCTCTGTAGTATTGCTTGAGGTCAGGGATACTGATTCCCCCAGATTTCCTTTTGTTGCTGAGAATAGTTTTAGCTATCCTGGGTTTTTTGTTGTTCCAGATGAATTTGATAATTGCTCTTTCTAGCTCTGTGAAGAATTGAGTTGGGATTTTGATGGGTATTGCATTGAATCTGTATAGTGCTTTAGGCAAAATGGCCATTTTAACTATATTGATTCTACCGATCCATGAGCATGGGAGGTTTTCCCATTTTTTGAGGTCTTCTTCCATTTCCTTCTTCAGAGTCTTGAAGTTCTTGTCATACAGATCTTTCACATGTTTGGTAAGAGTCACCCCAAGATACTTTATACTGTTTGTGGCTATTGTGAAGGGGGTCATTTCCCTAATTTCTTTCTCAGCCTGCTTATCCTTTGAGTATAGGAAGGCCACTGATTTGCTTGAGTTGACTTTATAACCTGCCACTTTGCTGAAGTTGTTTATCAGCTGTAGGAGCTCTCTAGTGGAGTTCTTTGGGTCACTTAGGTAGACGATCATGTCGTCTGCAAATAATGATAGTTTGACTTCTTCCTTTCCAATTTGTATCCCTTTGACCTCCTTATGTTGTCGAATTGCCCGAGCTAGTACCTCAAGTACAATATTGAAAAGATAAGGAGAAAGGGGGCAGCCTTGTCTGGTCCCTGATTTCAGTGGGATTGCTTCAAGTTTCTCTCCATTTAGTTTGATGCTGGCTACCGGTTTGCTGTATATTGCTTTTACTATGTTTAGGTATGGGCCTTGAATTCCTGTTCTCTCCAAGACTTTAAGCATGAAGGGATGCTGAATTTTGTCAAATGCTTTTTCAGCATCCAATGAAATGACCATGTGGTTTTGTTCTTTGAGTTTGTTTATGTAGTGGATTGTATTGATGGATTTCCGTATATTGAACCAACCCTGCATTCCTGGGATAAAGCCTACTTGATCATGGTGGATGATCGTTTTGATGTGTTCTTGGATTCGGTTGGCAAGAATTTTATTGAGTATTTTTGCATCGATGTTCATAAGGGAAATTGGTCTGAAGTTCTCTTTCTTTGTTGGATCTTTGTGTGGCTTTGGTATCAGCGTAATTGTGGCTTCGTAGAAGGAATTGGGTAGTGTTCCTTCTGTTTCTATTTTGTGGAATAGTTTGAAGAGTATTGGTGTTAACTCTTCTTTGAAGGTCTGGTAGAATTCTGCACTGAAGCCATCTGGTCCTGTGCTTTTTTTGGTTGGAAGACTTTCTATGACTCCTTCTATTTCTTTAGGCATTATGGGACTGTTTAGATGTGTTTTTCTTTTTTTATTCTTCATTTTATTGAAAATAGATTTTTGTTCACATATCTTGATTACTGTTTCCCATCCCTCTACTCCTGGATACATTTCTACCCCCCTGTCCCATAGAAATCTACTCCCTTTCTGTCTCTCATTAAGAAAAATAGGCTTTTAAGGGATAACATTACAATAAATAAGATAAAATGAGATATGATATAACTAACACATCAGAATTGAACAAAAAATGAGCAAACAAAAGAAAAAGAGCTTAAGAGAAAGCATAATAACAGACATATTCACAAATTTCCCCAAACACTAATTGGGGGGTCATAATACACACACACACACACACACACACACACACACACACACATCATGTAGAACAAGAAAGAAGGAAAAATATAGAAAAAATAAATATTTTTTATTTTATTTTAAAGAAAAAGCTCTGAGAGGATATTATGAAGGGAAAAAAGGCCTCCAAAGATGTCACCAAGTTTATTGTGTCAGTCTCCTACTGCTAGGCATGACGCCTACCCTTGAGGAGAGGGAGCAGAGACTGGGGGAATGGCAAACTAATAACAGACTCAACTTGAGACTCGTTCATTCCACGGGCAAGCACCAATCCATAACACTATTAATGATACTCTGTTATGCTTGCCGACAGGAACATAATGTCCTCTGAGAGCTGGACCTAGGCCTTCCTACTCATATGCAGAATGGGTCATTTTTTACCATATTAGTCCTACCATTCCATGAGCATGGGAGATCTTCTCATCTTCTGATATCTTCTTCAATTTCTTTCTTTAAGTTTTTAACAAACAAGTATTCAAGTGTTTCACATGCTTGGTTAGAGTTATATATACATATATATGTGTGTGTGTATACATATATGTGTGTGTATATATACATATATATGTATAGATATCTACACACATATATACACATACATACATATATATAAATTATATATGATTTATATATGATATATGGATAAGTATATAATTTTATATTATTTAAGACTATCATGATAGGTTTTGTCTCCCTGATTTCTTTTTTTTCTATATTCTTTGTTTACATTCCAAAAGCTTTTCCCTTTCCCAGTTCCCCCCTCCCCATATGTCCCATAAGTCCTCTTCTCTCCATCCATTCTCCTATCTTTCCCCCTCCCTTTTCTCTGACCTGGTACTCCCCTACAATGCTGGATCAAGCCTTTCCAGGATTAGGGCCCTCTTCTTCCTTCTTCATGGTAATCATTTGATATGCTAATTGTATCTTCAGTATTCAGAGCTTCAGGGCTAATTAATATCCACTTATCAATGATTGCATTCCATGTGTATTCTTTTGTGCTTGTGTTACCTCGCAATCACTTTGATCCACTTGGGGTTGAGCTTAGTACAAGGAGATAAGAATGGATCAATTCGCATTTTCCTGCATGCTGACCTCCAGTTGAGCCAGCACCATTTGTTGAAAAGGCTATCTTTTTTCCACTGGATGTTTTCCGCTCCTTTGTCAAAGATCAAGTGACCATAGGTCTGTGGATTCATTTCTGGGTCTTCAATTCTATTCCATTGGGCCACTTGCCTGTCCCTGTGCCAATACCATGCAGTTTTTAACAGTATTGCTCTGTAGTATTGCTTGAGATCTGGGATACTAATTCCCCTAGAAGTTCGTTTACTGTTGAGAATAGTTTTAGCTATCCTGGGTTTTTTGTTATTCCAGATAAATTTGAGAATTGCTTTTTCTAACTCTGTGAAGAACTGAATTGGGTTTTTTATGGGGATTGCATTGAATCTGTATATTGTTTTTGCAAGATGGCCATTTTAACTATATTAATCCTGCCAATCCACGAGCATGGAAGATTTTTCCATTTTCTGAGGTCTTCGATTTCCTTCTTCAGAGAACCTGAAGTTCTTGTCGTATAGATCTTACACTTGTTTGGTTAGAGTCACACCAAGATACTTTATATTATTTGTGGCTACTGTGAAGGGGGTCATTTCCTTAGCTTTTTTCTCAGCCTGCTTATCCTTTGAGTATAGGAAGGCAACTGATTTGCTTGAGTTGATTTTATAACCTGTCACTTTGCTGAAGTTGTTTATCAGCTGTAGGAGTTCTCTAGTGGAGTTTTTTGGGTCACTTATGTATACTATCATGTCATCTGCAAATAGTGATAATTTGACTTCTTCCTTTCCAATTTGTATCTCTTTGATCTCCTTATGTTGTCTAATTGCTCTAGCCAAAACTTCAAATACTATATTGAAAAGATATGGAGAGAGAGGGCAGCCTTGTCTAGTCCCTGATTTTAGTGGGATTGCTTCAAGTTTCTCTCTGTTTAGTTTGATATTGGCTACCAGTTTGCTGTACATTGCTTTAACTATGTTTAGGTATGGGCCTTGAATTCCTGTTCTTTCCAAGACTTTTAGCTTGAAAGGATGCTGAATTTTGTCAAATGCTTTTTCAGCATCTAATGAAATGATCATATGGTTTTTTTTCTTTGAGTTTGTTTATGTAGTAGATTGCATTGATGGATTTCCTTATATTGAACCATCCCTGCATCCCTGGGAAGAAGCACAGTTGATCGTGGTGGATGATCATTTTGATGTGTTTTTGGATGCGGTTGGCAAGAATTTTATTGAGTATTTTTACATCGATATTCATAAGGGAAATTGGCCTGAAGTTCTTTTTCTTTGTTGGATCTTTGTGTGGTTTTGGTATCAGTGTAATTGTGGCTTCGTAGAACAAGTTGGGTAGTCTTCCTTCTGTTTCTATTTTGTGGAACAGTTTGAAGAGTATTGGTATTAGGTCTTCTTTGAAGGTCTGATAGAATTCTGCACTGAAGCCATCTGGTCCCGTGCTTTTTTTGGTTGGGAGACTTTCTATGACCCCTTTTATTTCCTTAGGGGTTATGTGACTGTTTAGATGATCTATTTGATCCTGATTTAATTTTGGTGTTTGGTATCTGTCTTGGAAATTGTCCATTTCCTCCAGATTCTCCGGTTGTATTAAGTATAGGCTTTGGTAGTAAGATCTGATGAGTTTTTGAATTTCCTCAGTTTCTGTTGTTATATCTCCCTTTTCATTTCTAATTTTGTTAATCTGGATACTGTCTCTGTGCCCTTTGTTTAGTCTGGTTAAGGGTTTATCTATCTTATTTATTTTCTCAAAGAACCAGCTTCTGGTTTTGTTGATTCTTTGTATGGTTCTCTTAGTGTCTACTTAATTGATTTCAGCCCTGAGTTTGATGATTTTCCTGTCTTCTACTCCTCCTGGCTGAATTAGCTTCTTTTTGCTCCAGGGATTTCAGGTGTGTCATTAAGCTGCTAGTGTATGCTCTCTCCATTTTCTTTTTGGAGGCACTCAGGGCTATGAGTTTTCCTCTTAGCACTGCTTTCATTGTGTCCCATAGATTTGGGTATGTTGTGTCTTCATTTTCATTAAATTCTAAAAAGTCTTTGATTTCTTTCTTTATTTCTTCCTTGACCAAGGTATCATTGAGTAGAGTATTGTTCAGTCTCCATGTGTATGTGGGCTTTCTGTTGTTTTTGTTGCTATTGAAGACCACATTTACTCCATAGTGATCTGATAGGCAGCATGGGATTAGTTCGATCTTCTTATATTTGTTGAGGTCTGTCTTGTGACCAATTATATGGTCGATTTTGGAGAAGATACCCTGAGGTGCTGAGAAAAAGGTATATTATTTTGCTTTAGGGTGAAATGTTCTATATATATCTGTTAAATCTAATTGGTCCAAAGCTTCAGTTAGTTTCACTGTGTCCCTGTTTAGTTTCTGTTTTCCTGATCGGTCCATTGTGGAAAGTACAGTGTTGAAGTCACCCACAATTATTGTGTTAGGTGCAATGTGTGCTTTGAGCTTTAGTAAAGTTTCTTTTATGAATGAGGGTGTCTTTGCATTTGGAGCATAAATGTTCAGGATTGAGAGTTTTTCTTGGTGTGTTTTTTCTTTGACCAGCAAGAAGTGTGCCTCAGTGTCTCTTTTGATTACTTTAGCTTGAAAGTCAATTTTATCTGATATTTGAATATCAGAATATTACATATTAATATTAATACTAGATATTAGATATCGATATTAGAAGAACTCCAGCTTTTTTTCTGAGACCATTTGCTTGTAAAATTGTCTTCCAGCCTTTTACTCTAAGGTAGTGTTTGTCTTTGACACTGAGTTGTGTTTCCTGTATGCAGCAAAATGTAGGATCCTGTTTACGTATCCAGTCTGTTAGTCTATGTCTTTTTATTGGGGAATTGAGTCCATTGATGTTAAGAGATATTAAGGAATAGTGATTATTACTTCCTTTCGTTTGTGATGTTATCTTTTATATTTGATTGGTTATCTTCTTTTGGGTTTGATGAAAGAAGGTTACTATCTTGCATTTTCCAGGGTGAAGTTTCCCTCCTTGTATTGGTGTTTTCCTCCTATTATCCTATGTAGGGCTGGGTTTATGGTAAGATATTGGGTGAACTTCATTTTGTCATGGAATATCTTGGTTTCTCCATTTATGGTGATTGAGAGTTTTGCTGGGTATAGTAGTTTGGCTGACATTTGTGTTCTCTTAGTGTCTGCATGAGATCTGCCCAGGATCTTCTAGCTTTCATAGTCTCTGGTGAGAAGTCTTGTGTGATTCTGATAGGTCTTCCTTTATATGTTACTTGGCCTCTTTCTCTTACTGCCTTTAATATTCTGTCTTTGTTTAGTGCATTTGGGGTCTTGATTATTATGTGACAGGATGTATTTTTGTTCTGGTCCAGTCTGTTTGGAGTTCTATAGGCTTCTTGTATATTCATGGGTATCTCTCTTTTTAGATTAGGGAAGTTTTTTTCCATAATTTTATTGAAGATATTTGCTGGCCCTTTAAGTTGTAAATCTTCACTCTCATCTATGCCTATAATTCTTAGGTTTGGTCTTCTCATTGTGTCCTGGATTTCCTGGATGTTTTGGGTTACAAGCTTTTTGCATTTTGCATTTTCTTTGACTGTTGAGTCTATGGTATCTTCGGCATCTGAGATTCTTTCTTCTATATCTTGTATTCTGTTGTTGATATTTGCATCTATGGCCCATTATTTCTTTCCAAGGTCTTCTATCTCCAAAGTTGTCTCCCTTTGTGATTTCTTAGTTGTTTCTACTTCTGTTTTTACATTCTGCATGTTTTTGCTCAGTTCCTTCACTTGCTTGTTTGTGTTTTCCTGTAATTCTTTAAGAGATTTTTGTGTTTCCTCTTTCATGACTTCTGCCTGTTGATCAAAGTTCTCCTGTATTTCTTTAAGTGATTTTTGCATTTCCTCCTTATTGGTTACTGTCTTTTCACCCAAATTTTCCTGAATTTCTTTAAGTGATTTTTGTGTTTCCCTTGTAAGGGCTTCTAGCTTTTGATCATTTTTCTCCTGAATTTCTTTAAGAGATTTATTTATGTCCTTCATGTGTTCTTTTAACAGCATCATGACCAGTGATTTTAAATCCAAATCTTGTTTTTCTGGTGTGTTGGGGTATCCAGGACTTGCTGTTAACGGAGAATTGGGTTCAGATGCCGCTATATTGCCTTGATTTCTGTTAGTAATGTTCCAACATTTGCTTTTTGCCATCTAGATCTCACTGGTGTTAGTTGGTCTTGTTGTCAATGCAGGACTCACCCATGCAAGCTGCCTCCCTGCAGCTGGCCTCCAGATGCACCACTGGCTCTCTGCACTGCTTGGGGATGGGGTGCGTGGCCCAGGCTGCTCCTGACCTTCTGGTAGCGACCAGAAGGCTCCCTCCAGAGGCCTCTGGACTGGATGCTCTGCTCTTCCAGGTCAGAGGTACTCACCAGTGCAAGCTGCCCCCCTGCAGTCTCCCTGATTTCTTTCTCAGCCCATTTCTCATTTGTTTATGGGAGGGCTGATTATTTCTGTGAGATAATTTTGTATCTAGATACTTTGCTGAAAGTGTTTATCAGCTCTAGGAGAGTCTCAGTGGAATTTTAGGGTCACTTACATATACTATTGTACCACCAGGATAATATTTTCCATTGTCTTAATTAGAGAGTAGTATATGCCTATATAATGCAACAAAATGTGTCTCATTTTAATTTTCAATTTGAAAGACTAGCAAATACTTACAGTTTTTCCCTTAACAAATTTACATCTTTTTTCGAGTTGTTTATATACCCTAAATAAATGCAGTATAGTGTTGTTCAAATTGCCATATCATCTTATTATTCAATTAAAAATAAAATAAAATATTTTTAATTTGTGCATCAGCAAAACATATTTTTACCCTTCAGTTCTTTTGGAGTTTATTATTATTATTTAGTTAAGTAAAGATTCTTGTAAGTTTGATCAATATCATATAATCATTGTTTCTCACTAACATTAAAGGGTTATGATTGAATTTTAGCAAAAATTTGCAATAGACAAACTCAGTATAATTATGAAAAATTACATTTAAAGTATAGAATATGTTCAAAGAGAGAGTCCTATTTTTTTCTCAAAAGAATAGCTTCGTTCTCTACAGCTAGTTGATCTTCAGGATCACTTTTCCCAAATTCTCAGCATTTTATATGTTTTTTTATGCTATGCTTATTTACTCAAAAGTCTTCCTAGTGGTTGTATTTGTGTTTGTGTGTGCATGTGAAAGTGCGTGCGCACGCGCGCGCGTGTGTGTGATTGTGTGTGTGTGTGTGTGTGTATTTGTATGAGGAAGCATGGGTGTGGGTGTTTGTCACAGAGATCAGAGAGAATCAGAGTTTGTTATCATTCTTTCATCACCTTCTATCTTGTTTGAGAAAGAATTTCTTGTTGTAACCCTTGCATACACCAAGCTAGGTGACCCAACAACTTTCATTGATTCTTCTGTCTCCACATTCACTTTGCCATAGGATTTCTGGAATTGCCAGCACATCCTATTCCATACAACTTTATGTGAAATCTGAATTCAGACTCTCACAGTATGTAACAAGTGCTTACTCACTAAATAATTTCTCCATCCAGATTTTATATTTTAGAAACATGTTGTCAGAATATGTAATGAATTTAAAACAAAATATTAACATGTATGCTGTCTGAAGTTTTGTAGCATGTGTATTTTCATATTGATTGGCTTTGTAGTAGATAGTAAAGACTATTTTGCAAATTAAAAAAAATGGCAGAAGCCATTCTGGAAGACCTGCAGTAAGCAGGTGATATGGTCCACCATTTTGAACAGATGCAATGAATGTACCTCAGTGAGGCACAGCCCCAGGGGCTTCATCTTCAGATTGCTTCTTGGTACTGCTGTGCCTTCTCATGTTTGTCATTGCAATATTCCTTATATATATATATAGAATGGTGTGATTGGGCATGGGGAGACTCTCACTGCCTATAGTCTAGTGTGATCACATCTTAATATTGAGGCATCCCACTCTATCAAGAAATTTCTCTGGAGATCAATACAATGATGAACTTTCATAAATTAATATTATTTAGATGAATTAATGTTTTTACAAAATTACTGATTTGATTTAAATAGTTTTAGAAAGTAGTATATGTATATCACTTTGATTTTTATTGCTAATTTTAGGACAGCCCTTATTCTTATAAATTGATATTAATCAGAAAATCACCTGTAATTTAAATACACGACATTTTATATTTAATTCTTTGGATTTCACACCTCAAAAGCCTCTTCAAATATTCTATATAAAGATCTAATATTGTATATAAAAAGTTTTTCTATTTTCATTTTATTTCTAAATACCATTTCAAGACTGAGAAAAGCTACATACATAAAGTGGAAATTACAAAAGGAAATCATAAAACACTGAAGCAATGCATCTTAATTGGATTGGGTCTATTTTTTTATATCAAGCATCAGTATTATGTGTTTATCCAGTGGGCAATATTACAAATGTGTGATCCTCTTCTCAGCATGAGCTTATGTCAGAAATAAAAGAAATGGGTTAGGTTTATTACATGTTTCTGTTGAATAAAGACAGAGCCTCCTAGAGGCAATAATTGTGAAATAATAAAATATCCTTTCAAATATTCTTCATAATAAATGGCTAATTTTGCTTAGACATGGAAGCATGTTTTTTGTTTGTTTGTTTTTGTTTTTTGTTTTTGTTTTTTGAGACAGGGTTTCTCTATGTCCTGGAACTCATTCTATACACCAGGCTGGCCTCGAACTCAGAAATCTGCCTGCCTTTGCCTCCTAAGTGCTGGTATTAAAGGCGTGTGCCACTACTGCCTGGCTAATCAATGACTAATTTTGAGTGAGGAAATATTTGTACTCTTGGAAGCACTGCAACCTACTTTATCTGTGAACTTCTTCATAGACTGAAATTATAAGAGTCAATAGGAATCAGAAAATGAAGAAATCCTACCCTAAACTTATCTCACCTGTAGACCTTTCACAATTTCAGATTAATTAGTACTAAGGTGCTACCCAGGAAAAAGTGTTAAACAGAAAAGCAAAACAACTTCCCAGGTGATTCTACTGAGTCAGAAAGTGTAGCAAATTCTGACCTAATTGACCTCTAGGGCTTATTTTATTTTAAATAGAAATATATGTGTATATAATACAAGTTTCTGATTTTCTTTCTTTGTTTGAGAGTATTATGCAGCTGGATTAAAGGACTTCAGGCAGCTGGATTAAAGGACTTCAGGTGTAGGAGGTACTTTCAGTTTCACATTTACACAATGTGAAAAAGACATTTCTTGAAGTTTGAATTGAAGACCCAGCAAAGGAATTTCTTCTGAAGTTAATGAGGTGAGGGCATGTGATACAAGGTCCATGTGGTACTTGTGGGTTGGTACTTGAAGGATACATATGAAAGATAAATAAATTTTGTCAATTATTATACTTTTCCTAATATGACCTTAGAAAATAGTTAACTTTCAAAGTTCTTTAGTGAAGTTTTTTGGTTTTTTTTTTTTTTTTTGGTAACCTGATTTGAGTAGTAGGGTATTTGGATTTATGTAATTTCTCTGTAGATCTTACTTATTTTTCTGTAGATCGTCTTTATTCAATATTTCCCATTTTTCATGGGCTAGATATTTTATTTAACTTTTACATGTAACTCTGGACAATCCTTATGACAATACATTGGCTCAATTTTCTAATTACCAGGTTACTGACAATTAAATATAAACATGGTATTTAACCAAGTTCCTGAGATGACTCAGTCAGTGGCAGAAAGAGCATGGGTTAGAATCCAAATTTATATGAATCAAAGCATCATAATTTTATGAACAAAATCTTTTGTCCTCAGAGAAATGACAGAAGCTAAGCCACCTTCCCTTCTGTCTCTGTTTTACTTTTAATTGTGTGGGATTTTGAAATAAAAAGGTACAAGTTCAAAGGTTCATTGAGTTCCTCAAAGAAAAGGAACTGCTTTTGTAGATCTGATATTACTGATTACTTCACCTTGTGATACTGCAACCCCTGTGTTCTAAGGTCTTCACATACATGTGGCAATGTTCTTTATTCCTTTTATTTTTGAAATTATAATGTAATTACATAATTTTCATTTCTGTTTCCCTCCTCCAAAGTATTGTAGATACAGTGCTCTCTTTCAAAGTTACACTTTTTCCTTCACTGTTCACTGTGTGGAACAAATTAGAGGAACCAAATTTGCTGCACTTTGTGGTGTGGGTGAAGATTCAGCCAATCGTTTCTAAATTTCAAAGGATTATACGTGTATATGTGTAAGCATTTGACTACTATTAAATTTTTAATGTGCTTGGGTCATTACAAATACTACCACTTTATGCTGTGTTTCATGTGATTCTCACAGCTGTCTCTTTTCTCTTCTAGCAGTCTACAACAGCGACCTCATACAGCAGGTATTAGACGTTCCCATTGGACAGAGATTGACTCTGATGTACTGAAAGTTTGGAAAAAATCTCAAACTTTCTAAGGTGTCTCCCACTCACATGTCTCACTTCACATAGGGGCTTTTTAGAGCTAATGGATGGCTTAAATTCTGGCAGTTCATTGACTAAGCCAAGTGAAAACTGAAAAATGCATCAATTGACATTAGCAGTCCTCCCCCAAATAGGAATCACAAGTTGACCACACTGCTCTGTGATCTATTTTTTTCAGAGAGGTCTCAGTTATGAAACTGGAACAGAGCAAGAACTATACTGAGCTGACAGACTTTATTCTGCTGGGGTTCTGGACATCTCCAGAAGCGCGGGTTCCCTTATTTTTACTGTTCTTGCTTATCTATCTGGTCATTGTATTGGGAAACATCAGCATGTTAACTGTCATTAAAATAGACTCCAGACTTCACACACCAATGTATTTCTTTCTCCAAAATTTATCCTTTTTAGATCTCTGCTATTCCACAGTCATTGCTCCTAAAACTCTAGCTACTTTTTTCTCCAAGGAAAAGAAAATTTCATATAATGAATGTGCAGCACAGTTCTTTTTCTTTGCTCTTTTTGTTGGAACAGAAGGTTTCCTTTTGGCTGTGATGGCATATGACCGCTTCTCTGCCATTTGTTCGCCGTTCCTGTACACAGTCCATATGTCTCAGCCAGCTTGCATACGTTTGGTGGCTGGCTCCTATGTCTGTGGGTGCATCAACTCCATGATACAAACAGGATTCACCTTCAGCTTGCGTTTCTGTGGAGAAAACAGGTTGGATCACTTTTTCTGTGATGTCCCAGCTCTGATCAAGATCTCGTGTGTTGACACTTTTGTGAATGAGATTGTGCTGTTCATTCTCTCTGCTCTCATCATCATCTCCACCATAACTATCATTCTGATTTCCTATGCCTACATCCTTTCCACTGTCCTGAAGATCCCCTCCACCCACGGGAGGACTAAGACTTTCTCTACCTGTGGCTCTCATATAGCAGTGGTGAGTTTATTCTATGGAACTGTGTTCTTCATGTATGCCCAGCCTGGGTCCATCTCCTCACCAGAGAAAAGCAAGATTGTAGCTGTGTTCTACACACTTATCATCCCCATGTTGAATCCTCTGATTTATAGCTTAAGGAATACAGAGGTAAAAAATGCTTTGAAGAAGACATTGCTGAGAAAAATACTCTGGCATTGACTTTCAGTTTTCTGCAAACTGCAAAATCAACTAAAAACAACACTATCAATCATTTACTATCAATCAATAGTTCAATCAAAGGCATCTCCATGTTTTGATATTATATTTTATTTTTAGTTATTTGTATATCTTTTTAGGTAATTGTTAAAGTCCATATACAATTTAATTCTTTCTTTTATTTAACCATAGTGTCATAGCTGGGTATTACAATTGTTTATTACAATTTACCTTAATAAACTGTAATATTCCCAATATGCCCTTCCAACAGGCCTTCCCCCATCCCCTCTCCTCTTCTCTGAGTGGGTGTAAGTCCCAGCGCTTCCTTTCCCACTGAGGCCAGGCAAGGTTGCCAAGCTAGTAAAAGATATGTTTATTACAGATAAATGTATACCATCAAGTTAAATATATATTGAATTGGTTAAAACTATCTTACCATAGTTGTCCTAACAATTTTGGTGCTCAGTATCATTAATCTAATTAGTTCATTTTTATTTTCTATTTTCAAAATTTTATATATAAATTTAAATTATGTATTTTGCTCCAAATTTGAAAAATTATTTTCATGATATGACAAAAAATATTTTCTCATAATAATTTGACTTTTTTTTTTAGTATAGAATAGAGTTTATTCAGGGCATGGGGATGGGAGTTGAGCTAGTAGAGGCAGAGAAAGGTAGAGAGAGGGAGAGAGATAATTTGACTATTTCAATGCCTGCAGATATACATACCTTTCAGTTATATCTTAACAGTTTTATCCTATTTTTCCCTTAGACTTGGCAAGGGTTTTACTGTAAAGTTCATTTTGAGTTTCATGTCCATTTTTAAAATTTCCTATGATGATATGTCAAATTGTTACATGTCTTTATTTTTGTTTTATTTTGCTCTTGTGTATTCAAAGTTATCATACCACCAAAATGAATACCTATATTATATATATGTATATGAATGATATCTGTATACAAATGTTTATTGCCTATAATTGTTTTATTTTCCTAAGTGTTTTTACCTTGTTAACTTTCTTTTTGTGGATTTAAATATTTAATAATGTTACTCTTTTATTAAATGTGGTAAAGAGCTTAACAGTTGTTAATAAAAATATACATATTCATTGTTATATGCATTTGTTCTATAGTGTGTAGTGTTGTATTCACCAAAGGGCTGTTTAAATTCATTTATTATTTCAGTATAGTCTATTTTCTTGACAGCCCTTTTTTAACAATTTTATTTATTTATTTATTTATTTATTTATTTACTTATTTTACTTATTTACTGCTCACTGGCCCCCTACCAATATGCTCCTCCCACAATCCATTCCCTACCCCCTCCTCTTCTCTGAGTGGGTGTAGGTCCCCTGGGTCCCCCCCCCCACCACACACACACCCTGGCACTACAAGTCTCTGTGATGATCAGCACTTCCTTTCTCACTGAGGCCAAGCAAGGCTTCCCAGCTAATAGAAGATATCCCATATACAGGCAACAGATCTTAGGATATCCCCTGTTCCAGTTGTTCAGGACCTTCATGATGGCCAAGCTGCCATTTGTTACATAGGAGCTGGGAGGACATCTGCAACTGATGGAGGTAGGGACATGGGGCCATCTCCAGGACTAGACAGAGACCTGGGATAGGAGAGGCACCCAAGAATCAATGGGGGTGGCCTTAGTTGTGGCTCATAACAGTGGTGATATGGAACCTGAAGAGACCACACCCTATAGCGAGACAGGAACCCCACTTGACTGATAGACACACCAACTCACTCACAAAACTTTCAACCCAAAATGTATCCTGTCTACAAGAAATATAGGCACATGGGATGGAGCAGAAACTGAGAAAATGGCCAAACAATAAAGGCCCCAACTTGAGACCCATCCCATGGGCAAGCACAAATCCCTAACACTATTAATGGTACTCCTTATGTTTGCAGAAAGACGCATGTTGTCCTCCAACAGAATCCACCCAGCAACTGACTAAGACATTTGCAGACATCCACAGCCAAACAGTGGATGGAGCCCGGGGACTCTTATGGAAGAATAGGAGGAAGGATTGTGGGTCCGGAAGGGAATAGAAACTCCACAGGAAGACCAACATAGTAAACTAACCTGGATGCTTGTGGTTCTCAGAATCTGAGCCACCAACCAGAGAACACGAGCTAGACCTAGGCCTCCCTGTTCATATGTAGAATGGTCATTTTTGCCATATTAGTCCTACTGATCTATGAGCATGGGAGATCTTTCAGCTTCTGATGTCTTCTTCAAATTCTTCCTTCAAAGTTTTAAAGTTGTTAATATACAAGTGTTTCACTTGCTTAGTTAGACTTACACACCCAGACACACACAGACACACAGACACACACACACACATATATATACATACATGTATATAGAGATATACATATACACACATGTACATACATGTGTACATATGGATATATATGGTTATATATATTTATATATACATAATTGTATATATTGTATATATATGTACATCTATATAATATAAATTATATATATATATTATACATGCCCATACATTATATACATATATGTATATAAGTATATATGTGTATATGTAAGTATATATATTACAATAAAGATACATATATGTATGTATGTAAGTATATATATGTATATACTGCATATATAATAATTTATTATGTATAAGTATATATGTATGTGTATATATTATATATAATATATATAGACTATAATTTGATTATATTTTTTTATTTGAGACTGTCATGATAGGCTTTGTCTCCCTGATTTCTTTCTCATTTGTTTACGGGAGGGCTACATATTTTTGTGAGATAATTTTGTATTGCAGAAAGTGCTTATCAGTTCTAGGAGAGTCTCAGTGGAATTTTAGGGTCACTTATGCATACTATTATAGCACCAGGATAATATTTTAAAATGTCTTAATTGTAAAGTAGTATATGCCTAAACATTGCAATAAAATGTCTCAAAATAAAATGTGCAATTGAAAGACTAGCAAATACTTATAGTTTTTTGCCTTACAAAAATTTACATTTTTTCATGTTGTTCATATACCCTAAACAAATGCAATATAGTGTTGTTCAAATTGCCATATCATCTTATTTTCAGTTAAAAATAAAATAAAACACTTTTAATTTGTGTATCAGGCATACACATACTTTTGCCCTACAGGTTTTGGAATTTATTATTAATATTTAGTTAGGTAAAGATTTCTATAAGTTTGGTCAATATCATATATTCATTGTTTCTCATCAGCATTAAAGTTTTAGCTAAAATTTGTGATAGTGTAACTATGAAAAATTATATTTAAAGTATAGAATATGTTCAAAAGGAGAATCCTAGGGGTTTTTTCCTCCAAAGAATAGCCTCATTCTCTACAGCTAGTTGATCTTCAGAATCACTTTTCCAAGTTCCCTTTATTTTATATGTTTACTATCTTATATACTCAAGATCATTCTGAGTGGTGTATATTTGTTTTTGTGTTTGTGTATGTTCATGTGTGTATTTGTATGAGGAAGCATGGGTGTGGGTGTTTGTCACAGAGGTCAGAGAGAAAACTTGTCATCATTCTTTCTTCACCTTCTATCTTATTTGAGTAAGAATTTCTTGTAACACTTGCATAACAGCAAACTAGGAAACCCAACAACTTCTATCTCCACATTCACTTTGTCATAGGACTTCTGGAATTGCAAGGACATTCTATTGCATACAACTTTATGTGACTTCTGGAAATTTGAATTCAGACCTTCACACTATGTCACAAGCGTTTACTCACTAAATAATCTCCCCAGATTTCCAGATTTTATATTTTTAGAAACATGTCAGAATATGTAGTGACTTTAAAACTAAATATTTACATGTATGCTGTCTGAAGTTTTGTACCATGTATTTTCATATTGATTGGCTGTGTAGTAGATAGTAAAGACTACTTTGCAAATTAAAAAAAATTGGCAGGAGCCATTCTGGAAGACCTGCAGTAAGCAGGTGATATGGTCCACCATTTTGCACAGATACAATGAATGTACCTCAGTGAGGCACAGCCCCAGAGGCTTCATCTTCAGATTGCTTCTTGGTACTGCTGTGCCTTCTCATGTTTGTCATTGCAATATTCCTTATATATATATAGAATGGTGTGATTGGGCATGGGGAGACTCTCACTGCCTATAGTCTTGTGTGATCGCTTCTTTTTCTTGTGGGTGCAGTGAACTTTATTGATAGTATTTAAGAGAGTAGTTTGGGCTCTCGAGGCTCCTATAATTATGGGGGTTTGGGATGGAAATTGTGAGGGAGATGCTCAGTGTTGGGGACTGAGTTGGGACAGGGACTCCTCAGCAACCCAGGACCTGTCTCTTGCTCTCAGTGTCCTTGCTGGGATGGGTGGTCCAGGGTTTTTTACTCTTTTGAGGCCATGTAGGCCATGAGGTCCACCACCCTGTTGCTGTAGCCACCATACTCATTATCTAACCAGGAATGAGCTTTGTAAAGTTGTCATTGAGAGCAATGCCAGCCCCAGCATCAAAGGTGGAGGAGTGGGAGTTTCTGGAGATAACCTGATCCTCAGTATAGCTCAGGATGCCCTTTAGTGGGTTTAGTGAATGCCTGCTTCACCACCTTCTTGATGTCATCATACTTGGTGAGTTTCTCCAGGAGGCATGTCAGATCCACAATGGATACATTGTGGGTAGGAACACTGAAGGCCATTCCAGTAAGCTTCTCACTCAGCTCTGAATTGGCTTTGCCCACACTGTTGGCAGCACCAGTGGATGCAGGGATGATGTTCTGTGCATTCCGATAGCCATCACACCACAACTTTCCAGAGGGGCAATCCACAGTTTTCTGAGTGGCAATGATGGCATCAACCATGGTCATAAGCCCGTCCATGATGCCAAAGTTGTCATGGATGACTTTCTCCAGGGAGGCTAAGTACTTGGTGTTACAGGATTACAATCTTGAGTGAGTCATTATATTTTTCATAGTTCACACCCATAACAAACATGGAGACATCAGCAGAAGGGGCAAAGATGATGACACTTTTGGCACCACCCTTTAGGAGGACACCAGCATTCTCCACGGTAGTGAAGATGCCAGTATTCTCCATGACATACTCAACACCAATGTCTCCCCATTTGATGTTAGTGGGATTTTGCTCCTGGAAGATGGTGATGGGCTTCTTGTTGATTCTCAGCCTTGACCAGGCTGTTGAACTTACCATGGGTATACTGGAACATGTACATCATGTAGTTGAGGTCAGTGAAGGGGTTGTTGATGACAACAGTCTCCACTTTGCCAACTACAGGGCAGAAGGTAGCCCTAGTACCCATAATGGTGAAATCTGTTCATACCGACTTTCACGATTGTGTCCACAGGACGAGGCTGACACTGCATGAAAAGATGAGGCTGTCTCTGGAACAGGGAGGAGAAGAGAGCCTTGATTGTTTCCTTTCTATTAGGAAACTTTCCTGGAAATCAATATGAACATGAACTTTCATAAATTAATATTATTTAAATGAATCAATAATTTTTACAAGATTACTGATTTGAAATAAATATTCTTTTATTGGATATTTTATGTATTTACATTTCAAATGTTATCCTGTTTCCTCTCTCAAAACCCCCTGTCCTTTCCACCTCCTCCTCCCCCCTGCTTTATGAGGGTGCTTCCCTTCCCACCTACCCACTCCCACCTCACCACTCTGGCATTCCCCTACACTGGGGAATCAAGCCTTCACAGGACCAAGGGCCTCTCCTTCCATTGATACCCAACAAAGGCATCCTCTGCTACATATGTAACTGGGACCATGGGTCACTCCATGTGTACTCTTTGGTTGGTTGTTTAATACTTGGGAGCTCTAGGGGGGTGGGTCTGGTTGGTTGATATTGTTGTTCTTCCTATGAGCTTGCAAACCTCTTCAGCTCCTTCAGTCCTTTCTCTAACTTCTCCATTGGGGTTCCCGTGCTCAGTCCAATGATTGGTTATGAGCATTCACCTCTGTATTTGTCAGGCTCTGCCAGAGCCTCTCAGGAGACAGCTATATCATGCTCCTGTCAGCAAGCACTTCTTGGCATCCACATTAGTATCTGGGTTTGGTGTCTGTATATAGAATGGATCCCTAAGTGGGGCAGTCTCTGGATGGCCTTTCCTTCAGTCTCTGCTACATACCCTGTCTCCATATTTCCTTTAGATGGGAGAAAATCTGGGTTAAAAATTTGGAGGTGAGTAGGTGGCCCCATTTCCCAACCAGGGGTCTTGCCTAACCTCTGGATATGGTCTCTACAGGTTCTCTCCTACCCTTTGTTGAGCATTTTGGCTAATCCCATCCCTGTAGGGTCCTGGGACCTTCTAGCTTTTCGAGCATCTGGGAGTTGCTGGAGGGTACCCCCCACCCCAGTTCATCATTCCCCATTGTTACATACCTCTGTTCAAATTCCTGACCCTCTATATATCATCCATGTCTCCTCAAATACCTGATCATCCCCCACTTTTACCTTTCCCCCTCCTTTCTTCCTTTCTAGTCCTTCCCACTCCCACCTCAGGTGAGTATTTTGTTTCCTCTTCTAAGGAGGACTGAAGCATCCACACATTGGTCTTTCCTTATTCTTGAGATTCATATGGTCTGTGAATTGTATCTTGGGTATTCCAAGCTTTTGGTCTAATATCCACTTATCACTGACTGCCAACCATGTGTGTTCTTTTGTGAATGGGTTAAATCACTTAGGATGATATTTTCTAGTTCCATCTATTTGCCTAAAAATTTCATGCAATTCAATCCCCATTAAAATTCTAAGTCAATTCTTCATAGAGATAGAAAGGGCAATTTGCAATAACAAAAAACCCATGATAGTGAAAACTATTCTCAACAATAACAGAACTTATAGGGGAATCAGCATCCTTGATATCAAGCTGTATTACGGAGCAATAGTGGAAAAAATTGCATGGTATTGGTACAGAGACAGGCAGGTAGATCAGTGGAATAAAATTGAAGACCCAGAAATGAACCCACATACCTGTGGTCACTTGATCTTTGACAAAGGAGCTAAAACCATCCAATGGAAAAAAGAGAGCACTTTCAACAAATGGTGCTGGTTCAGCATGTAGAAGAATGCAAATCAATCCATTCTTTTTTTTTTTTTTTGGTACATTATTTTTTTTTATTTATTTTCTATATTCTTTGTTTACATTCTAAAAGCTTTCCCCTTTCCCAGGCCCCCTCCCCATATGTCCCATAAATCCTCTTCTCTCCATCCATTCTCCTATCTTTCCCCCTCCCTTTTCTCAGTCCTGGTATTCCCCTACAATGCTGGATCAAGCCTTTCCAGGATTAGGGCCCTCTTCTTCCTTCTTCATGGCAATCATTTGATATGCTAATTGTATCTTCAGTGTTCAGAGCTTCAGGGCTAATTAATATCCAATTATCAATGACTGCATTCCATGTGAATTCTTTTGTGATTGCATTACCTTGCTTAGGATATTTTCCAGTTCCATCCATTTGCCTAAAAAATTCATTAATTCATTATTTTTAATTGCTGAATAGTACTCCATTGTGTATATATACCACATTTTCTGTATCCATTCCTCCATCGAGGGATATCTGGGTTCTTTCCAGCTTCTGGCTCTTATAAATAAGGCTGCTATGAACATAGTGGAGCATGTGTCCTTATTGCATGCTGGGGAAATTCTTATCTCCTTGTACAAAGCTCAAGTCCAAATAGATCAAGGACTTCCACATAAAACCAGATACACTGAAACTAATAGAAGAGAAAGTGGGGAAAAGCCTTGAACACATGGACATGGGAAAATTTCCTGAACATAACTCCAATATTGTATGCTCTAAGAACAACCATAGACATATGGGACCTCATAAAACTGCAAAGCTTCTGTAAGGCAAAGGACACTGTCAATAGGACAAAACAGCAAGCGAAAGATTGGGAAAAAATCTTTACCAATCCTACATCCAATAGAGGGCTAATATCCAATATATAGAAAGAACTCAAGAAGTTAGACTCCAGAGAACCAAATAACACTACTTAAAATAGGGTACAGAGCTAAACAGAATTCTCAACCGAGGAATCCTGAGTGGCTGAGAAACACTTAAAGTAATACTCAACATCCTTAGTCATCAGGAAAATTCAAATCAAAATGACCTTGAGATTCTACCTCATACCAATCAGAATGGCTAAGATCAAAAATGCAGGAGGCTGCTGATGCTGGTGAGAGTGTGTAGAAAGAGGAGCAGCCCTTCGTTGCTGGTGGGACTGTAATCTGGTAAAACCATTTTGGAAATCAATCTGGCAGTTCCTCAGAAAATTGGAAATAGTTCTACATGAAAACCCAGCTATACCACTCCTGGGCGTACACCCAAAAAGTGCTCCAACATATAACAAGGACACATGCTCCACTATGTTCATAGCAGCCTTATTTATAATAGTCAAAAGCTGAAAATTAACCCAAATGTCCTTCAAAAGGGGAATGGATACAGAAATCATGGTGCATTTCCACAATGATTTAAATAGTTTTAGGAACTTAGGGTAGTATATATGTATACATTTTTCTCATTTTATTTTTATTGCTAAATGTTTTAGGTCAGCACTTATTTTTATAAATTGATACTAATCAGAAAATTGCCTGTAATTTAAATACACAATATTTTATATTCAATTCTTTGGACTTCATAACTCAAACTCTTCAAATATTCCATATAAAGATTCAATACCGCGTATAAGAAGTTTTTCTATTTTCATGTTATTTCTAAATAGCCTTTCAAGGCTGAGAAAAGCTACATACATAAAGTAGAAATTGCAAAAGGAAATCATAAAAACACTGAAGGAATATATCTCAATGGTATTGGTTCTATTTTTTTATATCAAGCATTAGTATTATGTGTTTATCAGTGAGCAATATTACAAAATGTGTGATCCTCTTCTCAGCATGAGCTTATGTCAGAAATAAAAGAAATGGGTTAGGTTTATTACATGTTTCTGTTGAATAAAGACAGAGCCTCCTAGAGGCAGTAGTTGTGAAATAATATAATATCCTTTCAAAGGTTGTTCATAATCAGTGAC
Organism: Apodemus sylvaticus; assembly: GCF_947179515.1. Classification (NCBI taxonomy): domain Eukaryota; kingdom Metazoa; phylum Chordata; class Mammalia; order Rodentia; family Muridae; genus Apodemus; species Apodemus sylvaticus. Next base: position 3,257,927 of record NC_067491.1, read on the forward strand.
TAATTTTGAGTGAGGAAATAATGTTTGCTTGGAAGCACTGCAGTCTATTTTATCTGTGAACTTCATAGACTGAAATTGTAAGAGTCGGTAGGAATCAGAAAATCAAGAACTCCTACCCTAAACTCATCTCACCTGTGGGCATTTCACAATTAATGCCCACAGATTAATTAGTACTAAGGTGCTACCAAGGAAAAAGTATTAAACAGAGAAGCAAAACAACTTCCCCGGTGATTCTATTGAGTCAGAAAGTGTAGCAAGCACTGACCTAATTGACCTCTGGGGCTTATTTTATTTTAAATAGAAATATATGTGTATATAATACAAGTTTTTTATTTTCTTTCTTTGTTTGAGAGTATTATGCAGCTGGATTAAAGGACTTCAGGTGTAGGAGGTACTTTCAGTTTCACATTTGCATAATATAAAAAAGATTTTCATAAGTTTGCCTGAAGACAAAGTGAAAGAAATTCTTCTGAGGCTAATGAGGCAGGGGCATGCGACAGGAGGAAATAATCAGATCTGGTTGGTGCATGTGGTGTGGTTCATGAAAAATTTATATGAAAGATAAATTATTTTGTCAATTTTTATACTTTTCATAATATGACTTTTAAAAAACAATAAAGTTTTAAAGTTCTTTAGTGAGGCTTTGTTTAGGTAGCCTGAGTTGAAGTAGTAGGATATTTGGATTTCAAAAATAAAAACTGTAGTGTTTTTTTGTAGATCTTACTCATTTATTTTTCTGTAGATCTTATTTATTTAATAATTCCTATTTTCCATGGACTAGATATTTTACTTAACTTTTACATGTAACTTTTGGTAATCCTTATGACAATCTATTGGGTCAATTTTCTAATTCACAGGTTACTGATAATTAAATACAAACATGGTATTTAACCAAGTTCCTGAGATAACTCAGCCAGTGGCAGAAAGACCATGGGTTAGAATCCAAATTTATATAAATCCAAACCTCATAATTTTATGGACAAATGCTTTTGTTCTTCATAAGAACAAAAGTCAAAAGCTAAGCCACCTTCCCTTCTTCTGTCCCTGTTTTAATTGTGTGAGATTTTGAAATAAAACGTACAAGTTCAATGGTTCGTTGAGTTCCTCAAAGAGAAAAAACTGCTTTTGTAGATCTGAAATTAAATGTTAGTTCTCTAAGATTATATTATAAAATCCATTCTTCTACTTAGTTTTAACTTTTAAGGCATTTTAGTCATTGTTTCATTTGTGTACTTTTTGATAATTGATAGTAAGTGTTTATACTTACTAGAGAATTGCATGAGAATATGTGTAATACAGACTCTGACATTTTTGTTTAATATTTTGTGAATATTTCTTGATGGCAAAATTAATTATAAATATCAGCATTGACTTTTTTCATAAACAAATGATCTATATGTCTAAAATATCAAGAGAAAAAAAGATGTTGGAATTTAGCTGCCCCAAAAGAAGTCACTGGCATTCATAGCTGAGCAGTAAATGATGCAGAAAACAGAAGTTGGCAGTATAAGGGGACACAAGGCTGAATTTTCACTTGGATGACATTCTTCCAGGCTGGTACTTCACCTTGTGATACTGCAACCCCTGTGTTCTAAGGTCTTCACATACAGGTGACAATGTTCTTTATTCCTTTTATTTTTGAAATTATAATGTAACTACACAATTTTCATTTCTGTTTCCCTCCTCCAAAGTATTGTAGATATAGTGCTCTCTTTCAAAGTTACAATTTTTCCTTCACTGTTCACTGTGTTAGAGGAACCAGATTTGCTGCACTTTGTGGTGTGGGTGAAGATTCAGCCAATCATTTCTAAATTTCAAAGGATTATACGTGTATGTGTGTAAGCATTTGACTACTATTAAATTTTTAATGTGCTTGGGTCATTACAAATAGTTCCGCTTTATGCTGTGTTTCATGTGATTCTCACAGCGACCTCATACAGCAGGTATTAGACGTTCCCATTGGACAGAGATTGACTCTGATGTACTGAAAGTTTGGAAAACATCTCAAACTTTCTAAGGTGTCTCCCACTCACATGTCTCACTTCACATAGGAGCTTTTTAGAGCTAATTGATGGCTTAAGCTCTGGCAGTTCATTGACTAAGCCAAGTGAAAACTGAAAAATGCATCAATTGACATTAGCAGTCCTCCCCCAAATAGGAATCACAAGTTGACCACACTGCTCTGTGATCTATTTTTTTCAGAGAGGTCTCAGTTATGAAACCGGAACAGAGCAAGAACTATACTGAGCTGACAGACTTTATTCTGCTGGGGTTCTGGACATCTCCAGAAGCACGGGTTCCCTTATTTTTACTGTTCTTGCTTATCTATCTGGTCATTGTATTGGGAAACATCAGCATGTTAACTGTCATTAAAATAGACTCCAGACTTCATACACCAATGTATTTCTTTCTCCAAAATTTATCCTTTTTAGATCTCTGCTATTCCACAGTCATTGCTCCTAAAGCTCTAGCTACTTTTTTCTCCAAGGAAAAGAAAATTTCATATAATGAATGTGCAACACAGTTCTTTTTCTTTGCTCTTTTTGTTGGAACAGAAGGTTTCTTTCTGGCTGTGATGGCATATGACCGCTTCTCTGCCATTTGTTCGCCGTTCCTGTACACAGTCCATATGTCTCAGCCAGCTTGCATACGTTTGGTGGCTGGCTCCTATGTCTGTGGGTGCATCAACTCCATGATACAAACAGGATTCACCTTCAGCTTGCGTTTCTGTGGAGAAAACAGGTTGGACCACTTTTTCTGTGATGTCCCAGCTCTGATCAAGATCTCGTGTGTTGACACTTTTGTGAATGAGATTGTGCTGTTCATTCTCTCTGCTCTCATCATCATCTCCACCATAACTATTATTCTGATTTCCTATGCCTACATCCTTTCCACTGTCCTGAAGATCCCCTCCACCCACGGGAGGAGTAAGACTTTCTCTACCTGTGGCTCTCATATAGCAGTGGTGAGTTTATTCTATGGAACTGTGTTCTTCATGTATGCCCAGCCTGGGTCCATCTCTTCACCAGAGAAAAGCAAGATTGTAGCTGTGTTCTACACACTTATCATCCCCATGTTGAATCCTCTGATTTATAGCTTAAGGAATACAGAGGTAAAAAATGCTTTGAAGAAGACATTGCTGAGAAAAATACCCTGGCATTGACTTTCAGTTTTCTTCAAACTGCAAAATCAACTAAAAACAACACTATCAATCATTTATGGAATAGTTCAATCAAAGGCATCTCCATGTTTTGGATATTATATTTTATTTTTAATGATTTATATATCTTTTTAAGATAAATGTAATAGTCCATATACATTTCCATTGTTTCTTCTATGTAACCATAGTGCTATATCTGGGTATTACAATTGTAAAACATACATTTAAATGCATTACTACTAAACTAAATATACTTTGAATAGGTTAAATCTATCATGCCATAGTTGTCCTAATAAAATTTGAGGGTCAGTATCATTAATTGTGTTTTAATTAGTTCATATTTATGTTTCTTATTTCAAAATTTTATATCTAAATAAAATTATGCATTTTCCTCCAAATTTGAAAAATTACTTTCATGATGTTACAGAAAATATTTTCTCATTATAATTTGAGTATATTTCAGATATGCGTACCTTATAATTATATCTTAACAATTTTAATCCTAATTTCTTGTTTGGACATGCCAAGGGTTTTACTGTAATGTTCATTTTGAGTTTCATATCCATTTTAAAATACCTTATGATGATGTATCTAGTTGTTACATGCCTTTATTTTTGTTTTATTTTGCTCTAGTGTATTCAAAGTTATAATACCACTAAAATGAATACTTATATTATATATATGAATGATATCTGAATACAAATGTTCATGGCCTATAGTTCTTTTATTTTCCCAAGTTTTCTTTGATATTAACTTTCTTTTTGTGATTTTAAATATTGAATAATGTTACTAAGTTTTATTAAATGTGTTCAAGAGCTATACAGTCATTAATATAAATGTTCGTTTTCTTTGTTTATAAGTATTTGTTCTGTAGTGTGTAATGTTGCATTCACTACAGGGCTGTTTAAATTAATTTATTATTTCTGTATAGTCTATTTTCTTGGCACATTCAAGCTTTAAAAATGTAATTATTATTTTTTACTCATTCACTTTATAGCCTGCTCACTGGCCCTGTTCCAGTAAGCCACTCACACAATCCTTCCACAATCCCCCCTCCTCTTTTCTGAGTTGGTATGAGCCCCTCTGGGTTTCCTTCAACCCTTGCACTACAAATCTCTGGTAGAATAGGCACTTGCTTTCCCAATGAGGCCAGGCAAGGCTGCCTAGCTAGTAGAACATAGCCCACATACAGATTTTGGGATAGCCCCTGATTCAGTTGTTAGGACTCACATGAAAGTCAAGCAGCACATCTGCTACATATGAAGGGGGAAACCAAGTCCAGCCCTATTTTGTTCTTTGGTTGGTGGTTAGGACTCTGAGAATCTCAAGCATCTGGGTTAGTTGACTGTTGGTCTTCCTGTGGAGATCCTATCCCCTTCAGCCCCACAATCCTTCCTTCTATTCCTCTCTAAGAATCCCTAAGCTTTTACTGTTTGGTTGTGGATAGCTGTCTCTGAAGCAGCTGATAGGTGGAGCCTCTCAGAGGACAACATGCTCCTGTCTGCAAGCATACGAGAGTATCAGTAATAGTTTTAGTGATTGGTGCTTGCCCATGGGATGGGTCTCATGTTGGGCCAATTATTGGTTGGCCATTCCCTCAGTCTCTGCTCTCTTCCCCGTGCCTGTGTTACTTGTAGAAAGGATAAATTTTGGATTGAAAATTATGTGGATAGGTTAGTGTCTCTACTGCTCCATTGGAGTTCCTGTCTGGCTACTGAAGGCGGCCTCTTTACAGTCCATATCCCCAATGTTGTAAGTCACTGCTAAGATTACCCCCATTGATTCTTGTGTGCCTCCCGTATCCCATGTCTCTGTCTCATCCCAGAGATGCCCCCTTACCTCCTCATCCCTGTCATTTGCAGATTTTCATTTATTTTCATGGTCATCTAGCCATCTCTCTTGTCATTCCCCATACCTGATCCTGAATCTCCTATTCCCTTCCCCATACCCCTTTGTCTCAGTTACCATTCTTCATTTGCCACTTATAACTATTTTATTTCCCCTTCTGAGTAAGAGTCAAGCTTTCTTGTTTAGGCCTTACTTCTTGTTTGGTTTCTTTGTGTCTTTGGTAACATGGTACTGTATTTTCTGGCAAATATCCACTTATAAGTGAGTACATACCATGCTTGTTCTTTTGGGACTGACTAGGTTATTTCAGTCATGATGATATTCTCAAGTTCCATCCATTTGCCTGCAAAATTCATGATTCATTGGTTTTAATAGCTCAATAGTATTCCATTGTGTAGATGTACCATATTTTCTTTATCCATTCTTCAGTTGAGGAAAATCTAAGTTGTTTCCAATTTCTGGCTATTACAAATAAAGCTACTATGAACATAGTTGAATAAGTGTCTTTTCCACAGCTGAAAATGGGCTTTATTACAACTCCCTCTCTGGTAATTTTATTACAGGTATAGTTATTGTGTTTTCAGATATTTTGAAATGTAGGCAGCACGTTTTAAAGAAGACATATTAGAGTTAATAGAGACTGTGGGACATCAGTTAGAAAACACTGGTATTTATAAAAATATGACACAAACCTGTACAATAGCAACTTTTAGGAAGTATATTTTTGAATTTTAAGTGAAGCAAAATAACTGTCTATCATATTCATGTAATACTCTGCATTCCAGAGTTTGAGTCTTAAGGTTTAATCTTTAAATTTCATTATACTGTCTAACTAAGATATGGCTGTGCCTATCATTAGACTCACAACAAAATTTAGCTTATAGTCATCAATCTTAGGATCAATATTTAGGGACTATTAACATTTGCAAAGTACAGTTGAGATTAGTTAAATATGAAAACACAGAGTCAGTCACACAGAATAGATGTTTCTCAATTCCAATTTCTTCTTTTGTATTCATAATTAGCATATTAACCTCTATTTTGTACAAGTTATTTGCACTTCCCTGTGTCTAATAATATAGAAATATGACCCTCTGTGACCAGAATATAAACTCAAGTTTATTTCTTTGATCTAAGTAATATTAGGTAAATGAAATTCTTTTTTTATTGGATACTTTCTTTATTTACACTTCAAATGTTATCCCCTTTCCTCATTTCCCCTCCAAAAACTCTCTGTCCCCTCCCTCCTTCCCCTGCTCACTCACACACCCTTTCCCTCTTTCCTGTCCTGGCATTCCCCTACACTGGGGCATCGAGCCTTCACAGGACCAAGGGGTTCTCCTCTCATTGATGTCTGACAAAGCCGTCCTCTGCTACATATGTGGCTGGAGCCATGGGTCCTTCCTTGTGTACTCTTTGGTTGATGGTTTAATCCCTGGGAGTTCTGGGGGTACTGGTTGGTCCATATTGTTGCTCCTCCTATGGGAGGAGCAAACTGCTTTAGCTCTTTGGGTCCTTTCTCTAGTTCCTCCATTGGCGGCCCTGGAGCAAATATCTTTTTGAGATGTAGCATCTTTTGATATATACCCAGGAGTGATATAGCTGGGTCTTGATGTAAAACTATTCCCAGTTTTCTGAGAAAACACCAAATTGATTTCCAAAGTGGTTGTACAAGTTTGCACTCCCAACAGCACTGTAGGAGTGTTCCCCTGCCAACAAAAATGCAGTACATCTACACAATAGATTAGTATTCAGCTATTAAAAATCAAGACATCCCCAGTATAGGGGAATGCCAGGATAGGGAAGCAGGTGTGGGTGTGTTGGTGAGCAGGCTGGGGGAATGGAATAGGGTGTTTTAGAGGGGAAACCAGGAAAGAGGATAACATTTGAAATGTAAAAAAAAAAAAAAAAAAAGAAAAAGAAAATCAAGACATCATGAATTTTGCAGACAAATTGATGAAACTTGATAATATGATCCTGAGTGAGGTAACCCAGTCCCAAAAAGACATGCATGGTATGCACTCACTTATTAGTATATATTAGCCAGAAAATACAGGTACCAGGTTATACTTCGCAGACCCAAAGAGGCTACACAAGAAGGAAGGCACAAGTAAGGATGGTTGAATCTCACTCAGTAGGGGAAGTGAAATAGTCCTAAGAGGCAGATGGAAGGATGGAAATGGGTGGGAGAAGGAATGGGGGGTGAAGGATCAGGTGTGAGGAAGTACAGGAGGGCTGGCCAGATGGCCATGAGAATGAATGGAAATCTGCAACTGATGGGGATAGAGAGGTAGCAGGCATCTGCACAAAGACACAGTGAGTTCTGATAAAGGAAGCACACAAGAATCAAAGGTAGATATTTTCATCTTCTGTGATCTTCATTTCTTTCTTCAGAGACTTGACATTCTTGACATACAGATCTTTCACTTGCTTGGTGAGAGTCACACCAAGATATTTTATATTATTTGTGAGTATTGTGAAGGGTCTTGTTTCCCTAATTTCTTTCTTAGCCTGTTTATCTTTTGAGTAGAGGAAGGCTACTGATTGGTTTGAGTTAATTTTATATCGAGACACTTTGCTGAAATTGTTTATAAGGTTTAGGAGTTCTCTGGTGGAATTTTTGGGGTTATATAAGTAGACTATCATATCATTTGCAAATAATGATACTTTGACTTCTTCCTTTCCTATTTGCATCCCTTTGACCTTTTGTTGTCTAATTGCTCTGGCTAGGGATTCGAGTACTATATTGAACAGGTAGGGAGAGAGTGGACAGCCTTGTCTAGTCCTTGATTTCAGTGGCCTTGCTTCAAGATTCTCTCCATTTAGTTTGATGTTGGCTACTGGTTTGCTGTACATTGCTTTTACTATGTTTAGGTATGGGCCTTGAATTTCTGATCTTTCCAAGATTTTTATCATAAAGGTATTTTGGATTTTGTCAGTGTTTGCAGCCCCATAGGAGGAACAACAATATGAAACACCCAGTACCCCCAGAGCTCCCAGGGACTAAACTACCAACCAAAGAGTACACATGGAGGGACCCATGGCTCCAGCCACATATGTAGCAGAGGATGGCCTTTTCAGACATCAGTGAGAGGAGAGGCCCTTGGTCCTGTGAAGGTTCGATGCCCCAGTGTAGAGGAATGCCAGGACAGGAAAGAGAGAGTGGGTGTGTGAGTGAGCAGGGGAAGGAGGGAGGGGACAGGGAGTTTTTTGGGTGAGGGGAATGAGAAAAGGGTATAACATTTGAAATGTAAATAAAGCAAATATCTAATTAAAAAAAAAGAATCAATGGGGATGTCCTTAGGTGTGCCTCACAGCACTGGGGAAATGAAACCTAAAGAGACCTCCTCCTGTAGCCAGGCAGGAACCCCAATGGAGGGATGGGGACACCAACTTACCCACAATTTTTTCAACCAAAAATTTATCCTGTCTACAAGAAATGCATGTACAGGGAATGGAGCAGAGACTAAGGGAATGGCCAACCAATAACTGGCCCAACTTTAGATCTATCCCTGACACTATTAATGATACCACTTATGCTTGCAGACCAGAGTCTAGGATAGCTGTCTTCTGAGAGGCTCCACCCAGCAGATGACTCAAACAGATACAGAGACCCACAGTCAAACAACGATTGGAACTTGGAGACTCATCTAGAAGAACAGGAGGAAGAATTGTGACCTCTAAAGTGATAGGAACTTCACAGGAAGACCAGCAGAGTCAACTAACCTGGACCCTTAAGGCTCTCGAAGATTGAACTACCAAAGAACATATATGGGCTGGACCTAGGCCTCTCCCCATGTATTTAGCAGATGTGCAACTTGGTCTTAATGTGGGTCTCTAACAACTGGAGCCAGGACTATCCCAAAAATTGGTACCTGTACGTGGGATATATTCTTCTAGCTGGGCTACTTTTTCTAACCTCAGTGGGAGAGGATGTGCCTAGCCTCACAGACTTGATGTGCAAGGGTAGCAGATAAAGGTAGGGGATTAGAGGGAAGGATTGTGGGAGGTGACCAGGAAGGAGACAATGTGCAGGATGTAAAGTGAATAATTAAAAACATAAAAATAAAAATAGGTCAAGATGGAAATAAACAAAGAAATTAAAGACTCTCTAGAATTGAATGATAATGAATATACAAAATACCTGTCTTAGTCAGGGTTTCTATTAGTAAGAACCATCCCTCCATGGCCTCTTCATCAGCTCCTGCTTCCTGACCTGGTTGAGTTCCAGTCCTGACTTTCTTAGTGATGAACTACAATGTGGAAGTGTAAGCTCAATAAACCCTTTCCTCCCCAACTTGCTTCTTGGTCATGATGTTTGTGCAGGAATAGAAACCCTGACTAAGGCAATACCCAAACTTGTAAAACACAATGAAGGCAGTTCTAAAGGAAAGTTTATAGCACTTAATTTAAAAAAGGGGGAGGCAAGATCTCATATCTTAATTTAACAGCAAACTTGAAAGGTCTAGATGAAATAAAAGGAACTGTACCCAAAGTGACTAGAATGCAAGAAAATAATCAAACTAGGGACTACAAATAAAATAAAATAAAATAAAATACAAAGAACCAATGAAACAAAGAGGTGTTTTTTGCTTTGTTTTGTTTTTAGTAAAACCATAAGATTAACAAATTCTAATCCAAATTAACTAAGAAAGAGAAAGAGGTTATTCATATCAAGAAATGTAGAAAATTAGAAATGTAAAGGAGGGCATAAGAACAGACATCAGGGTAGCACAAAGAATCATGTCTATTTTGAAATTAGTACTCCAACAAATTGGGAAATCTAAAAGAAATGGATAATTCTCTTGATACATTCCATATAACAAAGCTAAAACAAGATCAGATAAGCCATTTATACAGACCTATCATACCAAGTAAAATAAAAGCTGCCATTAAGTCTTCCAACCAAAACAAAGCCCAAGGACAGATGGTTCTAATGCAGAATTCTATCAGATTTTCAAAGAGTTAATGCCAATACTACTCACAACAGAATGTTGCACAACAGAAAGAATGTTGCCCAATTTGTTTTATGAGGCCACAGTTATCTTGACACCCATAAAAAAACAGACCCAACAATAACATGCCAACTTAAACTTATGATTTACTTTTGTCGAACCATCTGCACATATTTGTGATGAAGCCTGTTTGATCACGGTGGATGATATTTTTGAGGTGTTCTAGGATTTGACTTGCAAGTACAATGGATTGAGAAGTTTTTATTTAAGTTCATAAGGTAAATTGGTATGTTCATATAAACAAACTGAAAGAAAACACCACGTGATCCCCTCATTATATGCAGAAAAGAGCTTTGACAAAGTTCATCAACCTTCATGATAGAAGTCCATGTGGTACAGCTGGATCTTGAAGTAGATTGAGCCCTTGAGGAAGCTTCACATTCGTTTCTATGGTGGCAGTACAAGTTTTCAGCATCATCAGCAATCCTTGCCACATCCTCAACAGAATGTACTGTGACTTGTTTTACTGATTTTAGCCAATCTAATGGATGCAAATCTCAAAGCAGTTTAGATTTGCATTTCTCTTATAGTTAAGGAAGTTCAACATTTAAATAAATGTTTCTCAGCCATCTGTGATCCTCTTCTGAGATTTCTGTTTAGATCTGCATTCCATTTTTTAATTGTCATTTATTTTCTCAATCTTTAGTTTTTTGAGATCTTTATATATTTTGGAATTTAGCCCTCTATCCGATGTGTAGTTGATAAAAAATTCTTTTCCCAGGCTTGATGCAGCAATGTAGGAGATTACCAGAACAGAGAAGAGGGAGGGGATGACTGGGGAATGGGCAGAGGGAAAAGGGCTTAAGGGACATATGGGGAGGGGTGAACCAGGAAAGAGGAAATAATTTGGAAAGTAAACAAATAACATAGAAAATAAAATTTAAAAAAAGAAATGCAGAATGTTTCAAAACACAGAAAAAAATTCCTTTCCCATTCCTTAGGCTGCCACTTTGTATTTTTCTGCTGGGTGAAGGCTTTTATTTCATGAGGTCCCATTTCTTAATTGTGGATCTTAGTTCATATGCTATCTATGTTCTGTTCAGGAAGTTGTCTCCTGTTCAATGTATTCACTTCTTCTTCTATCTGATTTAGTGTATCAGGTTTTAAGATAAGGTCTTTGATCAATTTTGAGCTGAGTTTTATGTAAGGTGATGTATAAGGATCTCTTCTGGGTTCTTTTATATGCAGTTGTACAGTTTGACAAACACCATTTGTTGAAGGTGCCATCTTTTATCCAGTGTGTATTTCTGGTTTTCATGTCAAATATCAGGTGTCCATAGGTGTATGGAGTCAGTTTTGGTTCTTTAATTTGATTCCATTGATTGATATAACTGTTTTTGTTTAGTTATTAGTAATGAACATGATCTAAACTCATACGAACTAATAGAGATTGAGGCAAAATGCACAACACCTACATGACATGAACCATGTTCTCTGTTTAAATATGAAGGTTTCTAGTTTAGTGTTCTTTTGTGGATTCTGAGAGTGAGAATTACTGCATTTCTGATTGTTGTGTTCTTTTCTTTCTATTTATTTGTTTTGTTCAATTCAGATGTGTCAGTTTTGTTTTACCTTACTATATTTTATTTTATTAGAAGTCTGTATTTTTTCTGGTAAGAGAAAAGGAGTAGATTCAGATAGGAGAAGAGGTGGGAAGGACACAGGAGGAGTAGAGGGAGTGGAAATAGTAATCAATATAAAAAGTGTGAGAAAAATCCATTTTCAATAAAATTATCTTTGTTGAACATAATTTAAGTGTATGCTTGTATTTGTATGCATATGAATGCACATTCCATGACATATATATGGAAGCCAGGGGAGAGATTTTGGAAGTTCATTTTCTCCTTCTACCAGTGGGTTGAACTCAGGTCACCAGGCTTAGTGGTATGTGAAATTCAGCCCATTTAAAGTGTTTTATTATATATTTTAGTGTTTTTAGTAGACTACTATCTATGTATGCTTTATGCATTTGTAATATGTCTAATTTTGTTTTAATTTTTACATTTTTTATTTATCTCTTTTGTTCAAACTATAAATTGGTTTAAAAAATTCCCTATATGTGGATAGACTGAGTTCAAACTCATTTTGTTCAAGAACTAGATATGTACTATTCAGCCATTAGAAACAATGAATTCATGAAATTCTTAGGCAAATGGATGGAGCTAGAGAACATCATACTAAGTGAGGTAACCCAGACTCAAAAGGTGAATCATGGTATGCACTCACTAATAAGTGGTTATTAACCTAGAAAACTGGAATACCCAAAACATAATCCACACATCAAATGAGATACAAGAAGAAAGGAGGAGTGGCCCCTGGTTCTGGAAAGACTCAGTGAAATAGTATTCGGCAAAACCAGAACGGGGAAGTGGGAAGGGGTAGGAGGGGGGACAGGGGAAGAGAAGGGGGCTTACGGGACTATCGGGGAGTGGGGGGGCTAGAAAAGGGGAAATCATTTCAAATGTAAATAAATTATATCGAATAAAAAAAAAGAACTAGATATGTAACCATTAAAATCAATGCTATTCCATCTAATCTGACACTTTATTTAAGTTATATCAGTTTTTCCAACAATTATTTTTATATAAAAAGGGATCTATATTAGAAAAAGACATTGAATCCCAATGTCATGTCTTCTCAGATTCTTTCATTTTGAAATTGCTTCTCGTGTTTTTAATACAACACTGACAACACAGAACATTGTTGACTACCTATTTTAGAGAATATTGATGAGTTTGGAATTTCCTAAAATGCCCTCTTGGGTGGATTTACTACTTCCATCTTTTGTGGAACTATCACAAAAGTGACACTAGATCTTCATTGTCTTCTATCACATAAAATCATCCTGTCATTTTTCTTGTAATTCTTTTTTTACTCAATACAGATGTTCTGTCAGGGTTTACCTAGCAAAAGCATTATGAATTTGGCAAAAACAAATATAGGTAAAATTGATCCTCCTTTGGCCAGTAGAACCCCTATTGTCTTCTATGTCCAAGTTAATATTATTTAAATAGTCAAATAAAGAAACTTACATAAAAATGTATAATCAAAACTTTAGGAAGAATGAGCTATGTTTAAGACAAAACATATCCTTTATTTAGTAAATGACATAATATTAAGAAAACAAAAATATAAGAAACCTCGAACTTCTGTGATTATTCTAAACCACTGAGGTTAGAGTATTTCTTTATATCATACTATTCAACTTTTGCACTTGGATTTTTATCTGTAAATTAAAAAAAAATACTAGATTCAGGGCAATCCTGTGATTTATAATAAATGAGATATAGTGCATTTATGACAACCAGAGCAAGTTGTTATTCTTGTTATTATTCTTAATTTTTCTTCCAAGGTGGAAATAATGCATATTCCTAAGTTCATACTAGGCAAACATTCTAATATTGAGCTATATGCCTTTTCTATTTTCTTGCTTATAATATTCAGTTTCTTATCTTTATTTTTATTTATTTACTTATTCATTTGTTTACATGTATGTGCCTGAGTGTGTATGCATGAGCCATGTACATGAAGATGTTCATGGAAGCTAAAAGAGGATTCAGGTCCCCTGGAATGGGAGTTACAGGCATATGTGAGCTACCCAATGTGGGTGTTGGACATCTGAGTTCCTCATCAAGAGCAACAAGTGCTCTTAAAACACACTAAAGCATCTTCCAACCTCATTTTAAAAACCAAAGTAAAATATTTGAAGTTTATGGTACTTTTTATATTATCAAATAGGTGCATACTACTACTCAAAATTGTTTCATAATTATTTAAAATTTCAGGTTTTAATTATTATTAAATTTAAAACTTTTTTTAATAAAGTTTGGCTTGCTTTTGTTGTAAAACTTATCAGATTTTTCTCATTCTGTGATGTTTTTTCCTTCTTATTTCTTTCCAGAAAACTTAATTTTTCATATATAATTTATCTTGTAAATGTTATTTTATATTAATATCTGATAAAAAATTTTCATGAATCTCTGAAGTAAACATTTTTTCAATAAATAATATTTATATACTAAAACTTATCCGTTTGTATTTTCTGTGTATTTTCAATTTTACTACTTCTTTCTTGCCATACATAGATGTTTCTTTAAATAGTACAATTTCTTATTATATACTTTTTAAATAAATTAGCTCACTTTGCCATATTTGTCATAATAGTAAAATTTTTATGACTTTCCTTACTGTGTGGAAAAGAAAAAAAAAGTGTAAAGAAGAAATACAAGGTAAATTTAAAAGTCTTTTTTCACAGTAATATTTTTTTTTTGAAATTATAAGTCAGGCAGTAGTGATGCACGCCTTTAATCCCAGAATTTGGGAGGCAGAGGCAGGTGGATTTCTGAGTTCAAGGTAACCTAGTTTACAGAGTGAATTCTAGGACAGCCAGGGCTACACTGAGAAACTCTGTCTCGAAAAAAACCAACCCCCCACCAAAAAAAAAAAAAAAACAAACCCAAAAAACAACAAAAAAGAAACTATAAAATTGTTTACTTTTTACTTTTCCTCTGTTCAATTGTTTTGCAGTGGTTTGAATAAGTATAGCTCCCCACCCCAATTGACTTATGCCTACCTGAATATTGTCTGTCATGTTTTCTACCATGACAATAATGGACTAAAGTTATGAAACTGTGAGCCAGCCCCAATTTAATGTTTTCTTTATAAGAGTTGCTGTTATAATGTCTCTTCAGGGCAACGGAACCCTAACTAAGATAGAAGTATATGTTAGGGACAGGGGTTTTGCTGCGATAAACTGACCATTCCTTTGTTTGGAGGAATGTAGACTTGGGGACTTTGGGTTAGGAAAACATTGAAATGCTTTATCTCTGCTTAATGAGCCATACGAGTGAAAACATGGAAGACAATGATGCTCTGGGTGATCTCAACTGTTGGGACCTGCTTAACAAGCTTCAGAGGAGTGGAATTTTAGTATGCTGCCTAGAGAACATTCTTGTGAGATTTTGGTAAAGAATATGACTGCGTTTTGCTTTTGTCCTAAGAGATTGCCTTAAGCTAAAGTGAAGGGATTTAGATTAATTGCATTACCAAAAGAAATTTCAAAACAGCCTAGACTTTATTGTGTGGTTACTACTGTTCACTCTTATGAAGTGCATTTTGATGAAAAGGAGTAAGTTGAGCAAGAAAAAAAAATACAAAATATACCAATTGAGGAGAATAGGGGTAACCGAAAGTGAATGGAGCTAAATCCTGTGTTCAAGGATCTAAACACTAAGAAATGAAATAAACGGGGAGGTGACCTCAGGGGCAGACCCCACCTAACTAACTTTGGGAAAGGAATTTCAACTTGTGAAAATGAATTTGAAAATAGCTTTGGTCCAGGCATAGTGGGACACACCTTTTGCCCTAGCATTCTGGAGATAAAGGCCTGCAGATCTTGGGAGTTCAAGGTCAGCCTGCTCTACAGAGCAAGTTCCAGGACAACCATATTGATGTGAAGGGAACAGTGTAAAACAGAAAGCTGGTGAAGAAGTAATTGAGCAAGGGGGCTGTGTTCCAATCACAGCAAGCAGCAGAACATGGCAACATCTGCCATGTGGTTCTGGCATTAGAGACTTATTAGGATAGAATAAACATTATATAGATAGAATAAATAAATATTATTAGGATAGAATAAAAGGAGTTATGGAATCTTCCTCCATGACTTAGAAAAGTCGGTGAGACCAGGTGTGTGTCAGGGCTCTCTGTGCCTAGAGGCTCAAAGAGGCCATTGCATGAAGCTGTGAAGTTGAAATTGCCTTGGAGACCCCAAAATGTTGGAGATGCCAGAGTTGTGGGATACCTGGAGAGAGAGAGAGAGAGAGAGAGAGAGAGAGAGAGAGAGAGAGAGAGAGAGAGAGAGAATGTGTTGCAGTTAAAGCTGAAAGGAGTTGAAGATGGATATCTGGAAAGAATTTTGACAATAGTTATGGAGATTCAGAGTTTGCAGTTTGCCCAACAAGTGTTCAGTCTTGCTTTGGTCCAGTATTTCCTCACCATATTCCCTTTTGGAATGATAATGAATATCCTGTATGTTATACCTCTGTATGTTAGAAGTATGTGGTCTGCTTCTTCATTTTGATTTTACAGGGAATTAGAGTTCAGAGATTACATGAATCTTAGAAAAGAATTGGAAGTTTGAACTTTTACGTTTGAAGTTAGACTGAATGCATTTCTACATTATGGTATAGCTACAAACCTATGGGGGCCAGGGATTGGAATGTGGGGTATTTGAAGAGATCTGGCCGCCATAGGCGCATGTGTTTGAGTGCTTGGCTCATAAGGAGTGGCACTATTAAAGTCACGGCTTTCTTGGATTAGGTGTGGTCTTATTGGAGGAAATGTGTCACTGTGAGGATGGACTTTGAGGTCTTCTATGCTCAAGCTATGCCCAGTAAGTCAGTGTCCTTCTGCTACCTGCAGAACAGGATGTGGAACTCTCAGTTTCTTTGCAGGTTCCGTGCCTGCCTGCATATTGCCATGCTTCCTGCCATGATAGTAATGGATTAACCAGAAGAAACTGTAAGCCCACCTAATTAAATATATTTCTTTGTAAGAGTTGCTGTGGTCATGTTGTCTCTTCACAGCAATGAAATCCTAACTAAGACACCCTTCTATGCACCTCTCATCTCTCTCAAATTCATAGATTGTTTCTCTTTAATTGGAGTGATACACACACACATATACACAGACACACCTAATTTGGAAATCCAAACATAACACTCTTTTATTTTAATCATTGATTTTTTTCATACATTGTGTTAATATAAATATTTCTAATTAAATATGAAATCTTAAAACAAGAGATGAAGTCTTTCTCAATTCAGTATGTTCAAGCTAATTCTGCATGGATGATTTACAATACAGCTATTCTCTATAGATGTTTAACCTAGTATTCTGTTTTTATAGTTAGCTGTGCTATAGCAATCTGTGTGTGACATAAGCATAGAGTTATTCATATTTTTAAAATAAGAACTTCTTAAAGCACAAAGTAATGAACACATTTTTAAGCTCATCAAAGTTTCAAATTGCCAACTGCAATACAAGAATCCATTAACTCAGTTCTATGATTTCCTATAACCCTGTTCACATTGTAAACCTAAGAATTTATTAAATTGATGGGGATATTTTCTGAAAGAATTGCCTTTCTTTTGAGGAGAATTTTATCTTAGTGTTGAGACAGATTCTTCTTCCATTAATCCCTTAAATATTTCTTTTTCTCTTACAATATGGGAGATTTCTGAAGTAATTTATTCAATACAAATTTGCATGTTCAATGCAGTGAACACTGGAAACAATCCAAAAACATACAGGAACTCTTTTATCATTGCCATTAATTATTTTCATTCATTGAGACTATTTTTCACCAATATTTCTAATTAAATAAAAAGTCTTTCTCAATATAGCATGCCCAAGCCAATTTTATATTGCTGGTTTACAAACACAGTGATTCCCTATGGATGATTTACCTAATACTCCACTTTTATACTTAGGTGCAATAGTCCCAAAAGATCAATTTGTGAATTTGAGAAGGCTAATGTGACCTGAGATTTTGCTTGTTTCTATTTAGTTATCAGGAAGATAATTTTTCAAACTTAATAAACTGATCTACTTTGTCACAATTAGTTATTAATTATAGCAGGACAACTAGATGATTCTCAAAAGGTAGAATGAAACTTTTGTATTCTACTGTGAATTACATTCAGTAAAGTCTGTGTAAAATATCTCAATAATTTAATCAGTCTCAGAGGGAATTATTAAAAAGTTAATTTAGCAAGGAACAAAATTGGAAGTAAGCCAACAAAATCCCTGGATAGATGATTACAGATTCTGTATGTGTTATGTTCTGTATGTGGTACAGGGTTTCTGTAAGTGGCACATTAGATGTTAAAGGCTACAGAATCATAGAGAAATTTCTAAGTTTTCAGAGAGAGATAGAAAGAGAGAGAGAGAGAGAAAGAGAGAGAGAGAGAATACAATATACTCTTGGGTGGATGCAAACACTATTATACTATTTAGTAAAGAGTTCATATGTTAAGCTTTTAACTTTTAACATATAACTTTGATATGTTTGTAACCACATTTGGATTCCTTCCATGAAGAAGAATCCCGACCTTATGCCATACCTCTTTCTCTTTTAAATTTATTTGAAAGAATTTATATTTTTCATTATAATGACTTTATATTAATCCTTGTAATATAGGTCTGATGCCCACTTATTCATTTAATAGAAATGCTGATGTATTATATATTAGTATAGCTTAGAACAGATGGAAGAAAATAAACCATTTTTTAAATTAATGTCTTTCCCTTCTCTGTAAAACCATGTAGACTATAGTTCCTGCTGCTTCTAGAACAGTTATGCAAAAATAATATATTGTCTGATTCCTTCCAAAGAATTTTTTTGGAATTATTTTCTTTTAAGAAGTTTGTTTTGAATGTCAAAGTAAATTTTAGTAATTTCTTTTGATATGCTATTAAAATTTATTGAAACACTTGGAAAGTGACCAAAACTGTTAAATATAAAAGAGAATGAAATGCTAAGAATGTTGTATTTCTATAATCTACATGTAAAATAATACTTTAGAAATGAAAGCAAAGCATTGTGCTTTCAATCTACATTAAAGTATTTTGTCCTTTGTGACTGAAGCTAAATCAATATATTAAGTGATTATTTCAAATATATCCTTTTACTTTCCCCAGAACCTATATTGAGTAGAGGGTACAAGTTTCAATTAAAAGAGACAGTTAGTGCTTTAAATATTAACAATATCATTAAAGTCTGTGCATATCCATGTCATTTTTCTGAGAATATTACTTTTAACAGCAGATTATCAGAGGATTATGCTGTAGAAAATAACTATTTCTAAGGAAAAGTTTATTTTTCTTTGTCTATGTTGTATGATTATTCACACAAATATTATTACCAAAGATTCAAAATCATGATCTACCTACAAAAAACTTTAGAGGAAAAAATCAAGTTATATTTCATATACTCTCATTTAATGTTTAATGTTTAATATATATACAATACATACATACATACATACATACATATGTGTGTATCTAGACTAAGTTTCTCTGTGTATACGTGTATACCTGGAAGATCTTAGATATTGGCCATACTCTGCCTCCCAACTGCCATAGATTTATTATATATAATTTGTATAATTAAACTATGCTGAGTGAATCCTACTTGAATACTTCCTAAATCAATAATCAGTGAGCTGACAATATCATAGCACCTTAGCAAACAATTTCTTATTTTTCAAAGTAGTTATTTTATTTTCAGTCAATTTATTTGGTTCTTTGTGAAGTTTTCTTTTTGATCAAAAAGGTGTCTTCACTGAGTCCCTATGTCATTTTTAAGATCTACCCTTTGTGTTCTTTAGAATTGGTCTAATTCTTGTGTCTATCCTTTAAATTCATGGTGGCAATGACTTCAATTTTCTTGGAAAATATTGAGCTTTCATAATAGTTGTGGTTAAATCTTGTCTATGCTAGCCAAACATAACAACTCTAGATACTCCTGTCACCTGACACTACTAAAATATTTGACCTTCAACATATAGTGACACTTGATAATTTAACCTAATGCTAATTTGTTCTTATAGTTAAAAAGCAGTTTTTATACTATTATGTCGATCCTCCTTTCAAGGGTAACGACATAGCGTTACATGGACATTCTGGTTAGGAGTATTACTAGCTGTGCTCGCTTCGGCAGCACATATACTAAAATAGGAATATGACTAACTACTTTGAAAAATAAGAAATTACTTGCTATGGTGCTATGATATTGTCACCTCAATGTCTGCCATACTCTGAGCCAATTAAAATCATTGGAAGTTCACACCAGTGAATTATAAATGCTTTACAGTAAATAGTGTTACATGGCAAAAGGAAGCCACATATGAGTTATATATTTAGTAATATACATGTGACAGAGTAAAGGAGCAAAGGACAGAATGAAGCAACTTGAGTAAACTTTAAATGATATAATACTTTAATGAAAATGTGTTTATCACATTATATTGAAGGCTAAATCTCACAATAGGGTCATACTAGATTTTTTCATATGAAATGTGTAGCTATGGCATACAGTCAGCTATAGTCACAGTAATTATGCTCACCAGATGGCACTGCTAAGTTTTTCCACTGCATGCCAATTACTTCACCCTTTATATAGTAAAATAACTACTTTTATTGTGCAAGGAAAATAGATTTAGGAAGAAAATTGCTTTCTTATGAGGCAATTTATTTAGCAGTCAATATTTTAATTGTGTAAAATTGAAGAACCATACAAGTTGGTGCAAGCTTATAGTTGTTTCATCTAGTAAAAATGTTTCTAGAAACAATGCTGCCAGTCCACTCACTAGTTATCAACAGCTATCTTCTGTTGCTCTTAGGTAGTGGCTACTATATTTAGAAGCTGAGGATAAGACATTTGTTTAATCTTATTTAGACATTCTTTTAAAAGTTCAAAACTTTAAAAATATTTTTGGGAAGGGTCAGGGAAGAGAAGGATGATGGAGAGAATATGGGGAGAGACAGCTAAAATTAAAGATCATTTAAAGGATATTGTGGAAGCCTAATACTGTAGAAGCTTCCTAAAATTTGTACATATTATGAAGGTGATATAAATGAAATTTCCAGATAATGGAAGAGACGGAGCCCCAGCTGGACATCTCTTGTCACCAAATGAAGTTTCCAGTCTCAGGATTGGTTTACATCTAGCTAAGCCAAAGAGGTCCCATGGAAATTCCCAGATAATTCAAGCTGCTGCTCAAACTATTGCTAGCTCTCCACAGAACGACAATAAGGCCCTGTATCTGAAGACAACACCTCCACAATTCATTGAAGAAGGTGACATCATAGAGAAGTCAAGCTGTACCGACATACATATGAGAGCAACCAAATAATATCTGATTTTATGGAAGGCTCACTCCACAAGTTGGAACCCATACCAAACCTGCTTTTAGAGGCATATCCAGGAGTTGGTTTGATTTTTTAGGAGTCCTTTACTGAAAGAATTGATTAATGACAGTTTTGTGTTTGAGGGCAAAGTATGTCGTAGAAGTGTGAAATCAGGGTTAGCAAGACTTCTCAGTTGGTCAAGTTCTTGCCAGATAAGCATGAACCCTGAGTTTGGATCCTTAACACCTATGTGAAAAGCTGGGCACATAAGATTTTGCTGTTATCCCAGAGATTGTATGCTTGGGGGTGATGTATGGAGGCAGGAGGATTCTTAGTGCTTTCTTTGACATCCAGTATACCAGAACTAACAAGTCCCAGGTTCAGTGAGAGACCCTGTATCAAAAAAATATATTGAAGACTAGATATGGCCTGTTGTAAGCATTCTTGCTGCACTACCATAAGAAACAATTGTCCTAATAAACATGTTCACAGTAATGGATCTTCTTATCCATTACCATGGTAAATCTATTTATGTCTTTGATTTTGTCCCACAGGGTGTTATAGCTTTCCTCATAAATGTCATATGCCTATAAGTTTGGTATTCACCATGTATACCAGTATGCCAAAGACTTGTATAATCCTCCTGTCATTATATTCTATTTTGGGAAATTTTGGACATATTTATTCAGTGTATTTTGATCATATCCATTTCTACTCCCTGCTCCAACTACGCTTACCACTTTCAAATACATCATTCTTCCATCTTCATGCCTTCTTAATTTTTAAAAATAATTTACTGGGTCTTATTAGTGCTACTCATACGCACACAGATTGGTGATCATTTGTTTGGGTATGGGCAACCCACCAGTTGCAAATCCACAAGGATAGAGACTCTCACTTGCCCAGGTGCTACCAACTACAAATAGTTCCTCAGTTAGAAATTATTCTTGGTAGCCTCTCTATCCTCTATATTGAGTTTTTTATCCAGAAATCTATGAACTTCAAAAATGTATTATAAAATGGCACTAAAAACTCTACTTTCCTTGGCTGTGAAATGGGCCTAGTGTCTACATGCCAACTTTCATCAACTCCTGCAGATCTGTGTCTGCAAGAGATGATCAGAAAAACATGTAAATAAATGACAAAGCACATACTAAATATTAACAGAACAGTGCTTATTCAGGACAGAGCAGTTTGAACACAACTGCCCGGCATGTACAATACCTATGTCAGAAAAAGCCTGAAATCAATGCAGAAGGCCATATTCAGATTTACAGTAATCTAAGGATATCACTCATCATAACCTTTCACCATATTGGGTTCTATATTCGTGTTCTGATATCCAACAAGAATAAATATATTTTCTAAGTTGAATGTAAATGTTTGCACAAAAATCACATCCAAGAACAATCTAGGGAACAAAATGCACTTGAAGTAAAAGCCTCCTGACTTTTTTTCTGGAGCCTCTCTTACAGTTTCCTAAGTCATTATTAACAAAAACAAACAAATAAAAAAATGAAAAAAATGAAAAAAAAAACCCTCATATGGGCTCACAGGGACTGAAGCAACAGTCATGGAGCACGCATGAACCTGAACTGGGACCTCTGTATACACTATGGTTGTTAGAGTAGTGATTTTGTGGGTCTCCTAACAGTAGAAGTAGGGTGTTTCTGGCTTTTTTTTTTTTACCTGCTCTGGGGACTCTTTTTCTGCTACTGGATTGCCTCGCCCAGCCTTGATATGAGGGTTTAGTCTTAGTTATCTTATTATGCCATGTTTGCTGATGTCCATAAGAATCTCACCCTTTTCTGAAGAAAAATGGAGTAGGAATGGATCTGGGGGAGAGAAAAAGGGGGAATGTGAAAAGAGGAGGAAGAAGATACTGTGTGAGGGGTGTACTGGGGGAAATAATAATAAAATAAAATAAATAATAAAAAAGAAGTTAGTGCCTGTAAATGGCCATGGTGATTTTCTGAAGAATTTTAGTCCAGCAACATGGCTACTCTGGCAAAGCATCAAATCCAAAGACCTAGGTCTGTGTGATCCAGCTGGAATACAGAGTTACCTTTGGTGCACTCCTTTAGTCCCTCTGGCTGAAATACAGACACCTCTTTAGTATATACCTTTAATCTCCTCCCCCCCCCCCCAGGACATTTAATTGAAAGGGGGACAAAGTGATGAACCAGAGAAAGATTTGGCAGAATGAGTTAGAAATGTGCCCAACTCTCACAAGAACAGAGAGGAAAGAGAGGTTACGTAAGAGCAGTGCAGGGGCGGTGGGACTGAGTTCAGATGAGTTCCACACAGTCCAGTGGAATGCAGTTGAACTGAGTTCATGAACTTCCATTCAGTTGTAGTCAACAAAGTCAGTTTAGTTCAGTTTATGGAGTTCAAAGGCAGTTTTTCCAAGCAGAACAATTCAGTCAGAAGCCAAGTGAAGCCAATTTGAATAAGCAACTTATAGAGAAGTTTAGGCTAGAACAGCTGAGTTGACAAGTAAACTTGACAAGTAACAGATTTCAGAAAGAGGTACCAAAGGTGATTTTATTCAGCAGTAAGTCTTGGAGACTGAAAGCGTCTAGGTCTAGGTTAGCAGATGGAGGCTAGAAGGTCCCAGGCTTAGGCCTAGTAACAGTTAGATAGAAATGCTCTGGGTACAGCCCAAGCCAAGTGTTTGTAAAGCTTGGTTATGGCTCTCATCTCATCACTTCATGTGAAGAAATAAAAGAGACATTTACAAGTCTCTCCACCTATTTAATCAGTTCTAATAGTGGCTCAGTTGCAATCTCCTTTATATGATGTTCCTTTCTTTCAGTTTTGTCCTAAAAAAAAAATCCCTAAGGTCTTCTCCACACATGTCACAAACTTGGAGGAGGTTAGGAAGAATGAAGTATATGAAGAAATATCTTATATGAAAAATTTTGGAGGGACCCATAGCTCCAACTGCTTATGAGCAGGGGATGGCCTTATCTGGCATCAATGGGAGGCAAGGCCCTTGGTTCTATGGAGACTCGATGCTCCAATGTAGGGGAATGCTAGGCCGGTGAGGTAAGATGGGTGGGTCCATGGGGGAGCACCATCATAGAAGCAGGGGAGAGGGGGGATTGGATAGGGGGTTTGTGGAGGGGAAACCAGGAAGGGTAAAAACATTTGAAATGTAAATAGATAAAATAACCAATAAAAAAGAAAAAAATTCAAACCTAAATTATAAAAATATTTATGTTAGTTTCAGTGAATTCCATAATCAATTTTTAGCATGATTCAAAAAAATCTCAAGAAAAGGAATGAGAGCTGTCATAGTCTTTTTCATCCGTAGATCTGTGGAAGTACTTTCAACTTTGGTTGTACAAATTGTTATAGCAAATAGTGGTAACAGGGTGGGGATAAGGGTTGACCAATTATCAGAAGAGATGTCTATTAAGGAAACATTTCATTGGTTCCATCAGCATTTTATCTTTTACATCCCAGATGGATAAGGATCCATTTCCTTTCATGCCTTTTGCCAATAACTTTTTTTTTTGAGTTTTTCTTTTGAACTTCTCCATACTCTTTCAAACCAATGGCCATTGTTGGTTTACCTCTTGTGATATATGTAATAAATACACTTTAAATTTAGCATACTGTAAGAAGTCAGATTTCCCCTTCATGATGAATGGTAAGATTTAGACAGGGTGGGTATGCATGTTGCATGCATACATGTGTAGAGAAAAATCTATTATTTATTGTATGGAAGGAGCATTTGTCAATAAAAAAGTCAATGTCCAGTGAGCTGGGGCAAGAAATAGGAGGTGGGACATAGAATTCTGGGAAAGAGTCAGACTTGAGAGATTCTGGGAAAGAGAAATCTGGGAAAGAGTCAGACTGGAGAGATTCACCTTGAACTCTGGAGGAAATGGTAACAGAAGCCTGAGGAGAGGTAACTAATAATGTGGTAGAACTTAGAATAAGTAGGCAACTAAGTTATGAGCTAGTTGGTGAACAAGCCCTAGCCTTTGGTCTAGGCAATTATCCATAATAATTTAGTCTCAAAGTCATTATTCTGGGAAAAAAGAGAACAGGAGGAAAAGCCTGCAGTTATGTACAAGTATATGTGTGCATATGAATACATGCTATGTGTCTCATCTTGGAAGTGGTAAGGCTATTTGTAATTCCAAACATTCATGATACCTTTTTATTTTTTAACAGCTAATACTCCATTGTGTAAATGCACCACATTTTCTTTAATCATTCTGTGGTTGAAGGTTGTTTTCAGTTTCTGGCTATTATGAATGAAGTGGGATGAACATAGGTGACCACATGTCCTTGTGGTAGAAGGACGTGTCTGTCACGTATATGCCCAGGAGGAGGATAGCTGGGTCTTGAGGTGGATCAGCTCACAAATTTCTGAGAAACAGCCATATTGATTTCCAGAAGTTGGAGGTAGCCAGCAGGATAGCAATGACATCAGATGCCATGTACCTAAGATCAAATTTTAAGCAATGATTTCTGGTAACAGCTGTGCACTTTCCATAACTATGAGCATACAAAAAGAAATAAAATTTAAGATTGTGTTTTATAATATTTCTATCACAAGATCAAGTTATATGTACCAATTTAAAAATAATGATAGCCACGATGCATGGGATGCTTCAATAAAAGTTGAAGAAGCCAGGGTTGGTGTAGGTTTGTGCTCCAAGCTTTGTCAAGAGACTGAGGAAGAAAACCATGTGTTCAAGTCTGAGTTGTAGCTTCAAGGCCTGTCTGAAAATATAAAAGTGGGAAGAAATAGGGGGATGGAGTTTGATGGTAAAGTGCTTGCTAAACATGAAAGAGTTGGGTTGAATTCTAGCACCACAAAAAAAAAAAAAAGAATGAATGAATGATTAAACAATCGACTGATCCTATTAGATATCCTCCTTTCATCATTAATGTTGAAATATACATCATTTTAAATATTCTCTGGCTGTTCAACTACTGGTGCTTCAGTGATAATATATATTGGTAAAGGGGTCAAAAAGTTGCAGAAGGTTTCCAAACATTTGTGACAGTTTCAGCTGCTAATAGTAAATTAGTCCATTTGTCTAAGATGTTTCCTCAGTATTACCTTTTGAAAAGATTCTTTCACTTCTTTGTTCCTCAAAGTATAAATATCAGGATTCAGGGATGGGATGACCACAGTGTACATGAGAGCAGTAGCCTTGTCAGTGTATAGGGTGTGTGAATTCTTGGGCTGGAGATAAGTGAATCAGACAATGCATACAAAAGAGAAACAACCAGGATATGAGAGAAGCAGGTGGAGAAAACTTTGTGTCTGCCTACTGCTGAGGGCATTTTCTTTCTTTTTGTTTAAATATTTTTTAAAGATTCATTTATTTATTTTATTTATATGAGTAGACTATATGTCTTACTAGACATACCAGAAAAGGGCATCAGATCCCATTACAGTCAGTTGTGAGCCACCATGTGGTTCTGGGAATTGAGCTTAGGACCTCTGGAAGAGCAGTCAGTGTTCTTATCCGCTGATACATCTCTCCAGACCCCGAGGGCATTTTCAAGATGGTTACAATAATCTGGACATAGCACAAAATGAAGAGACAGGGACTCATAATGAAGATAATGCAAAGTATAAACATGACAAATTTATTGTGGAAAGTATCTACACAAGCTAGTTTTATCACAGGCATGATATCACAAAAAATGTGCTGAATTTTTCCTGCTTCTCAAAGGGGCAGAATAAAAACTCAGGTGGTCTGTGCCTATTCTTTTATATATATAACCCCCTATCCAATCCCCTCCCCCTACTTCTATGAGGTTACTCCCATTCCCACCCACCCACTCCCACCTCACCACCCTGGCATTCCCCTACACTGGGGAACTGAGCCTTCACAAGACCCAGGGTCTCTCCTATTGATGCCAGACAATGCCATCCTCTGCTACATATGCAGCTGGAGCCATGGCTCCTTCCATGTGTACTCTTTGGTTGGTGGTTTAGTCCCTGGGAGATCTGGGAGTACTGGTTGGTTGATATTGCTGTTCTTCCTATGGGGTTGCAAACTCCTTCAGCTCCTTCAGTCCTTTCTCTGACTCCTCCATTGGGGTCCCTCTGAGCAGTTCAATGGTTGGCTATGAGTATTTGATTCTGTATTTGTCAGGCTCTGGGAGAGCCTCTCAGTAGACATCTATATCAAGCTCCTATAAGCAAGCACTTCTTGGCATCTGCAATAGTGTCTGGGTTTGGTGTCTGTATATGGAATGAATCCCCTGGATACAGAAAATATGGTACATTTACACATGGAGAACTACTCAACTATTAAAAAGAATGACTTCATGAAATTCTTAGGCAAATGGATAGAACTAGAAAGTATCATCCTGAGTGAGGTAACTCAGTCACAAAAGAACACACTCACTGATGAATTGATATTAGACCAAAAGTTTGGAATATCCAATTCATAGACCACATGAACCTTAAGAAGAAGGAAAACCAAAGCGTTTATGCTTCAGTCCTCCTTAGAAGGGGAAACAAAATACTCACCTGAGGTAGAGGTTGGGAGGCACTAGGGAGGAAGCGAGGAAGGGGAGCAAAGGGGTGCAGGATCAGGCATTCGAGGAGACAGGGATGATATACAGAGGGTCAGGAATTTGAACAGAGATGTGTAGCAATGGAAGATGGGGAACTTAGGGTATCCACCAGGAAGTCCCAGATGCCAGAAAAGCAAGAGTCTCCCAGGACCCAAAAGTGATGAGATTAGCTGAAATGCCCAATAACGGGTAGGGAGAACCTGTACAGACCATATCCAGAGGTTAGGCAAGGCCCCCAATCGGGGATTGGGGCCACCCACTCATCTCCAAATGTTTAACCCAGAATGGCTCCTGTCTAAAAGAAATACGGGGACAAAGTGTGGAGCAGAGACTGAAGGGAAAGTCTGGGCTGATTCTACAAGGATCCCAGTCATCCAAGATGCCCAAGCCAACTTGAAACAAACAAAGCCCATCCGCAGAGTGTAATGCAGTGGGTAACAAATAGCCACAAAGCAATCATGATTACCAGAAGGCAGCATTCTGTCAGCCTCAAGATGTTGAGCTGCACATACATCTGACCTTCACAGTCTCCCACACTTAAGGTCTTGAGCTGCACCAGCAGATGCACTAGCATCTGAGACACCACACTACTGATTTAGCACATCTCCAGAAAGGAGAGGCTGGCCAGGAAGAAGTACATGGGCTCGTGCAGGGAAGTGTAACATAGATCACACAGATGATGGTGAGGTTTCCTCTTACAGTAAACAAGTAGATAACCAAAAACATGAAAAAGAAGACAAGTTACAGCTCTGCTAGAGAAGAAAAGGCCACAAATGTGAATTCAGTGCAGAGGGACAGGCTTCCATTCTTAATGAGCTCAGAATTAGACATCTGTGAAGACAACAAAGCAGGCAGATAGCACTACAGGACACAGTCTGCTGCCACAAGTTACAAATTACCCTCCACAATGGAACTTTCCCACTATCAGTGTGCTAGCAAAAGAACAGAGACCTCACAACTCCCATGAGGATGCATATTTCTGTTGTGGATATTGTTCTATTTTCACAGAAACATGGATTAAAACATACTTTTAAATATATTTTCTAATTTTCTTTATCATATAGATATACTAATAATGTATTAATCTGTTTCATACTTGACATTTGAAGATGTTGTATTACAAAACACTATAAAATTGCATACAAAGTATCTTGTTCTGATTTTCTGACCTCTAGAGCCACCCTCAAACCTATACTTTAGTACCTAGCAGAAAGAACATTCCAAGCAAAATATTTGCAAGTCCATATATGTACTATTCTAACTTAAGTGAAATAGAATATGTTATCCATTAGACAACTATGATCCAAGAATACCTATAATCTTCATCTCCTTTTCAATGTATTAATGTATTTCTTCAAGAAATTTTGACTTGGAGAACATATCTAGAATAAAAGTTTCTTCTTGTTATTTGTATTCAGGGTTGCCTATAATTCCACATTGTGACATAATGGCATAGTCAGCATTTTTACCTTGCAAGAGACCATAGGGATTTATATTCCTCAATGATACATTAGTCTCAAGAGGAATAGTTCTTAAAAATAGCAACAAGTTATGATCCATATTCAATTTGGTCTTTGTTTTCTATTATATTTCCAGAGACAAGTTGTTGTCAAATATTTCTTTGAAGATTAAGTAAACTAAATAATTCTAGTTGTTATTCATTATGAAACAAAAACATTAATATTCAGAAAGTTCTTTTATATAGTATCCACCAAGTCTTTGTACTATAAGAATACATGAATACAATAGAGAAGAAAGATGCTGCTTAACCCTCCAAAGCTTTCCCTCTCCTTCATTATGAGAAGTTAAATTTGCAGTAACAAAAGATTTGTCTAACCAAGAAATACTAAATTTCCAGTAAAATTAGATGAATGTAATGTAAAGCTGTGATTGGTTGAGTCATACACTATTTCAGGGCTTTCTCAGATGAGCTAATGGTTTAAATAAGACATGAGACTTCTATATAGTTTAAAGCTATTGGCCTTTAGCTGGGCAAGTCTCTCAGCTAGCTTCTGACTTTACCCTTTGTTTCTGCCATGCTCTTTACCTCCCTGCTCTGCTCTGTTTCTTTTCTGTTCCCTTATGTGTCTGCCTTGATTATCCCATTCCTCCTGCATCCCAACCTGCCCGTTACTTTCTGCCCTGGATTTTGGTTGTCAGATCTTTATTATAATCAATTTGTCCTAAGACAATGCCTTATCCATCCTTTAGATTTGCCTTTAGGTAATAAGGCCTTCATCTTTTGGTTAGGTGTGGAAGGACAAGCATTTACAAATAGAAAAACCCAGTGATGTACCATAGAAATGACAATACCAAAATCCAGCTAGCACTTAGGTGTAAATGAATTATTTTTAATATAAATGTAAGTAGTGAATTAATCTAGTCGCATATTTATTTACCTTGTGCTAATCCCTGATAACTTCACAGAAAAACCAAGATTTATTTAAAACTCAGTAGCTCAATAGCACCTCTATAACTGAGTAGTTAAATGATGTAGTTTAAACTTCTATGCTAATCTGGCTTCCTCCCAGTGCCATCTCATAATAGTTGCATATTATTATTATTCTGACTTTTTGGACTCCTTCTTCATGGCTCCAATTTCTTCATCTTCCCAGTGCATCTGAGTCTCCTTCTCTTCTTCCTCTCACTAGCTGATGTCCCACCCTATTCTCTATTCTGCCCAGCCACTGAGTTTATTTATTGACAAGCCAGAGAATAAATGTAAAAATTGTTTACATAAATTTGAGACAGGATATTCTTGGTATAAGCATTATAATGCCATGTCCAGATTAAAACAAGATATGAGGGCAGAGAAATCAACAATTGAATAACCCGAGGGTAAACTTTACCCGGTTTCCAAAACATTATGCCTACACTTAGCTCTTGCCAGTACAGAATTAAAAATTGAAAATACAGAAACACACCTCAATGAAATATGAAAAGATCACCCCAATAATACACTAGCATAGATAATACTTAGAGCATTTATTACAAACAGCATGAATGAGGAGGTAGGTTAGCTAATCTTGGTAGGAGTCCCTTTAGGGGAGCAGTCTCAGGGCATGATCACACAGTCATCCTGCATTAGGAGCTGAAAGATGGTACTTTATGTACTAACCACTTTAGCTTAAGGTCAACAGGTTCTCAACATCTATATCATATCATGGGGGAAGCCCGGCCATTCTCCTGAGTCTGGCACACTGGCCTTCTTGACATGCCTATACTTATGTCATGGACATTCTTCTATACATTACTTGGGTCCATCTTTCTTATTTTCCCTTGCACACAGTCAAGTTTCTAAGACTCAACTGGTGAAGCCAAAAAAATTCTACTTTCCTAATGTATTC
The DNA here is from genome assembly GCF_947179515.1 of Apodemus sylvaticus. Classification (NCBI taxonomy): domain Eukaryota; kingdom Metazoa; phylum Chordata; class Mammalia; order Rodentia; family Muridae; genus Apodemus; species Apodemus sylvaticus. The sequence continues at coordinate 3,288,766 of NC_067491.1, forward strand.
TTTTTTTTCATCTCAGATTATACTGTATTGTTTGTTCTTATTGCACTGGCAATAGAATTATACACCAATTATACACCATGCTATATATAGCATTTCCAGCACTAATCCATGTGCTCTATAAACACTTGTCCAGCACATATCCATCTAATGTACAAATGAAATATTAAATCTTCTAGATCAGAATCATGAAGCTGATCTCCCACAATCAATTTCTACATTTGTAGTTGGGATTCTTGAAAGCAGTAGGAACACAATTCAAATTTATGCTGGGCAGAGTTATTCTTGTCAAGCTCTTAAGCAACAATCCAAAAGTAACCTCTAGGAAGTATTAAGTCTGGCAACAGAGTTTAGGATCTTCATTGTCTTGGAATGTCTTTAGAAGGCTCTGTCATTGGACAGGTAACAGAGAAAAACCCCAGAGTTCTGTCTCTAAAATGAAGAGGGAAAGAATGGGGTAGAAGGAACTATTCAGATGATGTCCAAGAAGAAGGAAGTAGTGGCCCCTCTCTGCTTTTCTCTTCCTCCACTACCCCCCTTAACTCCCATCCCATGCCATGAATAAACTCTGTTCTACACTATGTTGGTGTATGTCTGGTCCCTCAGGGGGGCCTGTTGGGGCACCCCCTTCTCTCACACCACCAAATACTATATTCTCTAACCATTTTCTCTTTTTATGATCACAACAGTTGGGGTGTGGGTTGGGGAGGGTACTGCCATTTGGAGAGATGTTCCCCACAGACCTACCTGTAAAATTTTGGTCCCTCAGATAGCATCATAGATGGTGGTACTTTTGAGATGTTGGTTCTTATTCAGGTCACTGAAACTGTGACCAGAGAGGGAACTGTCAGGTCCTGACTTTCTCTTCCTCTTATCTCCCCTCTTTCTATTCTTCTCCTTTTCTTTCTTTGCCATACTTTACTTATTTGAACAAGATGTGAGTAGGCATACTTCTACCACGATGTCCACCTCTTATCACGTGCCACAAAACAAAACAGACAAACAAAAAGAACCTTTTGAAATTTCAATGCATCTCAGGATGTGAGAGTTAAAATAAGCCTCTCTTTAATTTATAAGTATTTCACATCATGAATATACACATAGTTAAGTGTTGTTTTAAAACAAAAGCCCAGATGTTCAATTTTCCAAATGAAGATTCAAGAACCAGATGCTGTGGTGAAAGCCTGCTAGCTCAGAGAACCATAGAAAGCACCCATTTGACCTTCCTACTATTGATGGTCCAAAAGGAAAATACTCTTTCTCCTCCTTAAATACCCTGCAAGTCAAAAAAACATCCTTTTTGTTTACTTATGTTCACTCCCTGTCAACTTGGTGGCTTGTTGCTCTTGACCTAAGGTTAACATTATTTAGCTCTTGGATTAAAAGTGTGTGCTATGACTGAGCCACAATCTTGGGGATCACAATTGTTAAGTTGTAGGTAAAATATTAAGGCTTGGATGGAATGTTAAAACCTAGGTAAAATGTTAAAGGCCTAGGTAACTGCTACCTGACTAGCCTGCCATTATATGGAAACTTTCTCATATGTTGTTTTTGTGGTTACTAGGAACCTTTGTCATACCAAAGCATATTGCATATTCTGTTATGTTCTGTGCCCTTGAAAACCAGTCATGATAGATATCAGTAGAAGTGCTTTGCATAGTTATCCACAATAAGCTTGGATCCGAACCAACCACCCATCAGTACTTCCTGCATTTTTCTATAAGCTCTTATGATATCTGCTTTTATAAGTTGTCCCTGGGATAGACACAAACATAAGAGAGACATCTGCATTTATTTAAAATAAGACTTCCATTTTGACTAGGGGTGGAGTTAAGTTTAAGTTCCTAAGACCTCCCTGGAAACTGACATTTTACTTGGCAGAAAAAGATGTATATGGGTAATGTCCTGGTTGTCAAGTTAAGACATCAATGTTAGACAAGTCCTATCTTGGTAGACAAGTTAGAACATGAATATTAGACAAGTCAAGTCCCCTGCCACAGTTGAATACCCCAACCAATGGGAACAGGATAGATGTACAACAAAGACGGGTTCCTAAGGAAATCCCCTATCCCTAAATTCTGAATACTGGAATAACTTAGCACAGGTGTTTGTGAGTTTTAGGCTTAAAATTTCTGTAGGATCTTAACTCGATGTCATGGTCCACTTCCTGAATCAGGACCATGGCTCTGATCTGTCCTGGGGTGTGGGTTCAATAAACTTATTTATGTCTGACTGAGATTGGTGTTTGTGTGGTTTGTGAGACAATTCCTGGACCCCAACATCATCAAAAATTCTGCAATAGTAAAGAGAAACAGACTGACAGAAAAACATCTATTCTGAAAATGTGAACAAATGATACACACATGAGAAAATATTATCTTGTGCAATATATATCTAGTAAAACTGTGTTTACAGGCTTCTAGCATAGCTCATAATGTGCAATGGTTTCTTTCTGTTGACAATGCCCTCATGTTACTTTTTTCCCTTGAACTATAGCATACAAAAGAACTAAAGACATTTCTTTCCATTTAAGGTCAAGTCTAATAGAAATAATAATATTCTTCCACTTTTTAAAATTGAAAATAAATTATTCTTTTTTTCTTTTTAGATTCTTCTTTCATACAATATCCTTACAACAGTTTTGCCTCCCTCTACTCCTCCTAGCTCCTCCAACCTCACATCTCTTCTATATCAACTCCCCCTCCATTTCTCTTCAGAAAGGAGTAGGCATTTGTACTGGCTTTTGTGTCAATTTGACACAAGCTAGAGTCATCAAAGAAGAAATCGCCTCAGTTGAGGAAATGGCTCTATAAGATCCAGCTGGAAGGAATTTTCTCAATTAGTGGTCAACGGGGTTTGGGTTGGGCTTGTAAATTATGAATAGTACCTTACCTTGGCTGATAGCTTTGAGTTCTATAGGATAGCAGGCTGAGCAAGCTAGGGGAACAAGCCAGTAAGCAGCGCTCCTGCATGACTCCTGCCTCCAGGTTCCTGCCCTTTTTGAGTTCCTGTACTGACTTCCTTTGGTGTGAAAAGCAATGTGGAAGTATAAGCTGAATAAACTCTTTTCTTCACAAACTGCTTTTAGTCATGGTGTATTGTTGCAGCAGTAGAAACCCTAACTAAGACAACCTCTAAGAGACAACAACTGAACATAAAAACAAAACAAAACAAAAAAAAACAAAAAAAAAAAACAGTATAATTTCTAAAAACTCTGTGGTGGCTATTCATGCCACTCAAGTGGCGGGAATCCCTGCCATGGACTCCTTTTGTAAACATTTTGTATGCTTTGTAAACCCACCAATCCACACCCTGGAACTCTCTGCCCTAAAAAACTCCACCATCCCCAATGCCCAAAAACACTATATAAAGGCTGTGTTTGCTCAGTTTCCTGCAGTCAAGTTCTGAGAGCAGAGGCACTCCTCCCCCACTCCCCTCCCCCCAGATTCATCCCTCTACACCATGGGCACTCCTGATAAATCTCTCTTATAAGATTTGCTGCTTGGTGTGACTATCTCATGGAAAGAAGCCAAGAAGCAATTATGAGAAGGGAGAAAGAAAAGAGAAGCAGCAGGGCTGAGGTTCCTGAGCTCTGCTTAGTTGAGGATACCCTTCTTGTCTCAGGATGCCCTTTTACTGGAACAATGTCCCACTTCAGAGCTGTGGTTTCTGGGCCACTGTGTCTCAGGGTGCCCTACCATTGAGATACTTTCTCTCCTCAGAGCTGTATGGTTCCTGGGGTTATATGCTCATGCTCGTCCCTGTTTTTCATAGTGGTAACTTGCAGTTGGGACTGGGGAGGTGTGTTTCTCCAGTAAAAAGCAAAGAATCTGCTCAGAACATACACACACACACACACACACACACACACATACACAGACACCAAAAAGTGTCTCTGATGTTGGAGTAATATAGCAATGCAGGCACAGATTTTTTTCCTCTAATGCTTGAAAGATAAACTTTAAAGCAGCATACATATTGAGTATTCTGCATATTTCTAATTTTCACAAAAATCTTGGGCTTAAAACACAAATCAACTTAGTTGCTTATGGGTGAGAGCAATTTAGTAACAATACCACCATGTTACTGAATTCATGGTCTATGTCTATGCTTTTACTTCACGCTCAATAGTTTTGTTCGCATCCTAGAATTTGGAAAATAATGTGTTATGAAAACAAAGTTTAAGCTAGCAAGAGTGCCTTTATTCAGAAACTGATACATAGGAAGATGGCTGGGCTCAGGATCCAAACCAAGTCACTGGTGGGGGTATGTAGCAGGGCAGAACAACCCTTTTAAAGAAAAAATTTACAAATTAATTAGGTTAGAGGCAAGGGTATTAACTTTGCATCCACTCACTGCCCCCCTCCCAGTCAACCTCTTCCACAATCCTTTCTCTATGCCTCTCCCCTTCTACTCTGAGTGAGTGGGGGCCCCTGATATCCTGGGGATTCTCACTGTTTCTTATACTTGGTATCTTAAGTGGGTTGCTACTACCTGTCAAGTACCTCAGATGGCTTTCTTGATAACAGATGACACTTTCTGTGTATCAGTCCCAGCTGGGTCCTAACCAACAAAACATAGGTTAGGATATTGTGATCTAGGGTCATATGGGGCACTTGGTATCAAAAGCCATTTCTAGAAATTCAGCTGTTTCTTAGAATTTAGTCTAATACAAAATGGAGACTATATACAAGATGGAGTCTCTGAAGCTAAGGAGAGTGCCAACAGTTTTGCTTCATGCTTAATAAAATTTAGTCTTCCTGCTCAGTTATTTTCAGAGCTGAAAATTCATTAAAAGTCATCAAAATTGACAACACCACATCTCCAGGTCCTGCAAGAGGCCAGAGGGGTACCCAGGAGGCCGGCTGGGAGGAGTCAGTGTGCTCTGGTGAGTCCAGCAGGCCCTGGCTGGAGCCTTCAGGTGTCTGCTTCAGGATCTGAACAGCCTGGGCCACAGCACTCTGTCTCCAGGAAATGCAACAGGCCTAGTGAGCACCCAGAGGCAGACAGGGAGCACACAGCTTGCTCTGATGGGTCAGCACCACAAAGCTTAGGTTCCAGTCCTGAGGCCTTTGGCAGGAGCCTTCAAATCTCCGCTTCTGGATCCAGAACAGCCTGGGCTACAACACCACATCTCCAGGTCCTGCAAGAGGCCAGAGGAGCACCCAGAAGGCGGGCTGGGAGGAGTCAGTGTGCTCTGGTGAGTCTAGCAGGCCCCAGCAGGAGCATTCAGGTGTCTGCTTCGGGATCTGAACAGCCTGGGACACAGCACTGTCTCCAGGCAGTGCAGGAGGTTAGCTGTGCACTAGAGGCCACCTGGGAAGAAGCAGCTTGCATGGTGAGTCCAGCATTGACAAGACCAACTAACACCAGTGAGAACTAAATGGCAAAAGGCAAACGCAGGAACATCACTAACAGAAATCAAGGCAATATAGCAGCATCTGAACCCAATTCTCCGTTAACAGCATGTCCTGGATACCCCATCACAACAAAAAACAAGATTTGGATTTAAAATCACTGGTCATGATGCTGGTAGAGGAACACATGAAGGACAATACTTAAAGAAATTCAGGAGAAAATGGATCAAAAGTTAGAAGCCCTTACAAAAGAAACACAAAAATCATTGAAAGAAATTCAGGAGAATACAAAAGCTAATAAAGAGGAAATGCAAAAATCACTTAAAGAAATACAGGAGAACTTTGGTCAACAGGCTGAGGTCATGGAAGAGGAAACACAAAAATCTCTTAAAGAATTACAGGAAAGCAAAAACAAGCAAGTGAAGGAGCAAAGCAAAACCATCCAGGATCTAAAATCAGAAGTAGAAACAACTAAGAAAACTCAAAGGGAGACAACTTTGGAGATAGAAAACCTTGGGAAGAAATCAGGGGACATAGATGCAAATATCAACAACAGAACACAAGGGATAGAAGAAAGAATCTCAGATGCTGAAGATACCATAGAAACCATGGACTCAACAGTTAAAGAAAATGCAAAATGCAAAAAGCTTGTAACCCAAAACATCCAAGAAATCCAGGACACAATGAGAAGACCAAACCTAAGGATTATAGGCATAGATGAGAGTGAAGATTTACAACTTAAAGGGCCAGCAAATATCTTCAATAAAATTATGGAAGAAAACTTCCCTAACCTAAAGAGAAGAGAGATACCCATGAATATACAAGAAGCCTACAGAACTCCAAACACACTCGACCAGAACAGAAATACCTCCTGTCACATAATAATCAAAACCCCAATTGTACTAAACAAAGAAAGAATATTAAAGGCAGTAAGAGAAAAAGGCCAAGTAACATATAAAGGAAGACCTATCAGAATCACACCAGACTTCTCACCTGAGACTATGAAAGCTAGAAGATCCTGGGCAGATCTCATGCAGACACTAAGAGAACACAAATGCCAGCCAAAACTACTATAACCAGTAAAACTCTCAATCAACATAGATGGAGAAACTAAGATATTCCATGACAAAACCAAGTTTACCCAATATCTATCCACAAACCCAGCCCTACAAAGGATAATAGGAGAAAAACACTAATACAAGGAGGGAAACTTCACCCTGGAAAAAGCAAGATAGTAACCTTCTCTCATCAAACTCAAAAGAAGTTAACCAATCAAATTTAAAAAATAACATCAAAAATGACAGGAAGTAACAATCACTATTCCTTAATATCTCTTAACATCAGTGGACTCAATGCCCCAATAAAAAGACATAGACTAACCGACTGGATACGTAAACAAGACCCTACATTTTGCTGCATACAGAAAACACACCTCAGTGTCAAAGACAAACACTACCTTAGAGTAGAAGGCTGGAAGACAATTTTACAAGTAAATGGTCAAGTAAAAAAGGAAACAAGCTGGAGTAGTCATTCTAATATCAGATAAAATTGACTTTCAATCCAAAGTCATCAAAAGAGACTCTGAGGGACACTTCTGGCTGGTCAAAGGAAAAATACAACAAGAAGAACTCTAAATCCTGAACATCTATGCTCCAAATGCAAGGTCACCCTCATTCATAAAAGAAACTTTAATAAAGCTCAAAGCACACATTGCACCTAACACAATAATTGTGGGTGACTTCAACACTGCACTTTCCTCAATGGACCGATCAGGAAAACAGAAACTGAACAGGGGCACAGTGAAACTAATTGAAGCTTTGGACCAATTAGATTTAACATATATATATATAGAACATTCTATCATAAAGCAAAAGAATGTACCTTTTTCTCAGCACCTCATGGTACCTTCTCCAAAATCGACCATATAATTGGTCACAAGACAGGCATAAACAAATATAAGAAGATTGAAATAATCCCATGCCTCCTATCATATCACTATGGAATAAAAGTGGTCGTCAATAGCAACAAAAACAACAGAAAACCCACATACAAATGGAAACTGAACAATATTCTACTCAATGATACCTTGGTCAAGGAAAAAATAAAAAAAGAAATTAAAGACTTTTTAGAACTTAATGAAAATGAAGACACAACATACCCAAATCTATGGGACACATGAAAGCAGTGCTAAGAGGAAAACTCATAGCCCTGAGTGCCTCCAAAAAGAAAATGGAGAGAGCATACACTAGCAGCTTAATGACACACCTGACATCCCTGGAACAAAAAGAAGCTATTTCATCTAGGAGGAGTAGAAGGCAGGAAATCATCAAACTCAGGGCCGAAATCAATCAAGTAGAAACAAAGAGAACCATACAAAGAATTAGCAAAACCAGGAGCTGGTTCTTTGAGAAAATCAACAAGATAGATAAACCCTTAGCCAGAATAACCAAAGGGCACAGAGACAGTATCCAGATTAACAAACTTAGAAATGAAAAGGGAGATATAACAACAGAAACTGAGGAAATTCAAAAAATCATTAGATCCTACGAAAAAAGCCTATACTCAACACAACTGGAGAATCTGGAGGAAATGAAGTTTCCTAGACAGATATGTGACACCAAAACTAAATCAGGATCAAATACATCATCTAAACAGTCCCATAACATCCAAAGAAATAAAAAGGGTCATAGAAAGTCTCCCAACCAAAAAAAGCACGGGACCAGATGGCTTCAGTGCAGAGTTCTATCAGACCTTCATAGATGACCTAACACCAATACTCTTCAAACTATTCCACAAAATAGAACTTCGGATGGCGGAGAAGCATCTTAAAAAATGCTCAACTTCATTAGTCATTAGGGAAATGCAAATCAAAACAACCCTAAGATTTCATCTTACACCAGTCAGAATGGCTAAGATTAAAAATTCAGGAGACAGCAGGTGTTGGAGAGGGTGCGGAGAAAGAGGAACACTCCTCCACTGCTGGTGGGGTTGCAAATTGGTACAACCACTCTGGAAAGCAGTCTGGCGGTTCCTCCGAAAACTGGGCACCTCACTTCCAGAAGATCCTGCTATACCACTCCTGGGCATATACCCAGAGGATTCCCCACCATGTAATAAGGATACATGCTCTACTATGTTCATAGCAGCCCTATTTATAATTGCCAGATGCTGGAAAGAACCCAGGTATCCCTCAACAGAAGAGTGGATACAAAAAATGTGGTATATCTACACAATGGAGTACTATTCAGCCATTAGAAACAATGAATTCATGAAATTCTTAGGCAAATGGATGGAGCTAGAGAACATCATACTAAGTGAGGTAACCCAGACTCAAAAGGTGAATCATGGTATGCACTCACTAATAAGTGGTTATTAACCTAGAAAACTGGAATACCCAAAACATAATCCACACATCAAATGAGATACAAGAAGAAAGCAGGAGTGGTCCATGGTTCTGGAAAGACTCAGTGAAACAGTATTTGGCAAAACCAGAACGGGGAACTGGGAAGGGGTGGGAGGGAGGACAGGGGAAGAGAAGGGGGCTTACGGGACTTTCGGGGAGTGGGGGGGGGGGCTAGAAAAGGGGAAATCATTTGAAATGTAAATAAATTATATCAAATAAAAAAAAAGACAAAAAAAAAAAAAGAAAGGTCTTGTAACACAGTTAAAGTCTACAATAAACAGATATGTAAAATTAAAAAAAAAAAAAAAAAAAAAAAAAAAAGAAACAGAAGGAACTCTACCCAACTCGTTCTATGAAGCCACAATTACGCTGATACCAAAACCACACAAAGATCCAACAAAGAAAGAGAACTTCAGGCCAATTTCTCTTATGAATATTGATGCAAAAATACTTAATAAAATTCTTGCCAACCGAATCCAAGAACACATCAAAACGATCATCCATCATGATCAAGTAGGCTTCATCCCAAGGATGTAGGGATGGTTCAATATAAGGAAATCCATCAATGCTATCCACTACATAAACAAACTCAAAGAAAAAAATCATATGATCATCTCATTAGATGCAGAAAAAGCATTTGATAAAATTCAGCATCCTTTCATGTTAAAAGTCTTGGAAAGAAGAGGAATTCAAGGCCCATACCTAAGCATCATTAAAGCAATATACACCAAACCGGTAGCCAACATCAAACTAAATGGAGAGAAACTTGAAGCAATACCACTCAAATAAGGGACCAGACAAGGCTGTCCTCTCTCTCCATATCTATTCAATATAGTACTTGAAGTTCTAGTTAGAACAATTAGACAACATAAGGAGGTCAAGGGGATACAAATTGGAAAGGAAGAAGTCAAATTATCACTATTTGCAGATGACATGATAGTCTACTTAAGTGACCTGAAAACCTCCACCAGAGAACTCCTACAGCTGATAAACAACTTCAGCAAAGTGGCTGGTTATAAAATCAACTCAAGCAAATCAGTTGCCTTCCTATACTCAAAGGATAAGCAGGCTGAGAAAGAAATTAGGGAAATGACACCCTTCACAATAGCCACAAACAATATAAAGTATCTTGGTGTGACTCTAACCAAACAAGTGACAGATCTATATGACAAGAACTTCAGGTCTCTGAAGAAGGAAATCGAAGAAGACCTCAGAAAATGGAAAAATCTGCCATGCTCATGGATTGGCAGGATTAATATAGTTAAAATGGCCTTCTTGCCAAAAGAGATCTGCAGATTCAAAGTAATCCCCATCAAAATCCCAACTCAGTTCTTCACAGAGTTAGAAAAAGCAATTCTCAAATTCATCTGGAATAACAAAAAACTCAGGATAGCTAAAACTATTCTCAACAACAAAAGAAATTCTGGGGGAATCAGTATCCCTGACCTCAAGCAATACTACAGAGCAATAGTGTTAAAAACTGCATGGTATTGGCATATTGAACAAGTGGAACAGTGGAATAGAATTGAAGACCCAGAAATGAATCCACACACCTATGGTCACTTGATCTTCAACAAAGGAGCCAAAAACATCCAGTTGAAAAAAGATAGCCTTTTCAACAAATGGTGCTGGTTCAATTGGAGGTCAGCATGCAGAAGAATGTGAATTGACACATTCTTATCTCCATGTACTAAACTCCACTCCAAGTAGATCAAGGACCTCCACATAAAACCAGACACACTGAAACTAATAGAAAAGAAACTGGGGAAAACCCTTGAGGACATGAGCACAGGGGAACAGTTCCTGAACAGATCACCAATAGCTTATGCTCTAAGATCAAGAATTGACAAATGGGACCTCATAAAATTACAAAGTTTCTGTAAGGCAAAGGACACTGTTAAAAGGACAAAACGGCAGCCATCAAATTGGGAAAGGATATTCATCAACCCTATATCTGATAGAGGGCTAATATCCAATATGTACAAAGAACTCAAGAAGTTAGACCCCAGGGAACCAAACAACCCTAATAAAAATGGGGTACAGATCTAAATAAAGAATTTTCACCTGAAGAAATTCGGATGGCCAAGAGGCACCTTAAGAAGTGCTCAACATCATTAGTCATTAGGGAAATGCAAATCAAAACAAACCTGAGATTTCACCTTACACTAGTCAGAATGGCTAAGGTCAAAAACTCAGGAGACAGCAGGTGTTGGCAAGGATGTGGAGAAAGAGGAACACTCCTCTACTGCTGGTGGGGCTGTAAGATGGTACAACTACTTTGGAAATCAATCTGGCGGTTCCTCAGACAACTGGACATGAGACTTCCGGAGGACCCTGCTATACCTCTCCTTGGCATATACCCAAAAGGATTCCCTGGCATGCAATAAAGACACATGCTCCATTATGTTCATAGCAGCCTTATTTATATTAGCCAGAAGCTGAAAAGAACCCAGATGCCCCTCAAAGGAGGAATGGATACAGAAACTGTGGTATATTTACACAATGGAATACTACTCAGCAATTAGAAACAATGAATTCACAAAATTTTTAGGCAAATGGTTTGATCTGGAAAACATCATCCTAAGTGAGGTAACCCAATCACAAAAGAATACACATGGAATGCAATCTCTGATAAGTGGATATTAATTAGCCCAGAAGCCCTGAATACCCAAGGCACAAATCGCATAACAAATGACTCCCATGAAGAAGTATGGAGAGGGTCCTGATCCTGGAAAGGATTGATCTATCATTGGAGGGGAATATAAGGACAGAGAAAAAGGAGGGAGGTGATTGGAGAATGGATGGAGAGAAGAAGGTTTATGGGACATATGGGGAGGGGGAATCCGGGAAAGGCAAAATCATTTGGAATGTAAACAAAGAATATAGAAAATAAAAATATTTTTAAAAAGTCATCAAAATTGCATAGATTGAACATGTAATAGTATTGTTAAACCCAAAAGGTGTCAGATCACACAGGACTAATTAGGTAAAAAAAATCATTTGTTCCTCCCCCCACCCCAAGAGAAATGGAGACCATCACTTCTACTTAAATATGTTGGTGATTCAATGAAATTTGCTATTTTCACTAGGATTGAATACTGGAAAAGAGCAAGCAAGTCCATCTAAATGTACATTGGCGTAGTAAATAAATGGTCAAAGATAATGGTTGGATTTTGTTAAAGTAAATAAAGAATAGATAAAGTTACTATTATTTTCAATTGTAAAATTCACTATTTTATGAAAGATGAAGCAATAGACATATGCAAAAAAGGAAGCCTTTTTTTCATCCACAACAGAAAGGAAGTTGTAGAAATTAATGCTAACATACAGAAGAAAAAGTTTTGATGAATTTTCAGCCAAACATTATTACACATTTAATTTGAATATGTTTGAAATGCCTTAAATTTTCAAATGAGGCATAAGATAAAACTTGGATTTTCTATTTCAAGTTGGTACAATGCAGTACTAGTGTTTATGATATGGAAATAAAAATAAAACAGAAATTTTTGTATTTTTAACATTTGTAATAAAGAAACAAGAGTTGACCTCCATGTTTGTATGAAACAGGTACATTCTCATACACACACACACATACACACATGCACAAACACTAAAGAAATTTATAATAATAAGGAAGAAAGCAACTAATGAGAACACTAGAGATTGACCTTTGTCCTCTACATAAATGAGCACACACATGCACATATGTATACACAATAGGATTACAGAATATGAAATATTTTCATGACCTTAGCAAGCATCATTCAATTAATAATCTTTATTTTTAAGATACTTTTAATTTCAACTATCCTCAGGGTCAATTTTTCTATCTTATTCATTTCTTTAAAATGACAGTTTGTTCTTATCATTAGGAAATACATATATTTCCTTAAAAGGGCAAGCATTCTCTTCCAAAATGCAAATGATTTTTTATGTATATCTTTTTGGATAACTAGGGGTTATCTTAGTAAAATAGTTGAAAAGTTTTAGAATGCCAACAAAGGAAGAGCTCTGAAGGTAAGGTGGATAAATTTTTGTCAATGTTGCATGTTATATAGGTTTAAGAATGGATGTTTTAATTCAAAGTTTGATAGCAATGTTGAAGTGGAAATTTCTGGTTTCTTTGGAGACTCTGTTGTTTCATGTGGTGTTTTTCTGGAAACTGTCCTATGAGAGGAGGTTTTTCTGAAGCAGATACCTGAGAGGATGTTTTGCTGAGAACAGACACATGATGTTTTTTGGAAGTTGACTGGTAATGTTTTGCTGGAGAGGATGATTGAGAGGGCAGGTAATTTTTGGAAAGGGTATAAGTATAAGCCAACACACAGTGGACTGCGCTCTTGCATTGGTTCACCTTGCTGCTCATTGTTGGGCTTCACTGTTACTGGTCTTTGTTGATAATGCTCTGACATTGGTTTGCCTTGCTAGTCTTCTTTGGGCTTTCTTTGCTGATCTTCGCTTGTCATGATTTCATAGAAATGCACCAAAGTACTTCTTGTATTTTGGTGATGTCTTGCTACTTCTGCAGACTCATGCCAATTGTCATAGCCTTATAGCTTTTTCTGGACTGCCACTGCTGATTCATGTTTCGTGCTTTGCTAGTGGACTGGACTACTGACAATGGAGATTGGAATCACCCCAAAGAACTACTTCTAAGTAGGTGCTATTAATCATATTCCTCCTCAACTTTGGTTGGTATTCTATAAGGGAGGTTGAAGCATTTAAGAGCCATTACTAAAGTAGGTTTTGAAAAATATAAGCCTACACAATGTGCTATGAGCAAGATACTCACTGATTTGTAGATTCTGAAATGAGAAATTATATGAGCATAGATGAGTCTGGTCATTAAATTCTTCTCTTATGCAAGACAAAATATTTAAATACTGCATATATGTAACAGGCTTCCAAATAATAGAGCCAAACATTTATAATAAAAGATTCATTTCATTCAAAAGGAAACTATGAATAGTTTCAGTTTTCCAACAATTCTTTATTCCCTATATATTGCCCTTGATATTGTGATCAGTTTCTATGACTCTCAGTACAATATTAATTACTAAAACCCACACAAGTAGAACACCTAAAACTTTCAATAAAATAAATTTGCAAATTCAGTTGACATCTTTAATTTTTTTCAGCCCATTTTTTCTATTGTTTAAACAAGAGAGATGAAGGAAGCGGTGACTGTGGAGCACCCTACTTTTCTTGAGTTTTAGAAACATTTTAAAGGCCAATTATACACTGCTATGGCTCCTCTGGGCTCAGTCACTGAAACTCTTCCTTATTAATTATATTTCATATGCATTCAGTAGTGGTATAATAACCTTAAAGGCCCAGTCTTCTGCTCTTCAACTATCATAGAAAAGCATTACATTTACAGAATATTTGAACATCTTGAAAAGATTATCTTAAGACGGTAAGTGCTTGTTATAAAAGCATGAGGATATGGGTTCAAATCCCTAGAATGCATATTAAGTCAGGCACATTAGCATGCATTTGTAATCCTAAGCTACTTTTGCTAAAGTGGGAGGTAAAGACAGGAGATTCCTTCAGACCTTGTAGGCCAGCTAGTCTTGGAGAGATAGCAAACAAGAAAATCCTGTACCAATTAGAGTAGAATGCCAGGACCAAAATAAATATCTGTCATTTGACCTCTACATGCATGTGTGCCATAGCATATAAACCCCATAACACACACACACACACACACACACACACACACACACACGATTTTAGTTTAGTTTCTATCAGTGTGATAAATACTATAACCAAAAGCAACACTGGAAGGAAAGTGTTTATTAGGCTTATATATCCTGGGCTACAGTCCTCTGAGAGAAGCTAAGAAAGGAATCTGGAGGAAGAAACTGAAACAGAAGGCTTGATGGCTTGTTCCTGTGACTTTCTCAGCATGCTTTATTACAGCACCCCAGAATTCTGGCCAGTGATGGCACCACAACAGCAAACATTAATCAAGAAAATGCAATCAGCTTTGCCTACAGGCTAATCTGATAGATGCAATTTCTCACTCGAGATTCCTTCTTCCTAGCTATTTTAGGTTTGTGTCATTTATAAAATGTAATGATCACACACATAAAATATGTTAGAATATATTTTGCTTTTAGTTTAGACGAATTATAGTATGGAATTCTAACGGAAGACCCAGTAGCTTCATACTCCTGTGTATAAAACAAGTTATTTATAATGTTATATTTTTCTTGTGAATAGGAGTTTTAAAAGCTGTGAGTACAGTTTATCTTTTAATTGTTACACTAAGGAAAGAGAATGTAAATAGGTAAAGAGAAAGACAAAATGAATCTGGGTGGTTATATTCAATTTAAATAATAGCTTATAAAAATGTTACATATAAGTTTTAAGCATTATTAACATTTAAACATGTTTGATACACATGTTTGAGACTTTTTATTCATAGCCTTGCTTCAGGAGATTAAAGACAAATTTTAGTTGTGAAGTATGATCTACAGAATACTATAGTGTTAAATATTTCAAAATAAATTAGTTCTTTGAATAGAAAATAGAACAATTGCAAAATAAAATGAAATGAAATGATTTGATTGTATTTTTCTCCCATAAAAAAATCTGTATTTTCTCCCATAAAGAATCTAATATTTAGCCACAAGTCAGGACTTTGATATTTCCACTGGACAGAGCAAAAAAAGATACAGAAATGATTAATACATGAGATAAACTACTTATAGTGTATATTCAAGCTGTATTAGTCAGGATTCTCTAGAAGAAAAAACTAATAATTATATAGGATTTATTAGAGTTGCTTATGCATCATGGTCTGATATTCCAATGTTCTCTCCCAGTGGAAAGTCCAAGAACACTGAAACTGTTCAGAACACATGTTTAGATGTCTTAGTTGACCTTTAGTATATCTTAGTTCCAAAGAAGCAGGTTATAATACCAGTGTTGTAATAGACTTGCCTGTAAGAATCAGGAAAGCGGGCAAAGAGAAAAGCTTTTTTTTTTCTTTGTACTTTTTATAGTCTGCCAAGAGAAGGTGCGAGATTAAAGATGACTCTTTTTCTACCTCAAATAATCCAATTAACCAAAACTCCCTCACAGGTATGCCCCATGGCTTGGATTTTCAGTTAGTTCCAAATGTAGATAAGTTGACAAAAATGAATTGCCATCACAAGTCTATCTCTTGTCAACTAGACACACAATCTTACCTCTATATCATAATTAATTTCCAAATGAAAATAAATTCCAAGTAATAATTATGCCTAGCATGATATACCTATCCCATGTACAAATGCAAATATATTATATATATATGTATATATTCACTTTTATACCAATTTAATTACATGCAGGTATTAAGATCGAGAGTAGTACAATAAGGAAAAAGCAAGACAGTTAACACAAAATTGTCAAGGCAATAAACAAAGTCCTGTGACAGTTGTTTCCAAGGACTTGTTAGAATAACCAAAATACCTGAGCCTACCTCCTTGTTCAAGCCTAAAATCTTGCTTGAAGCCTGCTTCTTTTGTTCCACCCTAAGATTAAAATTCCTGCCTTAACCTACCTATTACGCCCTAATGTCAGATTCCCACCTGAAGCTCTTGTCCTTGGTCAATGTTAAGTTCCTGCCAGGCAGCATGGCACCCCAGTAAGGCTCTCTACATCTTCCCCCTTTTTTATTAGTTTTAAGATGAGAAGGTAACAACCAAGTGGACAGTCATCCGTCAAAGGATGGTGGGTGTTAACTGGGAAGGGGAAATCTTGACCTGGTCCTTCTAAATACTTGATGGTGTCTTTTGGGGAGGAGAGGGTCTAGGCTTCCTTGTTGGTTGTTATTTTAAGGAATGCCTTTAAGCAGAAATCTCTATGAAACCAGGTTTGCTTCACAGGGGACTTCGAGGCAGAACACATGGTCCTCCCCTTGCAGTGCTTGGCCTTACACCTCCCACTGGTGCCCTTGCCCACTCATAAGTGGACATACATAGATCTGAGTTCTATGTCGCTCCTGTAGGAGGTCCACTTACAGTGGGCTCATCAACACTGTGGTCTGCTAAGTTGAGCCAATGATAATAGACTTGTATAGGTTTTGATTCCAGGGAGTCGATTTGTTGCCAAACACCCTGCAAAGTGTCTTTGAACTTTTTCCCAGTTATAGTGACTATTATTGTAAACTTGAGAAGTAACACAAATCCATTGGTATTTAGCATGGCACTAAATATGACTTTTTACTTTTTTTAAATTTTGATTTATTTATTCATTTATTTATTTACACATTCATTTAATCATTCATTCACTTTAAATCCTGGTCATAATCCCCCCCCCCCATCCTCTCTGTCCCCTCCTCACATAGTCTTTATATATATATATATATATATATATATATATATATATATATATATATATATATATATAATTCGATATATTTTTTATTTACATTTCAAATGATTTCCACTTTTCCCCTTTTCAGGCTCCCAACTCGGCGCAAGTCCCATAAGCCCTCTTCCCTCCCCCTGTTCCTCCATCCATCCCTTTCCACTTCCCTGTTCTGGTGTTGCCCTATACTGCTGTACTGAGTCTTTCCAGAACCAGGGGCTACTCCTCCGTTCTTCTTGGACATCATTTGATATGTGGATTATGTCTTGGGTATTCAAAGTTTCTAGGCTAATATCCACTTATCAATGAGTGCATACCATGATTGATCTTTTGAGACTGGGTTACCTTACTTAGTATGATGTTCTCCAGCTCCATCCATTTTTCTAAGAATTTCATGAATTCATTGTTTCTAATGGCTAAATAGTACTCCATTATGTATATATACCACATTTTTTGTATCCATTCCTCTGTTGAGGGACACCTGGATTCTTTCTAGCTTCTGGCTACTACAAATAGGGATGCTATGAACATAGTGGAGCATGTATCCTTATTACATGCTGGGGAATCCTTTGAGTATATGCCCAGGAGTGGTATAGCAGGGTCCTCCAGAAGTGACATGCCCAGTTTTCTGAGGAACCACCAGACTGATTTCCAGAGTGGCTGTACCAATTTGCAACCCCACCAGCCATGGAGGAGTGTTCCTCTTTCTTCACATCCTTGCCAATACCTGCTGTCTCCCGAGTTTTTAATCTTAGCCATTCTGACTGGTGTAAGGTGAAATCTCAGGGTTGTTTTGATTTGCATCTCCCTAATGACTAATGATGTTGAACATTTTTTAAGGTGCTTCTCAGCCATTCGAAATTCTTCAAGTGAGAATTCTTTGTTTAGCTCTGTACCCCATTTTAATAAGGTTATTTGGTTTTCTGGGGTCTAATTTCTTGAGTTCTTTGTATATATTGGATATAAGCCCTCTGTCAGATGTAGGATTGGTGAAGATCTTTTCCCAATTTATTGGTTGCTGATTTGTCCTTTTGATGGTGTCCTTTGCCTTACAGAAACTTTGTAATTTTATGAGGTCCCATTTGTCAATTTTTGATCTTAGAGCATACTCTGTATGTGCTCTCCAATAATTTGAATAGTATCATTAAGAGCATCAATCCATTGCTCCAAATGCCTATCTAAATCCTCTTGAATACTCAGAACATTAATATTTTTTTGCTAAAAGATTAACAAAATTAGCTGACTTAACTTCTTTGTCAAGGCAATTGCAGAGGCACTGGTTGGAGGGTGGACCAGGAGGGGAATAAAATCTGGAGTGTAAATAAATAAATAAATAAATAAATGATTTAAAATTATTTATTCACTATGTCACTGAGTCTATGTGTTTAAGAAAAAAATAGCACCACCTTTGGAGAAGATCAGATATTATCTTTTGGGAAGTTGGTTTTGTGAATTAACCATGTGGGCACTGGGACAAACCTAAAGTAGTAAGGATTAACAGCTAGTGCTCTAATTGCTAAGCCAATTTGCTAGTCCTCAATTTCTGTGAATGAAATACACTTTAATAAATTAGAAGGATGTAAATAGAAATAATATTAAAAAATCTTAGCTTTATACAAATTGTCACAAGCACAGAGTAGTATAATAATGTTCCCAGAAAACAGCGCACTAAATATAATATAAAATAAAACAGAATTTCATAGTTTTGACTAATTGGAATTTTAAAAGTCATTTTTTTTTTTTAGTTTGTAGTGTTGAGGATCAAAATCAGGCAAATTTATATTGGACTCTACAACTGAGTCAAACTCTAAATCATAACTGCAACATCTCTTTAACAAAAGAAATGTTAAAAAAAAGTAATATAATTTTCTCCTATTTCTCACTTAGAAAAAAGAGTAATGTTAGATTTATGGAAAAATGTGTTTAGATTTTTAGCTTATGTACAGCTAAGATCAAAGCTCATTAGTACTGTGTTGCCCTAGCATAAAACCCTTAGTTTAACTAAATTCATGCTCCCAAAACATAACATTAAACTTTTCTTGGAGGTATAAAAATGACTAACAAAACAAAATGAGGAAAGTAAACTAGACTTATCTTAGGAATAATTGGTGTCATTTAAATTTCCTTTCTTCATTTCCTTCACATAATGAAATAATATAGTCATTTCTTTGAGACAGATGCAATCCTGTGAACTGTATTAATGAATGCCTTTTTCACTTGCTGATTCCTCAAGGTATAGATGAAAGGATTCAGAAGTGGAGCCACTGAGGTGTTGAGCACAGAAATTCCCTTGGAAATAGATACGCGTTGCTTGACTGATGGTTTAACATACATGAAGATGCAGCTGCCGTAGGAGAGGGATATCACAATCATGTGAGAAGAGCATGTAGAGAAAGCTTTCTTCCTCTGGCTGGTTGAAGGGATTTTTAGAATTGTCATAGCAATGTAGATATAAGATATGATCACCATTACCAATGTGAGTAAGAGTGTCACCAAAGCTGAGACAAATCCCATCATCTCCAGGAGTTCTGTATCTGTGCAAGAAATCTGAAGAAGTGGAGTTGTGTCACAGTAGAAATGATCAACAACGTTGGAAGCACAAAAATCAAGATTTAAGCCTAACAGGAGTGGTGGAAAGATGACAAAAAAGCCAGCAAGCCAGCAACTGAGGACCAGCTGCACACAGACCTTAGTGTTCATGATGGTCATATAGTGGAGGGGCTTGCAGATGGCTACGTATCTGTCATAGGACATGGCTGCAAGCAGGTAAAATTCTGATGCTCCAAGAAGGAAAGCAAAAAACACCTGAGTGGCACAACTGTTGTAAGAAATGGTTTTGTCTCCAGTTGCCATAGTAACAAGCAATTTGGGGATGCATGTAGTAGTGTAGGAAATCTCTAAGAAGGAAAAATTCCGAAGGAAAAAATACATGGGTGTCTTCAGGTGAGTGTCCACCAGTGTGAGTGTGATGATGGTCAGATTGCCAGTGATGCTGAGCAGATAGGTAAAAAGCAGGAAAATGAATAACACAACTTTCCACTGTGGGTCATCAGTCAAACCTGCTATGATGAAAAATGTCACCCTTGTATGGTTCTTCATTGTGATTCTGACTGTTAAAAGGTCTAATGGAAGAGAGAGGAGGCTATCACTACAGAACTGTACTAGTGATAGGTCATGTTGAAGTACCTTAAACATTGCAAAAGCCAATTTTCAGATGGAACAAAATCTCTAAGAAGGGTTATATTAAGAAAATAGTAGTTTATAGCTCAGAGGTAGCTGAAAGAAATTAGAACATTAATTTTTAATTTTCCTCTAGAATAACCTATATTATGCTTTCATCTGTTTTATCTATATTAGGTGACTAAATTCTCAGGAAATTACAGATTCTGGGAGACAGAAATGTTGTTTTGTTTTTTGAGAATACAACAGAGTTAGAATAACATGTCATATTTTATTTTTACCTACAGAAGTATAATTGAATACAATATTATATGTTTTCAAACAAATGCGATGACATTATTCACTTGAAACATAGTGGTATATATTGAGAAAGAGGTGGGGGGAGAGAGAGAGAGAGAGAGAGAGAGAGAGAGAGAACATCTCATGTTATTTACCTCATCTAACTGAAATGTCTGATCTCCATCTCACTACTTCTACAACAGTATCCAATTTCAAAACTGAAAACAAATCATTGGAGCAATTTTTTTACAGTTTCTATTTCTATGTCTATTGCTTTGGTTTCTGTTGTTCCCTTGTATTGTGTTGACCTTGTCTTTCAATACCAACTCAGTAGGAAGAGTTTTACATTATCAAGGTGTATAGTAAGACATTTTATTCTTTCTTTCCTTCTTTCTTTCTTTCTTTCTTTCTTTCCTTCTTTTTTCTTTCTTTTTTCTTCCTTCCTTCCTTCCTTCCTTCCTTTCTTTCTTTCTTTCTTTCTTTCTTTCTTTCTTTCTTTCTTTCTTTCTTTCTTTCTTTCTTTCTTTCTTTCTTTCTTTCTTTCTTTCTGTTGGAGTAAAAGTCTCACTATGTAGCTCTGGGTGTCCTGAAACTTACTATGTGGCATCAAGTACACAAGAATCTGCTGCCTCTGCATTTTGGTACAGGGAATAAAGGTTTATCACACTACATCTGGTTTCCATTGCACTTTCTTATACTTCAAGTGCCAAGAAAAATTAACCTTAATCTGGAGATACAAGATATAAGAGAAAGGAGAAATGTGTAAATGCAGTTTTATAGACTTGTATGAAGTGGAAGTACTGCAGCTGTTTACAAATCTGAGGCATAGGAGTTTTAAGGATGGGAAAATGAGCTTGAGGAAGACTTTTTCAAGGTTAAATAAATATAAATTAATAACTAAAGCAATTGTAAATTTTTATTTTTTTCTTTTAAGGACAGCATTTAATTGGGGCTGGCTTACAGATTCAGAGGCTCAGTCCATTATCATCAAGGCAGGAGCATGGCAGCGTCCAGGCAGACATGGGGCTGGAGGAGCTGAGAGTTCTACATCTTCATCTGAAGGCTGTTAGCAGAATACTGGCTCCAGGCAGCTAGGATGAGGTCTAAAGGCCATGCCCACAGTGACACACCTACTTCAACAGGGCCACACTTTCTAATAGTGCCACTCCCAGGGCCGAGCATATATAAACCATCACAGGAATAGAGGAAGAAACCAAATGTCAGCCTCTGGCCTTCACACATACATGTGCATATACATGTACACATACATAGACATGAATATTTACATACACATAAAATTAAATTAGCTGCCTGGAAAATGGTGACACACACACACTTGTAATCCCTGCACTTAGAGGCAGAGGCAGAAGGTTTGCTACCAGTTAGAGGCCAGTTTCAGCTGGATAAGTTCAAACCTGTCTGGACTATAGATAGTATGAGCCCTTATCTCAAGAAAAAAACAACCAAGCAACAAACAACTAATTTAAAAAGAAGCAAGCTGTCAAATCCAATATTCACTTAGATTCATAGTTTCTTTCCATTAAGATTTTGCCCATTAGTTAACAGTAAACATACACAATACCAGTTGTTGGTGGCTGCTTTGTTTTTATAGCTATTTATTTGAAATTTGCTTTTAGACCTTCTCCCTTTCAGACAGAAAGATCAGGAAGGATGATAGACAGGAAGATCAGTCTTAGGAAGTGAAAGCAGGAAGGTCAAGAATTCATGGCTAGCCTCAACTAGGTAAGTTCAAACCTTCCAGGCTACATAAAACTGTCTCTCTCTCTCTCTTTTTTAAAGTTGGGGGAGGATAGTAACAAAGCAAGGAAATGAATAAATAAAATAATTCTATGTCCCTCATGCCTGGCACCAATGAATGAATGGGAATGGATTACTCAAAATATCGTCATCATCAACTTCACTTCAATAGTGGAGTAAGAACTGAACATTAAACGTGCAGTGCAGAAGAAAACACGGGATCAGAAGCAGTTATAACCAGAGACTAGGAGAGGGCCCCTGGGTCTGATGCTCGGATGCTGACCTCACTAGAACGGGAGAATGAGGAAGCTTGTTCACATAGGAATAGGGGTAAAGAATGAAGATACATTCAGGACAGGCTCCATGAACGGGGAGTTCGCTAGCTATCCAAGGCCCTGAACTCCAAAGGCAGCAGCGTGCCTGGAGTCTCTGCACTCACCATATTAAAACTCTCCCTGCTTTTGAACGGGGAGCAGGCTCCTCCCCCTCATTTCCCGCTTACACTGGGCCCTGCAAACGCTGCAGACAGTTCTGAATTCACAACAGGGCTTTTTTTGCTCGCTCTACAAAACGTCTCCAAATTCAAACATGTCACGCCTTTATCTGGCCTCTGGCCTCTGGATGGAGTAAACTAATTGAAGTAATGTTTAGAAATGAAGCAGTCGCTAGGAGGCCTGGAGGCGTTGTTTCCAAGCAGCTGGAATCGGAGTTTCCTAGAAGAGGAGAATTTCTGCAGGTAATGGGCTCATTCCAGGTGACAACTAGGCTATTGATTGGAAGCCAGGATGAGGCAAAAATCCCTGTCACAGAATTCAAACCATAAGGTTCGTTACTTGCTAATATTCTAAGGAAGAGTGATCGTTCCATTAGCAGCACACAAGGGGTTAACTTTTCCCACGCCAAAGAGAAGGGTCTCAGAGAGATTTTTACACTGAACAAATATCTATATACAACCTGACAGCTAAGGGGGCAGGGTGGCTTTCAAGTCAATGTAAACACAGTGGCTGACTTCAGAGTTGGGGAACTCAAACTCCTGAAAACCATTTTCAGTTCCAAATGGCATGCCCCACCCCCACCAAGAAGTTCCATATTTAAATAAGCAGAGAGGGTACCGGTCTGATGAATGAATTTCACTTCTTCTGTTCAGCTTTTTCCATCCCCAACACGGCCTCCGTGAGGCCAGATGGCATTGGAGCCACCGCTGGAAAGTCAATACATCTGGCGACATTCCTGAAATGACAAATCTGACAGAGCAGCATCCAGCTCCTACACAAAGCCCCTTTCAGAGCGCTTGCCCTGGTACTTGTCTGCCATAAGCAGAACCTAATATTTGAAAACAAAGTCAAATTGAGCTCTGTGGCTGGGCCTCGGCCGCCCGCGAAAGCTTCCTTTTAACTGTTCTTGTGAATACAAAGTCACACTCCTTGGCCCGATTCTGCACCTCTACCTGAGCACTGCCCGACACTGGGACAGACCCCAGCCTCTGAGCCCTGACTGTGGGAGCTGCTGAGGGTGCAAATGCAGCTGCCGTCAACCCCATCAGCCCATTGTGACACTGAGGTGGCAGTGTCCCTCTGGGCATGCTGTTGTACCCCAAAGGTGGGTCTAGGAGGCATGCGGACCAGCCCCAGCCCCAATTTTTCACCAGGGGAGTTTATGAATCAGGTCCCGACTGTAACCAGTGACGGCCCACCACACACCAGTCCTTTAGAGAGCTGCTTGGCATAGCCATGAAGACTGCTGAGGGACACGACTCGAGATGTTAAAGCCTAAGGTCACTCCGAAAAATGACTGGGATGGGTGTGTCCTGAATCTGCCAGCTGACTATTCTAAGCACCCTATTTCAGTGAAGTCTTTGCCCAGTTTGGATATTATCACCGCACATTCTTGGGGCAATATTTTTTTGTCTTAATTCCATTCAACTAAAATGGACTGGCTGTCACGGTATTGTACATCAGCGTGTGGAAGAGGTAAGCAGATGTGGTTTCTATCCTTGGAGACTTCCTTCCCGCAGCATCTTACTCACACCAACCTCCTCTAGTAGGAGACACACAGCAAACGAGAGACAGTGAGCTACAGTAGTTCCTTCTAGTGGAGTTATACCCAATGAAAGAAAGAAAGAAGAGGGTGTAAGAGACTAAGTGACTAGAGGTGGCTTTGGATGGGAGAGCTTTGGCAGGATCCTCAGGATAAGACAGAGAGAGCTGTGTGAAGCCAGAGCAAGCACACCTCCATGCTAAGCTGTTGGCCTTGAGCAAATCTCCGAGGAAGGCATGAACTTGCCTCAGAGATTAGGAATGGCATAAACCAGAGGAGATGATGGAAGAAGTCAAAGAGAAAGGAAGGGACTTCCAAAGGATTCTAGATGTTGATGGAGTCAGTGGATCTTAATGGCGATGCCTATGGTTTCCATGACCAGAGTGAAGGCAGAACTCTGACTAGTTGAGCAGAGAGCAAAGATGTGGCGTCCATCCTCCAATGCAACCCCACAAGTCAAAGTGGCCTGTGCTGTCAACCATGCAGGCATTTCTGAACTCTGACCTTAGTACCATAGGGAAAACAGTGACAGACCACATATGAGAAGAAACAGCTTAGTGAAACAAACAAACAAAAAGTATGAAATGCATTCTGTGCTCACTGCTATAAGAACATTTTGGAGGAACAAACATTTGCTTACCCCAGACAGGACACCAAAGTCTCACAAAGAAACAGTACCTCCTAAGTATAGTCTGGTAAACCATGGAGTTTTCTCAGTTTGCTTGTAGCTGCACAGACGAGGGGGGTTACTTACAGGACGCCTGATGACCCCTAAACTGCCTCATCAACCAAAAGCCTCACCCTAACACATGCTGATCTCCCCACAGCTGCATAGATGGAGTTCCTTCTTACTCTTCTGCACCTATGTACTCTGTCACCCACGGTGATGATTGTTAATCTTGGTTCAACAACTTCACTACATCTGGAATTAATTAAAATTCAAGTAGCTGAGCATGCCTGTGAGGGATTTTTCTTGGTTGGATTCTTGGAGGTCGAAGGCTTGGCCTAAATCTGGGCCACACCTTTCGATGGCAGCTCACATAGAAGAACGCGGAAGGAGGAAGCTTTTGCTCTTTGCCTGCTTGGCCTCATTCTCGCTGGCACGTTCATCTATCTTGAGCTATATCTTCACTGGCTTTAGAACCTACTTCTTCAGGATTCAAATGCCAGCTGAAGACTGGCAGCGCTCGAGGACTTCCCCAGAACTCCATCACCTGATGTGACTGCCGAGACATCCCGTCTTCTGAACTGAACAACTACCTGATCCTTGACCTTTCAGTCAAGAGATGGCCACTGTTGGACTGCTAGGACCACACCTCTGAGCCACTCTGATAAATCCCTTTTAGTCTATGTATATTTCTTCCCACTGTGTTCCTCTAGAGAGCCTTGACAAACACACTTTCAGAGACAACATGTAGCTAGGGCACAAGTACATACAGCTGGTAGAGGGTCCTTGGGGGGAATGGCTGGAGCATGGAGGAAGAGTGGGCAGAAAGACTGATGCAAAAACTGAAGTACAGGGAGGAGTGCTGTGAGACACCATCTTTGGGTCATGATGTGGCCTTTGTATGCAGGGACTCACAGCAGCTGGGACAACTGGCACAAGACAGGGCCCATCCATATTCCATCATGGATGGAGAATGATCAGATGAGGCCCCACCCATTCCCAGGAGCTAAAAGTAGTTTACTGGGGAGGGAGAGTCATATTCCGCAGTGTGGTAACCATCAGTAAGTTGGCTTTGCTCTAATAGATAACCCCCATGCTCAAAACCCTAATCAGCCTTGGAACACACGTACAAAACATTAAAGGGACTGGAGATGCTGTTGAGACAAAGAAGGTAAAACAGAGGTAGGAGAGGATAATAAGGGTGAATCTGATCAAAGAACTTTACAAATGTGTACAAAATTGTGACAGAGATTTGGGGGGAAACATGGTTAATGACTGTGATAGTCTGACTGCATGACCTACAAAAGAAGAGCGTTATTTGGTAAATTAGTAAACATAGTGTATTATCAAATATCATGACTCAAATTATAGTTGGCACTTTTCCCCTCACAAAAATATTAAAATCTCAAGCTAACATTCAGTTAATGATGATTTACCAAAGTGCTTGGCTAGTAAAGGAGACCCTGTACTTGACCAGAGACAGAGGGTTCTATAGAGATCAGAGGAAAGGAACAAAAAGGAAAGGAAAGAAAAGAGAGAGAGAGAGAGAGAGAGAGAGAGAGAGAGAGAGAGAGAGAGAGAGAGAGCTGGAACCATGAATAATGATATTAACAAGTAGGTATAGATAGCTTTATATATCAAACTGGCACTATTAATAAGCAAAATTGCTTAAATTTATGCAGTTTGTGAACTGAGCATCTAGTGTGAAAAATGATACCTCTTAAAAAACTTCTTACATTGTATATTCACCATCAAACACATAGATGCTTTCATTTTCATTAAGGACATGATATCTTATGACAATTCTATTTTCCTTAAGGATATTATACTAATTAGGAACAACCTCTAATGTATATATTATTACTAAGTAAGGTTGCAAATAACTAAAATAAGGTATCCAAGTACAAAGTAAATTTAAGATAATATCAAGAAATATTTACAGGAAACATTTGGATTCTGTGACAGATACTAAAATGAGAAACAGAAATGGGACAAAATAGGAGAAGTGAAGCAAAGATCAGGGTAATCCCATAATCTACTTAGAAGCAATATGGAGACTTCTGTCAGAAACATGGGTAAAGAAGAACATCATTTTTATTGGACATTCCCTCATATTCAGAGAGTCAGGAATGTATCTCTTACAAGTTTACCTTGTCTACATAGATTACCACAATGTCCAAAAATGTAGGAATTCATATATATAAACCACAGAAATTATTACTTGAGATCATTTATTTATCCAACTTCAATCACACATACCAACAATTACATAAAATAATCTGATAAAAGAATTTACATTCAAGTAAAATCTATTACTGAACTTACAAAGAATTGGCTCACCCATTATGAGTATCAGGCTAATTTAGAATGGAAAAAGAATTTAGTTTTAATTTATCAATGCAGTAAAAGCTCTTAATTATCTTAATTTCTTTGAACTAAAATTTAAAGGTGATTAAAAACATCAATGTTTTAATGGAAAAACTTTCAAAAATATATTAAATATGCCTAGCAGAAAATAATTTTAAAATCTAAAATACTGATTTTATTTTTTAGAATCACAAAGAAGTATGTTAAAAAAAATCTAAAAGTTATAAATTTTTATCTGAAATACAAATGCTCAAATACCATTAAGGGGCAGAGATAAGTCACAGACAGACTTGGACTTGACTCTCCATACTGGATGTTTGCACCAGTTGCTGTTATGAACACAAACACTGCGTGGGGCTCTGCTCTGAGTGTGACTGACTTTAAACCACAGCATGTGGTTTGTTTCACTCACCTATTAAGGCAATTTTGTTGACGATTTCAATTAGCAAATGTTTTTCAGGCAGCTTTTTGTGTTTAAATTCTCTCTTTAGTGCAGTGATGAGGTTCATGCATTGAATCATTTTCTCACTGCCTTTCATACAAAAATAAATTAACCCTAATCTTAGGGAATTTTTGTGCTCACACTTTCTAAGTCAAAACCTAAAAAATAGTAAAAATTCTCATGAGAATTTGATCTTCATTACAACATTTCCCAAGGAAGCAATACTTTTCATGTTATCCAAATGTAGTCTCCAGATAATCTGCATTTTAAAAAACAAAATGTACCTTAATAAACTAAACTATCTCTGGAGACTTGAATAGAGATTTCTTTAAGCAGTGTCTGCTATAACATTTAAGAAATCAGTTATTAGTGAAGTTCCAAAATTAACCTAATTATTCATGTGTCTGTATTCGGCTTACATAGCTCCCCACAGCACTCACACTCATTGGTATATCTCAGGGCTCCCAATTCAGTTATATGTCTTTAATAAGGCTGATAATGTTGATAATACAGTTAATCTAATCAATCTATTAAGACCATAAATTATGTGCCATATGTAGTCTTTTTCTCTGAGTAAGAATAAACTGGTAAAGATATTGAGAGGTGATTTGCTTAAAAAAAATGAATGCAGAAATGTGTAGCCTGGAAGGAACTGGAATGGTTGGTGAGGCCTTTCATGTCCATCAGTCAGTTACCAAAAAAAAAAAAAAAAACCCTCTTGGAATCATTTAGGTGTTCATGAGAAGTACATTTCTTGTTTTAATCAGGGTTACTATGGTGATCAAACATCATGACCAAACATAAGTCCTCCAACAAGATCACACCTTTTACAACAAGGCCACACCTCCTATTAGTGCCACTTCCCATCGGCCAAGCATCTTCAAACCACCATAACTTCCTTTCTTACAGAACCTAGGACCACAGCCCAGTGTGATGTTATCTAGAATGGGTTAGACCTTCTCAAAACTTGTCACTAATTAAGAAAGTACTCAATAGGCTTGCTTACAGTGTGATCTTATGGAGGAATTTTCTCAGTTGAGGATTTCCTCCTCTCACAGTATTCTAGATTGTTGTGAGTTGACATGTATTATGCAATACATTTTTCTAAAAGTATCAAAAGAGTTAAGACAAAAACATATAAATTTCTCTCCATAGCTTTAAGGCAAAGATATTCTTTATCTATAATTTTACCAATCCAGAGGGTTTCTGAAGTTATAACTTTAATCCCCTCCCCCATTACAGGTTCTTCACACAGTATTCTTACATACAATGTTCAGTTAAACAAGGAACAAATTTATTTTTTATAGAATTTTATTTAACTTGAAATCCATTAATGACCTTTCTTGGTTTTGTTTGTTTTCAGTTTCTCCACCTGAATACTCACTATTTTGTTTTTCTTTTAGTGGCAATATTGACAACATAATTAGATGAAAAAAGATGTATGTGATAAATTCCAAAAGCAGAGTGTATCTAAAGAGAATAATTTTATTTTGGTTAAACTTTCTAAAGTCTGAAAGGTCAAAAATAAGGAAGACCTGATACCAATTTTTCTCAAATTATTCCATAAAATAGAAAGAGAAGGAACATTACCTAACTTGTTACATGAAGCCACAATTACTCTGATACCTAAACCACACAAGGACAAACCAAAACAAAGAACTTCAGACCAATCTCGCTTATAAATATTGATGCAAAAATACTCAATAAATTGATGCAAACTGAATTCAAGAACACATTCAAACCATCATTCACCATGATCAAGTCGGCTTCATCCCAGGGATGCAAGGTTGGTATAGTATACAAAAATCCATTAACGTAATCCACCAGATAAACTCAAAGAAAAAAAAAAACATGATCATCTCCTTAGATGCAGAAAAAGCACCTGACAAAATACAACACTCCTTCATGTTAAAAGTATTGAAGAGATCAGGAATTCAAGGCCCATACTTAAACATAATAAAAGCAATTTACTGCAAACCAACAGCCCATATCAAATTAAATGAAGACATACTTGAAACAACTCCACTGAAATCGGGGACAAGACAAGGATGCCAACTCTCTCCATATCTTTTTGATATAGTACTTGAAGCACTAGCTAGAGCAATAAGACAGCAAAAAGAGATCAAGGGGATATAAATTGGCAAAGAAGAAATAAAGGTATTGCTATTTGTAGATGATATGATAGTGTACATAAGCAACCCCAAAAATTCTACCAGAGAACTTCTCCAGCTGATAAACAACTTCAGCCAAGTAACCAGATACAAAATTAACTCAAATAAATCAATAGCCTTCCTTTATACAAATGATAAATAGGCTAAGATAGAAATTAGGAAAACAACTCCCTTCACAAAAGCCACAAATAATATAAAATATCTTGAAGTAACTCTAATCAAACAAGTGAAAGACCTATGACAATAACTTCAATTCTCTTAATAAAGAAATCGAAGATCTCAGAAAATGGAGAGATAGCCTATGCTCATGTATTGGCAGAATTAACATAGTAAAAATTGCCATCCTGGACTGGAGAGATGGCTCAGTGGTTAATGAGGACTGACTGCTCTTCCAAAGGTCCTGATTTCAAATCCCAGCAACTATGTGGTGGCTCATAACTATCCATAATGAGATATGATGCCCTCTTCTGGGACGACTGAAGACAGCTCCAGTGTAATTACATATAATACATAAATCTTTAAAAAAAAATGGCCATCCTACCAAAGGCAATCTATAGATCCAGTGCAATCCTCATCCATCAACTCAAGCAAATCAGTAATCTTTTTATACTCAAAGAATAAGCAGACTGAGAAAGAAATTAGGGAAATGACACCCTTCACAATAGCCACAAACAGCATAAAGTATCTTGGGGTGACTCTAACCAAACAAGTGAAAGACCTATACAACAAGAACTTCAAACCTCTGAAGAAGGAAATCGAAGAAGACCTCAGAAAATGGAAAAATCTTCCATGCTCATGGATTGACAGGATTAATATAGTTAAAATGGCCATCTTGCCAAAAGCAATATACAGATTCAATGCAATCCCCATCAAAATCCCAACTCAGTTCTTCATAGAGTTAGAAAGTGCAATTCCCAAATTCATCTAGAATTAAAAAAAAAAAAACAGGATAGCTAAAACTATTATCAATAGTAAAAGAACTTCTGGGGGAAATCAGTGTTCCAGACCTCAAACATCACTACAGAGCAATAGTGATAAAAAAACTGCATGGTATTGGTACAATGTCAGGCAAGTGGATCAATGGAATAGGATTGACGACCCAGAAATGAATCCACACACCTATGGTCACTTGATCTCCCCATCAAAATCCCAACACAATTCTTCAAAGACATGGGAAGAGCAATTCTCAAATTCATCCGGAAAGGCAAAAAACCAAACCAAACCAAACCAAACAAAACAAACAAAACAAAACAAAAAAAAAAACAGAATAGTGAAAATAATTCTTAACAACAAAATAACTTCAGGGGGAATTATCATGCCTGATCTCAAGCTTTACCACAGAGCAATAGTGATTAAAAACTGCATGGTATCAGTACAGAGACAGACATGTTGATTAATGGAATAGAACTGAAGACCCAGAAATAAAACCACACACTTATAGATACTTGATCTTTGACAAAGAAACCAAAAATATATAACAGAAAAAAGAAAGCATCTTCGATAAATGGTGCTGGTCTAACTGGCTGTCTGTATGTAGAAAAATGAAAATGGACCCATTTTGTCACCTTGAACAAAGCTCAAGTGCAAGTGAATCAGGAGCTCAACATAAAACCAGAGACACTGAATCTAACAGGAGAAAAAGTGGGAAAGAGCCTCAAACTCATTGGCACAGGGGGACATTTCCTAAACAGAACTGCAATGAATATACTCTAAGATTAAGAATTGATAAATAGACCTCATGAAACTGGAGAGCTTCTGTAAAGCAAAGAACATAGTCAATAAGACAAATAAGCAACCTACAGATTCAGAAAAAGTCTTCACTAATCCCACATCAGATAGAGGGCTAATATCCAAAATATATAAAGAACTCAAAAAACTAATCACCAAAAAATCAAACAAGCCAATTAGAAAATGGGGTACAAAACTAAACTAAGATTTCACAACTGAAGAATCTCAAATGGCTAAGAAGCACCTAAAGAAATGTTCAAATCCTTAGTGATCAGAGAAATGAAAATCAAAATAACCCTCAGATTCCACCTTACACCAATCAGAATGGCCATGATCAAAACCACAGGTGGCAACACATGTTGGAGAGGATATGGAGAAAGAGGACCACTCCTTCATTGCTGATGGGATTGCAAACTGGTACAACCACTCTGGAAATCAATCTGGGCGTTCCTCAGAAAATTGGAACTAGATCTACCTGCACACCCAGCAATACCACTAGAGACAATCTTATGCTAAAGGACAGCATGAGAATACAATCAATAAAACCCAGGGCAATATGGCACCACCAGAACCCAGCCATTCTACTACACGAATCCCCCTCATTCCTCTTGCAGCCTAAGCACAAAAAAAAAAGATGTCCTTAAATCAAATCTTATAAAGATGATAAAGGCCTTTAAAGAGGAAATGAATATATCCCTTAAGGAAATATAGAAAAATACAGCCAAATAGGTGAAGGAAATGAATAAAAGTGTTCAACACCTGAAAACGGAAATAGAAGCAATTAAAAAAAAAAAGCATGAACTGAAAGAATCCTGGAAATGCAAGACCTAGGGAAGAGAACAAAAACTATAGACACAAGTATCACCAGCAGACTCTAAGAGATGGAAGACTGAATCTCAGGCATAGAAGATACAATAGAAGAAATTGACACATCAGTCAAAGAAATGATAAATCTAAAAAGCTCATGATAGAAAGCATCCAGGAAATCTGAGACACTATGTAAAGATCAAACAAGAATAATAAGAATAAAATATTACCAGCTACAAGGCTCTCAAAATATTTTCAACAAAATCATAGAAGAAAATGTGCTCACCTAAAGAAAGAGATGCTTATAAACATACAAGAACCTTACGGAACACCAAATAGATTGGACCAGAAAAAAATTTCCTCCCACCACATAATCAAAACACTCAATGTATAGGACAAAGAAAGAATGCTAAAGGCTGAAAGAGAAAAAGGCCAAAGAACATATAAAGGCAGACCTATCAGAATCACACCAGACTTCTCAACAAAGACTCTAAAATCTAGAAGGACCTGGGTAGATGTCTTGAAGACTCTAAGAGACCACAGATTTCAGTCCAGATTACTATACTCAGCAAAGCACTCAATTACCATAGACGGAGAAAACAAGATATTACAGTACATAAACCAAATTTAAACAATACTTGTCCACAAATTCCTCCCCAAAGAAGATACTAGAAGTAAAACTTCAACATAAGGAGGCAAAATACACCCCAGAAAACACAGGAAATACATAGCTGTACACTAGCAAACCAAAGGAATGCATGCATGCGATCTCTCTCTCTCTCTCTCTCTCTCTCTCTCCCCTCTCTCTCCTAATATCAGAATAACAGGAATTAACAATTGTGTGTTGTTGTGGTTGACCTAGTGTGGTTGATTCAAATGCTAAATACTAGCTCCCAGAACTGGTCCTCCCCACCTCATCCCTTGGAAATTCTCACGTACACCAAGTGATCCTACATAACCTTGCTCCCCAAGTTAATTGATCGATAAATGGCCTGTGATTGGGAAGTAAATAGAGGTGAGTAAGTTTTCTGTTACATTACTAGGGTTGATATGAACATAGTGGAACATGTGCCCTTATTATACGCTGGGGAATCCTCTGGGTATATGCCCAGGAGTGGTATAATGGGGTTGTAGTGGCTATTCCTGGTTGCCAACTTGACTATATCTGGAATGAACTACAATCAAGAATTGGAAGGCTCACCTATGATCCTAATCTGGAGGCTCAGAGATACAAGTTTCTGACCTGGATCTTGGCATGGAGATCTTGATGCATAGTGGATATGAATGGTAGAAGATTAAGACAAGGAGATCTCTGAATTCAAGGTCATCTGGAAGTAAAGGCTCAGTGGCACACACCTTTAATCTGGGACACACCCTCTGCTGGAGACCTATATAAGGACATCGGAAGAAGGAAAACTCACTCACTCTTCCTTGCTTGCTTGCCTCTTGAGACTGAGCAACTGCTAGATCCTTGGACTTCCATCTACAGCTGCTACTGACCATTGTTGGCGAGTTGGATTATAGGCTGTAAATCATCAACCAATTCCCTAACTATATAGAGACTACCCATATGTTCTGTGACTCGAAAGAACCCTGACTAATACAGAGGTCTTGCAGTAGTATCATGCCCAGTTTTCTAAGGAACTGCCAGACTGATTTCCAGAGTGGTTGTACCAACTTGCAATCTCACCAGAAGTGGAGGAGTGTTCCTCTTTCTCCACATCCTCGCCAGCACCTGCTGTCTCCAGAGTTTTTGATCTTAGCCATTCTGACTGGTGTGAGGTGAAATCTCAGGGTTGTTTTGATTTCCATTTCCCTGATGACTAAGGATATTGAACCTTTTTTTAGGTGCTTCTCAGCCATTCAATGTTCCTCAGGTGAAAATTCTTTGTTTAGCTCTGTACCCCATTTTTTAATAGGGTTATTTGGCTCTCTGGAGTCTAACTTCTTGAGTTCTTTGTATATATTGGATATTAGTCTTCTGTCGAATGTAGGGTTGGTAAAGATCTTTTCCCAGTTTGTTGTTTGCCGTTTTGTCTTATTAACAGTGTCCTTTGCCTTACAGAAACTTTGCAGTTTTATCAGGTCCCATTTGTCAATTCTTGATCTTAGAGCATAATCTATTGGTGTTCTGTTCAGGAAATTTTCCCCTGTGCCCATGTGCTCAAGGCTCTTCCCCAGTTTCTTTTCTAATAGTTTTAGTGTGTCTGGTTTTACATGGAGGTCCTTGATCCACTTGGAGTGAAGTTTAGTACATGGCGATAAGAATGGATCGATTCGCATTCTTCCGCATGCTGACCTCCAGTTGAACCAGCACCATTTGTTGAAAAGACTTATCTTTTGTCCCCTGGATGATTTTAGTTCCTTTGTCAAAGATCAAGTGACCATAGGTGTGTGGGTTCTTTTCTGGATCTTGAATTCCATTCCATTGATCTACCTGCCTGTCACTGTACCAATACCATGCAGTTTTTAACACTATTGCTCTGTAGTATTGCTTGAGGTCTGGGATACTGATTCCTCC
Source organism: Apodemus sylvaticus (assembly GCF_947179515.1). NCBI lineage: Eukaryota > Metazoa > Chordata > Mammalia > Rodentia > Muridae > Apodemus > Apodemus sylvaticus. Next base: position 3,323,841 of record NC_067491.1, read on the forward strand.
AGAAGTTCTTTTACTGTTAAGAATTGTTTTAGTATCCTGGGATTTTTGTTATTCCAGATGAATTTGAAAACTGCTCTTTCTAACTTTATGAAGAATTGAGTTGGGATTTTGATGGGGATTGCACTGAATCTATAGATTGCTTTAGGGAAGATGGCCAGTTTTACTATATTAATCCTGTCAATCCATGAGCATGGAAAAATTTTTTCCATCTTCTGAGGTCTTCTTGGATTTCTCCTTCTCATCTTGTTCTCTCCTCCTGCTCTGAAATCACAGTGATGCTCTTACTCTCAATGCCTTTTCTCTGAAAGCTATGCCTATACATCTAAGTTCTTCATAAGTTAAATTCTTTCTAAAAGAGTTCTGTCTAAAAACTTCTCAGTTCAGTTCCTCTCTCAGTTCAGTTCTTCTCACCTCAGTTTCTCCGTTTTGACTCTTCTCTTTGTCCTCAGCCATTAAATATCTTTCAGAATACACGATCACATGTTACAAAGTTCATCACAAGTTCACACAAAAAATCAAATCATAAATTGAAATACAAGTTTACAACAGGGAATGTTTACATGCATATCCAGTAGGAGTAATTAACTAGCTAAACATCCATCATCTGTCTCTGATCCACAGGTTCACTGAAGGTTTTAAAACCATAACTAACTTATAAGTGAATTTTTTTATTGATAAACCCAGTCAATATTTTATCTTCTGTCCTATCACCTATAATAAATTGTTACTTACCTTTTTATTACCTTTGGTTAATTGTTTTACAACCTCTTGTAATGTGCTCTGACTAGGAGAAAGTCTGGTTACTATCTAAGAGCAATTAATTGGTGACACTTGGGAAACTAGAGACATCTCATCACAGTTTCAAGTATCAGAAAAGGACCTATTAGCAGTCCCACTATAAAAATGCTTAATAATCACAGATATAATTTTAGGAATCCTTTTAGGATCATCATTAAAACTTAAGTCATCTACTTGTCTACATAGTACATAAGACAGTATGTCTTCATGAATCTGCAGAGATCTGCTCCAAAGGGTTGTGCTATTACTTATTATTATATATTTAATAATAAAAGGAAAAGCATATTAATAGCAGGAATCTTTCCTAAAATGAGTCCCTTACATCCTTGCTTAGTAAGGGCTCACCTGTCACAGATTATATAACAATCTGAAGCAGACCATTTCAGGATGATCACCTGCTAGTATTTAGCTTGTCCCATTATGGCTCCTGAGAAGAACCCAAGCCACCAGCACAGGGATGGCACTACTCATGATGGGCCCTCCTCCCTTGATCACTAATTGACAAAATGCCCCACAGCTGGATCTCATGAAGGCATTTCCTCACCTGAAGCTCCTTTCTCTGTGATTACTCCAGTTTGTGTCAAGTTGACACAAAATCAGCCAGTGCATGGTGTAAGAAAGAAATTAGGAAGAAATACCCTTCACAATAGGCAAAAATAACATAAACTATCTTGGTGTAACTCTAACCATATAAGTGAAAGACCTGTATGACAAGAACTTCAAGTCTCTGAAGAAGGAAATTGAAGAAGATATCAGAAGATGGGAAAATCTCTCATTCTCATGGATCAGGAGTATTAACAGAGTAAAACTGGCCATCTTACCAAAAATCTACAGATTCAATTCAATAGCCATAAAAATTCCAACACAATTATTCACAGGCCTTGAAAGAGCAATTCTCAACTTCATATGGAAAAACAACAACAACAACAACAAAGCCAGGATAGCTAACAATAAAAGGATCCTGAACAATAAAAGGACTTCTGGAGGCATTACCATCCCAGATTTCAATCTGTACTTCAGTGTAAGATTAATAAAAAACTGTGTGGTATTGGCATAGAGGCAGTCAATGGATTCCATCAACATTTAATTTGATGGGATAATTTCCAAATATCAATGGAATCCATCAACATTTAATAAATGGAACTTCGTGAAATGGAAAAGCATCTGTAAGGTAAAGGACACTTTTAATAAAAATATCCACAGCCTACAAGATGGATAAAGATCTTCACAAACCCTACTTCTGACAGAGGGCTAATACCCAAAATACATAAAGAACTCAAGAACTATCTAATCCATTTTTTAAGGATAGTTATGAGTTTTAAAGTAGAAATCTTCATGCATGATAAATTAAGTTGCAATTCAAAGCAAGCTCAATAGCAAAAAATATATATATATGGTACCTATTTAGTGTTATTATGCAAAGCCAAATAAAATCTTCTTAAAGTATAGCAGTTTTATGGAGACATCATACACTAAAAACTAACTTGAATATGTTCAATACCCTAGCAATATTTCTCTAGTTGTATAGATTTAAAGCTTATCTCTTTAGTTTGTAAGATTCATATCCAGTTTGGTCATGTAAAATTATGCTCACTTTGAGATACATTGGGGCAAAATTTTTAAATAATTTGTTGTCAAAAAACTCTACTAATCTAAAATTTAGTTTAGGGTCCCTAGCTAATCTCTATGTAAACCTATTCTTAGAATAAATAAACCTGTTTTTTCTATAAACAGGTAAATGTTTATAGAGCAAATATCCATTAGAACAAATATCCATTATTATATATTTTGAGATTATAATATACATTACATAATTTCCATATTCTCTTTCCTCTAATCCCTCCCATAGACCCCTCTGGATTCCCTTCTGCATCCATGGCCTCTGTTTTTGTTAATTTTTGTCACTTGCATATATGTATAAATATATACATATATACTCCTAAATACAATCTGCCCATCTGTATCATCTTATTTGTGTATATGTCTTCATGGCTCACTGTTTGACGTTGGATAACCAACTGATGCATTCTTACTATGGAAGGTCATGTCTTCTGCTCTCAGTATTCCTGTATGTGCAGTGATTAGGCCTGCTGGGTTTTAATTCACCTACTTTAGAATGTTTATTGCTATGACATTGTGTCTCATATTAATGTCAGACACTACACCTACTAAGTCTCATCAATATGAGTATATTAACTTGTTAGGAAATGTCACACTGAAACATGATACAAACTGAAAGGAAACAGGCCAACAGATTCTGCTTTTCCCATGATCAGTCATTATAACATTTAAAAATATATTTGACTAGTTAAATTGAGAAGGGTTAACTTGAATAAACCCTATACTGCTCAATGATAATCACTACATAATTTTGTTAACAGTAAATAAGAGGCTCATAGGAATTAAAGGGCCGATTATTCAAATAGATTTTGTATACACATTTTTACTTTCCACTTTTATCGCGAAGAGGTTGTGCATAATCCTTTTGTTTTTATTGAGAAATGAACATGCCAATACCCATTTTACAAGCTGTAAGGATAAAATTCAGATATTTAGAGAAGCCTAACATCATTAGAATAAGTGTTGTGATAATTTTGATCACTGCTGAAGAAAATTGTATTTTACATTCTGTAACAATATGTCATGAGTGCACACACATACACACACACACACACACACACACACACACACAACTGAATCTCCAAGGTTCAAAACAATGGGAATTCTGAAGTCACATTGTTTTTAATAGAATTTTGAGAGACATAAATATAAAAGACATATTAATATCTATTTTATGATTTAAAGAATACATTATTGTTTATGTAACCAAAGCCACATAAATAAGACCTTATACATTTAGCACAGTCTCATCCATGTACAATCATAAAAATAACTTTAACACTTTTACGCTGATGTAGCTATTAATTTATTAATTTCGGTATAATAATTCCATCTGAATATGCTAAACTAAGATACCTTAAGCCAAATAGCGTAAGAGTCAGAATTTGGAATATTACTAGGGTCACAGAAGCTCTTCAGTCAAGTAAAGGGTTGTTTGATTTTAAATATATGCAAGGAAGAATTTGCTGATATATTCCACTTTTCCTGCTAGCATTACAAATCAATTTGGAATGTCATTAAGTGGTTACTTCATTGATAAAACCTCCATCTTTTTTGTTATATTCTTAAAAGCATCTTTTACTTGTTTGTTTCTAAGTGTATAAATGAAAGGATTCAACATGGGTGCAACTGAAGTGCTGAGAAGAGCTATCCCTTTATTTAAAGCAACTCTTTCTTTTGCAGATGGCTTCACATACATGAAGATGCAGCTTCCATAAGAAATGGATACTACAACCATGTGTGAAGAACATGTAGAAAAAGCTTTCCTTCTCTGTTGAGAAGATGGGATTCTTAGAATAGTCCTGATGATGTTTGTATAGGAAAGGCTCACTAACACCAGTGTGACCAGAAGTGTCAAAATGGCAGAGAGAAGCATCATTATTTCTATTATGTGAGTGTCTGTGCAGGAGAGCTGAAGTATAGGAGACACATCACAGAAGAAATGATCTACAGTGTTGGCTGCACAGAAATCAAGCTGAAGACCCATGAGAAGGGGAGGAAAAATTATCAGAAAACCAGACAACCAGGAAACAAAGACCAACACGTTGCAAATTCTGTTGCTCATAATGGTCATGTAGTGCAGGGGTTTGCAGATGGCCACATAGCGATCATAGGACATGGCAGCCAGAAGAAAAAATTCAGTTGCCCCCAAGAGAATTGTGAAAAAGAGTTGAGCTGCGCATTCATTATATGAAATGGTTTTATCCCCTGTGGCCATACTAACAAGGAATTTGGGGATACAGACAGTTGTGAATGAAATTTCTAAAAATGAGAAGTTTCGCAGGAAGAAATACATGGGTGTCTTGAGATGAGAATCCAGCAGTGTGAGTGTGATGATGGCCAAGTTCCCAGAAACACTCAGCATGTATGTGAGAAACAGAAGGACAAAAACAACCATTTGCAGCTGTCGATCATCTGTTAATCCAAGAAGAATGAATACTGTCACTGCTGTGTGGTTCCTCATAGCTGAGGTCTGATTGCCTGAAATAAGGAAAACTTAGAAATGAAGGAGAAAAAAAATCTGACCAAAATAAGTGAAGTTTTCATAAGCACTAGTATTCACACCTAAATAATCCTCAACAAGCACTATTCTCTAAGAGTATTACTAAGTAAATGCGAGGGTTGGGGGGGATTGTTGTTTTTATTCTTATTCAGTTTACTGAAGTCCATAAATTTAAGTATTACAAATGGATAGTAAATTCAACAAAGGCACTTAAATGTAAAATAAAATATGCACAAAATTATCATAATATTTAAATTTGTATTTTCTGTATTAAACTAGAATCCTTACCAACATATCTTCTATAACATTATTTTAATATCTATCATCTATTACATTATTTTAATCTATCTTCTAATACATTATTTTAATCTGGTGACCCAGTCTTCATTGTTGAACAAAAGGCTGAATATAGTTTATTCTTTCTATTTTTATTGTAAGATTTTATCAGCAAGCTCTTAAAAGAAACATACACGTGGTGGACTTAACTGTTTTAGCTGAAATACAGTAGGACTTAGTAACCTTATGAAGCTTCTGAAACGCTGAAGTTGTATCCTTATGATCATTTTTACTTCTGCCTTCTTTCAGTTTGCTTAATTATTTTATGATATCCTTATATTTTTATAATATTAATCCTATGTTTTACAATGTTCTTGTTAATATTGATTTTGAGGACAAATTAAAATTGTAAGTAGCAACTTAACCTCAGTTGCAAAATATACCTTTCAGTTTTAAGCTGGTAGCTTCAAAGTTCAGAATGTCTCACTCATGTGTACTAATACCATAAACATTATGTTTATATGTTCAGGAAAAAGATATTCAGAAATATTTAAAAATTATCAAATGAAGACTCAGAAGAAAGAAAGAATTCAAAATTAAAAAATAATAAAGTGAGCTTAGGAGAACTTACTTATCTATTAATCATTTAAAATTCCTAGATCTATAATTTTTTCACACTAGAATTGGTATTTAAATCTGACATCAGAAAGACTTCATTCTGTGAAAGATCCATTATCTAGTATGGTAACATTCAGAAGTAGAACACACTCCTGTGGAAGGGCACACATGCAGCATAGACAGATAGGACTTAATATACAAAAGACAGGAAGTTAGATTAAAAAGGAGGTAGGGTGGATCTAGGAAGAACTGGGTAAATGAAAGTGAATATAACCAAATTCATTTTATGAAATTCTCAACAAACTATTTTAAAGTACATCACAAAAGAGTGTTTAGCTTTTCTTAAGCCCAACTAGTATATCTATCTGTAGATATAAATGTGAGAATGAGAAATAGTCAAAAGACTGAAAACAGCAATATTTGGCAAGGATGCAAAGTAAACCCCCTCTCTGCATCTTTTCTTCTTTTTCTTTAGGTCTTACTGAGTATAACTACTTTTGGAAAATGTCTATCACAGCTAAAGAGCAATAGATATTTTGACTCAGCATTTACAATCCTATCATACTGTTAATGAAGATAAGTTCTTTTTGTCTATCAAAGGCCAAAGAAAAGACATTCATTAAACCAATGAAACATTTTAGCAATAAAAGAGTTGTGTTATGTCCTAATAGCATTGCAAGAAGAAAGATGAACAATTTACAGCTATCAACACCTATATATCACAAATGTAACACTCACCTTTTTATTATGATCACTCTGGGTCTGTGCTCCTTACAAAACCACATACTACTATGGTCAATAGCAGGTGGAGGCTTAAGGAATCAAGAAAGAATTCAGGCAATAAGAAAGATCAGAATTAGCCCATGCAATACCAGACAAAAGAGATAATAGTTGATATACAATGCTAATATCTATGCTTTTTTATGATTTTTTCACTTTTATTTTCTCAAAGAAATGAGATAATTTTATGTCTAGTGTTTAGATTGAATTTAAATTTAAACAATAAAGAGCTATTATAAACTACTTTAAAGCACTAGTATGCTTCTTAATCCCATAACAAACTATTTTCTAGTTGAGAGTAAAATAGTAGTAATTAACACATGGTCCTCTGTATCAAGAGATGATTACACAATTCATTGATGAGATAAATCCGTTTAGGAAATGAAAGTATGCGAAAATTTAAATTTAAGTTAATATAACTGCTTGATAAATGTGAAAGAAAGCTTCTTGCGTCAGAATAAAGCCTTTTCCCTGTCATATTTTAGTATTCATAACCACCATGGATTCATATGAAGCATATGAATTATAACTATCATGTGAAAAACACTCATTTAGTTACAGTTTTATTTACCAAATACTATGCAAAGAGTATCTATTGAAAATGTTATTCATAAAATATGAAATAGCAGGTCTCCCAGCACAATTGATTTCTATAGTATAACTTTAAAAATTATTATACATGTAATATAGAAATCAATTCAAGTCATATGCTATGTTATTTCAATCATTTCAACAGTAATTTTCTTTTTCTTGCTTTGATGAAATACAAGCCTATAATAAAGCCATGTTAAACCTTAGTGTTTTCTGTGATAATTATATTTTCAAACATGTTTTATATAAGTCCCAGAATAAAGGCAGTTTCTGAATGTTTCATATCCAGTGTATTATTTAGATAGCTTTAGCAATATTCTGTCTTGACTTCTTATCCAAAACTGCCATGGTACCAGATACACATATTCAGGATGTTCACTCCAGATACACATACTTAGGATGTTCAGTGCAAAGGTCTTAGCATGACAAAAAGTCTTACCGACCTTCACTTTGTATAATTTCTTGTTAAAGAAGCAATGTTCTCCAATTTCTTTTAAAATTTGGGATATAAACTACTTGGTTATTTATAAAATATATTTTAAGTTGGAAAAGAAATCCAATTATAGACCTTTTTTCTATGAAATACTTCCAGTCAGTATGAACAGATATTAGCTTGATTTGTAGTTTTTAAAATAGCAAGAGCTATAATCCTTTTGTACACTGAACAACTTGACTCAAGAGGATTTAAAGACTTAAAAATTAACAGGAGAAGAAATCAATTCTCTGGAGACTATTATGCTAGCATGTTAAACATATTAAAAAATTTTATTGAGTGAAGGAGGCCTTTAATCCATAATCATGTTTGAGTAGCTTTATGTTATAATAGATAATAATGAATATAATAGGTAATAATGAGTGGTATGGAAATATGAAAAGGCATTATTGAAACTTTAGGTTAAGATTAATTGTAAGCTTTCATTGTGCCTCCCTAGTTACTCTTTTGAGGTACCCCCTTTTGACTTAGGGAATCGGATACAGTATCTAGAAAATCAAGGTATGTCAGCATTGACAATGAAAAAAGGAAACTATAGAGACACTATAATTTTAGCATCAGAATCAAAGTTTTAGTTGAAAAATAAAACAAAGCCAGAGTTGAATATTTGAATGTAGATAGCAGACAATATGTTTTCATCTGACGTGTGTTACCATTCAAACAATAGGAAATTATGTTCTGTGAACGTAGATGTTAACATTTCCGTTGCTAAGTACTTGAACACTATCTGTGGCAAGAGGTGCCACAGATAATTTTAAATATCACAGGCAACATATAAAACAAATTGACCAGAATAGTACTGCCAAGTGTAGGACACAAGCACCCATACTATTACCCCAGTTACTCAGCTTGGTTACTTTCTTCACGCTGAGCATCTTCTTGTGAGCAGTGCTCAAATGAGGGAAGGGAAATCCAACCTCAGAACCTTAAGCTCCTGTTCTTCCAGGTCATTGACCTTTCAAAGCTTACTGCTATCCTTAATTTCATCAGATGGATTAGTTTTGCCCAATTTAATGAGTTAGAAAGTTATTTCAAATATTAAGCATGGTAACTGGGGTTTTCTTTGCTTATTGGATGGAAAGGTGGTTTGCAGAGAACTAACCCAACCATTAGTTTTGTCATTTGTAACACCACCAGTGGGCAGAAGAAAGAAAAGATGGAGGATCGTATTACACAAGTGATGTTTCTTATTTCCAGCCTTTTGTTATTCTTTACATAGTCAGCACTTATTTTTATATACAGTCTCTTCAGTTCTTTTTTTTAAGTGCTTTCTTTTTCTTTTGCAAAATTCTATATTTTCTCAGAGTAGATTATTGGATCTATTGTGTTATTCACCTCTAGATTCCTAAGATCTGGAATATCCTATGTGCAAATAGAAATTGTATTTATATATAATTAAGGGCAAAGAATTTCATTATTATGATATGAACCAGGTGAAATAATCTTGAAGTGTTTAACATGAAGAGGTTTATAAAGAGTGGGAGTGAACAGGAACTATAATTGGAGGCAATAGACAATAATAGCGGGCTAATGTTTTTAGTGCTGAAGATAGGCAGAATTTACTGTAGAGGACTAACACACTCTCAATGAGTGGTAATTCAAAACGGTCAAAGTCACCATTGCTATATAACTCACTCTCAATAGGTAGAGTGAAAAGTAGCCAAAGATGGCATTGTCCATTGAGCATCAATTCCAGAATGTCATCAATATGTCAAAAAACCCCACAAATCTTCCTTACCTTCAGATGAAATAACCAGGATCTAAAAGGGTTAGGAGTGTAGTTCAGTTGTAGATTCCTTGCGTTGTGAAGCATACTGGATTAGGTTGATACCCAGCACTAAAATACATTTTAGGTAACAACAAAAATTAATGAAATAAATTTATGTAACTCTGAAAACATTTGATGAAACAAGAAAATGAAGTATATTTATTAATTAAATTTGTTTTTTGACAATTCTATACATGCATATAATATATACTGATTATTCTAATCTCTTCCCTTTATTATCTTCCTCCTATCCCTGTCTACCTTTTCTCTTGCCTACAAATCTCTTCCTCAGATTCATGTTTGATTGATTTTGTGACCAGCATGACTATGGCCTTGGAGGCTAGTAGACTTATACGTGTATATAACTAAAGACAATGGCATCCTAAAGTCTACCCATAGATAATAGTTCATTTATAACAGGTAGGAATTTATGACTGCCTTCCCCACTGGTGACTAAATGCTTAAAATTAAATATTTTAAATTAATAATAATATTCCAAGCTTCATATAAGAATACAAGGTCTCCATTCAAAGCCAAGTAAAATTTTCTTCTATTTCTTTAAGATTCATGTTTTTAAATTACAAATAGACAATATTTGCTACTCAGAAGACTTCTTTCTTATCATTACTCTAAGTAATTATGTATGTAAATGATTAAATAGACATTTCTAGAGTATTATTTATATAGGCACATTGCTACCTTTAAGTATATATTTATTGAAATATAAAAAGGCAAAATTTCATGAATTGAAAATGAAAATAAGCATGCTTCTGTTCCTACCCTCATCAACCATAAATCCTGCCACCAAAGATTCCACCATTGGTAATTATTATGTCCATATCAATTTCTTTTTATTATTATTATTGGATATTTTATTTATTTACATTTCAAATGTTTTCCCCTTTCCAGGTTTCCCCTTTGGAAACCCCCTATCCCATCCTATCTACCCCAGCCTCTATGAGGGTGCTCCCCTCCCACTCCTGTCTTCTCACCCTGGAATTCCCCTATACTGGGGCATTGAACACCCTCAGGCCCAAGGGCCTTTCCTCCCATTGATGTCTAACAGACCATCCTCTGCCACTTATGTGTCTGGAGCCATGGGCCCCTCCACGAATACTCTTTGGTTGGTGGTCCTGTCCCTGGGAGCTCCAGGGGGGGGGTCTGACCAGTTGACACTGTTGATCCCTCCATGGGGTTGCAAACCCCCTCAACTCCTTCAGTCCCTTCTCCAAGTCCTACATTGGGGTCCTCATGCTCAGTCCAATGGTTGGCTGCAAGCATCCTCCTCTATATTTGTCAGGCTCTGGCAGAGCCTCTCAGGAGACAACCATATCAAGCTCCAGTCAGCAAGCACTTCCTGGCATCCACAAAAGTATCTGGGTTTGGTGACTCAATATGGGATGGCTAATATCCACTTATAAGTGAATGCATACTGTGTGTTTTGTGACTAAGTTATCTCACTCAGGATGATATTTTCTTTTTTCGATATTTTTATTTTCTATATTCTTTGTTTACATTCCAAATGATTTCCTCTTTCCCAGATCCGCCCTCCCCATATGTCCCATAAACCTTCTTCTCTCCACCCATTCTCCAATCACCTCCCTCCTTTTTCTCTGTCCTTATATTGCCCTCCAACACTAGATCAATCCTTTCCAGCATCAGGACCCTCTCCATACTTCTTCATGGGAGTCATTTGTTATGCAATTTGTGCCTTGGGTATTCAGAGCTTCTGGGCTAATTAATATCCACTTATCAGAGATTGCATTCCATGTGTATTCTTTTGTGATTGGGTTACCTCACTTAGGATGATATTTTCCAGATCAAATCATTTACATAAAAATTTTGTGAATTCATTGTTTCTTTATTTTTCTTTTTTTCCTTCAATATATTTTTTATTTACATTTCAAATTATTTCCCCTTTTCTAGACCCCCACTCCTTGAACGTCCCATCAGCCCCCTTCCCTCCCCCTGTTTTCCCACCCAACCCTTCCCACTTCCCTGTTCTGGTTTTGCCCTATACTGCTTCACTATTCCATTGTGTAAATATACCACATTTTCTGTATCCATTCCTCCTTTGAGGGACATCTGAGTTCTTTCCAGCTTCTGGCTATTATAAATAAGGCTGCTATGAACATAATGGAACATGTGTCTTTATTGCATGCCAGGGTCCTCCGGAAGTCTCATGTCCAGTTTTCTGAGGAACCGCCAGACTGATTTCCAAAGTAGTTGTACCATCTTACAGCCCCACCAGCAGTAGAGGAGTGTTCCTCTTTCTCCAGATCCTCGCCAACACCTGCTGTGTCCTGAGTTTTTGACCTTAGCCATTCTGGCTAGTGTAAGGTAAAATCACAGGGTTGTTTTGATTTGCATTTCCCTAATGACTAATGATGTTGAGCACTTCTTAAGGTGCCTCTTGGCCATCTGAATTTCTTCAGTTGAAAATTCTTTACTTAGATCTGTACCCCATTTTTAATAGGGTTGTTTGGTTCCCTGGGGTCTAACTTCTTGAGTTCTTTGTATATATTGGATATTAGCCCTCTATCAGATGTAGGGTTGGTGAAGATCCTTTCCCAATTTCTTGGTTGCCATTTTGTCCTTTTAACAGTGTACTTTGCCTTACAGAAACTTTGTAATTTTATGAGGTCCCATTTGTCAATTCTTGGTCTTAGAGCATAAGCTATTGGTGTTCTGTTCAGGAACTTTTCCCTGTGCCCATGTCCTCAAGAGTTTTCCCCAGTTTCTTTTCATTAGTTTCAGTGTGTCTGGTTTTACATGGACACTTGGAGTGGAGTTTAGTACATGGAGATAAGAATGGATCAATTCACATTCTTCTGCATGCTGACCTCCAATTGAACCAGCACCATTTGTTGAAAAGGCTATCTCTTTTCCCCTGGATGTTTTCGGCTCCTTTGTCAAGATCAAGTGACCATAGGTGTGTGGATTCATTTCTGGGTCTTCAATTCTATTCCATTGGTCCACTTCTCTGTCACTGTGCCAATACCATGCAGTTTTTAACACTATTGCTCTGTAGTATTGCTTGAAGTCAGGGATACTGATTCCCCCAGAATTTCTTTTGTTGTTGAGAATAGTTTTAGCTATCCTGGGTTTTTTGTTATTCCAGATGAATTTGAGAATTGCTTTTTCTAACTCTGTGAACTGAGTTGGGATTTTGATGGGGATTGCATTGAATCTGTAGATTGCTTTTGGCAAGATGGCCATTTTAACTATATTAATCCTGACAATCCACGAGCCTGGCAGATTTTTCCATTTTCTGAGGTCTTCTTCGATTTCCTTCTTCAGAGACCTGAAGTTCTTGTCATATAGATCTTTCACTTGTTTGGCTAAAGTCACACCAAGATACTTTATATTGTTTGTGGCTATTGTGAAGGGTGTCATTTCCCTAACTTCTTTTTTAGCCTGCTTATCCTTTGAGTATAGGAAGGCAACTGATTTGCTTGAGTTGATTTTATAACCAGCCACTTTGCTGAAGTTGTTTATCAGCTGTAGGAGTTCTTTGGTGGAGGTTTTCAGGTCACTTAAGTAGACTATCATGTCATCTGCAAATAGTGATAATTTGACTTCTTCCTTTCCAATTTGTATCCCCTTGACCTCCTTATGCTGTTTAATTGTTCTAACTAGAACTTCAAGTACTATATTGAAAAGATATGGAGAGAGAGGACAGCCTTGCCTGGTCCCTTATTTTAGTGGGATTGCTTCAAGTTTCTCTCCATTTAGTTTGATGTTGGCTACCGGTTTGCTTTATATTGCTTTAATGATGTTTAGGTATGAGCCTTGAATTCCTATTCTTTCCAAGACTTTTAGCATTCAGGATGATATTTTCAAGTTCCATCCATTTGCCGTGAATTTCATGAAGTCTTTATTTGTAATAGCTGCACAGTATTACACTGTGTAACTGTACCACATTTTCTGTATCCATTCCTCTGTTGAAGGACATCTGGGTTCTTTCCAGCTTCTGGCTATTATGAATAAGGCTGCTATGAACATAGTGGATCATGTTGGATCATCTACCAAGGATTTGTATAGCTGGGTTCTCAGGTAGTATTATGTCCAATTTTCTGAGGAACTGTCAGACTGATTTCCAGAGTGGTTGTACCAGATTACAATTCAACTCATTTTAATTTCTTATATGATATATTAATTTACAAATGAGTTCTTGGCTTTGCATATATGAGATGAGATTTGAATGTTATCCCTTTGCCCTGTATGGTCATTCCCTCAGTGACCATATAATTTCTGTTTCAATTTATCAGTATAAATTATATCCACAATTATTTTGAAAATATACATATTTATTTCCAGCTAAATAACTTTGTCCTGGATATTTTTAACTTAACAATATTTTCTTATCATAAGGCTGAATTTTCTTATTAAATTAATTGTATAGATTTATGTATACTCTGTAATCCTTCTCCAGGATAGTTACAAAAAGGGAAGACATGCCCTGAGAAGAGCCCAGTAAATCAAATATACTGTCACATTCACTTTTTTTTTCCTCAGAATCTTTGAAACTGAAGCAATGTTTTGTCTCAGATGTCAGATGTGGTTGATTTCTAAAACGAATGCACAAAGTTTATCTTGTCTGCATTTAGAAAATTTACCTTTCCCTGTTAAGTTTCTCTGTTTTAAAGTGTTGCTTCAAGTATCAAATAATAGTTAAGTTTCTTTGTATTATTCTTTTTATGAATGTAAAATAGAAATAGAATGTTTTAAAACATGGGCAAATTTGTGTTTCATTTAGAATGATAACAGTAAGTCACAAACTAAGTTAATAAAGCATGAAAATCCAGGAAACAACAACTGACTTCAAGTTGTACTACCAAGCAATAGTGATAAAACAAGGCATTGTTACAGAGACAGACAGGCAAATCAATGGAATAAAATTGAAGACCCAGAAGTAAACTGATATGCCTATAGACATTTGATCTTTGACAAAGAAGCCAAAAATGTACAGTGGGGAAAAGAACTCATGTTCAACAAATGGTGCTGGTCTAACTGGCAGTCTATATGTAGGAGAATGAAGCTTAAGTCCAAGTGGATCAAGGACCTCAACATAAAACCATATACCCTGAATCTAATAGAAGAGAATGTGGAAAAGAGTCTTCAACTTGTTGGCACAGGAAGAAATTTTCTAAACAGAGCACCATGACACAGACTTTAAGATCAAGAATTATCTAAGGCTAGCAGGTAGCCTTCCTGGAGGTGGCCTACCTTTTTGCATGAACTAAGATTAGTGAGCTCAGAGACAACCTCATGAAACTGAAAAGCTTCTGCAAGGCAAAGGACAGTCAACAGAACAAATAGGCAACCTACAGATTGGGAAAAAAATCTTCACTAACCTTGCCTCTGACAGAGGACTAGTATTTAAAATATATAAAGAACTCAAGAAATCAGAAAATGGGTTACAGTGCTAAACAGAGAATTAACAACAGAAGCATCTCGAATGGTCGAGAAGCACTTAAAGAAATGTTCGAAGTCCTTAGTTATCAGGAAAATACAAATCAAAACAACCCTGAGATTCCACCTCACACCAATCAGAATGGCTAAAATCAAAAACTCAGGTGACAGCACATGCTGGCAAGGATGTAGAGAAAGAGAAAGACTCCTCCACTGCTAGTGGGGTTGCAAGCTGATACAATCACTTTGAAAATCAATCTGGATGTTCTTCAGAAAATCAGAAAAAGTTCTATCTGAAGACCCAGGTGCTCCACCATGTTCATAGTAGCCTTGCCTGTAATAGCTATAAGATGGAAACAACACAGATGTCCCTTAGCTGAAGAATGCTGTCTTAGAGTTTCTATTCCTGCACAAACATCATGACCAGGAAGCAATTGGGAAGAAAGGGTTTATTCAGATTGCATTTCCACATTGCTGTTCACCACTAAAGGAAGTCAGGACTGGAACTCAAGCAAGCCAGGAAGCAAGAGCTGATACAGAGGCCATGGAGGGTTGTTTCTTACTGTCTTGCTTCCCCTGGCTTCCTCAGTTTCCTTTCTTATAGAACCCAAGACTACCAGCCCACAAGAGATGGTACCACCCACAGCTGGATCTCATGAGAAAATGTCCCACAGCTGGATCTCATGGAGGCATTTCCTCACCTGAAACTCCTTTCTCTGTGATAACTTCAGCCTGTGTCAAGTTGATACACAAAGCCAGCCAGTACAATTGACTACTTGTCAACTTGACAAAACACATCACTATTAAGCCTCAACCTGTACTTTCGTATTCATCCCCAAGATCTAAGTAACTTTAAAAGTCCCATAGTCTTTACATAAAAGTCCGATTCCTTTAAAATATCCAATATCTTTTAAAATTCAAAGTCTTTTAAAAATTCAAAGTCTCTTAACTCTGGGCTCCACTAAAATGCTTTCTTACTTCAAGAGGGAAAAATAGCAGGGCACAGTCACAATCAAAAGCAAAATCAAACTCCAACCTTCCAATATCTGGGATTGACTCACCATCTTCTGGGCTTCTCCAAGGGCTTGAGTCACTTCTCCAGCTCTGCTCACTGAAGTATGCACCCTGTCTTCTCGGCTCCAGATGCCTGTACTCTGCTGCTGCTCCTATTCTTGGTGGTCATCACATGGTACTGGAATCTCCAAAACACTGCTGTCTTCTGCTTCACCAATAGCTTCTCGTAGGCTCTCTTCATGGTGCCAAGCTTCAATTCCTTTGCATGACCCCTTCAGTCCTGGGTCATCAATTGCAACTGAGGGTGCACCTTCACCAATGTCCATCCATGGCCTCTCACAGTGCTGAGCCTCAGTTGTTCTTCATGACCCCTTCATGTCTTCCAAACCAGTAAAACCTGGATGACTCTTACACATTACCAAGTCCAGCCACAGCACAAGGTACAACCTTAGCTATCTCTGGGACACAGCCTCTTTGTGCTCTCAGAAAACCCTTTCCAGAAGATTTCACCTTAGTGATGCTTGTCTCTTCTTCATCACTGCTAATTTCTTAGCTCCAGCTAACTAGCATCAATAGTCCCTGTAATGCAAAGTTTTTGCTTTAGTAGTTCTGGTATCTTGTTAATCACAGCTGATTCTTCATCCCTACCTAACCAAAACCACAGAGTTTTCACAATCAAAATAACAATGGCCCTGATAAGAGTCTTTAATCTTCCCTTTGAAATTTCTCAAGATAGGCCTCCATCTTCTGCACTGTTCTCAACATTGTCTTCCAAGCTCCTAGACAACCTCCCACAGAGCTCTTACCATGGAATGGATCTTCTAGCCCAAAGGTCCAAAGTCCTTCCACAGTCTTCCACAAAACATGGTCAGGTTGTAACAGGTATACCCAAGTATGTTGGTACCAATTTGTCTTAGGGCTTCTATTCCTGCACAAACATCACAACCAAGAAACAAATTGGGGAGGAAAGGGTTTATTCAGATTACATTTCCACATTGCTATTCACCATTAAAGGAAGTCAGGACTTGAACTCAAGCAGGTCAGGAAACAGGAGCTGATGCAGGGGCCATGGGGGAATGTTTCTTACTGTCTTGCTTCCCCAGGCTTGCTCAGTTTGCTTTCTTATAGAACCCAAGACTACCAGCCCAGAGATGGTACCACCCACAAGGAGCCCTCCCCTCTTGATCACTAATTGAGAAAATGTCCTACAGCTGGATCTCATGGTGCCACTTCTCCAACTGAAGTTCCTTTCTCTCTGATAACTCCAGTCTGTGCCAAGTTGGCACACAAAACCAGCCAGGGCAAATGGATACAGAAAATGGTGTTCATTTACATAATGGAATATTACTCACCTATTAAAAATGAGGACATCATGAATTTTGCAAACAAATAAATGGAACTAGAAAATATCATCCTGAGTGAGGTAACTCAGATCCAAAAGGGCATGCATGGTCTGTACTCACTAATAAATGGATATCAGCCAAAAGTACAGAATATCTAGGCTACAACCTATAGACTATAAAAAATGTAACAAGCAGAAATGACCAAGTGAGGAGGCTTCAACCCCCACTTAGAAGGGGGAAGGAAATAATCACTAGCATAGGAGGCAGAGGGAGGGAGGGACCTGGAAGGGAAAGAGGAGGGGATGGAGGAGGGGAAAAGGGCAGCAGAATCAGGTGTGCTGGGCCCTGAAGATAGGGCCAGAGATCAGAAAGGTGAGACACTCTCAGGACTCATTGTGGGTGACCCTAGCCAAAATGCCCAGCATTGGGGAAAAGAAACTTGAAGAGTCCACCTCCCTTAGATAGACAGGGTTTCAAGTGGAGGGGAAAAAAAAGAATCCATTGCTTCCCCTCAGGATTTACTAGTCTTCTGAATTGGTCAAACTGCCATGTTGAGTGAATAAATAGAAATAACATCTACAATTTTTTTCATTTGAGATACTGATCTTTGCAATTGTCCTATGTCTTATATATTAAAATGACTATTGTTGAGAAATGTAGTTAAATTGGCTATCTACTTTCCAGCCACAGGCCCTGTGCTACTTGCAGTCTGAGTCTCACATTGGCCTGCCCTGCTCCATCTGTGTCCTAATGGCAAATCCCTTGGTGATCTTCTTACCATGACTCTTGCAGGACTCCCTGTCTTATGGCTACCTCTTCTCTTCCTTCCTTTCCCTATTTTCGATCCTCCCCTGGGATTGAAAGTCCTACCTTCTTTGTTCTTGATTCACTACAAAGACTTCTTTTAAAATATAGTTGTTTTTTTTTTTATATTCAAAGAACCACGTGGTAAATGTAACTTCAAAATCTATGAAGCCCCTTAAAAAGGTGATGTTTCTTCATTTTTTTAAAGTTCAAGGGTTTTATTCTGTAAGATCATTATAAATTCAAAGCAGCAGTTTTCACATGGTCTTGCATCCTAATATTGTACACCAGTGGTTTCATCATTAATATAAACTAGAATGAATGGTTTTCCTTGATCACAAATTTGTCCCAAGACACTAAGGGAAAGGAGGTCCAGTGTCTGGCCCAACTTGGGTTTCATCTCAAGGGGAGAATCCAAGGCCTGACACCGATTCTATGGAATACATACAGGAGCCTAGTATGGCTGTCATCTGAGAGGCCCAAGAAGCAGCTGCCTGAGATAGATGCAGATATTTACACCCAACCATTGGACTGCTATAGTTGAATTAGGGAACGACTGGAAGAAGAAGAGGAGGAGAGCTACCCCATAGGAAGACCAGCAGTCTCAACTAACTCATACTCCTGAGATCTCTCACATATACTACTTGGTTTGGCCTCAATGAAAGAAAATGAACCTAACCCTCAAGAGACTTGAGGCCCCAGGGAGTGAGGAAGCCTGGTGGGGATGGTGGGTGGGGACATTCTCTTGGAGACAGGGGGAGGCTGAGGAACTCTGGGAGGGCAGACCAGGAGAGGGTTAATGACTGGACTGAATAAAAATAAAAATTAATAATAATAATAATAATAATAATACCTTAACTGGAACAAAACTTCTCTGGGGGGGCCAAGAACCAACATCTCAGAATTGACATCTCTCAAAGACCATTCAGATTAGGAGTGAGAGCAGTGGATGACAGGAACCTTCTGTACTTAAGGATAGAATTTTCCACAGTTCCTTAGAATGATAGATAATGGTGGGTTAGGTTAGATCTTGAAGGTATTTGTACAGAAATAGGAGTATCCCATGGAGTCTATAAGCTCTGTCTAATTCCTAGGTACCCTACCTGATAAATCAGGAAAGTTCGATGATGAGAAGATGTGCAATTCAAAAAGAAATAGAGGGGTGGAAGGAAGGAATAAACTGTTTAAAGTACTGTTAGGAGCCATCTAGGAAGGGCTAAGTCTAGCATGTGGCCTTCCTGGAGGTGGCCTACCTTTTTGCATGAACTAAGATGAGTGATCTCTGAGAAGCAAGGTCACAAAGAGACTTCATCTCAGGATTGCTTCTTGCAGGTGCTATGCCTTTTTTGTTATTATTAAATTAGTATAATAATCCCTGGGCATTAACCCGGCCCTATTGAGTAGATTTCCTGTAGATAAACTTAATGATGAACTGTCATGAATTAATGCTGTTTGGATAAATTAATGATTTTATAGAATTCTTTATTTGATCTTAGGAAGAACGATATAACAGATGGTTTTAGTTGGCATGCTAGAAATATGTAATAAAGTTAGAATCAAGAATAGAATGAGCCCATTCCTCATAATATTCAGTAAATGTTGTATAATAAGAAATACAATGAGCTTTTTTTTTTTTTTTTTTATTCGATATAATTTATTTACATTTCAAATGATTTCCCCTTTTCTAGCCCCCCCACTCCCCGAAAGTCCCGCAAGCCCCCTTCTCTTCCCCTGTCCTCCCACCCACCCCTTCCCACTTCCCCGTTCTGGTTTTGCTGAATACTGTTTCACTGAGTCTTTCCAGAATACAATGAGCTTTTATACTTACATCAAAAAGAGAGTTTATATTTCTTACTAAGAGCAGAGACAGCATGTATTATAACTTTGTTAACTTTGAAACATCTTTCTCTAGATGGTCCCATAATTTTTATGAAAGTTATTCCATAACCTTTGGCTAACAATTTTTTTTACAAATTTTTGCCAATACCTTTCAAGATATCACCAAAATTAAAAGAATTTGAGGAAAATTCAAAATCAGAAATATTAACCTTAAGTTAAAACTGTCTTGATATAATATAGCTTATTTGATCTTGTGGATATTATTATGCCTTACAAATACACTGCTGATTTTTTTTGAAGAATCAATGTGAAAATATTTAATATTAAACATATATTTGATATTTCATCTTAATTTGAATACTGAAATTCAATGCATATAGACTTTAGAATACTACTTGCTCCTAGATTTCTGTTTGATACAATAATGAGCTAACTCATCTCTGAAAATGTTATTAACTAGTAGATTTCCTCAAGATAAAAGTCTGAGCTCAATGTATTTCACTTTACTTATTATTTTTGTTAATTGTATTTGTGGAGGTATTTCAGTGTGATAACATTATACACAGATACAGTGTGAACAGAATAGGATACTCTGAATTATGATACTCTAAATGTGAATTTAATGATAGTTTTCCTCAGTGTTGTGACTCCTGATTGGATGTCCATGCACCACTGGATGAACCTGCACTTATGCATATACTGGCAGCACAAAATAGACTCTGTGGGTTTGAAAAAGTGTACATGAGGTTGGACAGAAAAATGAAAATTGGTTCAGGATATATAAGAAAAACTTGGGAATAAAGAGGAGGTTGATTTAATCAAAACATACTATATCCAATGCATGGAATTCTCAATAATGGAAAAGTACATACATTCAATAAGTGTTTATGAATCCTTACACAGTAGTGTATTTCAAAAGAAGTAATATGTGATTTAAACACCTAACTATATGAATCTTCAATCTGTGCTTTTAAATTGTATATCCAATTAGATGATCAATTAATGTACTGATGATAGTATTTAAAATAGCAAAAAAATTCTCCATTATGTAAACTAATGACTCAATTACAGTTTAAATAAAAATAACAAACTCTTTGACTCTCAGTTATATAACAAGTACTTAGATGATTCTTATATAATTATGGCAAGGTGTAGTAGTGCTATCAATTTCAAATTTTAAATCAACTTTCTCATCTATGATTTGTACCAACACTGTTTTACTGTCTCTATTGATCCTTGAATGTTTCATTATTATTCATTGGGAGAGTAATTTAAGGGCATAGATTTGTTATTAAATGTTTGTAGGCTCCAATAGAAGTTATCATGTCTAGAGCTTACATTTCTCTTATGTATATTTAAAGGATTGGAATAGAAATATTTATAAACTATTAAACTATCTACCATCCCTGCCTTAAACCTGTTCACCTATTTATTAAATATTATTATAGGGAAAATATGTTCATTAATAATAGATTTTACTTGTGATAAAGTCCTCTCACAGAAAATTAACACCAAGTTAAGTATTACCATAATTTCATTTCACAATTTCTTAGATGTGAATAAAACAATGGTCAGGATAAAAAACACTGAAAAAGTTGATGGAAGTCATATTTCTAATTGCTTTCTAATAATTCTTCCACCCTTTAAGGAGTATAATCTGTTTATAAATCATTATATAGCATTTTCTGTGAGTATTGACAAAATCACATGATTTTCTCTTCTCTAGAACATCCTTAACTCAAATACCAATCATGTTTAAGAGTGCTTTTTGTAGGGCAGTCTTTGGGTGGCCTTTACTTCAGTCTCTGCTCCACACATTTTCTCCCTTGTTGCTTCTGTGAGTATTTTGTTCTCTTTCTGAAAGGAAGCAATGCACCCTCACTTAAGTCCTCCTTCTTCTTGAGCTTCCTGTGCTGTATAATTGTAACTGCTGTGCATTGTAACTTGTTTATTTTGAGCTTTTGGGCTAACATTCGCTTATTAGTGAGTGCATACCATGTGTGTTCTTTTGTGATTGGGTTACCTCACTCAGGATGACACTATCTAGTTCCATCCATTTGCCTAAGAATTTCATGAATTGATTGTTCCTGGGGATTCATCCTATAAGCAGTCACCAAACCCCAACACACTACTATGGACGACAAGAAGTGTATACCTAAAGGAGCATGATGTGGTTGTCTCTGGAGGGGCCCTGCCATAGCCTTACAAACACAGAGGCAGATGCTAGCAGTCAACCGCTGGACTGAGCATGGGGTCCCCAATGGAGGAGCTGAAGGGATTTACAGCCCCATGGGAAGAACAATGATCTCGGCCACCCAGAAGCCCCAGGAATCCCAGGAACTAAACCTTCAACCAAGAGGTACCCATGGTTCCAGCCAAAAATGTAGCAGAGGAAGGCCTTGTTGGGCATCAGTGGGAGGAGTGGTCCTTGGTCAGGTAAAGGCTCAATAGAGGTCCCAACAAAGGGAAATCGAGGGGGGGGGGAGGTGGGAGTGGGTTGGGTGGAAATCGAAGGGGTGGGAGGATGGGTTGGGGATCTTTGGGGAGGGAGGAAATTGGAAAAGGTTTTACCATTGGCAATGTAAATGAAGATGATATTCAATAAAAAAAGAAAAAAAGAGTGGTTTTTGTACAAAAAACTCAATTTGAGTCTGAATTTTAGTATAAGAAATAAAGTCAACAATGTCATTTAAGCTATTGTTAACAACCAACCTTTATTAGTATGTGAATTTAATTGTTAACAGGTATGGATACATTCAGAATTACATAGCAATGGATAAGATTTTTTGATTCATTAAAATAACAAATCATTAAAAATCATAGTCTCAATCCTATCTTTAATTCAGTCATTTCCTTAAAAGTGAGGTCTTAGAATAGAGAGATGGTTCAATATTTAAGAGAACTGTCTCCTTTTGCAGGGGGCTGATGTTCAATTTCCAGCATCCACATGATATCTCACAAACCATCTCTTTTTCCAGTTCTAGGGAATCTGATATCCTCTTCTGGCCTCAGTGTGTACCAAGAATGCATAATCCACACTAGATGAAGTTTGGTTCAATAAGACTCAGTAATCAGTGTTGGCCTAAGTTGTTGGCTTAATCTTTAAAAGTCTGACCATAAATTATACATTTTAGTCATATTTAAATAAACAACAATTTGGAAAAGTATTTTACTCATAATACTTAACTCAATTCCATATACACAAAAAACTTTAAGACATGACTACATTGAAACTCTTTCTAAAGGACAAGTGTCATCTTATATAAGGATAGATTCTATAGCTTATCTGAGGAAACAGGCTCAAGATAAACAAGCTTCTGATAAAGATATATGGCTATATATTGATTGAGACAAAGAAACTAAAAATGAAGGTCTGGAGGAGCCAGCATGGCCTGGCCACACAGACAGGTCACCAGGGTATTAATCACATCTGTTGCCAACCTTCTGAGCAGAAAACAGATTATATATCTATCCCTTTGAAGAGATAACCATGTATATTTAATGTTCCTAGTTTTCCTACTATTTATATACACACAAAGATCTACATACCATCTACACATATGTACAGAAAAGCATCCATGTCCATAAAATAATAATAATTTAAATTTTCAGTGAGATCTAAATAATAAGATAGGTTACACAGGAACACACATATCATCTTGATAGAAGAAAAATAGTGAGCAGAATCTGAAGGAAAGACCATCTAGATACTACCTCACCTAGGAATCCATCCCATATACAACTACAAATCCCAGACACTATTGTGGATGCCCACAAGTGCTTGCTGACAGGAGCCAGATATAGCTGTCACCTGGGAGGCTCTGCTAGTGCATGACAAATACAGAGGGGGAACCTCTCAGCCAGCCATTGATCTGAGCACAGGGTCCCCAATGGATGAGATAGAGAAAGGAGCAAAGGAGCTGAAGGGGTTTGCAGCGCCATAGGAGGAACAACAATATGAGTCACCAAGTACTCCCAGAGCACCCAGGGACAAAACCACCAACCAAAAAGTACACATGGAGTTACCCATGGCCCCAGACACATCGGCAGCAGAGGATGATCTTGTTGGACACCAAATGGGTGGGAGGCTCTTAGGCCTGGAAAGACTTGATACCATAGTGTAGAGGAATACCAGGACAGGGAAGCAGGGGTGGGTTGATGGGGAAGGGGAGATGGCTTATGGGATTTTCGGGGGAGGGGGGAACCAGGAAAGGGGACAACATTTGAAGTGTAAATAAAGAATATACCTAATTAAAAAAGAAAAAATGGCTTAATTTAATGAGTGATATAGGTTTGTGCAATTGTAATGTTCTAAACCTGTATTACCTTAGTACTATGCCTCAAAGAGTTTTACTTTTTAAAGAATCTTATCATCTTGCTTAGCATATCTTTGAAGGCTATTTTCACTTGCTTGTTTCTAAGAGTGTAGATGAATGGATTTAACAGAGGTGCAACAGAGGTATTTAAAACAGCTACTCTCTTATTAAAATTTGCTGCATCTTTAAAAGAAGGATTTATATACATGAAAATACAGCTTCCATAAGAAAGTGAGACCACTATCATATGAGAGGAACATGTAGAAAAGGCTTTCTTTCTCTGTTGAGCAGAGGGGATCCTCAAAATGGTCTTGATGATGTGTGTATAGGAGAGAATCACCAGCAACAAGGTGAAGATGAGGGTCACAGCAGCCAGGAGGAACTGGATCACTTCTATGAAGTGTGTGTCTGAACATGATAAATGCAGCAAGATAGTGTAATCACAGCAATAATGATTGATGATGTTGGATGCACAGAAAGGCAACTGAAGAGTCATTGCATGCGGCACAGCAACAACGATAAAGCCAGATAACCAGGAACTTAAAACTAGTTGGAAGCAAAGTCTCCGGCTCATGACAGTTGTGTAATGCAAGGGTCTGCAAATGGCAACATAGCGGTCATAGGATATCACTGCTAAGAGATAAAATTCAGTTGCTCCCAGAAGGATTGCGAAAAAATACTGTGTGAAGCAACCAGCAAAGGAAATAGTCTTGTCTCCTGTGCCAATGTTGATGAGCATCTTGGGAACAAAGACAGAGGTAAAAGATATCTCCAAAAATGCAAAATTTCGGAGGAAGAAATACATAGGTGTCTGGAGGCGGTAATCCAGCAGAGTCAAGACAATGATGGCTGAGTTTCCCATGACACTTAAGATATAAGTTAAGATCAGAAAGAGAAAAAGCACAGCTTGAAGGTTGACATCATTTGTCAATCCAAGAAGAATGAACTTTGTCACTGATGAGTGGTTTGCCATCATTAACTTCAGGCAAGTCAAAATAGAGAATAACAATAACAAAATGTTGAAGTGAAATTTAATTTGGTTTCAATATAAAATTAGAATCCACAATTAAAAACAAATGTTTCAGCCGGGTGGTGGTGGCACACACCTGTAATCCCAGAACTCTGGGAGGTAGAGGCAGGCAGATTTCTGAGTTCGAGGCCAGCCTGGTCTACAGAGTGAGTTCCAGGACAGCCAGGGCTATACAGAGAAACCCTGTCTCGGAAAAACCAAATCCAAAAACAAAACAAAACAACAACAACAAAACAAATATTTCAAACTTTGAATCTTTTTCTATACTAGAAATTACTAGTGTGATTAACTTTCTAGTTAATTACATTAGAACAATAAGAGCCCTTAATGTATTGATTTGTCACCATACTTGGAGACTGGATAATATTTCTTCTAAATTATATTAGCATATATGTTCTCACTGACTGGTGATTCCATATTTCCTGCTCTGATTTTATTCTCTGGAGTGATTAGCACCTATCACATTTTCATAGATTTCTAAAAAAAAAAGTGCATGTATGTATGTGGCATAATAGTAGAAAGGGAAAATGAAAGTGACTCAGAGAGGCAAAATAATGTAAATACAGTTAAAATATATACTATAAATATATACTGTAGCTAAATGAAAATGCTATTATGAAACCCCTAATTTCATACAATGAATACATACTGGTGAAACTTTAGAAAAAAGTTGCTTACTTTAAAGTTAGCATTTTAATTAATTTGTTAGTCAGCAAATAAATATAATCCAAAACATGAATTATCATATCAAAATTGAACTTGTTATATTTAGAAACATATATCTATCTATATCTATATAGAAACATGTATCTATATACAAATAAGTACATATATGCATGCAATAACAATTAGTGAAAAAAAACGATGCCAGGAATTTGAAATAGGAAGGAAAAAATATATGTGAGCATCTAGAGGGAGAAAGGGAAGGAGAAAAAAGTTTAATTACATCAAAATATCAAAAATAAATTAACAAAACCTGAACTTGTCTGCTGTCATCTCTTTCTTACTTTGCAATGTATGTTTATTGTTACTTTATCCTTTTAAATATCATCATGTGCCTCCTGAAGCTAAAATATTTTGAACTTAATCCATTTCAAAGATAAAACAACAGCTTCTACTACATTTTTGCTTATTTAATTTTGTGTCATGAGAATGGAACATGTGTGAAGATCAGACCACGACACAAACTTGTGGGTGTTGGTTCTATCCTTCTAGTTTATGGGTCTCGAGAATTAAACTGGTTGTCAGGTTTGGTGTATTGCTTCACCAGCAACAAGGTGAAGATGAGGGTCACAGCAGCCAGGAGGAACTGGATCACTTCTATGAAGTGTGTGTCTGAACATGATAAATGCAGCAAGATAGTGTAATCACAGCAATAATGATTGATCTCATTTATTTTTTTAATTTTTTCTATATTATTTGTTGACATTCCAAATGATTTCCCCTTTCCAGGTTCCCCCCTCCCTATAAGTCCCATAAGCCCACTTCCCTCCACCCATTTCCCAATCACCCTGATCTCATTTCTTAATGGAGTTCAGAATTCATATCAGCCACTCTTCTTGTAATACAATAAGGTTGTGTTAAGTATTTAGTGAATGTCCTGAACATTTAATATAGGCGTATTGATCAGTCAATGTTTGATGTTTTATGGTTACTCAAAATCCTGCCCTATAAGTTCCTTATAATGTCACATCAAGTTTAGCAACACACTGTTTTCTAACAAACAATAGATAATAATGCTTTTTTTTCAAATATGATTTAGTAAAACATGACACTGTATCATGAAGCAAAATTATTTTCTAATTATTTCAAAATATATTCTTAGTTCTTTAACTTAAAACTAAATAAATTACAATAGGTTCTAGTTGCTGTTCTTCTCTTATAGAAGGTAGAAAATTATATAGATATTGTCAAAATTTTCATGCAAAATATATTTTAACTTATTTTAAAATTTGTAACACTGTTTTTGTTAAAATTAATAAAACTTATATTCAAATAATGAACTCAATTTTTAATAATGGAATTCTTCATAATTATAAAATATTTTCTAACAACAAATGTGAGGACATATTTAGAAGATATGCTTTTTCTATGCAAGAAATTTTAAATGTTACCATTTTCACCACACAGACTAACATATTATTTTATGAAACATATAAGTTATTAATAGTCACAAATATTGTGTATATGAGGTGGAAATTTGAAAATTATTTTTATGAATAAAGCAAAGACAAGTTTTACCAAGTCAGGAAAACATACTATATAGTTGAATTGTATCAGGAAAATTTCAGTGATTTGAATATTATAACATGGACATTTTAAACTTTTGGAAAAATATTTTTTGCAAAAATTTATAGGTTGTTATAAAAATCAAATAAACTACCTTTTAATTAATTTTAAAATTTTTGATGATTTCATATATGACAACTATATTCATTTAATGGCTAAAATATGCTTTATATATCTACACTGCTGGCTTAAAATGCTCTTATATATCTAATCTGAATTTTGGTGTCAAGAAAATTAACTTATCTGATAATTCAAATTATGGATAGCCACACTTGTCTAAATTAACCTCTATATTTTGTTTGTACATGAATGTCAATTTAGATCATTAAAATTATGTACAAATTTCACATAAAGATTTATATTCATATAAATGCTAACTATAAAATAGTTTGTTAAATTATATTATATTCCCAAACTTGATATTTTACTTTTAATCAATCAGTAATGATATTTTTTCCTCCATGAAAATTATTACAGTGTTATACATACCTAGAAGACATCAATTTTTATTTTCTAATTTGATAATATAATTATTAGAACTAAAATCTCTAAGTTAGGGTGTAATTAATCAGTGCTAGAGAGATGTCTTACTGGGTAGGAGTGTGAATTGCTGAACTTGACAATCTGAGTCTGATCCCTGACACACACATGGTGGACTGAGAAAACTGATTTTATGTTACCCGACCTCCGTGAATATGCTGTGACATTCATGCTCCCTAACCACCTCCACACAAAACAAATAAAAGATGACTATTATGAAAAGATGAAAAGATGTCTATTCAGGAAATTACGTTTACTAAAGAATGTTTATAAAAGAAAGTTTCTGTTATTTGATTATTTTTGGCAGAACAAAACTTTTGAAACTATTCTTTTTGCTTGAATTTTAAGTTTTTCATTTTTGAGATACAAGTATACAATTTTCCTTTCCCTATTCTTTCTCCAAAGCCTTCTGTACACCCTTTCTTACTCTTTTTAATATACATGACCTCTGTTCCATTAATTATTGTCATATTCATATATTCCTAAATATAGCATGCACAATCTGTATAATGTCACATATGTGTATGTTTTTACAGCTCCATAATATATGTAATGCATTCTTACTATTCTTTCTTTGCCACTCTCTTACTTCTCTCCTGCTCCTATCAGCCTCCCTCCCCTTAGCTCTACTAGTCACTTTATCAAATTCATAGCTTTGCTTTCATTTTGTGAACAATTTAATTTAACCAGGGCCATCTGTGTGATTATGGGATTGGAACGGTCCATTAGAGTCCAGTGGGGTTCAGAGTGCGTTCACAGCTAAAGTCATCAATTTTCCCTCCTCCAGAAACTACCAATAGCAAATGGTTCAGCAGAGAGGCATAGAGCCTCTTGAAATTTACTCGATCTGTGTCTAATTGTTGATAGGAATTATTCATGGGTAGACTCAGTGCAGGTGTGCACGGCTGTTGTAAGTTCCTATTTGTAATGGAATTTTTGAGTGTACTGAATAAAAGAATAAAAAATGAGAGCAAATAATTTTTTGTTGATTTTTTAAGATGATCTTTTTGTGTAACTCTGGCAACTTTTCAACTTGTGGCAATCTTTCTGCCTCTGCCTCCTGAATGCCAAGATTATAGATGTGAGCCATTAGAAAAATAATTTGTATCAATAAGCAATATTATCTACCATATTAAGCAATATGTTATCTTTCTATAAGGAAAATATATTTCAAATATTTACTAACATAAAATCTTTTATAATAACTAGTGAATAGTATATGGTTTTCTATAGTTATATATAGTGATATTTGTGTATGGTTACAAATAATTATATATGTAACCAAATAGTAAAGTTTTATCAATACTTTTCTTGGATTTTTGGATTTTTTGTTTTTTTGAGAGAGGGTTTCTCTGTATAGCCCTGACTGTCCTGGAACTCACTCTGTAGACCAGGCTGGCCTTGAACTCAGAAATCCGCCTGCCTCTGGCTCCCAGAGTGCTGGGATTACAGGCATGTGCCACCACTGCCGGTATGAATTTTGTTTGGCAAGAAATAATTGCATTTCAGAAAATCATAAGGTAATTTTTATATGTAGCTAAGAGGTCAAGAAAGAAATTTTATAAACGTTTCCAAAAAAAAAAAGGAATTTACTTCTAACAAAGAAAAATTTACCTCCTTAATAAATTATACCATATTCCAGGTCCTATGAGAACAACCGATTAAGCACCATGTATACCTTTCTATTAGTTTTGCTATCTCAGTTTTTGATATTTTCCACATTCCTCCAAAAGAGAATATAGATTCTGTCCAGCAGAAAAATCACTTTTTGCTACCATTGTGGTTGTTTTGGTTGCTGTTCTAACTTGCTACTCTGCTGCTGTGATTGAACCCTATCAGCAAAAGCATCTCAGGGAATAAATTGTTGTTGTGCATGGTTCTGTGAAATCCCAGTCCATCATTCTGAGAGCTTAGAATCAAAACTGAAGGTAGAAAATAAAAGTATAAAACTGAAGGATAAATAAATAAATAAATAAATAAATAAATAAATAATACAACTCACAGATTTGGTTCTGTTTCTTCATATGGCAGAATACAAAGGCTTAACAATCATTTGGTAGGATATGAAGAGAATTGGTTCCAGATTTCATGAGGAGAAACACTAACAAAATAGACTTCTTGGGAAAGAAAAATGACATAGCAAAAACCATAATTTGACCTATTTTACAAATTTAAGCTCTAATCGTTTGCCATTTAAAACTTTCTACATTTGACAATGTCTTATATGTCATATTTTATCTATTTGTACAAGTCAATAAAAATGCATGAAACAAATGTGTGTGAAGCTATACCATCAAAGATGAACAGTACTTGGCCCATAAAGACAACGAATCGCTAGATAAGTTCAGCCATCACCAATGCCCTCCTACCTCAAGCAGAGCCACGTCTTTCTTTGATCCAAATTAGATCCTTTTGTAGCTTAATAAAAAGATTGAGGACCATTGGGAAATGATCCCTGGGCCTTCAGAAAGAAAAAAGGTACAAGCAGGGTATTTATGAAATGGTGAGTGAAAAATAATATAAACATATTCATTCCACTTGCTGTGTAAACCCCCATCAGCAAAATTATATACTCTTGTTACTTATCTAGAAATTAATTTTTTTATTTTCTTCAGGTTTATTAATGTGTACATAAGCATTGGTAAAGTATAAACATTTGTGACTGTCATTAATGCAGCAAGGTAAATAACTGTCCAGTGTTTGGAAAAGGCACTTTAAATAATATGTGATAAAGTTGCCATCTCATAGCAAGCTATTTGGTCATGTTGGCGCATGTTCTTTCCATCGTTTCAAATCAGTAAACCCTACTTCTATTTCTCTCTTCTTGTTGTTTCATGGTTGTTTACAGAGTGAACTAAAGTGAAAAATACTCTGGCATATCTTTTAGTACCAAAAATAAATAGTTGTTCAAACGAATGGCAATGAAACCCCACAGGCTATTTGAGCAACAAAGTGCACAATGATAATATTAAAAATTAATCACTACACTTAGATTAACATTCTTACACTGACTCCTATCAATTACCTAAAACGCAATAGAGCAAAGATAAGTTCCTAAAGTGAAATTTCAATTAATGAATTGGAAACAAGAAAATTAAACACAAAGATGGGGCAAATAATGTAAACATTGTTACAGATGAAGATAAAACATGTGTAAATTGAAATTTGAGAGGGAACAACTTTTATTGACTCAAACTATCTTTCTCAAGTATCTGGCAGTTGTGAAAGGGGGTAGAAACTTTACAGTGCAGAGAGAGTATCAAGCATCAGATTAACTTGGGGAGTAAAATTTAAATCATTATTAATAAGGAATAGTAATACCATCAACACTTTGGTATAATGTGCCTAGAATACAATTCTTTTGTAATTGTGTTAAATGTACATTTTTATTCCAATCACATAAAAACATAACCTCAATCAGCACTGAAGGACTGAATAACTGGTAAGTATTCTTCAAAAATGTCAGTATGGATATTGAAGGAGTTGGAGATTGAGTATGATAAAGGAGCATGAGGTTAAGTATGATTAAAATACAGCTTATATAAATATGAAATTCCCAACAAAATAATACAAATATTATACTTAAATGTCAACATCATAAAATGTGAGTGAAGAGATGGCTGAAGAATTGAGTCAAAGAGTAAGGAAAAAGAAAAACAATGGAATGTAGCGTCAAAACTTGGTGCCGGAAATTGACTTTCATTTGGGAACTAGTAGAATCCATTTGAAATATTTATTTTAGTTAAGCATTCCAATAAAGTTAGTCTCTTGACTTTTATGTTACATTATTATGGTTTTATTATATGCTAATCACATATAACTAGGGAGGTAGAATGAGGAGTGAATGGAAACTGTCATTTTAACAACTCTCCTATAAGTCAACTAGCTCACAGAAACTTTATTGCCTTTATCACATTCAGAATATAGAAATAAAAATGCAAAAGTCAGACTCTATAAATTCAAAATATTCAGAACTTTCCATGCTTCCATGGGCCTGGGAGCATGTTGTACAAATGTCCCTTTTAATGCTGAGCACAGAGCAGTTACTTACTCTCAGCATTTGGCCATTTATGAGTCTGCTTTAGAGTGTAAGATCCAGAGAATATGGAGAAATACTGTAAAGCACTGTTTCTGGAAATGACATAGGCATTACGAGTGTTGAGATGCAAGGACTGCGACTACCTATACATGACCTTCATGCATGCACACTTACACATGGACACAGACACAAAGACACCCCCACACTCACACACTCCAATACACACACAGGAAGGAGACTAGTTATAATGAACAAAGTCAGAAGTATTGACAGGGGCACAAGAGGGCAATGGGAGTATACAAGAGCATACTATATTTAATGCATGTATAAAATTATTCGAAAAGTACATATGTCCAGGAACATCTGGCTTTCTGCCCCAACATGCACACAGTAAATTAGAAGTGTGATCAGGAAAGACAGTCCATTACTAGAACATACTATCAAGTGTAGTTTTTGTAGACACTGTTTCTTACCTATTAGAATTTTGTGTTCCTACTATGCTTATTGATTTTACTCTATTTCATAGCCTACTGTTTCTTGGTCACCAAAGCTCATTGTCAACTCAAAGTCACAGCCTCCACCCTTGAGTTTCTCTATACATAGTGGACTATACCCTAGCTTAATGCCTAAAGTAGATGCAAACTAATGAAAGAGTACACTCTATTAACATGTAATCAAAGTCTTAGTTAATCATAGCAGCTAAATCCTTAGCCAATCTCAGGTATAAAGCTGCAAAATATGCAAATAGGGCAAACGCTGGACTCAGACAATAGTCATTTTTCTCTAAGCCATATCTATTTCTTTTGTTGAAGTATAACTTAGTCCTGCTGTGGGTAGAGCATTCTATATTATTTTAGTACTTTGTGCTATTTATTTTTCCTTTTGTTGTGCTGAATTGAAATCTGCTAAACTTAACTTTTCTTTTTTGCTTCTTCTTTTTATTGGTTATTTTACTTATTTGCACTTCAAATGTTATTCCCTTTCCCACTTCCCCGCTGCAACCTCCCTATCCTCTCCCCCTTTCCCTGCTTCTATAAGAGTGCTCCCCTACACACACACCCACTCATCACCCTAGCATTCCCCTATGTTGGGGTATCGAGCCTTCACAGAATCAAGGGCCTCCCCTCCCAGAGATGTCAAATAAGGCCAGAATACACACAATGAATTTAACTTTTATTTTATTTTTTAAAAGATTTATTTATTTATTACTATATGTAAGTATACTGTAGCTGTCTTTACACCAGAAGAGGACATCAGATCCCATTACAGATGATTGTGAGCCACCATGTGGTTGCTGGGATTTGAACTCATGACTTCTGAGAGAGCAGTCAGTGCTCTTAATCACTGAGCCATCTCTCCAGACCTTTCTTGACTCTCTCTCTCTCTCTCTCTCTCTCTCTCTCTCTCTCTCTCTCTCTCTCTCAAGATTTATTTATTGTTATATCTAAGTACACTGTCGTTTTCTTCAGATGCACCAGAAGAAGGCATCAGATTTCATTACAGATGGTTGTGAGCCGCCATGTGGTTGCTAGAATTTGAACTCAGGACCTTAGGAAGAGCAGTCAGTGCTCTCCAGCAAATTTAACTTTTCTTACGTTTAGCTTTTAACACTGTTCTTTAGCCATGTCATTTTCATGCCACTCAGATATCCCTATATGATTTAATTGTCTACCATCTTTACTTCACTAAGTGAAGCTCATATCTTTTAAAAAGTCATTAACATGTGTCTAGAATTCTGAGTATAATTTAATTTTATTGTGTGTTTTATCTTAATCTTATTTGTATTAGTTTCATCCACACTCCAGAATACTGTTGCCATCTTTAAAAAAAAAACACAAATCTTTGAAACATTTATGTTTTTCTAAACAGCCTCAGAATATGTTTATATTTGCAGTTATAAAAGTGGAATTCTAACTGGGGGCAAATGTGTTTGCTGTGTAAACATCAGGATCTGAGGCTGCATTCTCAAGCTTCCATGTAAAAAATAGCCAAGCACTGTTTTCAGTTTCACGCATAATTTTTACTGACGTTTTTGTAAAATTTAATTTAAAGTATTTTCATAATTAATATTTGACTGAGGCTGGGGGCTGGAAAATGGCTCAGCAGTTAAAAATACTTACTACTCTTGCAGAGGACCTGGGCAAAGGTTTAGCACCCAGATGGTAGCTCAAAGCTTTCCATAACTTTGGTTACAGGGGACCCAATGTTCTCTTCTGGCCTTTGCTAACATTATGTGACAATACATATGGGCACTCATATACTTAAAATGAAAAGAAATAAATATTAATAAAAATAGATTATTTCATGCATTATTTTCTTTTTATGGAAATGGCCATTTATTTATTTTTCTTTTTTTAATTGGTTACTTTATTTATTTACATTTCAAATGTTGTCTCCCTTTCTAGTTTCCTCTCTGCAACCCCTTCATCCCACCCTCTCTCTCCCTGACTCTATGAAGGTGCTCCCCCACCCACCCACTCACTTCCGCCTCACCACCCTAGCATCCCCTATGCTGGGACATAGAATCTCCAAAGACCAGGGCCTCCCCTCCCATTGATGCCAGATAAAGTGATCCTCTGCAACCATGGGTCGCTTCATGTGTACTCTTTGGTTGGTGGTTTAGTCCCTGGGATCTCTGGTGGTGGTGATGGTGGGGGGGCTCTGGTTAGTTGATATAGTTGTTCTTCCTATGGGGTTGCAATCCCCTTAGGCTCTTTTAGTCCTTCTCCCAATTCCTCCATGGGTGTCCCTGTGCCCAGTTGGCTGAGAGCATCCTTATTGGTATTGGTCAGGCTCTCGCAGAGTCTTTCAGGGGACAATTATACCAGGCTTCTGTCAGCAAACACTTCTTGGAATTAGCAATAGTGTCTGGGTTTTGTGTTTGCAGATGGGATGAATCACTAGGTGGGGCAGTCTCTGGATGGCCTTTCCTTCAGTCTCTTCTCCACTCTTTTCTCCACTCTTGTCTCTGCATATCCTTTAGATCAGAATAATTCTGGGTTAAAATTTTTGAGATGGGTGAGTGGTCTCATCCCTCAACTGGGGGCTGTGTCTATCCACTGCATAGGCACTGCATAGAACCACTTACAGGCTCTATCTCCCTTTTGTTTGATATTTCAGCTAATGTCATCCCAGTTGGGTCCTGGGAATGTTTCTTTTTCTCTCTTTCTTATTCCAATTATTATTGAGAATGCTATTTTAAATTTGTTTTTAAATGTTTTTCTGGTGATTATTTTTTTAGCACCATCTCAAATACCTGTTTTGTTTTCTTTCTGTCCAAGTGAAACACATTTTTTTTTATCAAAACTTATTTTAGATTAACTTTAGATTTACTCTTGCCAGTAGCTGTGCTATCTAGCTTTTTGTTGCTGTGACTTATATCTAATAGATAAAATTGCAGTTTCAGGGTTTTCAGTCCATAGCTCCAATGTTTGCATCTCAAACAAGCCACAAACTGATCATGGCAGCAATGTGGCAGAGTGAAGTCACATACCTCAGAGGGACCAGAAAGGAGGATGTTGAAGAAGCATTAAGGAACAAAATGCGTATTTGCACAGGATGCTCTCAATAAACTACTTCCGCTGCCTCCTACTTTCACCACTTCCAAACCATGATATAACACCATTATATCATGACCCAACAGGGGTTGATCTACTGATTGGGCTAGCCATTAAGGACTAGCCGCTTCCCCAAAAGTGCATCAACTGACAGCCACGAAAGATCCCCCAACTCACAAGCCTTCAGGAGGTCTCATATTCAAACTGTTTATTAGTTTGAATTATCTAGTTAGCCATCTGATATGTAATTTTTTTCATTGTGGATTTAATTCATTTACAATTCTCACATAATTTATAATCACTTAAATTACATAATTTGACAATATTTTTTTGTGAGAAAGTATTTTCTCACATATTTGTTGGCCAGTTGATTATCTCTTTTTGAGAAAAGAAAGTTCTTTGTCCATTTAAAAATTACACCATTTATAGTCTTGGGACTGTGCTGTTTGAGTTCATTATATGTTTTGGATACCAACTCTCTGTAAAATGTATGGTTTATAATATTTTCTTCTGAGATTCACATAAGCATTTTAGTAAGATATTTCCTCTGAGCTGTGAAATCCAGGGTTCACAGACTCTAAGGCTTACAAATATAATAATCAAAAGAAAGTTATAATGTTACTTCCTACACACTGGCGATTGAGTCAGTTGGCAATCCTTACAAATGTTTATATAAACAGTCTATTTGTAATGGAGATTTTTTCCTTTTCTGTTTTTTTTTTCTTTTACTTATTTCTTTGTTTGATAATGACTAGAATAAAATAATGCTAACAACAATATTAATAAAACAAAAGTGTTCAAAATTCCAATGTTGATTGAATTTGAGATAGTTTTCTAGTTTTTTTCTTTTTCTTTTGTTTCTTAAAAGTAATTTTGTATAATGGAGTCCTTTTTCATTTCAGGTTTTCTTGTTCTTAAAATATTTTATTAGATATGTTCTTTATTTACATTTCAAATGTAATCCTCTTTCCTCATTTCCCCTCTGAAAAACCCGTATCCAATTCCCCTACCCCTGCTCACTAACCCACCAACCAGTACCCCCAGAGCTCCCAGGGACTAAACCACCAACAAAAGAGTACACATGGAGGTACCATGGCTCTAGCTGCATATGTAGCAGAGGGTGGTCTTGTCGGACATCAGTGGGAGGAGAGGCCCTTGGACCTGTAAAAAATATTTTATCTAGTATACAAAGCTGCATATAATATATCTGTATCAGATCCAACCCACTTTCCATCCCCTCCAATTTCTCTCCTGTCCCTACCAATTTTCCCTCCAAACTTCTTGTATACACACACACACACACACACACACACATTGAGTGCTGAGTTTAAAGCTCAACACTCTACAGCATCTTATTCTCTATATATTCACATTCTAACAGTCTCTATATTTATCACCATCTAGTGTCTCTAAGAAGGGTCTCTAAGTATAAAGGAAGGGTTGCATGATACACTAATCAATGGGAATAAAGATAAGAACATTGGGGACAGTTTATTTTTATGTCCATTCAACAAAATAAATTATGGGTTTCCTCCCTGGGCCCTATGACCTAGCCAGCCATAAGAATTTTTGCTAAATTAATGGTCCTAGACATGAGTTCCATCTTGTGAAGTAGGCTTCAAAGTTATTAAAAACTGACTGATTATTCCCATGGAATTCATGTCACTATTGTAGGAGTAGGCACATCTTGACAAGTCAGTCATTACTGTAGCTCACAGAATTCAAATCTGGGTACAACTAGTGATTATTTTCTTCTCTTGTAGTATTTATAGGACCTTTTAGCACTATGGTATCTAACCAATAGGAATGAAGCCTCCAGGTTGGTACCAGGTTGATACCTGATGACTCAGATGATGGTGTCTACAGCAATAGGTTCTTAGCATCAAGTTTTGGAAAGTAACTAAGAGCAATGACAATAACATGTAATGTTTGGGGTGGTCTATGAGCACCAATAACCAATAAATCAAAAAAGGTAATCAATACCTGTCACTGGGCTTTTTACTTATAGTCTATGGTGTTTGGGGAGAGACATTGTTTCCCTGTAACTTTTTAAAGTCTCTAATGATTATAGTCTTTGGATTTTCTTTTTCTGTGTTGATTTTTATTAACTAAATTACATTTATTAATTCTTTAATTATAACTAATAGCATTCATTAATTAAATGCCATCTTATGACATTCCTTTTTCTCTGCTACAAATGACATACATATAAAATTTTTCTGTATTTATAGCAGACATATTTTAAAAGCTTATAATATTTCATATATTGAAATATTATGTCCCCTTAAAGAGTTAGGTTGTAAAAACTATCACTGATTATTGTTATTATGATATTTTAATATTAGGATGTTTTAAAAAAATTAATTTGGCCTTTTTTAGATTTTGTCTGTTTCACTGATTTCTTATATTCATTATAACCTTGATTTTCCTCTTAATTTAGATTTAATTTTCTCTCTTTTGTTTCTCAGAAAGAAAAGTAACATTTTTGTTCATAAAGTTTTTATTCTAATGTAAACAGTTGAAGTAATGGTATTCCTTTAAATAAACCAAAGTATTTTTAAATGAATAAGTAAATTTAATTGAAGAGTAGACAAGGTAGATATTGCTTAAGTAACTATTGCCTTATGTAATGAGGTTTAACTTATAGACTAATCTAATATTTTCTGAAATTAGTAAATTTCACTTGCACAGTGACATGGAATATCACGTACCAAACTACCCTTTGTATATTTAGGACCATCCAGTTTAGTGAATAAAGTATAGACATTAGAATCCAGGTTCACACCATTAAATCATGTACTAAAAGAAAGAATGGGACATGCTTAGAGCAAGTTAGTGAAGAATTGAAAGTAGACTTTTCACATGAGTTCATAGATTTTTGTAAAAAAGATTTCTAAAAATAAATATACATTTATATGTATGTAACTGTATTTCCTAACGCTGTTCATTAAAAAAAAGTTAGAAATGGTGGTACTCTGATTTTAATGAGGGCATCTAAATCTCCATTATCCAATAAATGAAGCAAATCATTTTTTTAAAAATTTATTGATATATTTACTTACATTTCAAATGATTTCCCCTTTTTTGGATTTCCCCCACTCCCCGAAAGTCCCATCAGTCCCCTTCCCTCCCCCTGTTTTCCCACCCAACCCTTCCCACTTCTCTGTTCTGATTTTGTTCTATACTGCTTCGCTGAGTCTTTCCAGAACAAGGGGCCACTCCTCCGTTCTTCTTGTACCTCATTTGATGTGTGGATTATGTTTTGAGTATTCCAGTTTTCTAGGTTAATATCCACTTATTAGTGAGTGCATACCATGATTCATCTTTTGGGTCTGGGTTACCTCACTTAGTATGATGTTCTCCAGCTCCATCCATTTGCCTAAGAATTTCATGAATTCATTGTTTCTAATGGCTGAATAGTACTCCATTGTGTAGATATACCACATTTTTTGCATCCACTCTTCTGTTGAGGGATATCTGGGTTCTTTCCAACTTCTGGCAATTATAAATAGGGCTGCTATGAACATTGTAGAACATGTATCCTTATTACATGCTGGGGAATCTTTTGGGTATATGCCCAGGAGTGGTATAGCAAGATCTTCTGGAAGTGAGGTGCCCAGTTTTCGGAGGAACCGCCAGACTGATTTCCAGAGTGGTTGTACCAATTTGCAACCCCACCAGCAGTGGAGGAGTGTTCCTCTTTCACCACATCCTTGCCAACACCTGCTGGCTCCTAAATTTTTAATCTTAGCCATTCTGACTGGTGTAAGGTGAAATCTCAGGGTTGTTTTGATTTGCATTTCCCTAATGACTAATGAAGCTGAGCATTTTTTAAGATGTTTCTCCACCATCTGAAGTTCTTCAGGTGAGAATTCTTTGTTTAACTCTGTACCCCCATTTTTTAATAGGGTTGTTTGGTTTTCTGGAGTCTAACTTCTTGAGTTCTTTATATATATTGGATATTAGCCCTCTATCTGATGTAGGATTGGTGAAGATCTTTTCCCAATTTGTTGGTTGCCGGCAAATCATTTTTTTTTTTTTACAATTTTTATTTAGTTAATGTATGAATGCCCTTCTACATATACATCTGCCTGCCTGAAGAGGGAATCAGATCTTCCTATAGATGATTGTTGATGGGACTTGAACTCAGGACCTCTGGAAGAACAACCAGTGTAGTCTATATGTGCTGTGAAAGTTCAGGGCTTAAGTGAAATCCTAGCAGAGAGTCTCTAATGCTGGACAATTTAGCTAGCCATTTTGAAAACTGTCCCAGATGCAGTTTTTTAAGGAAACACCACTGAGGTATTCGGAAGTAGGATCAAACAGGATGAGTCTGAGCATCCATCCTTTTCAAATCCTCAAGATAAATCTTATCAGAATACTTTATCTTGTTTTTCTCTGTTAACATACATTTCTGCATTAATACTTGTAATAGAATGTTCAATGTATACAATTTAGCTAAAGATTATTCTCTGGTCTCTGTTCAAGCAGGTAAGGCATCTTTCTTTTATAAATTAGTTTGGACTGTATAACCAAATTGCAATATAAATTTTTATTCATGCCATTGAAAGGAGTTTATGATAAAACCTGAGGATTCTGTGGCCAACAAGTTTTATTGCCTATTCTTAGCTGAAATTGTAGCTGGGGACATGTTCATGTATCAGCCAGTCTCAGAGTTGTTCCCATGTAGAGGGATCAGTAAATCATGTTAGCCATTTTGTTGGTCTTCTTGATTTGTTTCTGTCTGAAGCAAAAATTCTTCAGGGGTTTTTCTCTGTTAAATCTGATTTTTATAAATTTGGTTAGAACCCATAGCTGTTGTCTTCCTGTTGAAACAAAGACAAAACCTCTTCACCAGCATAACACATTTACTTCTTTCCATTCTCAGATTATCACAGGTAGAAGTTGATCTACTTCATCATTCCTTTTTAAAATCCAGCATATTTCAGCAGCTATGTTATTGATCTCATTGACATTTAAGAAATTTAAAGTTAATAAAGCATTATTTAGTCTATCTCTGTGTGATTCCT
This sequence comes from Apodemus sylvaticus, assembly GCF_947179515.1. Lineage (NCBI taxonomy): Eukaryota > Metazoa > Chordata > Mammalia > Rodentia > Muridae > Apodemus > Apodemus sylvaticus. Next base: position 3,364,504 of record NC_067491.1, read on the forward strand.
TATGCCCCCTATGTTCTATGAGCATTTCCTTTAAAGTCCTGTTCTCTCTACAATTGCTTTACCTGTAGGATTATATGATTTATCTGTAACAGTTTTTTTTTTATGCAGCAACATTTAAAATTGTTGCATGTTATTGATACATATGTTGGGGTATCATTAGCTTTAATAATCACAGGAATTTCCAAGATTGTCATCACCTCTAAAAAATGTGCAGTCTCAAGAATCTGTCTTTTCAGAACTTAAAGGAGTTGCCTATTGAAATCTTGAATAAGTACCAATTCCATGATGTATTAACAAATGTACATATCTTAACATTCCAAAGTCTACAGAATGAAACATATATTATGCAACATTGCTCTAAGATGACTTAGAGCAGACTCTAAGACTCTGTACTTTTAAATTGCACATTATATCTCCATGGGATCTCTATTCTAATTCTTCAAGCCTTTGTGGATATTTTGCACAGACTTTGTACTTTTAAATTGCATATTATATCTCCATGGGGTCTCTACTCTAATTCTTCAAGCCTTTGTGGATATTTTGCATCTAGAACTACCTTTTGCTGTTGTTGTAGGTTCAGATTTGGTTGTTTTGAATATTTTTATACTGATTTAAAGCATCCTCTAATCTCTGTTTTATGATCTCCAATGAAGCCCTTGATTTTTTCTATCTTCCTTTCTCTAACTGCTTTATTGTAATATCTATTAAAGAGAATATAAACAACTATATTCATTATTAAAAAACAATTATTTTATGTTAACAGTCAAAACAAAACTATATGGTGTCCAAATGCCCTCTTCTGTGATGATTTCCATTTCTTAACATTGAAAATACTTTAAAAAAATCTCTCTAACTCTTTCCACTTTTTGGAGACTATACTCTATTTCTCTTTGTCTCTCCTTCCTTTGGAAACTTTATTTTATTTTTCTTTCTTTCTCATTTCTTCAGAGACTATCTTTTATATGTTTATCTACATCTTTATTAATCCTTTCTAAATTTCATATCTTCTCCTGAAGACTTCACTTTATTAATTTCAAATTATTTATCTCTATTTATGATATATTATACCTTCTTCCTCCTCATCTTGCTCCTCCTCTTCCTCTTTCTCCTCTTCTTCTTTATCTTCTTCCTCCTCTGTATAATGCTTAGGCCTTATGCTTTGGCTCATTCCCATACCAGCTAGTAACTTATAAAAACAGTATAAACTATTCTATGTCTTTCATAAGGCTAGTTACTTCTCCTCAGTTGCATATATCTGATGTCCTCAGAGTCCAGGGTGAATCTCATGCCTCTGACTGTCTCCCAGAGTTCCAGTCTCACTATTGGAATTCCTACCTTTGACTTCCTGCCTTTGCTAATATGTCATCAGCTTTTTATGACAGGTATTGCTTCCACACTGTGTACAAGAGATTATCTCTTCTAGTCATTATTATTATGTACTTGAAGATATTTTAAGCATTTTTTTTAATTTTTGAAATTGTAATTACATCATTTTTCTCTCCCCTCCCCCCCCCTCAAATACCCTATATATTCCTCCCCATTCTCCTTCAAATTCATGAGCTCTATTTTATTATTTCATGGACTATATATATGTAGATACATATATATAGTCCATGAAATAATAAAATAAATAATAATAACAAAGTTTAATAAATAATAAAAATAATAAAAATCTGATATATATATATATATATATATATATATATATATATATATCAGGCTTTTTTAAATGTTACTTTTATATATGTATATATTTTAGAGCTGATCATTTGGTATTGAATAGCCAAGTAGTAAGTTCTTACCTGGTGTATAGATTTTAAATTTAAGAATATAAATGAAATGGTTACATAAGAAGAAGTGAAAGGACTTCTACAAGACAAATCCATGGAAGATGAGGATAATGAAACTGTTGATATAAAAAAATAAGGATCCATAAATTAATGAGCAAGTGAAAGATAAATAGAAGGCCTCTTTTTTTTGGTTATTTTATTTATATACATTTCAAATGTTGTCCCCCTTCCTGCTTTCCCTTCCAAAATCTCCCCTCCACTTCCCTTCCCCTTTACCTCGATGAGGGTACTCTTTCACCCACTCCTACCTCACTGCTCTAGCATCCTCCTACTCGGGGGGATCAAGGCTCTATACAACCATGGGCCTCCCCTGCCAATGATGCTAGATATGACCATCCTCTGCTACATATGTAGCTGGAACCATGGATCCCTCCATGTATACTCTTTGGTTGGTGGTTCAGTTCCTGGGAGCTCTGGGTGGTTTGGTTAGTTGATATTGTTCTTCCTATGGGGTTGCAATCCCCTTCAGCTCCTTTAGTCCTTCCCCTAGCTCTTCCACTGGGGTGTCAGGTCTCATTTAGATGGTTGTCTGTGAGCATCTGCAAATGTATTAGGTGCTAGCAGAGCCTCTTAGGGCACAGCTATGCCAGGATCCTGATAGCAAGTGCTTCTTGCCATCAGCAATAGTGTGGAGGATTGATGTCTGCAAATAGGATGGATCACTTGGTGGGGTGGTCTCTGGATGGTAGAAGGCCTCTTGTACATAAAATTTTAACTAATTTGTTTTAAGAGAGTGATGAGTATAGAAAATTGGAAACATAACAAATGATTTTTAAATGAATCTTCAATAAGTAGAGGAATAAGCAAGAAATGTACAATTAAGAGGTGGAGTGGTCCAGGAAACCAGACCATGCATCCCACCTGGTATCACACAGCACAGGTGGAGTATAGAACTCCTGAGACCACTCCTAAGATGACCACAGACACAGAGAGAACCTGAGCACCACTAAGATGAGCAAATAAGTGATAGAGAAATGGAAGAGAAAAAGAAGCAGAAGGATGTGTGCACAAAGAAGATAGGCAGAAGTAGAGACTTGAAGGTACTGAGGAATAGTCTGACGTGAGTAGCCAGTGATGCCATCTAAGACCATGGTGAGGCCATTTCTGGGCCTGTGGTCCTACAGCAGTGGGGGTCTGTTACCCCCAAAGGCCAGGTGGATGTTCCTGATCTGGGCTGCTGACTGGGACCACATTGATGCCTGAGGGCTATGCAGAATTAGCCCAACCCTCACCTGGGCATCCTTAAAGAGCTAGCCCTGAAGGCATGAGAGCAAAAGAGCTAGTTCTGCCCCTTACTAGGTTGAGTACTCTGGAGAGTGAGCCCTACTTTTCACCTAGAAAGCACAGTAGAGCTGGCTCTGGTTACAGGGGCACAGGTGAGCCAGCCCAGAGGGAATGAATGGGAGAGCTGCCCTACAAATTGTCTGTCCAAGTGGTGATGCAGGTGAGTGAGAGATGCCCCCCTCTACTTCTTGCCACCTACAGTAGGCAGGGGATATGGCCCCAAGGTCTTGAGAGTGGGAAAGATAGCCGTGTCCTTCATTGTCTACAATACTTGGGAGAATGGGTGTTGCATCTTACCTGGGCAGCACAGTCGAGCTGGCCCTGAGGGCTTAAGGACAGGAGAGCTAGCTCTGCCTCTTGCTGGTTATGGCATTGGGTGAGCTAGCTAAGGCAGTGCTGGAAAGCTTACTCTGGTAGTGTGGGTGTGGATGAACTAGCCCTGACCAGCTAAGGTCTCTTAGGCCCTGATTCTGAGCTTTGAGTTGACCCTCCCCAACAGCTATCAATCTGCTGGAGTCTATGAAAAGACCAGTCCGACACATCCAAAGCTGCAGGATCTCCATGACACATGGTAACAACAGGATATCTAAGAGGAATCCCAGTAAGGATACGGAATTGATAGCATAGCAGAAGCCAGAAACCTTAAACGAGACAAATGACTTATTGCAATGAACATTTGCAAGCAGAGAAGTCTGGACAAAGGGTATGCTATGGGACACACTGTGACACTGTGTCTTCTACAATGAGTTTTTTATCTTTTGTTTGGGAGGTTGCAAGGTTGAGGGGATGGGAGATGAGTAGGATTGGAATGCATGATGTGAACTTCACAAAGAATCAATAAAAATTTAAATAACAAGTATGATTAAAGTACTTATCAATTATTATATATGCAAGATATCTAATAGTTACAGATGTACAAGTAATCATTTTATGACAGGAAACTGACAGGCTTAGTCCCTGGAAGCTCTGGAGGGGTCTGGTTGGTTGATATTGTTGTTCAGAAGGGTTGCAAACTCCTTTAGCTCCTTAAGTCCTTTCTCTAACGTCTTCATTGGTGACCCCATACTCAATCCAAAGGTTGGCTTCAAACATCTGCATCTGTATTTGAAAGTATCTCTTCTAAACAGCAGTTCCTGATTGACTGGCATGCAGCTTGGTGGCCTGGCATTATATAAAGGTGGCCACACTGTTCCTCCTACAGACATCCTTAGTTATCAGGGAAATGCAAATCAAAACAACCCTGAGATTCCACCTTACACTAATAAGAATGGCTAAGACCAAAAACTAAGGTGACAGCAGATGCTGCAGAGGATATGGAGAAAAAGGAAAACTTCTCCATTGCTGGTGGGATTGTAAGATGGTGCAATCACTTTGGAAATCAATCTGGTGATTCCTTAGAAAATTGGAAATAGTTCTACCTGAAGACCCAGTTATACCATTACTGGGCATATACCCAAAAGACCTCCAACATATAACAAGGACACATGCTCCACTATGTTTATAGCAGCCTTATTTATAATAATCAGAACTGCAAACAACCCAGATGTCCCTCAACAGAAGAATGTATACAGAAAACATGGTACATATATAATGGAACACTACCGAGCTGCTAAAAAATGATGGTTTCATGAATTGTGTAGGCACATCTATGGAACTGGAAAATATCATCCTGAGTGAGGTAATCCAGACCCCAAATGGCATATACATGGTATGTACACACTAATAAGTGGATATTAGCCTAAAAGCTCAAAATACCCACAATACAACTTGAATATCATATGGAACTTAACAAGAAGGAAGGCCAAAGAGTAGTTGCTTCAATCCCACTTAGAAGAGGGATTAAAATAATCATGGAGGCAAAGGACCTGGGTGGGAGAAGGAAAAGAGGTGGGGCAGGATCAGGTATGGGAAGATACAGGAGAGAAGTCCTGTACTGGCTGGTTTTATGTGTTAACTTGACACAGGCTGGAGTTATCACAGAGAAAGGTGTTTCAGTTGGGGAAGTGCCTCCATGAAATCCAACTGTGAGGCATTTTCTCAATTAGTGATCGGAGGGGGGGGCCCTTGTGAGTGGTTCCACCTTTGGGTTGGTATTCTTGGGTTCTATAAGAGAGCAGGCTGAGCAAGCCAGGGAAGCAAGCCAGTAAGAAACATCCCTCCATGGCCTCTGCATCAGCTCCTGCTTCTTGACCTGCTTGAATTCCAGTCCTGACTTCCTTTAGTGATGAACTGCAATGTGGAAGTATAAGCTCAATAAACCCTTTCCTCCCCAACTTGCTCCTTGGTCATGATGTTTGTGCAGGAATAGAAACCCTGACTAAGACAAGTCCATAAGGCCAAGATAATGAATAGAAATATGTAGGAGTGAGGGTGGGGAATCTGGGAGGGGCAATAGAAAGTCCCACATACCAGGGATGGGAGAGGCTCCCAGGGCCCAGTGGGGAAGATATTAGATGAAATACCAAACATAAGGGAGATAGAACTTGAAGAGACCACCTTCAGTAGATAGACATGGCCCCCAGTCGGAGGCATGGGACAACCCACCCATCTCAAAAATTTTAACCTAGAATTGTTCCTGTCTAAAGGAAAGGAAATGCAGGGACAAAATATGAGCAGAAACTGAGAAAAGGCTATCTAGAAACCACCCTACCTTGGGATCCATCCAATCTGCAGACACCAAACTCCAACACTATTGCTGATGCTGAGAAGTGCTTGCAGACAGAAGCCTGGTATGGCTGTCCTCTGAGAGGCTCTACCAGCAACTGACTGAGATGGATACAGATATAGCCAATCATTGGAATCAGTCCAGAGACTTTAGTGGAAGAGGTAGAGGAAGATCTAAAGGGGCTGAAGGGAATTGCAACCCCATAGTAAGAACAATAATATCAACTAACCAGACCCCACAGAGCTCCCAAGGACTAAGCCACCACAAACAGCATACATGGGTGGGTCCATGGCTCCAACTACATGTGTAGCAGAGGACTGCCTTATCTGGCATCAATGTGAGGGAAGGCACATTGGTCTTGTGGAGGGTTGTTGCCCCAGCAAAAGGGGATGCTGGAGTGGGTGGATGGGCGAGCAAAGGGGAGGGAGAGGGGAGAGGGTGGGAGTTGTAGAGGGGAGACCAGGACATCTACACTTATCACTTATCACTTATATTTACAGTGAATATATGAATGAATATAGTGAATATATAAATAGATTATATAAAAAATATTATGAATAATATAAGTGAATAATTTCACTTATATTATTCACAAAATAATTACCGTTATTCTTTTTTAAAATTTTTTGTTGCATAGCAACAGAAAAGTAAAAATCAAACAGGAATTAAAATGGCTAAATATGCAAGAAATTGTTATTCACAGTGACCTGGCTGCATAGAATGCAGTACTCTATGCTTATTCTTTCTATTTTCTGAATTTCAAGATAAAAATCACTTGTTTTCTACAGGTTCACAAAACAGCATAATAACAAGAACAATCAAAGAGAATGTAATATAGGCATTAGTTGAGATTAACAAACAATGGCCCAATGTCTACCCACTGTCGAACATTTCCAGATCCAGTGGTCACAGAGACCATTTCACATCCTTCCTAATACAGAATCCTTCTCAGAATCCAATTCTTTAGAGAAAGAATATTTCTTTTCACTAAACATCCATGTGAAGTATCACATCTATTCCATCTTTTATGGCCAAATTTAATGTTGCTACGAAGGAAACAAACTGGATGAAAGTCACATGCTCTCCACCTCTTCCTGTTTGTCCAGCCCCAGAAATTCAGTGCAGTCTTCTCATCCACAGTTCCCTCACATGTCCAGTACCATTAATAGAACCAGCAACTGCCCCAGTGGTAACCACCATATTCCTTTGCCAGTAGACCTCAAAAATCATCAATAAATGGGTCATAAGCAATTTTATCTGGTTAAGACTGTTAAGGAAAAGATTTTTCAACCCCTTGATTTCGATATCTTCATCCACTACAGCTTTACTGTTATTCTTTATAAGTAAGAAACCATGAAAGACACTGAGGATGCATGCATGTTAGAGCATGCAGAGACCTTAATACTGGGCACAACAGGTAAGCTTGAATTGAACCCTAGACTTTCCCCAAACAACCCTTTGTGTGAAAGTTAGCAAAGTTGGTTTCTGTCATTAGCTTAGCAGATGGTGTTATGCTACTATTGGCTTCTTAATTTAAAACAAACAAAAACCTCAGTGTGGTATGCTTAAGATCACCAATGTTTCAATGTAACTATTTTTATTTTTGTTATATCTCTTTTGGAGGAGTGGTTGACAGAGGACAAATGACAGAGTTTGTTCCTTCCTATCAGCATGTGGATACCAGGAATCAAATTAGAACAAAAGTTTGTCAGCACAAGCCCCCCCCCCTTTTTTTTGCTTTTTAATCTTTTGTTAAAAATAGATCCTTTTCTCACATAATATATCCTGATTACAGCTTATCCTCCCTCTACCTCGACTCCTAGGTTCTCTCCACTTCCTTTCCCAGAACCAAGAGCCATATCTATTATGTCTCTAATTAGACAACAAACAGACTTTGAAGAATGATGATAAAACAAAGAAAAATACCATAAAATATATTGTAATTATAAAACAAAACCCTACCATTTCAGAATGTGACAAAATAATTTTTTTAATATTTTTATTTTCTATATTCTTTGTTTACATTCCAAATGACTTCCCCTTTCACGGATCCCCCCTCCCCATATGTCCCATAAACCTTCTTCTCTCCATCTCTTCTCCAATCACCTCCCTCCTTTTTCTCTGTCCTTATATTCCCTTCCCATGTTAGATCAATCCTTTCCAGGATCATTTCAGAGAAACAAAGGAGCCTGGGAGAAGGCACAGAAAGGGAGACTTACTCATGGGCACACTCAATAATTCGTCCTCCTGAGTGAAGTAACCCAGACCAAGAAAGATAAACATGGTATATATTTGACAATATATGGATATTTAACTGTCATTTTTATATTATTTTAGCATTATACTTACTTTTATATTTTCTCTTTTATCCCATGGGCCTTTGCATATACAATGTAGAACACGCCTTTTACTCACTGAGGCGTCTCAATGGCTCATCAATGTATTTATTTTTTGGAAGTATGTAACATCAATATTATATTGAAAATGCTTGAAAAGTAAGAGAGCTATGGAACAGTATGATAAAATATACTATGTATATCTTGGCAAAGGATATTGGAAAGTCTTTGTCCTACATTTTGTTTTTACTTAGATTTATTCTATATAGTTATATAGAATATAAACTATATAGTTATATAAAATAGGACAGAAAACGTAAATAAAATGTACTGGTTGCCAGTAAGTTGCAGTAGATATATTTCAAAATAGTTAAAAAAATTCTTCAAATTATTGCTATTCTATTCACAATAGAAAGAAAGTAGAATTAGCCTACACAACTACCAAGGGAGACAACTCAGGTTCAGAAGCACTAGTACCACAGTTTTTCCTCATATTGGAGCCTAACTTCTAACGTATGTGTGTTATTTATGTGGGACTAAATGTGTACAGGCGTTAAAAACAAGAAAAAGTCCTGAGATGGCAGATGGGCTTTGAGGGAGGGTGGGAAAGTTGTAAAAGAAATATAACTAAGGGGGAGTGAAAAGTGCAGTTGGAAGGGTTGAAGCAGGTCCAGGGGCCATTGAGAGAGGGGGAAGGTTAACAATATCAGTATATGAAACTACTATAAGGATGTCTGCTGTGCTCTAAGTTAATTAAAAATAAAATTAACTTTCAAAATTAGGAAAAAGTAGTGCTTCAAGCACTTCCTAGTGAGAGACTTTCCAGGGCATAATGTAATTTTCATGTTGCTTATCCTAGGAATCATTTCAAACACAGAAAAAAAAAGTAGCAAGGTTAGTAAAAAGATATTGGCTTGAAATCAAAGCAGTTGATTTGGAGTTAATAATAGAATTAGGCTATAATTCTTACACACCTTACCTCCAGTCACTGATTATACTTGTCAACAGAGAAGGGAAAATTAAAAACAAAACAAAACAAAAAAATCACCTGACCCATCTCTATTTTCTACAGAGCAGTGGTTCTCAACCTTCTAATGTCGTGCCCCTTTAATACAGTTCTTCATGTTGTAGTGACTTCGATCATAAAATTGTTTTGTTGCTACTTCATAATTGTAATTTTGCTACTGCTATGAATTGCAATGCAAATATCTACTATGCAAGATATCTTATTTGTGACTCACAAAGGGATCACAACCCACAAGTTGAAAATGTTTCTCTGGAGAAATAAAGTTTCAGTTCAAGTGAAAATTATTAAATCAAACAATGTAAAATTCTAGGAATTATGGGCCTTAAAATATATAGTTTTCCATCCTTAACCTCTAAGCATGTGTAGAGATACTTGTAATCAATATCTAACTTCATCATATTCAAGTCTGAAATATATTTACTTTACATTTTCTCTCCTGGCTACACATTAGCAGAAGATGATAGCTGTGTAAAGTTATGATCCAGGGAACAGAAATCCAAGAAGGCTATACCAGATTAAAAACTTTATTCAAGCACAAACTAGAAAAATATCTGAAATTTATGTTAGAGGTAAGATATACAAACAGATGATGGAAGGTGATTTCAATAGGAGAAGCACCTACAATTGAACTTGGAAGGAATAAGTTCAAGAGGATTATTGTACTGCATGAAGACTGGAGTTAACAGCAATGTACTCTTGAAAATTGTAATGACTAATAACAATAACTATGTTAGATATTTATATGGACTACATAGAAATTTCAAAGTCAAGTTGAACAAATGTAATAACTGTAGTGAAAGCCTATCTACAGACAAACAAAACACAAATATATATTGCAAACATATTTAAAGACCATTGTATATCCTAAGTATATATTGTCTTAATTTGTCTACAAAATGAAAATAATATTAATAATAATATTGGAAATTGTTAGTAATAATATTACAGCACTTTGAATTCTTCAAAGAATATTTTTCCCGAAACAGAAGCCTTGGAATGATTCTTTATAGCTCAAAATAATTAAGCTAAGAATAGTTGTGAAAATGTCTATGGCGCCATTTGGTAACTGTGGCTTAGAGAGCTCATATATATTTCTCAATTTTAAAAAAGTAAAATTAGGGCCTTCTGTTAGGGCAGATCATCAGCCTGTTTGCTCCTCTGAAGACCCCACAGTCTTCAAAACAACCCTGAGATCCTACCTTATACCAATTAGAATGGCCGAGATCAAAAACTCAGGAGATAGCACATGTTGGCATGAATGTGGAGAAAGAGGAACACTCCACCACTGCTGGTGGGATTGCAAACTGGTATACTCACTCTGGGAATAAATCTGGAGGTTCCTCAGAAAATTGGAAATATCTATATACCAGAAGACCCAGCTATACCACTCTTGGGCATATACCCAAAAGATGCCCTACTATGCCACAGGGACACATTCTCCACTATGTTCATAGCAGCCTTATTTGTGATAGCCAGAAGCTGGAAAAAACCAGATATCCCACAAAAGAAGAATGGATATAGAAAATGTGGTTCATTTACACAGTGGAATACTACTCAGCTATCCTGAGTTTTGCAGGCAAATGGATAGAACTAGAAAATATCATCCTGAGTGAAGTAACAGAGACCCAAAAGGACATGCATGGTATGCACTCACTAATAAGTGAATATTACGTGCAGAATACCCAGGATATAATTCACAGAACTAAGAAGACTAACAAGCTTAAGGACCCAAGTGAGGATGCCTCAATCCCACTTGGGAGGGAGAAGAAAGCAATCATGGGGCTGGGGGGAGGAGAGTGAGGAAGGGACCTGGGTGGGAAAGGGGACAGAGAGGGGAAGGGGGAACATGATAAGGCATTGGGAGATAGGGGAATAGGAGTGAAGGCCTGAAGGCCAACAGAATGAATGGAAACAAGAAACTTGGGAGGTGGAATGTGGGGGGACTCTCAATTCTACTGTGGTAGAATGTACCAGAGACCTGTAGGTGAGAGACTCTCAGGACTCAAATGGAGGGCCTTAGATGAAATGCCCAACAGTGTTGAGAGGGAAATTGTAGATTTCACCTCCAGTAGAAAGATAGGGCATCAAAGGGTGTCATCCCACAGTCAAAAACTCTGACCCAGAATTGTTCCTGTCTAAATGAACTGCAGGAACAAAAATGGAGAAGAGACAGAGGGAAAGGAGATCCAGTGACTGGCCCAAATTGGGATCCATCTCAAGAAAGGGATCCATTACCTGACACTGCTATGGTGTGCTTACAGACAGGAGTCGAGAGAGGGGCTCAACAAGCAGCAAGACAGAGGCTCATACTTAACACCCAGCCAATGGAAAGAAGCCGGGGACCCGTGGCTTGAATTAGGGAAAGGCTGGGAGAAGCTGAGGAGGGCAACCCCATAGGAAGACTAGCAGTCTCAACTAACCTGGACCCCTGAGATCTTTCAGACACTGAGTTATAAACCAAGCAACATAGCAGAGCTGGTCTGAGGCTCCCCACCCATGAACAGCAGAGGAAGACTGCCTGGTCTGGCCTCAGAGAGAGAAGATGCACTTAACCCTTGAGAGACTTGAGGCCCCAAAGAGTGGGAAGGCCTGGTTGGGTGGGGAAAGGGAGGGTGTGGACATTGTTTTGGAGCCGGGGAGAAGGAATGGGATGAGGAACTGTCTGAAGGCAGACCAAGATGGGGATAACAACTCGATTGTAAAAAAAAGATTAAAGGTAATTAGAGAGGAGGACAGGGAGAGAGAGAAAAGAGCTGCAATGATATCTGTAAGTCTTTCAAAGATGCCATTTTGGAGTTTTTGCTGAGGGTGGGAGTGTAGCAGCACTTTTTACTAGATATGACTTCATAGGTCCCCTTCAGTTACTGCATTGCTTTTTTTTTTTTTCATGGTGCTACTGAGCAAGAGTCTACCACTAAGCTGTAGCTCTTGCTGGGCTCTTTATATTTTGTTTAATGTTTTAACTATCCGATAAGAAGCCTTCTTAAATCAATCACCTCTATGAATTTGAAAGACTAGACATAGTCATACTATAAAACTCTGATGGCCTTTAACTTGTGTATTTCTATTTCTCAGAGAAAATCTGTGTTGACTGGAAAGTCCACACAGTTTTCAATGTCCTCAGCTGGGGATCAGCTGAGGATACCTTTTGTTTTTTTTCTTTTTTCTTTTTTTTTTTAATTTTTTTATTCGATATAATTTATTTACATTTCAAATGATTTCCCTTTTCTAGCCTCCCCACTCCCCGAAACTCCCGCAAGCCCCCTTCTCTTCCCCTGTCCTCCCACCCACCCCTTCCCACTTCCCCGTTCTGGTTTTGCCGAATACTGTTTCACTGAGTCTTTCCAGAACCAGGGGCCACTCCTCCTTTCTTCTTGTACCTCATTTGATGTGTGGATTATGTTTTGGGTATTCCAGTTTTCTAGGTTAATATCCACTTATTAGTGAGTGCATACCATGATTCATCTTTTGAGTCTGGGTTACCTCACTTAGTATGATATTCTCAAGCTCCATCCATTTGCCTAAGAATTTCATGAATTCATTGTTTCTAATGGCTGAATAGTACTCCATTGTGTAGATATACCACATTTTTTGCATCCACTCTTCTGTTGAGGGATACCTGGGTTCTTTCCAGCATCTGGCAATTATAAATAGGGCTGCTATGAACATAGTAGAGCATGTGTCCTTATTACATGGTGGGGAGTCTTCTGGGTATATGCCCAGGAGTGGTATAGCAGGATCTTCTGGAAGTGAGGTGCCCAGTTTTCGGAGGAACCGCCAGACTGCTTTCCAGAGTGGTTGTACTAATTTGCAACCCCACCAGCAGTGGAGGAGTGTTTGAGGATACCTTTTTTATTAATTTTGAATTTCAGAAGATTATTAGTCATGAGCCCTTCCCTTTTATAAAGTATTTTAATAAAGTATTCTTTAACCAAAAAGGTAAAATAAACTAATTTTACAGATAAAATATTTAACAGATGATAACTAATAAAGTAAGGTCTCTTTTGTTCCCAGAAGATCAGCAAGTACCAGATCTATTATAACACCTCTGGGTCGACTACAGAAAGAAACAATTTCTGTTAAAGAGTCAAAGGTGAGTCTAACAAAAATGATTAATGTCATTATCTAATGTTTAAAAATTATTAATCCTTAGTCACATTTATATATCAGACATCCTCTAATGTTAAGGGATAAATGTTAAGTATGTTAATGATAATTAATTTGTATTAATGATAAATTTGCACTAAAGCTACTCATCACTTATAAGGTAGGATGGATTATCCTACAGTAATCTATAGATAACTGACTGTAATCTGCCCTGAAGTGGACTTCCCTCGTGTACTAGCTAGTTTTGTGTGTCAACTTGACACAGGCTGGGGTTATCACAGAGAAAGGAGCTTCAGTTGGGGAAGTGCCTCCATGAGATCCAACTGTGGGGCATTTCCTCAATTAGTGATTGAGGGGGGAGGGCCCCTTGTGGGTGGTGCCATCTCTGGACTGTATTCTTGGGCTCTATAAGAGAACAAGCTGAGCAAGCCAGGGGAAGCAAGCCAGTAAGAAACATCCCTCCATGGCCTCTGCATCAGCTCCTGCTTCCTGACCTGCTTGAGTTCCAGTCCTGACTTCCTAGAGTGATGAACTGCAACGTGGAAGTATAAGCTCAATAAACCCTTTCCTCCCCAACTTGCTTCTTGGTCATGATATTTGTTCAGGAATAGAAACCCTGACTAAGACACCTGGGATGGATCAGGTTACTTTCCAGTTGCCATTCCTTTTTCAGCAAGCTTGATCTCATGAGAATAATATGGGTAACAGAGAGCAGAGGCATGGATGGACTTTTGATCATTTTATTCTGGATGATGGCAGATTACTGCAGTCATTTTCTTTTTTTTTTTTTTTTACAAAAGCAACACACATTTCTGTACTAGTTTCAAGAGAAGGAAAAGAGATATCATTTCACAATGGGTAAAATTACTGAACCTTAGTACAAATATTGTAAACTTTTTGTATAAAACTACTACACAAATTATGAAATATTCAATTGCTAATCTTCTCATAGATTGGTGTCTTGAATGGGGTTACCATTGCTTGAGGTGGGGGCTGCTGCTTACTGATTTGCTCCTCATACCCCTCTAAGACTGCTTTCTTTTAGAACCCAGGATCCCAAGCCTGGAGATGGCTCCACCATCAATTACTAATTAAAAAATGCCCTACAGACATTGCCTACAGCCTGATCTTATGGAGATACTTTCTTGATTAAGATTCCCTTATCTCAGATGACTTTAGATCATGCCAATTAACATAAAACTATCCAACACAGTGAGTTTGGAACAAAAAGAAAGAATTTCATAATCTAATAATCCAGAAGGTCAGAAAAGCTGAATAGATGTTAGCAGTTTCTTCAAAAAGTTCCATGGAAAATGTGTTACCTCTCTTTCCAGCCTTTTTGTGGTGATGGATAATTTTTGGTAACGTGTCTTAGATACATCACTCCAGTGTTTGCTGATACTTTCACATGGCTACATTCTCTGTTATTTAATTTTTGTGTATTTCCAAATTTATCATGTTATAGCAGAGTATCGGTCATTGTATTTAGCACCAAAACTACAATAATCAGTGTAAACTGGCTGCCTCTTCATTTGTACATCCTTTTACAAATTTATCATTACTTTATTAATGCATTTAATACATCTGTCAACTATTTTGATGATAATAATCCACATACTGTTATCATTAAAATCTATCATCTTGTTAGAATACTCTCTGTGATAGATATCAAGGTGATTCCGCTTCTATTTTACCAAGGATATTAAAGTTCAGAATGAAAGAATTGGGAATAGCATCTACATATTCTCACTAGAAACCATCTTTTTCTCTGTCATTTTTACCATAGTTGCAAAGAGAGAAAAGAAATGAACATATCTGGAAATGAAAATAATATTATAATATTTATATCTATATCCAAAATCCCTTTAAAATTACTTTTTAACTCTCTCTACATTCAAATCCATACACAGAAGACATTTACTATAATGTATGATGAAGAGGAAATATTGTTGCATTAGTCAAAGTTCTCTAGAGATACTGAGATCCATAACCACAGTATTCTATGTTGGCCCTGTTCACAGGAAAACAATGGCACCCTGTGAGTCCCTAAGGTCTTATTTCCTGGCAGACTTATCTCACTACTCAAAATCTTTATTTGGGCTTATGATATAGGTTTGGAATGTATAATGAGCAGCATGGATTTCTTTTTCTTCTTACCTCGCCTTTCATACATGTGTAACCAGATTGAATAATGTGTAACTTGACTGTTTTTTTTTTTTTTTTACCAACTCTTAGCTATGCCAGAGTATTTCTAAAACATAAATATCTAGGCTGATAGGCATATACCCAAAAGATGCTCCAGCATGTAATAAGGACACATGTTCCACTATGTTCATAGCACCCTTATTTATAAAAGCCAGAACCTCAAAAGAACCCAGATGTCCTTCAATAGAAGAATGGATGCAGAAAGTGGGGTACATTTACACAATGGAGTTCTACTCAGCTATTAAAAACAATGACTTGATGAGATTCTTAGGTAAATGGTTGGAACTAGAAAATATCATCCTGAGTGAGGTAATCAAATCACAAAATAACACACATGGTATGTACTCACTGATAAGTGGATATTAGCTCAAAAGCTCAGAATACTCAAAATACAATTCATAGACCACATGAAGCTCAAGAAGAAGAAAGACCAAAGTGTGGATACTAGACAATTTTAACTTCTGTCCTTAGTCTATATTTGTCTTAGCAGATTTTCACATGGCAGACTCCATCCTTGAGGGCTGCAAGCTGCCTAGTTCTGGATTGGCTGAAGCTGATATTAACCAGTCCAGCCAATGTGATTTCTCCCTGTCTTTCAGTTGGAACAGCTAAGCAGATGATTCTGATAAATGCCCCATTGCCTGACTTTTTACTATCATTTCAGCCTCCTGGGCCCTATGACAGCTTCCTAATATCAGCAGGAATCAGTTACAGAAGAAAACTATGATGATCATTGTCCCAACTTATAGACTGAAATGTTAAAAAAAAAAAGACCCCCGGGGGTTCACACTGAAAAGGACCCCACTTTGTGTGATCATGACCACCCCAATGGCCATCCCAATCCTAGATACATCACTCTTATCTTAAGTTTGCCTCTGGAAACATCAGAACCCAGACTGGCAATGAGTCATTAAATAATACCCTCAGGACTTGTTAAAACTGACTGGTTTAAAAAAAAATCTCCAGAGACTCGTTTTCTATTTTGTGTTGCCCCAAGCTGCTGAGGCATACACTCCAGTACAACATATATGAACCTTGATTAGAACTGCAGATGGGATCCTAGTTACTAATATCAATGCCTATGGTTCCCCCATCCTCACTTTTAAATTATTGGGGACAAAAATGAAAAAGGCATCCAAAGATTGCACGCATATATGTTCTCTAATTTTTTGGTCTTTTGGATATGAGATCCAGAGTATATGTCTGTACCTCAAATAGAGACCCTGATTGTGGGAGACAAGATATGTGTACCTTTGTGCTAGAGGGAGCTATGAAACATTAGCTCCCTGGGTAACTGATAAGGATAATTATATTCAGTTAGAGAGAGTTGAAAGCCATTCTGAAAAATTGGGAAAAATCTATCCCATTCAAATTAAGATTAAAAAGAATGATATAAATAATGTATAGGATATAGTGGAAACTTGGGGACTCTGTCTTCATGTGTGTGGTAAGGGCCCTGGAATGATGGTCACTGTCCAGAGATTTCAGGCCACCAATAACAGGGTTCTAGACATCTTGGGACCCAACAAAGTGTAGAAGACACGGCCTCAAAGAAAGAGCTAACTACCCAGCAATCTGATTTTGCCACTACATGGCTGGCAGCCCTCTCCCCAATCGTGGTCATCTCTCCCTCTACCCTAAGAGTTCTTCCTTCCACCCTATACTACCCAAAAATCGAAGTATGGAGGAAATGGGTACACAAATAAAGCAACTATGCCCTTAGGGGCATGATCCCACCTTTACTCTGGGAGGGATGGAAGAACAAGGCCTCTGCTTATAAGCAGGCTCATATAAGATATCAGAGTCTCAGTACCTTCAACACTGCAATGTAACAATTCATCTATAGATGTTAACTGCAAGAGTTTCCCCTTTTTATTTATTACCCACAAAAGGTGCTTAGATGGCTTGTACCTTGGAACTAACTCTGTGTATCAGTCCCTTTATCCTCACTAAAACTTCTGACTTTTGATTTCTTGTACATGTATTGCCTCAGGTATACTATTATTCTAGAGAGGGAGGCTGGGAGCACCTGGGACTTCTACACTGATCCAGGAAATCCAGAGCATCCTGGCAGGCATTGGCATAACAGTGTCTGCCAACGTAGGAGTGGCAGTATTTATTAAGGGAGATCAAAATTCCAAATATTTAAATCAACAAATTGATCAAGACTTGTCAGAATTACAAAACACCAAAAAAGGATGGTATAAAAAGTTTGTTTAACTGGTCCCCCTAGCTTCAGAGAAAAATTAAGAGTCAATAATTTGACTTACCAGAACAACTCAGCGAGCAGAGGTTGAGGTCTGCTCCTTTTAACATAAATTTAGCTACTTTTGTATTCAGTCCCTATTTTCCTCATAAGGTGAAATTAAGTCCAGGTTCTCAGACCCAACACTGAAGAATGCTACTAATAAGCCAAAAAATTATGGTCAGTGTACTGGAATCCCCATTTATATAGCCTGTACACTTTCCCTCTTATCTCACTTAGGACCAATCAGTTTAAAGGTTAGCCGATAATACTCTGTCTATTAAGCCAAAATGTTGTAATGCTTCCCTCCTTGCCTTTTAAACCTCTGAACTTGTTTTTTCCTATAAAAAGCCTGACTTCAGGACAGGTATCACATTTAGGCTTCTAAGTACATGGAATGTTCAGCCTTGGGGTGTTCATGCCATGGTGGCCCAGTGTAACCTGTAAAATGATATTTTACAGACAGAGGTGAGAAATGTGTCCTGGAAAAAGCAGAACTCCTTGTATATTCAGAATCTGAAAATCTCACTTGGCAATTTACTATACTTCTGAAAACTCTCCTTCCTAGTATCAGGGACATAGTATAACCAAGCAAATATAGATATGAAAGAATCCATCTTGTAGCCAAAAAAAAAAAAAAATCTGCTATGCTTTGCTCCAATCATTTATGTAATTAAGGTAGAAAAAGCATTCCAGGAACTCTAGTCACAGGTTCTTTTTTTTTTTTTTTTTTTTTTTTCTTTTTTTTTTTTAGCCATTTCCTTTCAGGGCAGGTGGATTCTGAAACAATGGGCCCAGACTAAGGATATTTACATATGAAGAACCTTATACAAGGTCCTTGCCATACAAAGTAGGTGTTGGGCAAGATAGAAAGAATTTACATTTGAGTTGGTGCATAGCTCATAGCTACATTCCCCCATCCCAGAGACCAGGCTTTCTGTCTTACAACTGAATTTGGATATCCCAGGGACTTCAGCTGACAAGTTAATCCTGTTCTGCCTTTAACTCTTGACCTTGCTTGTTGTGCAGACAGGCTGTCTCCACGCAAGCCCACCTGGATATCAAAGGAAGTTTGTGAGGAACTGCTTTTGTGTTGCAGACCCCACCTAGGGAGTCTTACCAAAACAACATTTTTAGCTCATCCAGGTGTGATTCAAGAGGCAGTAGTTACTTTTCACTCAGAGAGACAATAGATACTTTTAACTCAGAGAGAGACACTCTGAGTAGTGAGTTAGTTAGTTTACCAGGCTGAGGGCTAGAGGTTGCTACTGGAGCTGATCACCCAGGTCCTATGGTAGCCCAGGGCTGGGGGCTTATGTGGGCCCCGGGCATGGCACAGAGAAGAATGAAATGGGCAGACTAGGTGGAAATACTCTTGGAAGACAGCGCAAGCCAGGCAGCTTCCCAAGTTCTACAATGCCGCCATTTCGCCAGGAAGCTAGGTGTGGAAACCGTCCTTCCTCAGCTCCCGGGCTAGTGTGACAATAGAGCCACGATGAAGAAACCATTTAACCACATGCACCCTGGGCTTTGGGTAAACACCCTGTATTGCCAGAAAAAGCCTAGCCTTTTACAGATGAATGTGATGCTTAATTTGAGATGTTAACTTGATTTAACTAGGAGATGTCCAAAAGTAATACATTCAGATTTCAAAACGCCTCTGTGGTTGTGTTAGTTTGTCAACCCACCAGACCTGTGCCTTCTTGGAACAACAATATGAACCAACCAGTACCCCCAGAGCTCCCAGGGACTAAACCACCAACCAAAGAGTATACATGGAGAGACCCATAGCTCCAGATGCATATGTAGCAGAGGATGGATGGTCTTGTTGGACATCAAAGGGAGGAGAGACCCTTGGTCCTAAGAAGGCTTGATGTCCCAGTATAGAGGAATGCCAGGACAAGGAAGCGGGAGTGGGTGGGTTGGTGAGCAGGGGGAGGAGGTGGGATAGGCTGTTTTTGACGGGGAAACCAAGAAAGGGGATAACATTTGAAATTTAAATAGAGAAAATATCTAATGAAAAAAAAAAGATTGCTGTGACACAGCCCTTAAAGTTTCCAGTAGATCATGTGCATCAATTAGAAACTTTTAGTTTACTGTATGTATCTTTAATGAAATAATTGATAACAATATATTATCTTTGGAAATATAATAAGGAAACAAAAACTAAATTACATAAGAAACATGGCCTTGTGTTGTTTTTGAACATATTCCTCTTGAGAATAACTACACAATAGTGGGATATAATCCCTATGGTCTTTCATGAAAATAAAAATTCTGCTTCATGTTGTCATTTGGCATTGTAGAACACTTACAATACCAACATCAAGAAGAAGCTTTTCTTCCTAGGTAGCTATCCCACAACAATATCCTGAAAAGGATCATTAAGGTTGAAAAGGAGATACTATATGTTTTTTTTTAATTTCTGTGAGTCTTATTTGTTTAATTATTAGCATGTTCTATTTAAGCCAAAATTAGATCATTATACAGGTAAATGCTAAATAAGTGGCTGGAATATAATTTCTTTCTATTGGATACTTAAATAGAACATTGAGTTGATAACAGAGGTCAGAAGATGAGAACATGACACTTTCTTATTCAATTTTCTGTTTTGTTATTTAAACACTATTATATGTCAACTGCAAAAGAGCTTTGTGTGCATTACTAGGTAAAGTTGAATTCTTAACATAGATGCCTTTTTATTCAAGTTTCTGTAAAAATAGAACAACACCCACAACAGAAATGTGGATCAATTTGAATGAATAGTTTATCTCACAGGAGCCAAGCGGTCTCTGTTCTCTTGTTAGTAAACTGAGAGTAGGAGAGTTCATTTGTGGAGATTAACACTGTGGCTGCTGAACGTGTACTTTAGGACTATCTGCCTGCTCTGTTGTCTTCACAGATGTCTAACTCTGAGTTCATGAAGAATGGAAGCCTGTCCCTCTGCACTGAATTCACATTGGTGGCCTTTTCTTCCCTAGCAGAGCTGCAGCTTGTCCTCTTTTTTGTGTTCTTGGTTATCTACTTGTTTACAGTGGGAGGAAACCTCACCATCATCTGTGTGATCTGGACCACCCGTTCCCTACACACTCCCATGTACTTCTTCCTGTCCAATCTCTCCTTTCTGGAGATGTGCTATATTAGCAGTGTGGTGCCTCAGATGCTGGTTCACCTACTGGTACAGCTCAAGACCATAAGTGTGGGAGGCTGTGCGGCTCAGATGTATGTATTCGCCATCTTGGGACTGACTGAGTGTTGCCTTCTAGCAACTATGGCTTATGATCGCTTTGTGGCTATTTGTTACCCGCTGCATTACACACTGCGGATGGGCCCTTCTGTCTGTTTGAAGTTGGCTGGTGCATCTTGGATGACTGGGATCCTGGTAGAATCAGCCCAGACCACCTGGATCTTCAGTCTGCCCTTTTGTGGACCAGGAACAATTCAGCACTTTTTTTGTGACATCATGCCTGTGGTAAAATTAGCTTGTGTAGATACTTCCCAGAATGAAATTGTGCTATTTATTATTTCTCTTATCTTCATTATGAGTCCCTGTCTTTTCATTCTGTGCTCCTATGTCCGCATTATTCTGACTATATTGAAAATGCCCTCGGCAGCGGGCAGACATAAAGCCTTCTCCACCTGCTCCTCTCATATCCTGGTTGTTTCTCTTTTCTATGGCACTGCCTTGTTCACTTATCTCCAACCCAAGAGTTCACACACCCCAGACACCGACAAGGTTACTGCTCTCATGTACACTGTGGTCACTCCTGCCCTGAATCCTGTTATCTACACTTTGAGGAACAAAGAAGTGAAAGAAGCCTTTCAAAAGGTAATGCAGAGGAAACTTCATAGACAAATGAACTAGTTTAGCCTCAGCAGCTGACATTTTTACCACTGTGCAGAATTTCTCCAACTCTTCTTGATTCCTTTATCACATGCTGTTATTGAAGTGTTGATAATCTAGTAAGTAGAAGATCATTACATTTGTTTTATAGTTTTCCACATGAACAACTAAAAAGTAACACACTCATTCATTTATTTATTCATTCATTCAAGTATTTTAATGGTACTTGGAATTGAACTCAATCTAAGACAGTGCACTGTTATCAAACTAAATCTAGTCCTTTTTTTCTGTTTACTTAAACATTCAGGTAAATCTTGAACCTACTCTATATCCCAGTTAGGACTTGGATCCACAGGTTTCTCATCTTAGTCTTAAAAATCTGGGATTACAAAGCAGCACTAAATCTGTATTATTCAAATTTATTTAAAATTTCAACTTCAGATCAGTGTATCATGGCTTTCATCATTTAAAAATTGTATTATAAAATATAACACAAAAATATATTTCCCTTTAGAACTAATAAGGTATGGAGTACACTCCTCATGCCATGAAAATTTGTTTAAAGTTTGATCCTAGAAGGTTGAGAAATCTTATCCCATCAATTGCTCAGTCTAGACAAGTATGGATTCATGGAAATAGTCAGGAATTCCTGTACATGTAAAGTATTTGGATTCAAACTTTGGAAATGGTAAATTAAAGCAGAGAGGTATAGAAGGTACATTATGAGTAATAAAATAGAAATAAACTAATGTGATATAATTAATATACCTGTATCTATTATTCACAATATTCCACATCTGGAATTAACTAAAACCCAAATCTACTGGGTGCACGTGTGAGTTTGTCTTTTTTGTTTTTTAAGTTAATTAGGGTAGAAAGACCCAGCTGAAATCTAGATGATTTGAGGTTAGAAGACCTACCTTTAATCATATGCCTTCTCATGGCATACTATATAAAGGACAAGAAGAAAGAAGCTTTTACTCTTTGCTTGTTTGCCTGGCTCTCCTCCACGTTCATTTCTTCACTGACCTTAGAACCTACTTTGTGATCCTAGTCTCCAGGTGAGAAAGCCAGCCTTGTAGACTAGAAAGTATTAGATTCTTGAGTTTCCTTTGGGAGACAGCTGTTTTTGATTGGCTGGACCACAGCCTGTGAGACACTCTTATAAATCAAATATATGACCAGATGCAGAATGCAAATTTAGACTCTCTGCATAGCATCTGGTTGAGGGCCACAACACCCTCTCCCATCTGTTCCTAGAGGAAGCCTCACTGATGATAACTGGACAAGGGTAGAACGTAGGGGTGAAGGTTCCACGTCTACACCAGTTCTCTCTTTGTTTAATGAGTTGTATGGAATCCTATTCTCTTTCATCTCAGGGAACCCATGTTTCCCCTCTACAACCATCATCTTTCCCTAACCTCTCTAGGTCTGTGGATTGAAGTAAGACTATCATTTACTCAACAGCTATTATCCAGTTATCTATGAATACATACCATATTTGTCTTTCTGGGTCTGAGTTACTACATTCAGGATGATTTATTTTTCTACTTGCATTCATTTGTCTGTAAATTTCATGACATCATTTTTAACACTTGAGTAATGCACCATTGGGTAAATCTACTACATTTTATTATTCATTCTTCAGTTGACAAACACTTAGAAGGTTGTTTCTAGTTTCTGGCTATTGTGAATAATGCTGGAATGAACACAGAGGAGAAAGTGTCCTTGTAGTATGGCAGAGCATCCTTTGGGTATATACTCCAAAATGGTATAACTGGATCTTGAGATAAATTGAACCAATTCCCCATTTTCTGAGGATCTGCCACACTGATTTCCATAGTGTCTGTACAAGTTTACACTCCCACCAGCACTAGAAGAATGTTCCTTATATCTCATATCCTCACCAGCATGAGCTGTGATTTGTTTTATTGATCTTAGCCATTCTGACAAGTATAAAATGAAATCTCAGAGTCATCTTTATTTGCATTTTCCTGGTGACTAATAATGTTGAACATTTCTTTAAGCAATTCTCTGCCATTAGATATTCCTCAACTGAGAATTCTTTGTTTTTAAAAATACAGATTGTCTAGGAAGTACATGTAGATAACATGAAAAGTTCTGACTCCTGGGAAAATGTGGCTATGAATCTCAAATTCTCACGAGAATCTTCATTATCACTTTAATTTCCAATTTAGGAAATGAACACTTAAAAATCCCTAAGATTAGGGTTTATTTATTCCATAATGGCACTGTGGGAAGTATGCAGAAATTTTATTTAATGCATGGATAATATAAATAAATTATACAATAAAAAGAGAACTTAAGCCCAAACAAGTCCCTGCGAAACAATTGCTAACAAAATTGTCTACAAGATTTTCTTAGTAGGTGAAAAAATGCAGTATATATTGGGGTTTAAAATCAGGCGCATTCAGAGTAGAGTGCTATGTCTTGTGTACAGAGATTCTGGTCCAAGTACAACTGTGGCTGTATCTCTGTCTTTTTAGTGTGTGTGTGTGTGTGTGTGTGTGTGTGTGTGTAGCCATCTAGGATAGGCTAAGGCTAGCAGGTGTCCTTCCTGGCCATAATTTTTACATGATCTGTGATGGGTGAATTCTATAACAATAGGTCCAAAGAGTTCTAATTTGAGGATTGCTTCTTGCAGCTGATATGTCTTTTCTGTGTTAATATAATTATTTCTGGGTATTAGTCTACCTTATTGGGAAGATTTTCTGCAGATCAACACTAAAGATGAACGTTCATGAATTAATGCTGTTTAGATGAATTAATGATCCTGTAGAATTCCTGATTTGATTAAAATAATCTTAGGAAGAAAGTCTTAAGAGATGCTTTTAGTTGTTTTGCTAGAAAGATGTAATAAAGTTAGAATCTAGAATAGAATGTGCCCATTCCTCATAATAGTAAGTACAGGCTGCATAATAAAAAATAAAATGAGCTTTCATAGTTACAATAAAATGAGGAATAGGCTTGGGACAAATTTGTGTTCAAAGAAAAATGTTCAGGTCAAAGGATAAAGCCACAAGTGTGTACTATGAAAAAGCAAGGCCATATGGAAATGTTGCTTTGAACTTATTATGAACATTTAAAATGAAACACTGTTTTGAACTTGTTATAGATATTTTTCTATAACTCTCATTTTGTGTAACGGTTTACCTATGAGGAAATTTTCTAAAGAACATTTGTCTATAGAAAGGCAAGAGAAAAGAAATAATGATTGTGGTGTGGTGTGGTGTGATGGCTTGGAGAGCTCTCCCAATCCATCCATCCATAAAAATGTTTATGTCTGTGTCAGGAGCCATCTAGGATAGGCTAACACTAGCAGGTGGTTTTCATTGGAGGTGGCCTACTGTTTTGCATGGTCTACAATGGGTGAGTTCAATGGCAAGTTTCCAAAGATACTTCAATCACAATTGCTATTTGCAGCTGATATAACTTTCCTATCATTATTATATTAAAATAATAATCCCTGAGCATTAGCCAACTCTATTGATCAGATTTCCTACAGATCAATATAAATATGAACTTTCATGAATTAATGCTGTTTAGATGAATTAATGAGTCTATAGAATTTCTGACTTAAGATTTAAGAGATGGTTTTAGTTGCATTACTAGAAAAATGTAACAAAGTTAGAATCAAGAATGGAATGTGCCCACTCCTCATACTAGTAAGTACAGGCTACATAGTAAGAAATATAATAAGTTTTCCTAATTGCACTAAAAAGAAAAATAGGCTTGGGACAACTTTGTTTACAAGAAAAGACATTTGAATCCACAGATATAGCCACAGATGTGCACTATAAGGCAAGGAAATGTAAAAGCTGTTGCTTTGAATTTATAATGAGCATATAGAGTCAAATGCTGCTTTGAACATTCTTCTGTAACTCCCATTTTATGTAACATTTTATCTCTAAGGTGATTTTCTTTTTCTTTTTTTAATTTTTTTATTCGATATATTTTTTATTTACATTTCAAATGATTTCCCCTTTTCTAGACCCCCACTCCCCGAAAGTCCCATCAGCCCCCTTCCCACTTCCCTGTTCTGGTTTTGCCCTATACTGCTTCACTGGCTTCGTAGAAGGAATTGGGTAGTGCTCCTTCTGTTTCTATTTTGTGGAATAGTTTGAAGAGTATTGGTGTTAGGTCTTCTTTGAAGGTCTGATAGAATTCTGCACTGAAGCCATCTGGTCCTGTGCTTTTTTTGGTTGGAAGACTTTCTATGACCCCTTCTATTTCTTTAGGAGTTATGGGCCTGTTTAGATGATCTATTTGGTCCTGATTTAATTTTAGTATTTGGTATCTGTCAAGGAAATTGTCCATTCCTCCAGATTCTCCAGTTGTGTTGAGTACAGGCTTTTGTAGTAGGATCTGATCATTTTTTGGATTTCCTCAGTTTCTTTTGTAATATCTCCCTTTTCATTTCTAATTTTTTTGATTTGGATACTTTCTCTGTGCCCTTTTTTCAGTCTGGCTAAGGGTTTATCTATCGTGTTGATTTTCTCAAAGAACCAGTTCCTGGACTCGTTGATTCTTTGTATGGTTCTCTGTTTCCACTTGATTGATTTCAGCCCTGAGTTTGATGATTTCCTGTCTTCTACTCCTCCTGGGTGAGTTGGCTTCTTTTTGTTCCAGGGCTTTCAGGTGTGTAGTTAAGCTGCTAGTGTATGCTCTCTCCATTTTCTTTTTGGAGGCACTCAGGGCTATGAGTTTTCCTCTTAGCTCTGCTTTCATTGTGTCCCAAAGATTTGGGTATGTTGTGCCTTCATTTTCATTAAATTCTAAAAAGTCTCTGATTTCTTTCCTTATTTCTTCTTTGCCCAAGGTGTCATTGAGTAGAGTATTGTTCAGCCTCCATGTGTATGTGGGCTTTCTGTTGTTTTTGTTGCTATTGAAAACCACTCTTACACCATAGTGATCTGATAGGAGGCATGGGATTAGTTCGATCTTCTTGTATTTGTTGAGGTCTGTCTTGTGACCAATTATATGGATTTTGGAGAAGGTACCATGAGGTGCTGAGAAAAAGGTATATTCTTTTGCTTTAGGGTGAAATGTTCTATAAATATCAGTCAAATCCAATTGGTCCAAAGCTTCAATTATTGTGTCCCCGTTTAGTTTCTGTTTTCCTAATTGGTCCATTAAGGAGAGTGCAGTGTTGAAGTCCCCCACAATTATTGTGTTAGGTGAAATGTGTGCTTTGAGCTTGAGGAAAGTTTCTTTTATGAATGAGTGTGCCCTTGCATTTGGCACATAGATGTTCAGAATTGAAAGTTCTTCTTGGTGGATTTTTCCTTTGACCAGCAAGAAGTGTCCCATAGTGTCTCTTTTGATGACTTTAGGTTGAAAGTCAATTTTATCTGATATTAGAATGGCTACTCCTGCTCGTTTTCCGAGACCACTGGCTTGTAAAAGTGTCTTCCAGCCTTTTACTCTAAGGTAGTTTTTGCCTTTGACATTTAAGTGTGTTTCCTGTATGCAACAAAATGTAGGGTCCTGTTTCCTTATCCAGTCTGTTAGTCTATGTCTTTTTATTGGGGAATTGAGTCTATTGATGTTAAGAGATATTAAGGAATAGTGATTATTACTTCCTGTCATTTTTGATGCTATTTTTATCTTTGAGTGGTTATCTTCTTTTGGGTTTGATGAAGGAAGGTTACTATCTTGCTTTTTCCAGGGTGTAGTTTCCCTCATAGTATTGGAGTTTTCCTCCTATTATTCTTTGCAGAGCTGGGTTTGTGGAAAGATATTGCGTAAATTTGGTTTTGTCATGGAATATCTTGGTTTCTCCATCTATGGTGAATGAGAGTTTTGCTGGGTATAGTAGTCTTGGCTGACATTTGTGTTCTCTTAGAGTCTGCATGAGATCTGCCCAGGATCTTCTAGCTTTCATGGTCTCTGGTGAGAAGTCTGGTGTGATTCTGATAGGTCTTCCTTTCTATGTTACTTGGCCTTTTTCTCTTACTGACTTTAATATTCTTTCTTTGTTTAGTGCATTTGGGGTTTTAATTATTATGTGACGAGGGGTAATTCTGCTCAGGTCCAGTCTGTTTGGAGTTCTGTAGGCTTCTTGTATATTCATATGCATCTCTCTCTTTAAGTTGGGAAAGTTTTCTTCCATAATTTTGTTGAAGATATTTGCTGGCCCTTTCAGTTGTAAATCTTCACTCTCATCTATACCTATAATCCTTAGATTTGGCTTTCTCATTGTGTCCTGGATTTCCTGGATGTTCTGGGATACAAGCTTTTTGCATTTTGCAATTTCTTTGACTGTTGAGTCAATGGTTTCTATGGTATCTTCGGCATCTGAGATTCTTTCTTCCATCTCTTGTATTCTGTTGTTTATATTTGCATCTATGGCCCTGATTTCTTCTCAAGGTTTTCTATCTCCAAAGTTGTCTCCCTTTGTGATTTCTTAGTTGTTTCTACTTCTGTTTTTAGATCCAGGATGGTTTTGCTCAGTTCCATCATTTGTTTGTTTGTGTTTTCCTGTAATTCTTTAAGAGATTTTTGTTTTTCCTCTTTCATGACTTCTGCCTCTTGACTCAAGTTCTCCTGCATTTCTTTAAGGTTGTCTTTAAGTGATTTTTGTGTTTCCATTATATGGGTTTCTAGCTTATTCATGTTCCCCTGTATTTCTTTAAGAGATTCATTTATGTCCTTTTTGTGTTCTTCTAACAGCATCATGACCAGTGATTTTAAATCCAAATCTTGTTTCTCTGGTGTATTGGTATAACCAGGACTTACTGACGTTGGAGAGTTTGGTTCAGATGCTGCCATATTGCCTAGATTTCTGTTAGTAGTGTTCCTGCATTTGCCCTTTGCCATCTTGTTCTCTGGAGTTAGTTGGTCTTGTTTCCGGCTGGTGTTTGGGCCTCCTGAGGGGCTCTGGGGCTATTTCTGCAACACTATATGGCTGTGTTTCCCCTGTAGCAGATTGCTGATGTGCTGTCCTCCTCTTGGGTGCCCTTGCAGCCCTAGTGTGCTTTGCCCCAGATTGTGTCTATGAACCAGATGGTGCCCTTTTGCTCCTTCAGGGAGTGCTGAAGGGTGTATGCTGCGGGGACCTTTTCTGCATGCTGATCACTCTGCTGGGCAGCCGATCTCCCAACTGGGTTGGTGCACACAAGGCTAGCCTAACTGCTCAGGCCCTGAGTCTAGGCAAAAGCCTGGGAGGCCAAGGTCTGAGCAAAGTTCCCCTTGGGCTATGACTGTTAATTGGTTCTGTCAGGTGGCCAGGATGGAGGGCGTGTGCTCGCTCCCTGAAAGTGCTGGGAGAGTCTGCTGGGCTAACAACCTCCTGGCCAGGTTGATACACAGATGGCCCACTGGGAATCCCAGTTCTTGGGGTCAGTCCAGGGCCTGTTAGTCAGCTTTGCCTGCTAGCACTCTCTGGAGTCCTGTAGGCAAAATGGTGGCTTGCGCGCCGGGCCTGGGGGAAAAAAAACCTCCTGGCTGGGTTGGCACTCTGATGGCACCCTGAACAGCCCAGAGCCTGGGTACAGGCCAACGCCCGTCAGGCTTAGACCCCCGCGATGTTGGCCTCGAGATATGTTTGCGTACCTCAGTCTGCCTGATCTCTCTGGAGTCCAAGAACCAAGATGGAGGTGAGTCTCTCGTGACTGGTGGGAAACAGAGTTCTGACGTGGCTTCTGTGTGGTGAAAGGGGCCGTAAATCCACCGCTGCTTGCAGCCCGGCTGGCCAGCGAAGGTCAGTGGTCATGCGCGCAGGG